>NW_026562391.1:8392500-8992500 GCF_027474105.1 Poeciliopsis prolifica | reverse complement strand
GTTTTAGATTTTAAATATGTGAAGTACTGCCAAACTGGTGATGTGACCTTTCCTCCATTGTCTCTATTTTCCATTCAAGCTCTGGTACTCATTTTTTCCCCTTCCCTTCAAGTTGTGGTTTATTTTTAAGCAGCTGTGAGGCATGGTGGAGAAACCTGAAATTGCTGCTGTGAAACGTATTCAATAGGTTGTTGCTAGGTAACCAGAGAATGAGTGAGCAATATAAAAATACCATTGCAAAGAAACTAGAGAGACAACACTTCGCTTTTCAAATTTTTTACCTCAACAAACAGTAAAATCATCACGGGAAGCTAAATATGTTTACCTCCATTCGATGCATTTCAGCATTCATTTTCTGGATGTCTCCCTGGCTAATGTCGAACTCCACCACTGACCGAGTCTCCTTCAGAATATGGGTCTTCCTCTCCCAGAGCATGATCTGCTGCCTGCAGATTACAAGAGCCTAGAGTCAGACTGAGAAGCTGCTCCTTTAAATATGTTTAAAATATGACCGCAGAAACACATCAGCTTAAATTTCTTGTGTATTTTTAAAATTATATTAAAGTATGTAATTAAGATTTTTGTGAATAAATGTGACTGACTTAGCTTCCACCAGACACTTGAGAAGGTTCTCTTTTTCCTCCTGAGTGTTCTCAAGTTTCATGTAAAGACTGGCTGATCGCTCTTCAGCATCCTAACAAAGATACATTCAAGTTAGTTCTATTACAACGTCAAAAAGAGAAGGATAGCTAACAGTCATGCCATGCCTGGAGTTTGTGTCTAAAGTCTATCTCCATCTGCAGGTTTTCCAACTCCAGAGTCTCATTTCGCTCTTTGTTCTTCGACTTCAGCTTGCAGAGCTTCTCAAGGTCTTTCCTCAGAAGCGTTGAGCTCTTGTCCAGCTCTGTCAGTTCTCGTTCCTCTTCTTTAGTCTGACCTGGGCGAGGTGAACTTACAGTTAACATTGTTTAGGGATACTAATGGTTTATATATACTTATATTACAAGTGAATAGCTTTACAATTAAATGTGGTATTAGACTGGAAACTCATACACAACAAAATTACTGTACTACATCTGATTTAAAAGTGTCTTATAAAACCCAACAAGTGATTTTCTGTGCATGGGATGCGTACTATCTAGTCGGATATCCTTCATTTGTAGTCCAGTCCAGTCTTTCTGCAGTTTGCGCATCTTCTTGTTGTTGGCATCCAACTCTCTGGTCAGTCCCACCAGGGTTCCCTGGTGCAGCAACCAGAGGCGCTGCTCATTCTTGATGTGAGCATCAAGCTCCTCAATCTCACCCTGTATATTATGGATCTTGATTTGCAGAGGATGCATATCTTCTTGCTGGAAATAGAAAGAAACAAATCCAAAATGCATCTTGGTATTTTTAGGTCTAAATTACAAAAAGCATACTCGATTTACTTCATTATACTTATGAGTTAATTGTTTTTAAATAAATCACCAGTGGCACAACTGTAGATATCACGGAATCACTTTTTGGAATAAATAAATAAAGCATTTTCTATGAGCTTTTAATTAACAACCAATGGTTTTTCTCTTTTCCTCTGGTATTAACATAAGCTGGCATAGAGGCCCATTTCGCTTGTTCACTGTCTATTAACCTAAATGAGGACCATGATTTTTCTGCACCTGGCACTATAAGAAGCATCATAAGACAAAAGATAAAGTAAACCTCTAAAGTTCATTGCACCAAAAAGTGCCATCTTTACAACAAACACCAGTTATCTACACAACAACCAGTTATGTAGATAACTGATGTAGCCTCTTCAAAGGTAGATATAGAGTTTGCTAATGTTACATAGCCTTTAACTGGGACATTGCGCATTGGTCAGATTAGCTTTTTGGCAACAAATTCTCAGTTGGGTTTGGTGTGAAACAAAGGATAAAGTTTACATGTACATGAAAAGTGCTATATAAATATTTTACGTACTTACTTAAATGGACATATGTTTCATATCAAAACACACCAGAAAGATTTACATTTTAAAAAAAAATCAAGTGGGCTCTCCCAGAAAACTGGAAATGATTGATCACTGTGACTTTGTTCTCGACTGAATTTATGAACTCATTATACAAAAGGTTAGAATAGTACGAAGATTCCAGTGTGTCAGTATGCTACTGCAATAACAGATAGGTTTGTCTGATGTCTTTTATACATCATTGCCAGGGGTACAAATAAATGTGTCCGGCACGCAGTACCAAGGCTAAAGTTTACCATTTAGTCTCTTACCCCAGTGATCTCCACAATTTTAGCAATCCTGATTTTTAGGGTGTTGATCGTCGTTTCTTTCTGCCTGATTTGTCGAAGAAGTGAAGCATATGTATTCTCATGTGAGGTCAGTAACTTGTTGTACTTATTAATCTCCTCATCAAGGCTCTCCACGGAAAGGGTCAGGCTGTTGACATTCTGCTCCACCTTCTGGCACTCCAGCTTCACTGTCAAGGTGTCTTTTTCCTGCCGCTGCAGCTGATTCAGCTGTAGTTAATGTAGTAAGAAAGACAAAAGACGTACTTTCTCATTAAAAGACAAAATTAAGCATGATAAAGGAAAGCAAAGTAAATAAAAAATTGCTTAAATTGTGGATTCTCGTTTGTTGTTGTCCCACATTTGAAGCCAATTTTTTACCTTCGCCTTCTTTCGAGTGAGCAACTTGCTTGTGAGATTTTGTGAATGTGAAGCCGCCTTGCTGTGTGTGAACTGCTGCTGAATGGAGGCCATAATTTTCTCTTCCAGGTCCACACGTGCAGCACTCAGTTTCTCGAGCTGGTTCTTCTGACTGTTCAGTTCATTTTGATGTGTCATCATATCCTTGAAAAATACAAGTCGAGTTAGGAAACTGAAAGCAAGCATGCAAGCAGGGAGAGGTTTCAGAAGGTTTTTGCTGTACTTTTGTGAGTGTAGCAAAGATTTGCTTTGTTTCAGACAGGGATTTCAGACAGGCGGTGTACTGAGCCTGCAGCGCCTCTCGTTCCAACTTTTTCTTGTTGATCAGTTTTTCCACAGTCACACAATCCATTGAACTCCGGTTCAGCTCAACAGTCAGTGACTCATTGTTCTCCAGCTCTCCATTGATGGATTTCTTATAACCTTCAATCTCTCGTTCCAGCAAGACCAGATCATCCTCAACCGCACTAAAGTAAAAAACATGAAATCAAGCAAAGATAACATTGTTAGCATTTCAGATTAATAAAAATAAATAAATCTGAGTATATCCTAAAGATATAGAACTTTTGACAGATTTAGCAAAAACAACATATTTTTTACATCTGTCTGAGTAATCACAAACAGCCAAGCAAATGTTTCCTTTTCATTTAAACTTCTTCCTTGTTGAGTGGCATTGAAGATGCTGAAACCAACATCTTGAACCTTCCCCTGACTCTCCGTCTTACCGTAAAGCTTCCTGCATCGCATTAACAGTCTCATCATGTCTCTTTATGTCTGTTATGTTGCTGTTCCACTGCTGTAACAACTTCTTATGCATCAGTAGCAGCGATTCCAGCTCCATCTCAGCCTAGACAAAGACAGTCATGACTGCAGTTTCCAAGCCTGACCTCAGGTTCTGAATATATTAAGAAACTTTTAAAGAGTTAAGCTCGCTTGCACACCTTCTTAATGTTTATTTGCACTTGTCCTCTTTTTATTTAGCTTGTTATTATTGTCTGAATTACCATGTTTCATTGTACATTACATTGTAAAAATATTTGACATCGTTTTTTTTATTGTTATGCTGATGGTTCTCAGCTATATTTATCTACAGACCATGATGAATCAAGTCAACTTTTTAGCTATAGAGCAGGCATGTCTGTATGGAGGATTGATCTACATTGTAGAACAGAGAATTGGAGGGGATCCTTTGATCCTGCTGAAATAAGGCTGCACAACGCCACCTGTTGCACTGCTTTTTTTGATGGTAGTGCTATAGTGTGTTTGTTTTGTGATTTTTAGATGCTACATTAACAAGAATTTTTCCTCTGGAGATTAATGAAGTATTTGTCTGCCTATAAATGATAGTGAAAAAGTTAGCTCTGTTTAAGATGCATGTGATCTTAACCACTTATGCAGTACTCACTTCCTGTGATTATTATTTTCAAACACTGAGAAAATCCCCTTGAATGGCAGCACCATCCCACAAACATAAAACCACTACTTGTTTATTGACAAGAAAATTTTTCTGCAAAACAAGGTTCAGTAATACATAAAACCCACAGGAACTATTCATGGTGTGAAGTACTCTGCTTTTTGTGTATTCATATTTAAGTTCTTTTACATTTCAAGTTGTATTCATTTTTTTAATACACTATGACAATAAAAATAGTCAAATAGTTTACCTATGTGACTACATTAACAATGTCAAAAGTAATGTGAGAAGTCCATGTTATAGGACCTGACACACTGACATTCGCTTTAAACAAAAAAACACCAAGGTGGAAGCACTGAATAAAAAAATAAATGAATTAAAATGATCAGAAAAGCACTTGTACAAATAAAAGGGATTGCCTGACATAGATTTTTCACAATCACTGACGCAGTTATAAAACTGATTAATTAAAAAATGTGATGTATATTACATGGTCTTCTTCTAAAGTTAACATTTGAAACTGATAGGCTAGAAATGTGTACATTTTTTTAGCACTGACATTACTGTCACCTCAGAGAGTGCTTTGGTGACATCCCCTGTCTCTAGGGCTTGAGCACTTCTCTGGACCTCATACTCCGCCAACTGCTGTGTCTTGCTCTCCAAGTCCTTTGTCAGATGATCTACATACAAGTCCTGATGACAAAGAGGCATTTTCAAAAAATGACCACTCAGTTGCAGATTTTTCCTATCAGCTAGATAATGAGTTAAGATGTGTCAACGCAAAACAGCACAGTCACCTGCTTTATTTTATCTTCTTCTGCCTTTGTCTTCTGTGCGACCACTTTGTATCTGGTAGAATCCATGACTTTGACTTGGGATTGTAGATCCTCACCTACTGCTTGAGCGAAAAGTACCCGCTGTTGCTTTTTGTCTAAGTCCGCCTGCCTTTGAGATGCTGGTGTCAAACAGAGAAGTAAAAGATGTTTTGATGTTTAAAATTTGAGGTTAGATATTGATCTGGAAAATTACTTTCAACTGTTACAGCAATACTGTGTAGATAATATGATGGACTGCGAATTTACAATTCTGTCCGGTTAAAATTATTGTTTTGCACCGTGATCATCATTTATTTATTTACTGTTTTTCCTTGATTGGTTCTTTATGAGCTTGTAGATTAGTTGTAGAATATTCCTGTTAGCTGGGCACTCATGGAAATGCTCACAGCTGTTCAGTGTTTTCTCCACTGGCGAATAAATAACTTCTAGTTCATCAAAGTCCCAAAGCCTTATTTTTAGATTAGATTAAGGCGTCATGAATTGCTTTTTTACCATAACAAGCACACAGTGGCTCTTCCATCTGACTTAACCAAGAGTAAAGCTCTCCTGACAAGCTCGTATCTTGTTCGATTATGGATGCACAAACTGAGAGATTATTGAACATGGTCTTAAAGGAATTTACATTTACTCCCAAATTTAAATAATCAGTTTAAACATGAAAGACATATAACAGTTTAATGATGAGATATTTGAGTAAAAAGAAAAGAGGCAAGAACATCAATCTTGGAACATAATGCAAGAACAGCATCAACTGAAAAGCAAATCCTACCCAGAGCACTGGCTTGACGGCTCAGATTTTTCACGTTAGAATAATTGCTCTTTGCCTTTTGCAGATTATCTTGATCACTCTTCAGTTCAGCTTCAGTCTTTGCCTTGGAGTCTTGCATGTTGGACAGCTGACTTTCAGCTGCTTTCAGCTTTTCTCTTATTTTACACAATTCTATACCTTTGTCAGCTACCCTTTTTTTTTCCATCTTTTTGATTGGCCGCTGAACTCAGAAGAAAGAGAGCATAATGAGAGAATCAGAAATCAAACTTTAAAAGTTTGGGCCACAATGGTTGTACAAACATGTGCTGTTTGTACAACAGGCCAAACAAGAACTGTTCATATTTCATTTAAATCCTAATTTTGTTCATGTTGATTGAAAAGCTGCCAACCTTTGCCTTCAGTTCCTGCTGGAATTCTCCGAGACGTCTTTTGAAGTAACTGTTGATAGCTTCTTGAAATCTTTTGATCAGTGGCTGTAAAGCAGAGGACACAAACAATTATTAAGATGCAAGATCATCAGTATATCTTGAAACGACTCATAAAGTCATCAAATGCTTGTGAAACTAAAGTATTAAGATGCTTTTAAGCATTAATATATACAGTAAAACACAACAGACATGATCAGGGTTTAGGATGAAGAGTTCTTCATTTTCTTCTTCTTGTGGTGAGTCCTCGTCATATTCTGGTTCCCTGTCTTCTTCTGAAGTGCCAATCCTCAACTGATCAGCTACGAGAGCTACATAGAGTGCCAAAAAAATAAAGTGCAATGTGAAGCAAACTTACAAAGAAGAGAATGTATTTTTTAATGTCTGACATAGAGTTTGAAAAAGTTTTATTGTCTTTGTTCTTCAAACCAGCTTGAAAACTCCCCATTTTTTGTTATGCTTCCCTTTATAGTTGATAGCCTTGTCACACAAGACAAGACATGTTACATGTGTGACATTTTCTCCTTCTAATATTCTCTGCAGGTCATTATTTTTTAAAGATAGGCGCCCAGCAGATGACCTTATGAACCTTTCGGAACGAGCTGTTTAAGGGCCTCTTGTCACTTTGAATCCAAATAACCTGCTGCTGGCTGAGGTCCGCCAACTCAATGTTTACATTCACACTTTATAGAAAGGGAAAATGGATGCAAACAGATATGAAATTGTATGGCATGTATGGTTCATCTTTGACCATGAGTCAAACCCAGAAGCAGAAGAAGTGAAGCCTCCCGCAGACCCATCAAGGATGCAACAATGGTTTCTGAGTTGTTAGTCAACAACAAGACACTTGTCTTTCCTAGCAGTTACTGTACATGTTAAATGTAAAGAATTGATTTATCAATCTTTGGCACTAATAAACAATAAATAAATATTAACATAAGGAATCCTGTTTAGGGATCAGAATCTCAAACTACATCCATTCATATTTTTAGAAAACATTCTGTGCAATCAAAACAATTGATATAATACAAATTAAGATTTATGTAAAAAACAAAAATAAATAACTATGAAATATTTGATTAAGAATATGAATGAAATGATGAACTATTAAAATGGGATTACACCACTTTAAAATAACAGTGCTACATTGAACCAATTTTTTGTTTGTTTGTTTCTTTTTTTTCTCCAAAATCTTAAATCCATTTTACCCATTTTGTCATCTTTTGGGATCTTCTTACTGGAAACCAGCTTCTTAGTTAAATGAAAATAATTTTACTTTTAAATCTGTTCAAGATATGAATTATTTTTTGGGTAACTGTAAATTCAGTGTACAGGCAAATGGAAAAAGCAGCAGGTGTGGGTATTTCTTGACCTACGTTATGTAGTCTGCACAAGCCAGTTTGGGTCAAATTATTGGATAATATTCTTAATAAACTTTGAACAGAACTCTAGAATCCTCAGAGGTGCCTGTAATCCCATTTGAGAACCAGTGTAAACTGTGCAGCTGTGTAATGGCAGGCTTAACAGGATATTAAGGACCATTCCAGTATTCACCTGCCATATTTGGATCAAGATCGGAATCATGAGTGACATCATCTGTCTGCTGCGCTGGTGGATTCTGTATGAGAGAAAAAATAAATCTGTTATGAGCTTCACAGTGAGTATTGTTATCACTTCAAGCTTCAATTTGAAGGTTTTACAAACTAGTCCCATTCTATGGGACATTAAAATAGAAAGCGAACCAAATGGCTGCTGAGATAATAAACTTACACAAGCCAGGAACTGAGACAGAAAACAAGTCTGCTTTATGGAAATTAAACCTCAAAAGAAAGAGCGATAGTCACCGCACTAGCGCCATCTTGTGGATTCGGCTGGTCTTCGTCACGTTGGTCTTCATCGCTTGCGTTCTGCATTTTACCTGTAGCCTTAACGACAAAATGCTAACATGTCACGCCAAGCCGTCTCGACGGGTTTTGCGTGACAAAATGATCACCATCATAATTATTGTCCGTTTATAGGTTATTTGTAAGGTACTCAACATCTTTCAAGTAAAATTAAGTGTGATTCGTTCCGTTTGACTAACGTTGACTGTTTACAACTACAAAGAACACTTTCGGGAAGTATTGGCCTCCTCGCGTTTTCGTTTCACTCGTTAAACAAAGAACAACAAAAACAAACACTTACCACCGCCTTCCTGCAGCTAACAAACCCGCCGAGTGGGATATTGTGACTGCAAGCGTAACCAGGCAACGGCAAGTTTCCGTTTCAGGTAGACTCATCAACAGCAACTTCCGGTACATAAATTTTCAATGGCAGTTACAACATTTAGAGTTACCCAGTAAAAAAAGAGAGAAGAAAATAGCGTGTGTAAAAGCGCTTAAGCTTACCGACAAATGGACACTTAATTTAATTTTAGTGATATTAACTACACTGAATTTATAACTGCTTTTTTGTTTTGCAAAAGATGAATTGCCTTATTATACACAATAAAGTACATGCCTTAAGAGGGTTTTTTTTTTAAATATATGTATATATTTCGAACATTAAGTACAAAATGACACATATGATCAAGGAATGCAAAAGGCATATTTTTGTACCACAATAATATTAATATGCTCAAAAAGGAGTAGGAAAAAGTAAGAAACTTATGAACTCCTACCCTATAAACTCATACACTATTTTCAGATGGACCCTTTATTAGATAATAAAAAAGGCAGGTTAATTCATTTTCCATTTTATCCTGCTAAACATATGCCTCCATACCCACTCACACTGATCTTTTAGCTTCAATTTACATACACATTTGTGCTCTCACCCACATTTCTATATCTTTTGAAAATGATCTTTCCTTTTAAGTTGTATTAAATTTGAACTTTAACTCCTCATTTTACTTGTACCACAATTTTACACTATCATTTGAAATACGAAAGTGTTTTAATTACTAATGGCCTTATTCAAGTAATTTGTAGTATGAGTAGTTTTCCAAGTAAAGTACTACAGACTTATTAAAGTCACATTAAGGCTTTAATTTTCCCATTAAAGTCTTAATGTAAAAATTCATCCATCAATGCAGAAGCTACGATGAGATTGGTCAAGTTTTACAATGTTCCTCTTGGTTTGATTTACATTCAAGTAAACTCTTTGCCAACAAAATTGGTTAAGGATTTCATTAAACTGTACTATAATTTGCAGACAGAATACATTCATAAAAAAAACAGCTACACTAAAGTTAAAAATCAGTTCTCTGATTCTAATAAAACAATGCTTTACTTCTCAGTGGGAAATTAAATATCGCAACTTAAATCATATAATTTTCTTCATAGTTGGAGTTGCTTGTCTGTGTCTCCATAGTACAGCAATTTTGAAGAAGCCTCTTACTGAGGACCCTCATGTTTACACAACAATTGAGTAAACATATGTAAAAAAAAAAAAAAAAGACGAGAACAAATTCAGAAGAATACATTTTAAGCCAAACAACAAGGCTAACATTAACAGATTTATTTTTGCTATATAAATAAGGCAGATACACGTGGAATCATTTTCGGCCTTCATAATATTTGAATATTGGCCTTAAATTAAATTGTCAGACGTAATTAATAATTCACAGATACAAATTACACATCTTTATTAATATTTCCTCAAAAATCTTGTTTTATTCTCATAATACCAAAAAGTCAAAAAACTGAAGCCAGAACCCACTTTAAGCATCTTCAATGTAAACTGGAAACCAGACAGAGTAAAATAAAATTACCAAGATAACTATTGTCACAGTGATTCATAATAAAACCTAACCGTAAGAACTCATGTAAACAAAGTTGATGCAAGTTCATAGCGCACTCTTCACTATGAACCTACAAAGCTTTATTGATGTAAGCACACAAAATAATCTGACCCTAAAGGACTTTGGCTTAGAAACATTTCTCCAGAAAATGGAACCTGTGGCTACATTCTTGGCAAGAAATATGCTTTCTGTGTTGAGTGTACCGTCTGTTTACATACAGTATGGCAGGTAGTTTTAAAAAGCACATTCCAAGTTGATCAACAGCATTCTCTCCCGATATTAACACGTGCTGTATGACAAAAATGCATCAGGTGGTACTTCATTAGCTTTGCTGACCATTTGGAAAAAATGTGCAAAGTAAGATAGTGTTTGTCATGAGGGCAGGGAAACAAGTTTGTGCAACTGTTTGCATAACCCAGCCTAACTTGATCTGGGTAAAAACTGTTTTACCCAAAAACTTACAGATATACATTCAACCAAATTCTAGAGGCATTGTACTCTTCAGGTATACTTTTTATATAGTCTCTTAGTCTATGAAGCACTTGTTGGCTTTATTGTGCTTGTGCAACAAACATATATAGAATTCCCAAGGCAGATCATATCCTACTACTTCAGTTGTGCAGTATTAACATACAGTTTGATAAGAGCATCAGTGGTATTAAAATAAAATTAAAAAACAAAGTTTTGGCAGTTGTACGGGGTGCTCAGGTCTGGTCACAAATAAAAGTAGAAATACTGTATATTAATAACTGATCATGAAAAATAAAAAAAAGGTTCCAGGTCTCTTGAAAAATAAACAGAACATGTTCGGTCATGTTCGGTCAGCTAACTAACTAAGGTGTCAGGTGAATGCATCTCCATCTTTCTGATTATAGGACATATTTACAATAATCAGAGTATTTTCCTACTTATTACCTTGAGCACTGGAATCAGCTGAGAGTCAACCCATGATTCACTTTCAAATAACTGTTACTTATCAATGAGTTCCTTACATTAGGGAGTACTAGTTAACATAGCAGCAAGCAACATGTTGCCATTAGTTTCTACTTGGTCAACTTAACCTGGTTCCTAGAAAACTGTAGCATTTCTTTTCTGGTAGGCCAGACGGTGACCGATTGTGTGGGAATGTCTGTCTATCACAACAGTGCCTGAAGACTTTGGCTTGAACTTTCATTATGAAACTCCAGAAGCTTCAGGCAATACTGTAAACAATCTCCAAGGCTGATAGCTGCTGTCAGGACAGCTCCTCGATTCCTGGGAAGCTGACTAAGGGTCCGCCAGCTGTTCGATGGTCCATGGCAGAGTGCATGACAGTCAGCCACACATCATCCATGTTTGGCATTACAAGGATTTTCTGAAAAAGGACAGAGAATAACAGTTTTTGCCAACATCTTATGCGTCTTGTCAGGCCTATAATTGAATCGGTTATAATTTGAGACCTAAAGGTTTTAAAAATCCACACAATACTTTATGGATTTTCTCAGGAATGAATTTGCGGTACATCAACAGCTGTAATGTGAAAAATTTATGTATTTTTTTTTTTTACAATTCGAGAGGGCCAATGTGTACTTTTGTGAGTCACTTCATACAATCCTACCTGAAATTCCTGGTACAGTTTTTTCTCAATCCAGTCCGTAACATGAAACAGAGTCACTTCTCTTTCCCCAAGTTTTGGTCGAGCCTTCAGTTCCAAGTGAGGTGGTATCCTAAAGCCATACCTTCAGAAGAAAACATTCAAAATCATTCACTTTAAAAAATGTTTTATTTCTTCTGTACAATACCATTTAAACAAGAAAAGCCTTTACCACCAGGGGGCAGACATACAATCCTTAAGCTATAAACAGGTGTTTGTATAGTAGAATGCAAGTAATTGTTCTGACAACAAACACATCTTGTTAATTTCTCTTCATTTATAAACAAAGATTTGTCATTTTAGCAGCTCCTTGCAGAAATGGAGTTATGATAACACCATTAGGAGTCATCTTAAATCAATTTCTTCACTTCATTTCTTTGATCTGTAGGAAACAAACTGATGATGATGTAACAATTTACCCCTTTGAACAAAATATTGATGTTTGCTTTGGAGAATATTTTAACAGTAAGACGATTCTGACTTAACATACCAAATTCTGTCAGTGGGAGGAGGAGGAATGTTGACAGCTAGAGTCCCTCTGAGTTGCTGAACCTCCACAGTGAGGAGGAGGGGTGTGTTGGACACTTCATCCATCTTTTTTTTGATGAACTCTGTCTCCGTGGCTTTCTGAAAGTATTTGGATTTGGCAATCTTGTCCACAAAGCGCATAATCTTGCTCGATCTACGTCCACCCACGAGACTGCATTCAACAAAAAGAAGGAAAGAACAATTATTCACTTGTGTTTTCTCGTTAATGAATTGATTTTTCATTCCACAATTACAAATTAACTCTCTGGTCTGTTATTCATTTTTTTATTGTGAAGGCTTTGGACATTGTTATGCTAGTTGTGGTTACTGCCTGGTCAAGTTTGTGTGGATTATTATGTTATGTCATGTACATATTTTTACAAAGACGTCGCACAAGGCCTTACATTACATAACAAAACTGTAATTAGAGAAACTAAATGCGTAAACAGAAAGTATTACACAAACTTAGGGGTACCTTTCTGATCCAGCTGAATCATTTGAGATGTCTGTGTTGTCTTCTTCATCTGATGAACCTGCACTTGATGACTCTTCATCACTAGCAGATAGGCAGTAGGTCCGGGGCCTGTGCCTGGGAGCAACCAAAAATTAGCACTGAATGGAGGGATTTTAGATAATTACTGACCCACTCGGTTTTCAAACCAATCTTGTCACCACAAAACCTTATATAAAAGAGCCATGAAGTGATTGTGAAGAATTTTTATGGTTTAATTACAGTTAAAAATGTGATTAGGTATCATTCTCTAGCCATACAGAAAGACATGCTTCAAGCCTTCACCATTACAGAGGCAACGTCAATCTCCAATTTTCCAGCTTTAGTGCCGGGGACTTTAAGAGCTCTTTTCATGTCAGAAACGTGCATCTTTAATGATCTAAATGGTTCAAAATCCAATGCAAAGGCTGATTTTTATTAATTTAGTTCATCATACTAAGTTTTTTTTTTTTTTTTAGCTTTTCTGGCTCTAAAATATGAATACAGTTTGAAACAATCTGTTCTCTAATATTTAAATGTTGTGCAAGGTTTTAATTACTTAGAAGTAATTCATCAGATACATTTTGACAATATGAGGAACAAAGAAATAAATAATTGAACACATGAAGGCATTGGTTAATTGTACATTTAGGTTGAATATTAAGCAGAACTCACCAAGGGAAGAAACATCCAATTAACAGCCGTAGAAAAGTAGGAGTCGAAAAGAAGTAGAAGCAGTAAGTTTTAAAAGAGGGCAGGAAAAAATTAGTAAAAAAATTAGAGAAGCAACAATTTCCTAGATTGAGGCAAAATACAGCCAAAACTGTTCTGAAATGTTTAAGTAAAACAGTTGTTCTCCATTTTACCCATCTTTGCCAAATTCCCCCAAGCGGAGACTCTCTTCCTCCTTTCCCAGTCGATTAAGAATCATCTTGGTTTCCAGAGTCATCAGGAAGGAGCCATTGTAGGAGATCTCCAAATCAAACCAGAGACCTAATAAATATAGATAAATCATTAGAAATGTGTATGCTGGTCCAGAAGACATGAAATAAATATAAAGCAACACTTAAGTTTCCATTGATTAAACCTGGATAAATACAGCAAGGATCCTCTTTTTGCCAAGTTAAAAAAAAAAAAAAATGAGGACAATGGACCTGCCAAAAATTTGTGAACGTATTTGCCTGGCTTTTCATATGGCAATTGTGCAATACTGTTTATGACATTTTGCAGCATGTTAATGCTGTTAAATGTCCCATTGGGAGATAAATAACTCAATTTTACAGAACATCCAGTCACAATGATTGATTTAATAGCGCTAAGATATATTTCTGTTGTATTTTTTTATTATAATGTCCTAATCTTTTGTAAAAAATAAAATAAAATAAAAAATGCATGTCTGAGGTGGACTGTGCAAAGTTGTAGTTTATGTTTCAACCACTTGATGGCAGCAAATGTTGACAAATAATAAATCAATAAAGACTTGACAGTGTAAACTTGTAAGTTCAGCCATTTAGATAACCTAATATTAAAACAGGCATTTAGCCCTACATATTTGTCTTGTCACTTTCTATGCCATTAAGAAAACATAATTTCACTGCTAGCAGCAGCTTAAAGACATTGCTATTCAACTGGGTAAGCCAGTACATAATTAGCATTTCCACCTCTTGCACTCTACAGGTTTGACAAAATCCAAATAAACAACATGAAGAATTACTAATAATATTGAAAACAAATTAAACAATTTAAAAACTATTTAAAGCTGATGAGGCTGGATCAGCAGCAGATAAGAATGGACCTTGTTTTCATACAGAGTCATGAAGCAAGGGGAGCCAGATAAAAGAAATCAGAAAGGAGGAATGGAAAAACAAAGAAAAACAGAAAGTACAGAGAAAAAAAAAGCCTGAAGAAAACAAAAGACAGAACTGAAGGTTTGGCAAAGCAGTATGTAAAAATAGATGAAGCAACTCATTAAAGCAGTCAGGCAGGATGAACAAGTTTGCTCTGCTCAGAGTGGTGGGTTTTGACTGACTGTGAAACTGGTGGAGGAGGGTTGCATGGCACATAGTTCAACTCGCTGAGTTTGGAGAATTCTACCTGGCTTGGATCGAAAATTAACGAGAACTTATGTTTTCAGATACGAAGATGGTCTAAAGAATAAACAATACAGGCAAAAAGCAACAAATATACACGTCACAAAAGGACAGAGTATATGGAACAATGGCTAAAGAGATGTTTAGTGGAGGTCACATATGGTGTAAAAGAATAATAAAATGAGAGAAAAAGTACAACTGCTCAAGATGCTTGCACATAAAACAGTAAAGGTTTATTAGGCCGATGCAATCAGCCAGCTTGTTCCAGGAATCAGCAAAGGGAAAACTGAAGATCCCAGGAAAACAGAATAGCTTGAAATAAAAGTAAATAAATAAATATATATGGTTTGAATTACTGGAGTTGGAGGATTTTAAAAATAAGCTTTCTCTTTAAAGGTGCAATCTGATTAGCAAAAAAAAAAACAAAAAAAAAAAAAAAACCCAAACATCTCAAGTAAATTTTATCCACAAGTATAGAGGTTTTTGTTAGAATAACATCTCTTGAGTGTGTCTATATCTATGTTCTGTCTAAGAGGAGAACAATGGTCTATGTTTCATTAATGAATTTTTATATGCATTTCAGGTCACGCCGTTTGAAACCATAAACAAAAGCAGTTGCCATTTTGGTTAGTGATGTAATCAAGTCTTACTCTCATTAAAGGGTTATACGAGAGCTGTGGCGATAAAAATGAGGCAGTGACTCATGGTGTAGAGAAGAACAGTGAAAACTGAGACGTAAATAGAGTATCCCCACAAAGAGGAAGATGAAAAGAAAAGGGAATACAGAAAAAAATAACAGAGCAGCAAATATACATGTGATGAAAAGACAGACTGTATGGAATAATGACAAAACAGAAGCAAAGTTCAATCCTAAGTCTGAATGTTTGGAAAAAAATGTTTAAAAATATAAACAAACCATTTCTAAAATTATAATATACTACAATAATAGTATGTTTAATGTAATACTACTACTGTTGTTTTTGTTCATCTTTTTTACATATATTATTTAAAGCTTTATATCTTTTTTGTGTGAACCCTTACACCTGAAGCTGCTGTTGCACCTGAATTTTCCCTCTGCAGGACAATAAAGGCTGTTTCTATTGAATGTGTTGCACTTTTTTTTTTTGTTTGTTTTGTTTTTAAGAAAAAGATTCACCAAGTTGTTTTTCCATTCCTCCTTTCTGATTTCTTTTATCTGGCTCCCCTTGCTTCATGACTCTGTATGAAAACAAAGTCCATTCTTATCTGCTGCTGATCCAACTTCATCAGCTTTAAATAGTTTTTCAATTGTTTAATTTGTTTTCAATATTATTAGTAATTCTTCATGTTACTCCAAATCATCAACACTTTTTTTGTGTTTAGTCATATTTCAAGTCTCATATTCTCAGCACAGGCTTAAGCTTCATATATTAATTACACAGGCACACATCCTGGTTATGCGTTTATGACCTGTCTGTACTGCACCCAAAAAACTCTGACCTGCTCACACTGCAGCATATTTCTGTCAATTGTACGGTAATTTGAGAATCTATATGAAATCATTTACACTGCATTGTGAAATCATTTACATTCTGCAACACATCCTGCCATGCAAAGCTTCTAAAGTGATAGCAAAGGATAACGTAAAACAAAGCCCTGAGATACTCTTGGTCAGGCAGTGACAATGTCACAGCAAACTTAGATAAGAAACGGTTGTACTTTAAACACACACAAGAGCAATGTTTCTCTGACCCGACTGCCTGATAAGCTCAGGGAGGAGCTCCAAAACATACATTACTAAACTTGTACATAAAAAAACAAATCTTGTCTGGTTTTAATGGGTGAAACCGTTATGAATGTCAGGTGAATTCAGAAGTCACAACATGTTTTTAATCAGTATATTTATCCACTTTCTGTTCTAAGAAAGAATAACTATTTCACCAGTAACCAGTAAAATACAGTTTTATATCTTCGTACTTTGAATTAATACAGATTACGAATGATGGGCATTTCAAACAAATTTTCAGTGGGAGCCTTTTAGCGTGTTGCACACACTGGGGTAGTTTTGTCAAAGCGACTGTTCAACAATATTTGCATATGGAAAGATAAGCTTGTGACAATGTTGCATGAGGAACACTGTGGAACACTCAAAACCTGATAATCATGTAACACATTAAATTCAAAATCTGCAACTTGGTTACAAACCAAAAAGAAATAAAGTTATCTTTCCTTATCACAGAGCAGATATAGGTTGAAATGTTTGTGGAAATGTGTGATTAACCCCGACGAGTGTATGTCTGTGTGTGTAGTGCGGTCCATCTCTTGCCTCGGCAGTCAACAGAAGGTGCAGATGCTCCAAGAATTCTGGGAGTGCTTGTCCCCATGTCCAGTTCTGTCAGGGTCAGCTCATTCATGAAGTAAGGCAGCTGAAAGAGACCCAAGCATAAAGTCTGAAACTCCATCAACGACACTTCATTAGGCAAATGTTCGTAAACACAAAGCCATGTGAATCAGCCATTCACATGAGAGCTGCTAAATGCATTTAGCCATCTGTATGCACAAAGATGACTTACTGAAAGTTCAACCAGGACATTAAAATGGGAAAGAAAAGGAATTTTTTGCACTCTAAGAACAAAAGCTTTCCCTGCACTTGTTGCACTCACTCGTATCTTGCTGAGCTTCATCTGAATCTTCTTGGAGACTTGTTCACACCAGTAGGGCTCTGTTAGGAAGTCCCAGAAGAGTCTTCCAAGGGCTGCGTTCACCCAGGCAACAGAGTCCTCTTCCTGTCCCTTGGGCTGCTCCTGAGCTGATGTACTGCTCTGAACCTAAACACAAAGTTCCCATTAACAAGAGTACGAAACATTCAACTTGCTGCATTTTATTATTCTCCTCCACCATTCATGTTACGAACACACAAACTGCAAATGAGGTGACAAGTTTATCACCTTAAAAAGAGAACTAAATATTTGAAGCTTATAAAAAGATAATAAACTCGCCATACCTTTTTATCAGCTCCAGGGCTGCTCTGCGGGCTCTGAGCAAAGCTGGCAGATGTGAGATTGTCTGCCTGGTGGGTTTGCAGCAAGGAGGCCATGTACACACTGTATTCTAAAAACACCTTGCTCCTGGAACTCCCTGGCAAGCTTGTGGAGTCTCTTGACTTGACCAGTGGTGCCATGGCTTCGTCACTAGAGATGCGGCTACTTCTGGGGCTGTGACAGGCCGAGATTGTGGCTGCAACCAATCACAGATTATCATCTTATGCTATCCTAACAGGGATTTTGACTTACGGATTAAGAAAATTATCAACAGACAAGTCATAAAAAAAATTAAAAAAAATAATCAAGTCTCTGACCTTTAGTACTGATCCCAACAGAAGGTACTTTCTTCATATTCACTCTGACGTTAGAGGCTGAGAGGAAGCGCTGAAACCAATCCTCTTTCTCCCTCCCCGTCCGCCCAAACAGGAAGATAGTCAGGTCTCTTTTGGACAGGGAGAACCGCCGGTCCTGTGCTTCACTGGTTCCCTCTTGATTAATCCCAGCACTCAAAGTCTCGCCATCCTCCAACTTGCCCTCATCTGCCTCATCTATCTTTGACATGAAGTCATCTTGTCTCCCAAGTTCAATGCAGATGGGATATTTTTTGTTCCATACTCTCTTTTTGGCTAGATTTAAAGGCAGTAAATAGACCTGAGGAAAGAATTATAGAGGTTGGGTGGAAACAGACGTCTCAGGTCATCATACATTTATTATTTTTCCAAAAAGCTAGTATCATTGCTATAATTTCAATGGAAGTTATCACATAGTGAGCTATTATTTGCAGATTTGCTTTTTATGGAGTTTATGAAGAAATTTAAAGTTAATCTTCAAAGGTGTAGGATGTCTAAAATTATATTTTGAAAATATGGTAGTAGTGCGAAAGCATACCTTGCTGTTGCGGAGGTCATATATCTTCTGACTGACAAAGCTCACATCAGGCTTTGATTCGCTGTGTCCAGCACGGCGGGAAATGTTGTGGTTGGGTTTGGAAAGACGAATGATAGAGCCCTCAAGGCGAACAAACACAGACTGAGTAAGTGTGGCATGGTATGTCTCTGGGTCGTAGTTCGATATCTCATTCATCCAGCCCTGAAAGAATAACATATCAGTTTAATATAAACTGATACTTTATCAGTGCAATATACTTTATTGCACTGAAATCAGAAAATTCAAAAATTCCAAAGACCCTGTTAAATATCAACACAGTCTTTGCCCAGGGACAAAGACCACATCTAAATGTTGCAGGACATCAACCTTAAGGACTGGTGCTGAGGACTCTTACATAGAGGATCGTAAAGAGTCTTTGTTTTCCCTGCACACATACAAGTACAGGCCATTTACCATTGCAGCTATTTTACTAATACAGATCACAACACTGTAGATTGCAGCAGAAATGAGGAATTAAAAAACAGTTGTTTTTTTAATTTGTGCTGGTCCGTTAGAACAAATGCTGCAAGAGGCAGGCAGTGGCTTGGAGACCGAACTTCCAACTCATATTCATGTTCGCCTTATCAGCTCCAATTCCAGTTGGAGAATGACATCACTATTTTATTTAATTCAAAAAAAATAGTGAGAATGAATGAGGAGCAACAGCATAGAAGAATGAAATAATAAAAAAAGTGGAAATAACCAACCTTGTATGTTTCTGGCTCTTTAACATCCAACCTGATGATTTTCGATAGCTTTCTTGAATGTCTCTTTTCAAGTCCATGTGATTTTGGCCCTGTGAGCCAAACAACACCGATGGCCAAAAAGAATCCCATCCCAACCCCAAATAGCACTCCTCTAATATAACCTGGAATTGGCAATACAAAGCATCCATACACCAGAAGAGTAAGGAGAGTGAGAGTATAGTATGGCACATTAGGTGCTTGCTCACACTCTTCACATTCATCGTCATTGCTTGGATTCAAACTACCTCTTTGTGGGAATTGACTGTCAGCTTGAGTTGTAGTAGTTCCTTCATTACCCTCAACCTCTGTGTCAGTACAAGTCTCAAAGTCTTCATTGTTCAAAATGCAAAAGTCCTCCTCCTCCTGTTTTGCCAGCGCAGACAAGGAAAGTAAAGATAGTTTGTTGGGGCTTTTAGTGTCAGCAGAGGGCTCACCAGGTGATTCGGCTCCAACAGAGGTCCAGCTGTTGGGGCTTTCTGCCTGAACGTCAACTCCATCTTCCTCTTTGATGCAGTAGTTGTTGTTGTTGCTCTCCGGGTTCCTACAGACAGAACTGATGGTGGAGAGTTCAGTGGCACTGGCAGAGAGCCCCTTAGGCCGGTAAATGCCACCACCACTCTTTTCATCCATGATCTTGCTGAGTAGCTGGAGTGGTTCGGAAATGGCTACCGTGAGACGCCGCTTGGTGTCTTCAAATCGTGCTTCGACTTCCGAGACTTTAAAGAAGCTTCGGTTGTCCGGCGATGCCAATGGCGAGGACGGGGCAGTTTTAGAGTCGTTAACTGATGCTGCGGTAGCAGACGGCATCCTTGACTGTGCAAATTGCTTTAAGAGATTCAGGTTAAGACGAGAATCTGGAAGACGGTACGATGTGGAAGAAGAGGACGAGTCTTGGGATGTATCTGATGATAAAGATTTGACAAGATTTTTCATGAGTTGGCTGTGTCTAACTGAGGAGGTCTTAGCAGAGGAGGACCCTTCACGGGACTCAATGTCTGAGGAAGGTGCCTTTGCCCAGCCCAAGGTGGAGGGAAAGCTCAGAGATTTTATGGGAGAAGAATTGGCAGATGAGGCCTTTTGCTCAGGGATATGTGAAGATAGAGTTTGTGTAGGAGAACGGTTAGCGTGATTACTTGGAGAAAACCTAGAGGATTCAGGGATGACGGCAACACCAGCTGCAGAATCCAGAGACATCCCATCAAACATTTCCTCACTTGCTTCCAGGGCCGTCACGATATTAGAGTCATCCAGAGGAGCTGAAGCTGTAGGACCGGCTGTGACAAACAGCTCTTCTTCCTCCTCTTCCTCCTTTCCAAGAGCTGAGAAGTGGATGGTAATGGCCTCCTTTGATGGTGATCGCTGGACATGGAGTTTAGGGGCCACGACAGATGGCTTTTTATCTGTGGATTTTGCTCCATGGCTTGGATACTGGCTGGTCATTTCAGTACAGCCACTGAGTCAGTCTGGAAAAAATAAACAAAGTTTAAAGTGAATATTCAAATATTTGGATCCATTGAAATGCAGTAATGCCAGAAGAATGTGACTTATCTCTACAGTTGTACCAACATCACAGAAAACTTTAATTGAAAGACAAAGAAATTATAGAATTGCTTGTTTTTGTTTCGTTTGAAATTGTAGAGGACATATAGGCTGAAAAAACTCTAAGTAAGGCCAAATAAAGAAACCTAATAGTCAAGCAGAAATAGACAAAATATGACCAATGGTATCTACTATCTGAACCCAAGTAAAAAAAATGCTGTAATAAAATGCCACTTCTAAAATATTTAATAACTAAGCCAAAAATAACAGCCAAATTCTTAACAAGTTTTCAACCATCTGACAAGGCAAAAATTAGATTAAATCTGTAATAAAATCACTAAGCTATCAAAAGAGTATTGCAAAGCCATATCATTGAGATTGGTATTTGCTATAAGGTTTTAATAGCTTCCCATCTACATTTAATGAGGCTGAGAAAAACGGCCAAAACTCTGAAACAAATTAATAATAATTCATATTCAAATGTTTAGCTCTATTTGTATCTTTGTGACGTCCTCTGGAGAAAATAGAGTTCTGCTAATTGCATGGTGACATCTGGTATTCATGTCCTTGTGTTTTGTCTAGGCTGTGGAGGTGGCGGGTCACACTGGCTCACTCATTTACAGACTCCACTCACCCACTCATTGTCACATGAGTCATGAGTGAGCTCGTTACCCACTCGAGCCATTTGCCAGCCACCTCTATCCCCGGTTATCCAGCTTTTGGTTCATTGCAACACAATGAGTCATTGTAGCAGGCATTTGGAATTGAATAGCATGGCAACACAATTCTGAAAATCCTCCAATAGCGTCTTAAAAAAAAAAAAGCAGGATAAAGTAGGACTTGATTTTTATCTTTTGATAAAACCACAACCTGACAACACTGAATAGGAACAGCTGAATAGCAAGTAAATCAAAACTTAAAACTTTTAATTGTAGCTCATCAGAAACCACATTAGAAGCGAGTTGGCCAAACTGTGACATTGTCCCTTTCTTTACCTTAAAAACACATTCACAGTTTCAATAAATATGACCTAAAAGTTGGCTTTTGGATGTGGGTTACCACTTCCTGCTTTCGGCTTTTTTGGGAACTGAACACACTGAATGAATGGATGTCGCTTCTGCATACTTATAAACGGTTACACTGTTCATTCTGATAATCATAACATTTGATTTTAGTGTTAACTGGGACAATTTACAAACAAGCACAACATAGAGGAAAACCCACTTTGTGTTTCTACAATTGTTTTCAACAATGTGTACAAGTACATGGAGACAGAACAAATTACTGGACCTGGGAAGTATCAAAATACTCACCTAAAGTTTCAACGGTGGTTAGCAAAAATGAAGGAAATTCTTCAAATATAAATAAGAGTAATATGAAACATCTTGGGTTTTTATAGAAATAATAATAATAAATCTCTTCCAAACAGCCATATAGTCCAATGCCTGCCATAATGAAACACATAGCCTACTTATGTGGGGAGATTCTTGATGGGTTGTTGTGCCTCATCTCTTCTCATAGTACAACTTAAGCCACTCATTAGTTGACATTGCTGTCAACTGAAATCTAGGAAGTCAACATGTGTATCAAAAACAAACAACCCCCTTTCTGACCCAACATCATACAGTTTTCCTTATGATGCGACGTTCGGAAACAGCTGACTTACTACAGAGGAGGTTTCTGACCATAACATGACTTGTGTCAGTGTGAGATCATTTTAAAAGTCACATTTTTTCAGACTTTATGAATCTGGGACAAAAGGGAAGTAGAGGAAATGGGCCATCATGACATGCCATGTACTTCTGCTCCACCCGCATTACTCTCTTGCAAAATAGAAGTAATTACAGTAGTCTTAACACATAGTTAGTACAAGAATTCAGGCAATTGGCTGTATTTTGCTTTTATACACACACTTTTTAAAAGGTAATATTAACTCCTTAATAAATCACCATTTTGTTTCTCAGCCATGATTGTTTAGGTAAGCCTTTGCATGGATGAGCGTCTGTGTAAATGTTCTTTTTTTTGGGGTTAAGTGCTGGTAGAAGTTTAAACCACATTTAACATAGCAAAAACAACGGGAGACAAGTTTTGGAAACCTTTGCTTACAAGGAAAACTAATTTTTCCAAGAAATTCTGCCAATGAGACAAACAGAAAAAACCAGTTGTGCCAGGTAACCCACACTCTGCTATTAAAGAGCAATAAGAAAAGAACTATACAGCTTCTGAATAGGCAAAGGGGAAGAAGTAAACCTCCCTAAGAGCATAAGGTAATATTAATAGTTGACAGCCAACCTACCATAAGAGAATTAAATCTGCCAAAAACATTTTAGACTGCAGAAGTACAATATGTCAAATAGTAGCAATGCACCGATTGCAGTTTTCTGGCCCTTCGCCAATTACCAGTCTTTAAAACGTCTGATCTTCAGATATTTATTTTGTCTAAAATGTTTCTAAATATACCAACAGAGTTGCTGTTGGTCTATTTAATACATTGTTACTACAAGAATTCAGGCAATTGGCTATATTTTGCTTTTATACACACGTGCAGACATGATCTGGTGGGTGGGTTCATCAGTCAAACTTCTCTCATAGAGCAAAATAGGGAAGTAGTTAGTCTTTAGACCCTTGCAGAGGCTGATCAGATCAGTGGATAAGATTGACTCCACATGTAAGTATCTCCCAAAATTAGGGAAATCAGGACTGATTTATCAGTGCATCCTTATGAAATAGCAATTATCACAATTTCAATGTGTTTAATATTGTCACTGGAAGGAGCTGCTTAAATGCAATGCTTGGTAGCCCGTTATACTTTAGGCGTCATTATTCATTATACATCTGGGTCCTGGCCTTATGGATGGACTTTCAAAGTCCTATCTAATACAGATCTCAGTGACCAAGCTCAGGGAAAGTGAGGGAATACATTTTGGAAAAGACAGAGACATTCAGAAAAAAACGTACCATTAGTTATTAATACGATGACTGCAACATTTACTGACAACTTTAGGCAATTAGATCAATTAGGGTAATCTTTATAGCAGAAACTAATTTATGTCAATACCTCACTTTTTAAGAAACTGCTACGTCAGGAAAAAGTGCCATCTGTGGAACAAAGGCATCTGAGGTAGATACCAATAGATATTTATCTGAAAATGACCAGTAGATGAAATAGTATTAATCAAAAAAGAAAAAAGATAAACGTAAGAAGCAACTCTAAACCATTTCAGCTACAAATCCTGACAATTCTGTAAATGCACCTGAGCTTTAAACCGGAGAACAGGCGGTCAGTTTTCACTTTACAAAACTCAATTATCTTTCTGTGGGGTTATTTCTGGGAGTCACTCTTCTCATTTCTTCCTGCAAATGGAACATATTAGCTCCTGTAGAGAATCTCAAATGTCATGCTCTACTGTTTCAGAGGACATCACTGACATCAAGAAGACGGTTTCTGAGAGACGGAAGGTAAACTGCATGAGAAAAACACCAAGCAGAGAAAAGCATGGAAACACTTCAGAGGTTGCCAAGAGAGAGATTAGAGGAAGTCCTTACTTGAATCCTGCTGTTTACTTAGGCTGGTAATGGTTTGTCCTGAGCGTTGGCTGAAAGGGCAACAAATGATGGTCTCACATCTGTGTTCCCTTTAGTGCTATGCCAGCATTACAGATACTCCATCCATATTAAATGTTAAAGGGTAAAAAATGACAACACACATTTGAGAATGCTCCCTGAATGTAGTTGAACACTCCCTCATTTTTTTAAACAGGTAAGGTCCAACTGGTTGTAACTCTGGAAAAACCTGAACCTTGATCCCGCTGTCACTGTTGTGCTATGAGAGGCATTTTAAAGTATAGTTTGTAGGTAGATATCCAACCTTAAATATGGGTCAACACAACTAAAAACAGAGAGCTGAGTCCTAAAACTAATTATCTCTGTTCTCAAAACTGTTGTCTTTTCTAGTTCAACAATGGCTGTACTTGAACGTCACTAGGTATTACTACATTGATAATTGTGACATGATAATTGTGATTCAAATAACATAATTTCAGCAGTTTCTCCCCGCCACTATACTCCCCGTTGTGCATGTGGCATTTTAATCAACAATTAAATAAGTTGACCAATTCCTTCCTGACTTCATGTTGTGGTGACAAACAGAAAGCAGCCAGCCCAACAGTACCGAACCTGTTCTTAAAAATGCTGACAAACTAGTGACACGACAAACTAAAATGTTTTGTGTTGAGATCATCCCAAGTATCAGCTGACTGCAAAACCTTAAGCAACATCTCCAGCAACATCAGCAGTGCAGTGTCCAGAGAACATGCTTCAATTAAATTGTATAACCCTGCAACGTCTAAGGAAACAATTCAGATCATCAGCACTTTATTTTTAAAAATTAGTTTCAGACAAATGAATTGAATTGGCAATGCTGTTATTTAACAGTGGGTATACAAACCTGAAAAATACTTATAATCCAACTTTTTCAGAGGTTTTCTAAAGTAAAACCTGTCTTTCTCTTGTAAAGTGAGATATATAAATGTCTCATAATAATCACCATGAAGCACAAGAACTTGCATACTAATGACTCTGCAATATTGGATAACATTTCTTTAACATGATAGCACCATTCAATCAGCTAACACCAGATAAGATAAGCAGCAAGCTTATCTCACAAAAATGTTATTAAACTAAGGTCAAGCACTGACTAAAAAGTAAGAGCTTCAATTAGGTCAAACCGCTTCACATCCTAACAGACGCATTTTTTAAAATATGGTTTTTAATTACAACATCCGCCTTAACTCGTCTGAAAATGTGCACTTAATTTTATCTTTAAAACACATAATTATCACTGTATTATATACCTAAATCATTTGCCACTGTGAAAGGTAGGGACTCAGTAATTTGTAGACTCAATAGAGCATCAATAAACTGTACATGTAATTCACACTCATAAGGACTAGTATAAGAAATTGCATACAGGTGCTATTTGAAAAGAATATAATGAAATGTAATCATTATTGCTGTACTGTGCAGGGTTTTTTTATTGGTGAGGAGCAAATCGCAGTAATTTCTTTTCATTGAACAAATCAAAACTAAGAAATGCAATGCACTTCTTTTGTGTTTTATTAAAAATGAGCTCAATGTCAGGGACATGACACACAAATGAGAATAACCTGGTAACTCGTGTTATTTGTTCCATTCAAAATGACCACCTCAATCAAAAAATCCATATCCCAGTTTTCCTCTTTAATAGGTCATTTGCTCCAAAAACAAAAAAACAAAAAGCAAAATAAAATCTGAATCAAATCAAAAATTAGCCCAGAGCAGCATGCTGGCTGCATCATTACAGGAAATATTTTTTTCCACTGAAAGATTTGACAAAAAACAAAGGTAGATACACTTTCATTATTATTTCAAACAGGATTACGGAATGATATTTTCCACTTGTGACAGATCTGGACAGTCATCACTTGCCTACAAATGACCAGCAAAATAACCACATTTCTCAACTATTGCCTGCAATTCCTCAGCTGTTGTGGATTACAACACAAGTTTGTGTGGAGCATGTGACAGAGTATTGACCAAGTGGGAAGTAGAAATCTTCTGATTTAAACTACCGATGACAGACAGATGGAAAGAATGAAAAAGGTAACAAATAATCTTTCCTTTACAAAGACCCTACATTCTGATTAAATATTAGTACTGCTATTGTAAACAAGCAAATAAAAACAAAAACTACAACAAGCCTACTGAGTTGCATTTGACCATGTCAAATCAGGAGCACAGATTTGTTGGTATCAAATAATGAACTCTTTGCTGAATTTCTTAGACACATCAACAAGCCCTCATTATTTTTGCATGAATGCCTTTAGCTGCAGAGCAAACAAAATGACGTCGGTCAAAGATCTGCCGCCACAGAGACAGCTTTCCCAGAAGCTACTCAAACAGACATGCTTGATAGTTGTAGGTCATCTGGAAAGTAGGAACTTTTGATAAGTGTCCACACCTAAAATGATCTGTTAGGAAGCAAAACTAATCCATTATCAGCTGAATAATCCTGTAGGTCACTTAAGAACATAGCAGCGTCCGGACAAACCTCTTCAGGAGCTTTAGGAACTAAAATTAACCCAATGAAACTTAAAACAATAAAACAAGTCTCTTAACTTTGTTACTTTTAGGTTTGTTTCATTTTTATTTCTCCATATTCAAATAAAGTGTTCACAAAAAATATCCTCATTCCTTGAAATATTTCTCCCATTCTGTGACTTTCCAACCACAAACCTCAATGTAGTTTATGTGGATTCTCATGTGACACCCCATGACTTACATCCACAATTGAAAAGTTGTGTGTAGAGGTGCTGTTAACATTGCACATTACCATCATCGCGACATCCCCACTCTCAAAAAAGGTAGTGGCAACATTATACAGGAGGGACATTTTCCCTCAACAGTTACATGGTTGATGAGAAGATAAGAGAGAAACACAGAGCTGTTCAACCTGTTAGCTGATGCAAAAAGCTTGAGATGGCATTGGACGTCATCTTCCAGACATTAACCCCAAACATACAAACAGCAGCGTGGTTTAGATCAAAGTATGCTCATGTATGAGAATGCTGCAATAACTCTCCCCTCTTAAAACCAATGAAGGATCTGTGGCAAGACTTCAGACTTGTTAAGTTCACAGAAACTCTTAGTTAATTCTGATTCTATTTGGCAGACAAATACATTTTGTCAGTATAGCAAAAATAAAAATCCAAATATGCTGAATGTTGTGGTTGTGATGCAACAAAAAATGCATCACAACTTTTCAAAAGTGCAAGTGTTCAAGGGGAACTGACTAAAAAGAATCAGCCTGAAGTACTTCAGGCTGATTCTCGGTTTCAGGAATCCAACAAAATACCCAGCTTTCAGTAAAGCAAAATGAGAATGGTGCTCTTTAAAGAACTTGTCTGCTCATTAACTCCCATTTGGTCAAAACCTCGAGAGCACGGATTCAACATGCTGCTTTCCTTCCACAAAGACTCCTTTGTTTCTCTAAATAGTTCCCAAGCCTTGTTTAGTGTCGACATGCTACATTCATCAAACTCACTAAAATCACACAATTAAAAGAAAATTACAGATGTTTATGAGATCGTGCAATGGGACAATAAAGCCAGGGTTGTTTCTCTTCCTCGTTTTGAGCTGTGGATTTTTCCAGTTTCTAGTTAGATTCATCACACCTGCAAAAGCAATGCGATAAACTGTCTCAAGTGATTACAGTTGGTGCCACTCAGTTCAGTTCCACAACAGCAAGCATGTAAGGGCCCCAAGGGACTTCATTCAGTAATAAAAGCAGTTTCAAAAAGGACTAAACGAAATACAGACTGAATAGCTGCTTTTTCAAATGATGCAGCAAAAAACAAGATGGGATACCCAAATAAAATTCAGAAAATTTGCACTTCATCCAAAACAAACTGTGAAGTGTGGAAGCACCTCACCTGTGAAAGATCGCATAAAATTGTAAGTTTAAGTCTCATAAGAGACAGAAAGCATTCCTCTGGGCTTACACAAAAAGTGCAAAAAATAATAATAATGATAGTCAGACATCTTTCTTTTCATCTCTATTAGAATTAGTGCTCTCTTGCCATCACTGTGTGCACTCTACTTTAAGTCCCAGAATCCATTAAAGTGTATTTATAGAAACACTATATTTACACATGTCCTCACCTCCTACCTTATGTCTGTCTCTTTCTGTTGGTAACAAGTGATCATTACGCTGATTAGGAGTGCAAGGGCCGCTGCTGGCAGACACAGCAGCTAAAACAGGCTGCAAGCTGACAGTGCCACAATTTCACAAATCCTAAGGAATAGTCCACATAGCAGTGATTGGACAAGGGCCTTTACGTTTGTGCTAAATGATATGTAGGCTGATGTTATCCCAGCTCATACTTCGGTGTAAATAAGGTCGTGTCAACAAAGATTTATATGCATTTATACAGGTTAACAAAATTATATTAATGTTTGATACTGCTAGGCACAAACCTTACATTTCGTCACAATTTTAAACCAAAGAGTTCACCTTCTATCTTATTGCAATTTAGGTGATAATTCAACATAAATAAGCATGTAAGCATGAAGTGGAAGGAAACAAGAACTTTATTTTAAGAATGTATCATAACTGAACATTTGAAAAGTGTGGCATGCATTGGCACTCAGCTTTCTTTGATTTTATATCCCCTAAATACAATTTTGTGTATCTAACTGCCGTCAGAAGTCACCTGTTCAGAAAACAGACATGCGTACAATAAAAGACCCAAGAAATCTAATTATGTTGGCTTATATTATAACGGGATTATATTATTGGATTAATCCCTGGTAATAAGGAGTAAAGCCAGGTGTTCTCTCAAGGCCTCCAAGGCTTATTAAGGACAAAACAGAGAACAAAGTTAACCATGAAGGCCGAGGAAAACAGCAGACAAGTGTGGAGAGGCATAAAGTTGAATTATTGTTTTATGTCGTAAAACAATATAATACAACATCTCACAGAGAGTTGTTTCATCCATCAATTAAAAACAACGCAGTGCAGGTTATATCCAAACTTACCAAAATATGTCTACCCACACAAACAGACTGAGCAAGGTCAACACTATTAAGAGAAGTTGCCTAAAGAGTCATGCTAACATGAGAGGAGCTGCAAAGATTCACATGTGGAGGGAATGCAAGCACTCTGCAAATGTGTGAAGCTGATAGACATACCCCAAAAGGCTTGTAGCTACAAACCACAGAATCAAATGTCATCTGGCAAAAAAATTAAAAAAAAAAATTACATTTTTTAAAAAAAATATATTTTCCAATTAATAATTTCATTCATACCACAAATATGCACCACTTTGTGTTGGTCAATAACATAAAGTCCTAAAGATTTTAATGCATTTAGGACATAAACTCCTGTGAAGGAGCTTAAAGGTTTCTCAATACTTTTGCAAAGAGCTTTAGCTGCACAGGCCTATATAACACTACTTTGCAGACAAATGTCACCATTCTTTATTATACAGACTTTTATAGAAATATGGACACACCTCTGTGTGCATTTGAGCAAAGGCTGCATTTCTAACAAAGCCTTGGACATTGCTCTGATAAAAAAAAAGTTGACTGCATTCATGTGACAAGGAGTTAGGCCTGATGGCTTTACACTTTTGAGAAGACTGTCAACTATTTCAACATAAACCATTTAGGTTTTCCAGCATCAAGAATAGCTATAAACTACAGGTTGTCATGTAATTGCAAGAGCCACTTTAAAAAAGGAAAAAGGGATAGAAAATCCCATGCTCTTAGAAAAACAAATCTCCACTTCTATTTCATTCAGTCCAAATGAGGCAAGAGTCAGGAGTCTGAACAGTATGAAAAGCTTAAGCGCCAGAAGCCAAACAGAGTTAGCATATGACAAGAGCATAATATCCTTGTTTTGTAAATCTGGATCAGAGGTGAAAAACAGACCAGAGACGGAAAAAACATTTCACCAAGTGGAAAATATGCAGTCTCTTGTGTTGTACACCCAATTGAACAATTTCCACTTTTATACTTGGTGAAGATTCCACCTATTAGTTTATTGTTAGATTCAATACATAGCATCTGTCACAAACTATCTTTATCAGGTGGTTTTAGAATAGCTATAATCTTCAGAATAAAAAAGAAAGTCAGCGACAGAAATGTAAACGATGGAGGGAGATGCGCATTTTGTTGCTGGAAAAACAAAAACTATTTTGAGTTTCTGTCGCCAAGTCAGATTATTATAAGCAGCTTTCGGGTTGTTTTTTTTCTTTTTTTCTAAAGTTGCTTACAAATTTAATGAGTTTCAGTTTGTGCTTTTTTGGGCTTGTTTTTGAACATGAAGTTGCTCATTTGGGCTTGGAAATAAGCAGAGACACATAATAAATCCCAGAAATTGTCAGTCATCCAGTTAGTTTTAGTTAGAATCTACCTGTCCATAATTTCCCGGATGTGTCTTTGTTAATGTCAAGTTAATATATTACCTCTGAATAAAATTGAGCTTCGCGTTGCGCTACAGAAAACCGCAAACATCAAGACTAATATGAACAGCGCAATAAACATGAAAATAGCCACGAATGAACGAGTCCCTAAAGTTGTACAACCTACCGCCATTATAATTATCAATTTTAAGTGTCACAAATCTGTGCATCAGCCGTCTGAATTGTGGAGCCGCAAGAGGAGCGCTGTGCACTGCACTCTGACAACCGTAAAGCAGAACCTGGAGGCTGCAGGTGGGGCCTTGAAAATCCTTCTTAGAGTTTTCCAGACAATAGTGGAGCACACGAAAACACACAAATTACTAACTTTTTTGTGTACTGTTGTAACCACTAAAAAAAAAATCTCCTCTTCAGTTCAACTTTATAAGTGGAGACACAATGTTGATGTACTCATTATAAAATAACTTGCAATTAAGTATTGGCAAAGATCAATGTAATTTTCACAGGTGGCAGAGTGTTGTTGTTAGCAGCTGCTGAAAGTAACTAAGAAGTTACTTTTACTGTCACATAGTTACTTTCCAAATCAAGTAGTCAGTAATCTAACTAAGTTACTCCAAGGAGTGATCAGTAATCTGATTAAAATTACTTTTTCAAAGTGACTATGCCGTCACTGCATATTTAGCGATATATAGTTTTACCCTTCTGTGGTCTGTGCTTAAAATGTAAGCACACAATATACAAAAATAAATCTTTTTGGAAAAACAAACATTACCCAACCTTTTGCATGACTCAAAACTTCTTTCCTCCTTGACAGTAATACCAGGCACCGAGTTTCAACATCATTAGTTTACCTTTTCATTATTCAGAGTTGTGCTTCTCCTTCCTTTCATCTCTTATCTACCCTCTCTCTCTCTCTACGTAGACTTTGCCCCTCTGGTCATTTGCAGCACAGGAAGCAGATCAATAATCAGTTCAAATGTACTGGCTAAGTGCTTACCTTGGATACTGGGGGCCATTCAATCCAGCCTGGGACTCGCATCTGCCTGCAGTAGAGTCAAGTTTCTCATGTCTGTGGAGCTCAGGGGCCTTCTGAGAAACACATTTGAAAGTAGAAACAGTAATTCACAATATTAATCGTTATGCATTCCTGTAAATGTGATGTTCTCGAACAACTTCGTAAATATTCTAGCCAGGTTTTATTCACCACCATTCAAAATGGAGCTTCTTTCAAGAGGATTTCAATTCTAGGGAATCCAAAATGCACAACGTTGCAAATACAGTCTGACTTATAAACTTTATAAAGTCTGTAAAGTCGGCATTGAAAACAGTTGGTCCAATTTCTTCCCAGAAGAAGCACTTTAAATGTCAGCTGGATCTGACATTGTAGTGATTCTCGCTTCTGCATCCACAGCGCTGTGGACCAACTAGCCACAGCCATGCGTGACAGGCCGAACAGCTCTCTCTCTGCGGCGTTCAGACCAAAATTAATCAGTTAATTACACGCGGTAATGATGCGGGGTTTTCATCAATATCCTTGTTTAACCTTTACGTAATTTGTACAACTTTTCGTCAGACCAGTTTTGTGGTCTCGAAGCCGCTAGCTCCAGTCTGAAAGTGACGCAAAGTCCCACTTTTAACCGTCGCCGACTAAAACTCGACTTCGAAACAAACCTTTAAAGAATTCCTAATGATGCGCTGTCTATCAAAATGCGCCAGTCTCGACTTAAACTCTCACACCAGTGTTTAAAGTGCTCCGACACCGCCTCACCGTTTCAAACCAGACGAGACTCACCGAGCAGCGGGCTCTCCATCCCGGTCTGGACTCACCGAGCAGAGCCACGAACCGACGCAAAGATTTGGACACCGAACCGTTTAATAACGTCCGCCAGCTCCACGTACAAAGCAGGGCTTCTCGCCTCGTTTCGTCTCTCCCCCTATTGACAAGCCTCTGTCAGTTCCTTAAAGAAAAAAAAAAAATACTGGAGAGTTTTTCGTTCTCAGACCAGAGCAATCAAACCCGCAGCTGGAACGGCCGAATCGTTCATCCTCGGGGCATTGACGATCGATATTTCGACAGAGCGATTGGTCGAGCCTGTAACAGATGATGAAGATGTAAAATGCAAAGTTGCTTTACTGTTACTCCGTATTGTTGAACGCTCCACGTTAAGCAGTCAATTCACGTCAATGTTTTTTATCTGAAAAGTGAGACACCTCTTGGAGTGATTTACTTTAAGCGTTTAGTGTGCTTATATTTGGGTGGCTATAGGCTACAAAAATTAAAAGACCCACATTTTAGCTTTAAAAAGTAAATAACCACATTTTTAGTTGGTGTCACATTCTGTGTACTAAGTTGCACTGCTGGACCAGAAGCAATCTTACCTGGGCCAAGAAGAAAATGAACTGGATTGTTCATTTTTCACCACTTCACTGATAAAAGTACATTTTGCACTTTATTTAAAAATGAAGGTCCGATTACTTTTCGTATTGGTCTTCTGCAAGGTTTTACTTTCTGAGAAACTGAATAGAAAGGCAGAGTTTGCAAGATGCTGGAAGTTCAGAGTGAGGCTTTTACAGGCAGTCATAATTTGGGTAGCCTTGTAGGGTCATACATCTGTTGGTCCAAAGTCACAGCAGCCATGATCACATCAGACTTCCTCCTTCAATAAACTATATAGAAATTCTTCCCTCCCTGCCAAAAGTTCCAGCTTACTGACCATAAAAAAATTGTCTTCATCATCATCTTTGGACAACAAACTGGCCTAATTTAACAACCGTGAAGAATTTATGAGGTTTTGCAAAGAGGAAGATGAGAGAGGATGCCCAGCCCAACAATACATGCCAGTCTACCTAATAAAGCTATCGGACCTTCCTTAACATCACAGCAGTGTTACATGCTGCCCACCTTCATACGACGCTGCACTGATTCAGTATATGCAACTGGGATCCCAACAGAGTATTGAAAGCAAATAAAGTACTTAATTTTCAGAAGGAAAAAAATCTCAGTATAGTAAACATTTTGTTCTATTGCATGTTTTCCTTCCATTCAACTTGCCATTTGTATGGATGCATAGAAAACACTGTGAACAACAAGATTCATTACTGATCTATTGTGGCTTACCCTTCCTGTGGAGTACCGTATCAGTCAGTTCTCATATCGGTCTTATGCAATGTTTTATTTTCAAAGAAACTGAATTTTAGTTGTTGTTTTTTTTTTGTAGGTGTAAGCAATAGTTATAGTTAAAACAATTCCTCAGTTTAAATAAAACTTATTGCATTCATAATGCAGTGTAATTATTATGTCTAATTAGGCATGAATTGTCTGAGTGTAAGAGACAAAGATCATTTTAAAGTTTGACAATTTATTGATCAAAAGTCTTACATGATAAACAATGATTTTTGACGTGAATGACATTCAACATGTTCAAATGAAGCCTAAAAAGATATGAAATCATGCTGTTTTCTTGCCATCTAGTGGTTTTTGATGGCAACTGCACTAGTAACTTCCACAATCAGTTTCAGTTTACGGCAGCATGACATGTTTGTTTTGGGACAATAAAACCAATCCCTTTTACAACGCTTAGTGAAACTCTGCAAGTTAGTTCAGAGTTCTCAAACTTTTCATTTCACCTTAGAAAACACCAATCTTGGACATCTTTGAGAGCTCAATCAAACCAAAATTGATGATGTACAATTATAATACGACACTAATTACTGCTTGGTAAGCCAGATTAGGTTTAGCTGACTTTGGAGAAGTGTTCAGTGCAATGAAATGGTTGAGAATCCGCACCTATGTTAGAATTAATCAGAAATCTGTCAGAAGGTAATAAAAACTTTAGTACAGCAGCACAACTCTGAATCAAGTTTTTGGCCTTTTTAAAAATAATTTTCAGTTCTTTCGTCATAAAATACACATCTTCTGTAGATCATTAGCACATGTTTGGCGGGAGGACTCAGCTCAGGAAAATACAGTTTTATGCAGTGGCTATGCTTTTACTGTAAATTTTACTTTGCAGTAGAATTTACATTACATTTTCATTTCTTTTTCCTAGGAAAAATAAATTTTCTGAAATTTTGTTGACTCAAATATGAAGAAAATGATCTTTTCCTCAGGTACATTTCCAGTATTTTTCCAACATTTGGCCGTGTCAGAAGTTAGATTTTAATCTTATTCCTATTGCCTAAAAAAACATAATTTTTATAGTTAGTCATGTTTTGTGAGCTTTGTCCTGTTCTTTTAAGGACATAAAGATAATTGATGAAAACTTTGACAAAATAAACCCTGGTTCAGCAACCAGTTCCAGTAACAATTAAAGCACTTAATCAGCCCATATTTTTTAACTTGTACACTACAAGTTATGAGAGATACTTTAGTGGACCAGGGCAGGAACCCAAAATACCACCAGTGGTGGCACATCAACCACAACCATGACCTGTGTTACAAAGACAGTTTGACATGAGAGAAATGATTAAGAGAAAAACCTGAATCTCTCTGATTGCTTTTCTATTAAGTTCTTGTAGCGAAAATCAGTCATAGCTTCAGATGTGACTCCTGTCACATAACAGCTTGATGGAGAAGGCAAGGTCCACTGTGTAAGCTAACAGTGTGATACTGGAAACCACTGTTTCCATGATGACCACTTTGAGATTATTTGGGTTGGATTCCGTCTCACTCAGCTGCAGTATCTTGGTCAAACAAATAATAGTGGCCAACATGTAGAGCAGCACCCCAGTCAGACTGAAGGCAGCCAAAAATCTGTCAAAAGGCAGGAGGCATCGCCCAGCACAATCACCCAGTATCACCACCAGGATGACGAGCGACATGAAGATGCAAATGCCATATGAGACGCAAGATATCCAAAATTGCCAAAGTACTCCAGTCGTCAAATTGGAGACTGTCACCAGCAGGGGGATCATCTTCAAGCCCCCCCAAAGTTGGATAATCTTAAGGAAACCAGGCACGGTGCTTATGTAGCCTCTCTGTTCGTGCGCTTGGGTGCGAAGAACACAAGATTCGGAGACATAGGCCGTGAGGGTGAGGCCAGAAGCCACTGTAGCAGCCAAAGCGCGTGGAGATACTGTTCCGTGATCCATGACTATCCAGGGAAAAACCACAGTGGAGCTGAGACTCATCAACACTCCCAACAGTGCCACCGTCATGGTCAGGTTCTTCCAGGATATTGGGATCAGGCTGTGGAACTGGATGATGCTGATAATGTGTATGAGGAGAGTGATCACAAAGAAGAAACACCAGGTAAACATACAAAAGATCCTGAATGTGTCCGATGAAGGATCAGATGAACTGTTCGAGTTTTTATGTTCCAAAGAGGCCACAAGACTGAAGGCTGTGCAGCTCGAGAAGACTTCCAGTGTTCGCAGCAAAAACAGTGGACTGGTGAAGTCTCGCGCTTCCAAAACGATCACAGGCATTCTCACCTTGTTGAATGTGTGCAATCCAATATCCACAAGACAGAGCTTTGACTTTGCAAACAATCCTGGAGATTCCGTTTTTTGAAAAACAGTGGGGGTCCACAGCTCAGTCCTTTTAGCTTTTAGTGGTATAATCACCCAAAAATACAGCAAAAAAGAGCTTTAGAGTCTTCTCCAGCAGTGTTCATAAAAACAGACCATTAAAATAGAAAAAAGCCAAGAATAATTTAAAACCTCAAATTCCTTTTTATTTCTCTCCACCACGAGTCATCTTCTTATTGAAACAATTCAGAACTGCACCTTTTGGAATATGTTTTGAAGCAGTGGTGCAGTAAAAGATGAACCTCGCCTACTTGCTTACTTCCTTTTTGAGGTTGCAGCAGTGCACTTTCAGTAGGTGCACATAACCACAATACAAGGCAAATGCAAACATAGCTGTCATCCTCCTACCTTCAGTTCTCATGAAAAGCAGTTCCTTTGTTCTCAAGCAAGAGTAATAAACTTGACACCACACCAATTAGGTAAAATATGATATTACACATGGAATATTTGTTTCAGGACAAGATTTGTTGGGTGCTGTCACTCACTTAAGTGTCGCTTTGCAAAATCAGTTTGTGGGTGTGTGCTTGCTCAATTCCCCAGAGAGAAGAAGATGATCAGGTGCAGAGCATCTGTTTTCCCTTTGCAAATTTAGGCATGGAAAAATGTTTGAGCTATCTAAATGGAAACAAAGCGTGTTTCAGGAGCAAGCTAAAATGTGCTATTTTCTAACTGCATGCAGGCATGAGGCCTTAGTTTTCTACATTGTGTTGTGACTTACATTCACTGTGGAAATGAATGAGAGATAGATTGATAAGTACATGAAAGGAGGCAGTGCAACTGCTTTTTTTTTTGGCAAGTTGCCTAATAATGTGTTGTTCCCCCCTTTTGCAACCAAAACAGCCCAGACGAGCCAAGGCAGGAGCCCGACTAGGGCTCTTTAGACATGCGTTGCGATCTGGCACTAAGATGTTGACAGAAGATTAGTGAAGTTCTGTGGATCAGACTTGTTTGTCCAGCACAAACAGATAGATGGGCGCCTGGCTAATTATGACGACTCAATCCTGTTGTTGTGCTCCCTAAGCCATTCCTGCAATATTTTTGCTTCAAACTTCCTGGTGGCAAAAGCAATATAATACAAAAGAAAACATGACTCATCATCAGATAAGCTTATGTTATTCCATTGGTCCATGGCCTACTTCTCATGCTTTTGTGTCAACAAATTGCACTGTGTTTTGACAACTCTCTATCAAAGCTAGCAGAAATGTCTTCAGTAGTTCGAGGGACAATCAAGTTTTTTTCCTATAGCACATTTCAGAAAAAAAATCATCATAAACACATAACAGTTGAGAAAAACAATAAAAGACATTACATTTTGTCAAGTGCAATCGATACAATCATCAATGCACAACACACAGTAGCTCATCTGTTCAAAAAGCCACACGACCAGCCTGTGCTGTAAATGTGCATCAATCAAACATAGTTACTGACAGTCCTGTCAGCTCACTGTTGCTCCTCTTCCTTTGAACCACTTTTAGTAGCTCCTGTCCTTTGTATATTGAGAATAATCCACAGTAGCAGCAGCTGCAGAGGCTCTCCAACATGGTCTGCTCTTGAAAAGAAGAACCACATTTGACTCACTCAAATCCTTAAGGTTGTGCATCCCAGATTCTTATTTCTTAATCCCGAATATTCCACCCTGTAAAAGGTAAAGTAATACCCTTTATGCCAGTTGTCAACATGTTATGCCTGATCAATGTATAAGATCACAAATGCTCTTCATGGAAGCAACAGTGTTTAGGGATTTTATATTTATTTTCATAATTTGTATTTATTTGCATGTTATTTTAAAACTCTGTCTTTCTTGTGGCCTCTCATGTCATCTAAGTGATGTGTTGCCTTTCCCAGAATAGCACTGAACAGAGAAGGTCTCTGAATTATAACTGTCATAAATACCAGCATCTAAGTACCAAAGATGTCATCAACAATTTATCTGACTGGGTCATTGCTGCTGTGGCTGCAGCATGATTTGTAACCTTTCAATGGGGCCAAGTTGCTTTATGTGTAGACATTGAAGCATTTAACACATACTGTAAAGGAGAAATGCAGTATGATTTACTGCATCCTGTGACAAAGAACCCACTGCATGTATGACTTAAACTCTAGATAAAAGGCCTTATCTTTATGTCGTTGAGTCAGACTATATTTCCAAATTAACAAAATATTGTTTTTGGATGGCCTCACATCATTTTCGAATTAAGCATCAGTTTAATAGAGATTGGAAAACAATAAGAACAAAACATTTCACAAATAATTGTAAAATGTTTTTATGTAAAACAAAAAAGAAAGCTTTTGTATAATTGCTGATTAAACAGCAAGATAAATAGATGTGAAATAGTGAGTTATGATATGAGGCATTCAATCTCGTTTCTTCTCTTTCTCACTTGAGATTAGATCTCTTTGTTTTGTCATTTTAGGTCACAGGAGGATGTACCAGAATAGTCAAGCAATTGCCCTCATGGTGCTTGGTGGTTTAAGATTTGAGGTTGATTTTTGAATATCAGCAATACTCACTGGGAAGTTGCTAATGTGAACAATTCTTTCTGACAATAACTTTAATTCAGATTAGAGTAGTTTTCAATCAAATTACGTGGCCAAGATTCTATCATTAGAAACGGATGAAAAATGTGCTTTCGAGTAGGATGCATTTGCACGCTTGCAGCAGTGACGCAAAATGCAGTTCCACTGTATGGAACAGGAAATCTCAGAAGCCTCATTTCATGTGAATGTTTTTGTTCACCCACCTCCTTCTGACGCTGCTAGACTTTCATTGAAAATTAGATTTTGATGCTCAAAACTCAAATTTGAAAGGAATTAAGTGACTTTTTTTTTTGTCTTTTTGGTTAACTCAGAGATCTCTATTACTTGAGATAGATACCTCCAATATAGAGTTTTAATGTTCATCCAAGCACGTATGGGTTTATCCAGTGGGCTAATACTTACTGCTGCAGCAAATCAGTGTGCATGTCAGGCTAACAGGGAATTTTGTGTGCCTGGTTGTGAGGTAAACAGGGTAATAAAGGCAATTTTACCTCTACTGGGCTTGTGTAGTGCATTTGTCTGTTCAAGGGATATGACATTTTAACATTATACTTTTGTATAAGTTGCGGAGTCTGTCATTTTGAGTACGAGAGTAAAAGTCAATGCCATGTTAGCATTCAGTGACTTAGATCTTGAAAGTTTGGCCATTCCAAGCTAAAAATCAGTACAAAAAGACAGACTCATTTTTTTTGTTAGAAAATGTTGATAATCTGAATAACTGCATGGATATTTTGTGGCTTAAATATTCATAATGGCTATTTCACACAGTAATATTGAGGATTTGGAGATGCTAAGTAGAAGAACATCTCAGTTAGTTGAAGGTTTACCCATTCATGACTTGAGGCTGTGCATTAGTTATGTTTTTAGGCTTAAGAATTGATAAAAATACAGGACATAAAATCAGAATGAGCATGCTGAAAATTTTAATTGGGGAACCAAATTAATTACATGGTTTGTACCAGTGATGTTCCAAGAAAACATACTTTTCAGAGTACATTTTCTAAGCCAGTGAAAGGTTTGAAATAGTACACCTTAAAAAAACTGGTGGGGAACCAGCAATGAACCTCATAAACTGAGGAGACAGTGGAAAATGACATAGTGTTAGGGTGAGTTAATCAGGGAATTAGGAACAGTTATAGGGGAGATGAAAGAGGGAGACTGAGTGAAGGTAAATAATTAACACTGATAAAGCTAAGACAAAGAAACTACAAATCATGGGGAGAAAGACAGACACTGATCTATAATAATACATTCATAGGAACAAAGAAAATAATATGAGAATACACAAAGTGAATTAATATGGCAACACATCTTAAGCAACGATGAATATAGAAGGATCAACTAAACGAAGAATTGAGAAACTGTGTTTACTTGGGAAACCCAAATCAGACCCTTTATTTCTCTGAATCTGAGAACAGTAATAACAATTCTTGTACAGCATCACCATCTTGTGGGCATTCTGGTCATGAGTTATTCCTTGCTGTTTTGCTTGTTTCTGAATGATTTTTTTAAAAGTCTTTCTGTTTTAAGAAGTGAAACTTGGTCGTTTATTCTAGTAGTTCGCTTCTACATCAGCATGTATGCTCTCTGTAGGAGTAATCAGTGTGAGGTCTGGATAACAGCTTTGCATTTACTTATATGCCAAGCTGTCAAAGCTAACATGTAACTCATGAAAAGATATTAATTTAGTTAATATTGACAGAAATTAAATGACATCAAACTTATGCATCGCTTTTCAACCCTGAGAGGGTTCTCAAAGAAGCTTGACAAGAAAATCAGTCATTTACATTCATGCACACATTCACAACACAGATGACAACAAACGACTGGATTGGAGTTACAGCTGTTATCTAGCAAAGTTTCAGTGGAGTGTGGCTGCCATCTTGGATCTTCTCAGTTGCAAAATGAGAAGATGTCCTACTGACCACCAGCAGCAGCCAAAGTGGGTGAAGTATCTTGCCCAAGGACAAAATGGCAGAGTACACAATTTTTCATATAATTATGTAGTATTTATGTTGAAATGAAATTCAGTTTTTCTTTTTTGATATATTTTATATTCTGTCTTTGTGTGAATCTACTAGATATTCTATTCTATTCTATTCTATTCTATTCTATTCTATTCTATTCTATTCTATTCTATTCTATTCTATGACTTAAACATTTAGGAAATTGCCCCATTATCCTGCAAGATGAACAAATGGTAACAACTAAGACTATTAATGCACGTTTTCCTCCCTGACACCATGTTCATCTGCATCCAAATGCTCCAAAGCAGACAAGCAGCAGAAACATTTCATTTATAGTAGTGCTTATTCTCGCTGATGGTCAAGTTAATAAATTAATTCAGTTAACATCTATTCTCTTAAATTCGTCAGAAGCAGAACTGTGCACTTTATACAGATAAGGGATCTGCTGCCCTGAGTCAAATTATCTTTTCACCCTTGTGATACTCTCCATTTATGGATTTATTTTGGTGTGATTTCCCAATTGACACAGTTGACTCATAAAAACCAACTGCTGTTTAACAACAACAAAAAAAAAAAACCTCTAACCAACCTCTTTGTTTTCAAGATGACTAGAGATATTGTGTGAACGTGAGGTTTTAGCACCTCTGGCTTTCATGTTGCTGTTACAGGAAGTACATGTGTTCTTGAGCTTAGGGGCTCTGGCTTGATTTTCTGCATTTTAAGCCTCACCATTATGCATTTGTCACATTTTTAAACAGTTTTATTTATGGGTTAACAAAGCATATGCATTTCTTTCAAGTTTAAATTTAAAGTAGTATTTAAATTGCTGTTTTAACAAATTTAAAAGGTGAAAAACAGCAGCTCTCTGCAGTTGGTGTGTGGCAAATCCTAATTACAAAAATAGCTCAGTCATGACTTGAGGCTGTGCATTGTGGCAGCCTGATAGCAACAACTCAGCCAGTCATTCTGGAGAGGTTTTCCTGTGAGTATGTCCAGGCCAAATGTCTCAAATTGGTCCCCAAACGATCACTATAGAAAACACCTTGAGTGTTGTAGTAATTTAGAAACCAGAAACACTTCACACTGTAAAAAAAAAACAAACAACCAAAACAAAAACAAAAATACAAATAAAAATAAGAATTTCTAATGTACAGAGAAATTCTGGTAGTTGTAGTTGCCAGAATTTTAACGCATAAATTTGGCAAGATCCATATTTCTTCTGCAAAGCTGCGGGCATTTTACTGCAAATTAGAGACTTTTTGTATGTGGAGTTGGAGGGGCAAGAAAGTGTTGCAGTGATCCACTCCGAGTAAAGACCTGAAAGTTTGAGGAAGAATGTCTGAGAAGACTTGCTACAAAATGAAGTTCCACACCAGAAACATTGCCATTTCAGGGATTACCTAGAAAAACAGGTAGATAAAAGCTCTTTCCATTGCACAAGTTTTAGAAAGACAAGAACTTCAGTCAAAAGTTCTATGAGCAGTAATGTACAAAATGGGTAGTTATTTGCTTGTAAATAGACATAACGAGAACACAATTTTGATAAACTAAATCAACTTAGGCTAAACAAAGGCTGTCATGAACAGCAATAAGTGGGAATCTCAACCTCTACGTCCATATCTTAAGTAAAATTTGAGATTAATTTTGCACACACACACACCCACCCACCACCCACCCACCCACCCACCCACACACACACACACACACACACACACACACACACACACACACACACACACACACACACACACACGTCTATAACCAGTCAGCTGACTTCCAAGAAAGTTTAAATACTTGTAATTTTTCTGAAAGGGGAAGTCTAAAGATGAACAGTACACACACCCAATTGTGAAACTCCTCCGCTTGATAAAACAGGCATCATTTGTGAAAGGTTTTATTTTCAGAAGCTGTGGCATGATGCTATCTGAGAGCCACAAATAGAAGTCAGAAGTAATTTTCAGTTCTCATTAAAAGAAGAAAATAAAAACTGAGAAAATGGCTTTCTGTCTTGTAGTTTTAGTCCTGATGTTATTTTCTATATTTCCAGGCAGCCACCAAAACAGTGAAGGACAAGAAAAAAAACTCTTTTACATTAACATGAGAGATAAAAAAAACAAAAAAACAATCCTGAAATATATAAAAAGGGCAAGACTGGAGACATTGTCATTAGAGTCATGCAATAATCAAGTGAGCTTTCTTGATCTGATTTCTTGATTCTGCCTCCAGACACGACATTCGACAAGGATCCAACGGGGAGCAGAGAAACCAGGTGGGATTAAATACACTGGAGGTAATCAGGGGAGACGTCAGGCAGCTGGAACCAAACAAGATGTAGCTGCGACACAGAGACTGATAAAAAGACACAGAAAGCCATTTCTCACATTGTCACCACCAAGTGAAACCTTGAGAGATTCAAGAGAAGTTGTTGCATTTCACTGTGAATACAAGACAGCTGCTAAATTAAACTATTAATAACACAAGTGAGAATCACATTTGTACACTGCAGCTGTACACCAATGCAGAGCTCCACCTCCGCATTAGTGCTGTAAATGAGTTGGGAGCTAAGAACCACAGACCAGAACTTGCCATCTACAGTGAAGGTAAGGCACCGAGGTACTTCCTGCTCCAATTATTTTCTATTTAGATCAAATTTAACTTGTTTTAATTTATTTTCTGCTGCCATTCCGAGCAGTGAGGAAATGTATTTAAAATGTACTCAGTGGATTTTGGGTGATATTCCTTGTTTTTTTCCCCCCATAGATGGCAAACCTCTGGCAGCTCTTGCTCCTGTTTTGCATGTGGATTCCTCCTTGTCTCTCATCGACCAGTTTTATTGGCTCTCCACAACAATGTGAAACGGCTCACTTTGTCCCCGGCTACAACCTGGGTGGAGAAGGCTTTGACATTGTGACAATGGAGAGGAAGGGTGCCTATGTCATCGACACGGAGACGTGGAACCTTGGAAACGGCACTTGCAAAATGTACAGAAACAGCTACCAGAATGGAGAGAACCAGAAGGTCCCAGTCTCTGTGGCGGACTGGAGAAACCTCCCAAAGTGCAACATGAAAGTTTCCAGCACGCTCTATGATTCTGTCGAATCTCTCGTCAATGATTCCACATCATCTGTCTCCAACGACTGGAAGATTGGTTTGGAAATCCCTGTGGACCCTTCGGTCACTGTTGGAGTTGGCCTTGGAGGGTCACACTCCAGGGCTTCTGAATTTGGAATGAAAAAATCCAAAAATGATCGCTACGAATTTGTCCGCCAATCAGTCAATTGTAACTTTTATAGGTGAGGATGCACATGGATGCTGTTGATGAGTTGGATGGTTCTCTTTTGTGTTCTTTGAGAAATGTTTTAAATGAGATTCCATCAGGAAGAGATGGAGAATTTTGCACAATGAAGACGTAATGTTCAATATACATGTACTTCCCCTTCAAGTTGTTCATTTGATTTACAGAAATCCAGGTTTGTAACAATTAATACACTTTGTTGGAAAACATTTTGTTTTCTAAAACCTTTTTTGGATGGTAAATATTAACCAAAATTAACTGATAATGTCAGAAAAATGGTAATTGATTTAATCAGAAGATCAGATTTCTCTAAATCAAATTAGAAGAAACATTTTTGGATTCAGCAGTGCAAAAATAGACCTAATTCAGTTGAAAAAATCTGACAACTTCCAAAAAATCCTGGTAGGAATTACATATAAACTCAATGAGCTTGATTTTGAACATACTTTATTAATCCCAGAAAATTTACATAAATTTACACAAAAAATAACAGTAAAACACAGATTATTTATTTATTTTTATCAAGAAGACCCTGGCCCATAGACATAATTTACAAAACTGCAAACCAAAATCTCAGAGAAACAAATGTTGAATCTTTGTGCTACAAATTAGAGTATACAGAAAGTACATATCCGGACAAACTATGCACACAGATAACCAGGTGGTGAGCAAAAAAGTGTATCAATTGAAAAGTTCGTTTTCAAAGCAAGCCAGCCACGACACAGTGCAGGTCAGTTACAAGCTACTTCAAGGGAGAAGGAGGAAGATAACTGAGGCCCTAGTGGCGTCTGTATCTGGGATGAAGTCAGAGATGAATATTGAAATCAATATTTTTCAGGCTTTTGGACACATTGCAAATTTTAGAGGAGAAAGAGGACTGCTATCGAGCAGATGACTACGTGTTGAAATGTATTTATGTCTTTAGAGTATCTTAATTGCATTGTGCTGTATGTGAAGGATCTTATTCTCTCTGAATCCTAATTTCTCTAACATTTTCTTTATTATATTTTACTTCATACAGTAAGCAAACAGTGACTGTTGTCTTGAAGTTTCCATCTGATTTATAGACTGATTCATCATTCGCATTTTCAGTTCATGAGCTGCCAAGTTCAAAACTTTGAATCAGGTACTTGCATCATAGCCTGTTCACTCATTTGGGATGTGATGCCGATCGCTTATGAATCATATTTTCAGGTTAACTTGCCTTAAATTAGAGAACTTAAGAACTGCCATAATCTGGATGACTGAAAGTCTACATGTGCAATTGTAGGTCTATCTAGTGTAAGGAGTCACTAATTCCTGTCTTTTGAGTTGGATTGAATGCTGAGTATGAACTAGTAATATTTGGTATAAATGACATGAAGTTGTGTGTTTAATGCCCTACAAACTGCAACATTCAATAATCAATACATGACATTAAATCACTTATTCTATTTATAAGATAGATATAGGAAAAGTATAATATTTTAAAACTGGGGATCCAGTTTTTAAAAGGATCCCCACCAACTCCCCCATCTGTTCTAATAAAATTTGCAACGCGCTTTTTGGAAAGATTGTAAAAATGACTAAATCATACATCAACGTGTGCATGTATTTTCAAACAGACTCTGTGACAATCCTTAAGTTCTTTTCATTCTTTCCTTGCTCCACAGGTACAGACTGACCACTAGTCCTCCTTTGAGTCATGACTTTCTTGCAGCTGTGAACTCTCTTCCGCCGTATTCTCCTGGAAAAGCGTCACCATATCGCGACATGATCGACACATATGGCACTCACTACATCACACAGGTGTATCTTGGTGGGGAAATAAAGGCAACAACCTCTTTCCAGAGCTGCAGGGCAACAATGAATGGGTTAACAGCAACAGATGTTAGTGATTGTTTGACGGTTGAAGCATCAGCTAACTTTGCTAACAGCGCCAGTGTTAAAGCCATGACTAAACACTGTGAAGAAAAGAAGAAAAAATTGAGGTCAGGTCAAAATTTCAGCTCAGAATTTAATGAGCGTTTCACAGAGGTCACTGGTGGGGATGAAATGGGAGTTGTGCTTCTTGGGGGCGGTTCGGACCCTGATACGTATAGAAAGTGGTTAAACTCCCTTAAAACCGTACCTGATGTCGTGCAGTATAACCTGAAACCTCTTCACACCATACTTCCAGAAAATCACCATGCAAAAAATGGGTTGAAAAAAGAAGTGGAGCAATACATTTTTAAAAATGCAGTGCTGAAAAAATGTTCTGAAAACTGTCAAATCGGACACAGGTCCAGCAAAAGGGATCCTTGTGCTTGTGTGTGTAATAGCAACACAAATGTCAAAGCAAACTGTTGTCCTGCCAAGAAAGGTCTTGCAACATTGAAGGTCTACAAACTCTATGCAAGGGGACTGTATGGTGATTCGTGGGGCAGGACAGATGGTTCAGTGGAGGTTAAGTATGGTGATCAGCTAAAGCGCACCAAAATAATCAGTAACGATGACGATCCCAGATGGCCAGAGAAATTTGATTTTGGACAAATTGTCATCAATATGCAAAACCAATTGATATTTTCTGTTTATGATGAGGATACACGCTGGAATAGTGATCTCCTTGGCCAGTGTTCTTTTGAGCTCCGTAAAGGGCTTGTGACAGACAGCTGCATGTTTAATCATGGAACGTTCTTCTTCACTTACTCCGTGGAGTGTGCGCCAAGTCTGGGAGGAAGCCGGTGTGACGAGTACATTTCCTCCCCCATGAATCCCTCACTGGCCAAAGAGTTTTACACCAGGAATGGGGTTCTGCTTGGCAATACGATGAACAAGTTTTCTAAGCCAGCAAGACAGGCAAATTTGGACCAGTTCTGAAAAAATCTGTTGAGAAAGAAATCAAATGCATTTGCTTGTAGCGTGTCTTCTTTAACTTTTGTTTGGAAAAATTTTTGAGCGTAATATCATGTCTCTATTATATATTAGTGAAAATACCCACTGATAATCCTGCTTTCATTTTCTTTCCTGTCTGCAAAATATTGTAATAAAGCATCCACAAAGACAATTAAGTGTGTCTTTCATTATTTTGACTGTTAAGAGAATGTTTTATTGTATTAAAATCCACATTCGGGCTTTTCTAAACAGACTTTTTTTTCATGTTTCTAACATTAAATACAGGTAGAAGTGTCATTTCACAGTATATTTTAGGCATTTCTTCATCATTCTTTCCTTAAAATGTCTCCCAGACTGAACAATGTCCCTCAGATATTTTGACATAAGTGTACAGCTTTATCCATTCGTTGTTTTTAATGTTTGCAGTAATGTTTGCAGTTTTTAATGTTTGCTTTCACATAGTGTCACCAAAATGTGGTTCTCTTGTTTTAGAAATGTGCAGAGTGAACGGTCACAATGAAAATTTGGCAAATCCTTTTAACTCGCTTGTACATAAACCTGGACTTTTTATTCTGATGCCATTGTCACATTAATGTGAACTTTCGGTTTTGAGGGATGAACTATACATTCTTAGCAAGTGACTCAGTTTGACAAGTTAACTAGGTTTTGAAGTTTGCATTATTGTAAGAAGTGCACTTGCATTATTTGTTGTGCAAATGTTAATGATGGTGTGAGAAATGCCCCAGAGTGAAAAACTTGATCAACCAAAACTTCTCAGTCTGCAGAACTTCTTCACATTAAGCTTCATATCATTTTAGACCAATAGACATTAACTGTGCTGTCATAGTAAATATTTTTTGGAGCGTAACAGAAGCTGAACCTGGGATAAATTTGCATGTCTATTGATTTTGTATATATACACTGGAGACTGGAGACAGAGCTGCAGGAAATTCATCTTTTGTTTGAGTAATCTATTATTTTTATATTGAGTGAATTAACATACTTTACATATATTTACTCTTAATATGTTTTATGATTATGATAATCATAATGATTTTTCACAAGCAAGATTTTTTGTGCCATTATCAATTAAAAAATCACATAAAAAAATACATAAAATATATACTCTATATATTCTTGTATACTAATATACTAGTAAAATAAAGATAAGAGTGACTTATAGAATTATGAGGAAGTCATTTTTTTTTACCACTATAGCACCACCCAGTGGACATCTAGCACTGTGCAAAGAAATTAGCTTACTTAATTCATGCTATATGATCAAATGGGACATTATCAGAATAAGAAACAGAAATATAGCAAGAACAAGAAGTCTTAATTCTTTATGTGATGGTAACCACTGTAATATAGATTATGGTTCAGTTTTTCATGTTTTTGTGGTAACAATATGAGCTGCAACTTTTCAGATTCACCAAGTTAGTGAGTGGAAAAACTGCAGAGCTCTAATAAACACCAGAGGGTGAATTTTTCCTTTATATAAAAAAATGCAGAGAGAAACTGGTTCTGTTCTGCATCCCTAGAACCAGAACCAAACATGAAAAAGCAGCATTCAGCTTCTATGCACCACAAATCTGGAACAAATTTCCAGAAAACTGCAAAACAGCTCAAACAGTGAGGCTTTTTAAATCAAAACTAAACCCCCACCTGTTTAGAGTTGCTATTTGATGTGTATTGATGATTTTGGCTCATTCTCAGTTTAATGCCTTGTCATATTAGGCAGCCATAAATCGCTAATTTTGCAGTTATTCCACGTGTTTTCTCCTTTCAAATGAGAGATTAAACAGAGCTCCGTCTGATATTAAGAGCTTGGAATGTTATTTTATAACCTAACCCTTCTTTAAATCTTTCTACAAAGTTCTCCCTGACCAATCTGCTGTATGTCTTCCTTTTTACAAGGAAGAAGTTTGATCAGATGAGATGATACGATCTTGTGAAAACAGAGAAGCAAAGCTGACCACAGGCAGAATGCGTGAATTTGTTGCTCGTGTACAGAGAGCAGTTTGCCTTTATCTAGTGCAATCTGTGAAGAAATAACCATACGTAAAAAAAAAAACATCCCCAAACAGATGTTGCAATCTTCTAGCCAAAATCTTATGATACGAGAATCATGCTAAATTTTTATCACGAGATAACAATTTGTAAAGGATAGAGAATAGAAAAAAAGTATAGTTTCATCATAATACAGCAAGTAATATTGAAAAATTACATATATATCAGGACATTGGCCTCTAGTCAAAGGTGAGTTTGATACCTGTACCACAGAAATTATTGATAGGAACAGAAATTGTGTTGCTATTGATTAACTCACAAAAACCAGCACTGATGCAACTTTGAATATTGTTTTGTAACCTATATTCGCTTAAAACATCTCCAGAAGTTACTTCATGACTTGTTTTCTGTGTTTCTTGGTCTTCATGTTGCTTTTAATGTTCTCTAAATAAAATCTCGAGGCCTTCACAGAACATCTGCCTTCATGCTGAAATTAAATGATGCACAGGACAATTGTTTTTTTTACTGATCAGGTGACTTTTGAAGGCATTATGGTGAATTAAATGCTGTTTGAGTTTTACATCAAATTAGGCGACATCCAACCATTTTCAGATTTTAATTTGCAAAGAGTTTAAAAAGCATATATTCTTCAATTAATTCATTAGTTATCTTATGGCGTGCTGGTTTGCACCACAGGCACAGTTCAGTCGTTAAGCACCAGATGTGATGATCGCACTGACTGCTTGCAACTAGGAAGGCATTCCAGTTGCTGGTCTATTTGCCAGCCCAATCATGGATTTGGGTTCTTTGTTAAAAAGAATATCGACTTATACTGAAACAATGAAAAGCTTATACATTATCAAACAGCACTGATGCAAAAGCTAAAAGATGAAAATCTGACACACTTACAAAACTATTTTCCAACACTATAGGAAACTAATACATTTTAAAGAAGGCCATAACTAGATGAGTAAAAAAAAACTGTGAAGGAAAACGGACCTATTTAAATCAGCCATAAGTGCACATATAAAGTCACACCATATTCATTTTAATAGATTTACCAAAAAGGTAACCCCCACCCCAAAAAACAAAAAAACAAACAAAAGGTAAATAAATAAAATACAATTATCCTATGAGTGGATCAAGCACAATGGCATTTCACTTTTGACTGATTAAGCTGTCTGGCTAAAAGAGAAGGGGGCAGAGAGGAAGACCAAACAGGAGATTTATTGATGTGGTGGAAAAGGACACGAAGTTAGTTAGTGTTAGTGTGGAGGACGCAGTGGACAGGATTACATTGAGACAGATTGATTAAAGCCTACATAAAAGCAGATTGAGTTTTAGAAAACATTAAAATAAAGATTAGGTTTAGACAATAGTTCATAATAAATACAGGTAGAAGTTCATCAACAGTTCTTCACTTTACTATACAACTTATAGAAGATGTTTGGTCTTATTTTGAAGAGAAATATTTTTATTTACAAAGCAGTCTCACTACACCAGAAATGTCAACTTTCTTCATCCTAAAAAATAATGTCAAAGTGCGCAAAATGCATAGTACCAAAAACAAGATGTGTGATTCTTTGTGGTTTTCTTAAGTTAAAGCTGTTAAAGATAATTTGTACGTGTCTGGCACCATTTTGTGAAAACGCTTCCTCTAAGCAACATTGCCTTAGAGGAAGCTTTTCAAAAACTAGATGTCTGATTATATAATACAATTTAATTCACCAATTTGCTTTTAGCAGGATGCAACTCTGAGATCACTGACTAAAAATGTGAGTTGCATCTCATGAGTTTGTCATTTATTGCTTTTTTTCTTCGATAAGTTACTACAATAATTCTAAGAATTGTTTTTTGTCTGCAGGAAAATAGCTTCGATTTGTCTTACTCTGAGTCATAATTGCTAAAACATTTTGCTAAACAGACAGCATTGTGATCTAAATAATCTAAAGGCCATTTAAATGAGCCTATATTAAGATTACGTTGCTGCTTGTATGTTATTGGTAGGGATATAACAGTGCACCCTGTTCACAAGATAATACACAATGAGAGGCTCTTCATAAAATCAGGCTTCAAAGTTGTTATCATAGGATAAAGAACAAAAGGAGATAAGCAAGATGCCATCTGGATTGTGCATATTGCAGTAAGAGGAAGAAGACATTTTAACAGATACCCAAAAGTGTATTTGTCAAATAGTTTGGCCATCAGGCACAGTTCAAAGGTTAAGCACCAGCTTTCCTGGCCAGTTACACTGTCATATCCAACAGTAACTCCCAAAGGTAGATGCAGTCATCTAAATCTGACACCTGAACAGTCATGTCTTGCAGAAGAATAAGTCAAGCACTTGTTCCATTTGAGGGTGAAACTGTTTTACTGAGTGAATAAGAATGCAAACCTGTCTGCACTCCCACAGCTTGTTTATAACCTTAAGAATGCCACGTAGGGTTCAGACTTTCAAGCAGCACCAGTGAAGGTCCTCCATACCTGATATTACATTAAGGCAGGATAAAGACTTGGTGTTCAAACCAGAATGCACCATCTTACCACCATCTTAATTTCTGCTGCGTTTCATCCCAGATTCAGAAGACTTAAATTTTACCTCCTGTCTTAGTATTCAAAGTGCAAAGCATGGTGCAAACCATGATCCTTCAAGTGAAGAAATCAATGCAAACAAGTAATGATCCAAACCCCTGTGGACAAGCAGACAAGAAGAATCGTCATCTGACTCAAGTGCAAGTTTTGATGAAAATCCAAAATTAAACCCACTCCTTTGTTGGAAAACAGATGAAAGATGCTGTCCAACTCTGGCAAAACAAGCAAAGTCTGTTCTGTGCATTCCTGCCGCCTCCACCATCAGAACGATACTGAACGATACAGGTACTGATGGCAGGGCGGGTCTGAGTTCTGAGCATGTAGAGATGCTGAGTATGGTGACATTTTCTTCTACTCTTAAGTTCATCGATAAAGCTAGGTTGTCATAAAAATTGTTCACTATCCTTGCAAATGTAACAAAAATTTATTGGCACTTTTAATTTAAAATCAATATTTTGAAAATGCTATTTTCTGGGAAATAAATTTGAGCTTTTATGTTTTTTGCCATGTTGTTCTGTGAATTTGTATTTCAAATTTCCAAATACTTGATTTTTGGAGCATGTTTTACTAAAAGTACCTACTGTTCAATTAACCAAAAAAAGAATCACTATGCTAATTGATTATTAAAATAATCAATAGTTATCGTCCAAGTTGTTTTATTAACCGGCACAGAAAGGTTCAAAAAATGTTGGAAGTTACAAAACAGTTAGTGGAAATCCAAGTGAGATGTGAACATCGATTAACCACTTCCCCATGTTTTTATTCAAAGTTTGAAAGAAGTAAAGAAAATAAAATGCACACGTATCTACGTGGGTACACGTGGTATGAAACTAAGCAGATAAGAAAAGCTCCACCTTCACATCAATAGTACAAAATCAGCAAGACGCTTGACAGACAATCAGAGCCTGCAGTCTTCTGTCAGAGTAAGACTTTAAAAACGTTCTCCTAAACTGAAATTTTTGCTGTTCCACATTCCATATAATCGGTGTATTTACTTAAAATCCTGAAGCAGAAATTTTCTTTGTGTGTATGTTTGTGAATCTTTTGCGATGCAATTTAAACATTTAAATGATTTTTTTTTTTTTTTTCACAGATGACTGGACTTCTGCAGCTCCTGTTCCTGACCTGGACATTCAGTCCTCTGTGTCTCTCCACCTCTGTGAGTTTCCCTGGTTCACCAGAGCAATGTAAAACTGCTCCCTTTGTTCCAGGTTACAACCTGGGTGGAGAAGGCTTCGACATTGTCAAAATGCAAAGAAAAGCTGCCTATGTCATCGACACTGAAACATGGGATCTTGGAAATGGCACTTGTAGAATGTATCAAAACAGCTACCAGAATCGAGAGAAACAAAAGGTCCCAGTCTCTGTGGTGGACTGGAGAAACCTCCCGAAATGCAATTTGAAGGTCTCCAGCATGGTCTATGATTCTGTTGAATCTCTTGTCAATGATTCCACATCATCTGTATCCAACGACTGGAAAATTGGTTTGAAAATCCCCGTGGACCCTTCAGTCACTGTTGGTGTTGGCTTTGGAGGTTCCCATTCCAAGGTAGCTCAATTTGGCATGAAAAAGTCAAAACAAGACCGCTACACCTTTGCCCGCCATTCTGTTAGCTGCAACTACTATAAGTGAGTGTCAAGACAGAACTTACTGTGCAACGTTTCATTAAGCTGATGAGCATAAAGTATGACTGTGACAAAAAATAACTCTGTTTTCATTCTTTCCATAGCTACAGACTAACAACAAACCCACCTCTGCATCATGAATTTGAAACGGCTGTGAAGTCTCTTCCTCCAAATTCTTCTGGGGTACCATATCGCAGATTGATCGATACTTACGGCACACATTACATCACACAGGTTTTTCTTGGAGGGGAGATGCAAGCAACAACATCGATTAGGACCTGCCAGGCATCCATGAACGGGCTGTCGGCAACAGAAGTTAGTGACTGTCTGTCAGTTGAAGCTTCACTTAACTTTCATAAAACGGCAAGCATTGAGGCTATGTATAAACACTGTCAGGCAAAGAAACAGAAACTGAGCCATGGTCAAAGTTTCCATACTGTATTTCATGAACGTATCACCGAAGTTGTTGGTGGGGACAAAAATGATGTTGTGTTCTTCCAAAGGTCTATTAATCCCAGTAACCACATCAGATGGAAAGAGTCTCTTAAAACTACACCTGATATCGTGAGTTACAACCTGAAGCCTCTGCACACAATTCTGCCAGATGGTCATCCTGCCAAAAGTGGGCTTAAAGTAGAGGTGGAAAAGTATATTAAGGACAATGCAGTGTTAAAGAAATGTTCAGAATCCTGTAAAATTGGACACAGATCCAGCAGAAGAGATCCCTGTGCTTGTGTGTGTAAAGAAAACCAGCTCATTAAGTCAAACTGCTGTCCTGCTGGGAAAGGTCTTGCAACACTGATGGTGTACAACCTTTATGCAAGGGGACTGTATGGTGATTGGTTTACTCAGACAGACGGTTCAGTGGTCGTTACATATGGTGTTGAAAACAAACGCACTAAAATTATAGCTAATAATGACAATCCCAACTGGCCAGAAACTTTCAACTTTGGACCCATTAACATTAATATGTATAACAGGCTGACATTCACGGTTTATGATGAAGACACATATTGGAACAGTGACAAGCTCGGTGAGTGCTCCACTGAACTCCGCAGCGGAAGAGTTTCAGACAGCTGCATGTTTAAACATGGTACCTTTTATTTTAGCTACTCAGTTGAGTGTGCACCAGGTCTTAGTGGCAGCCAGTGTCAGGAGTACATTCCTTCTCCCATGGATCCATCTTTGGCTAAAGTTTTCTACTCCAGAAACGGGGTTCTGCTTGGAGATAAAGGGTTTGCTAAATCTGCTCCTCAGCCAGGTTTGGGCCAGCTACTGTGACAAGGATTTTGATTTGAACCATTTTTGCTTGCTGCATTTCTATCTTTGACTTTTATATTAATAAAAAGAACATAGTTTGGAAATTCAATCTAAATGTGATAATCTTTACTGATAACTTGTTTCTTCCCTTGTACTCGCATATTACCGCAATAAAGCATTCATAAAGACAACAGTTGCTTCCATGTTGTAATTTGAGTATGACAAATAAATATTTTAACTGAAGAAGCTCCAATGCACATGATCAAGAGAAAGTTAAACAAAAATTTGAAACATATTAAAATTCTTTTGCACAGTATAGCAAAAATGTGGGATTTGCATTAAAATGACAAAAGTGAACTAAGTCTGAATTCTGCTTTACAAGAAAAAGGAAAACTGACTGCGTGTAGAAAGTTCAATTTTCTGACACATAATAATAGTGGACCTTTAACAAAATTTAGAATGCCATCTTCAATGCATCTTGATATGACATCTTTACAGAGCAAGATTGTCTTGGCACATGAAGACGACCAGCTTATCTGCACAGTGTGACTGGAATACTAAGACAAGACATGTTGGGGTAGCATCTGGTTTCTTTGACCTGCACAATACCTCAAATGCCTGTTCATCATATTTAAAATGATATCCAAATCTGGTACCTCCATTTATAACTTGTGTACTTAATTATTGCAATGCAAACTCAACTAAATGTCCAAATAGTTATTTTAGAAGTCCACCGTCTCATCCCTTAGCCTGCCGTGGGAGATCTGACTGGAAATGTAAAACAGACCCACATTTATTCTATTCTATTTTATTCTACATTAATGCATCGGCTTCCTTTAAAATTCATCCTGTACACAGTTCTAGTTTTAGAAAACTGAAAGATATAACAGCCTAATTTTGATTCATCATATTAATAATAAGACTTTCTGTATTCTACGAGTGATTATTTGATTGAAAGAAATATAAAAATCAGTGTACCGATAATAAACAAAACGATTTGTCCCACAACAGTTGTTATACAACAGCGCCATCATGTGGACCCTAAACATTACAACTCTTTTTATTAATCCCAACTTTGGTTTCAAAACTTTTCAGGCTGCATCGTATGTAACTTTTACAAAACATGCATTTTTTAACATACATTTTTAAACTATTACCAGCCCATGACAGTATAATATGAGACAGGTAATCTGAAAATAAGGTATTGGTTATCAGAAGGAGAAATTGTGTCAAAAAAGCATGCAGACTAAATTTCAGCATGTTGGAAAAACTTTTTTTTAATGAAAATTTGTGAAAAACTGTCCACAGGCATCCAAACACGTTCACTTGAATTTTCACTTTATGGTACATGTTCACATTATTTATTGAGAATATCCAAGAATATCAATTATATTTTTAATTTAGCTGAACATATGGCAAAATACAATATATAATATGCAATAAAATACAATGCCCTAAATCTTATTGTATAGATTAGGTCATCAAATCAATCTGTCAACTACGTTGGCTGTAAGGACTCATCATGTCCAGCAGGTGTCAGTATTTAGCGACACGGTACCAACACAGGATCAATACAGTTTTGCTTTGGGTCAAAATGCTTCATGATGCCTCATTTACCCATCACTGCTTTCTAGTTCAGCCCCTTGGTTGAAACTTTCTTTCTTTGCATTTTACTTTTTTGTTCTTACTCCTTATTCTGCCATGGATTTTTTTGCAAGTTTTGTTTGCATATTTTTATTAATGCATGTGGGGAATCATTTTCTCTAAGGTATGCCTGAAATGCCAGACAGGAAATAACAATAAAATAACGATAATAGTAAGCTTTCATGAAAAAACACTATAGTAGCATTTTTATAGTTCCTTAATGTTGTTGTACAATGTTTAAGAAAACATCTGTAAGAAAATCATCATTGAAGACAGTAGTACTGTTATGTGAATTTAATTTTGAGTATAATATTGGATGTGCATACTCAACTGTAATACATGGAGAGGCGCAGCTTTAAGAAATTAATGTTCCAGTCATGATCTCTAGGTTTTAGGGTTTCTGTATATTCCAAAGTTTGCATCTCTGTTTATTTAAGTGTTTAATATATTTTCTGTTTTTCCTGGTTCCCTCTGCGCCTTTCCTCGGTATCTTATCCAACTGTTCTCTATTAGCTGTTCCTCATCTGCTGACTAACTCGCCTTTGTAATATTCCAGTAATCAACCTCCACAACATTAATAGTTCTCCTTCTAAAATCCTCTGTTGTTGTTTCCATCCTGCTCTTGTTGTGTTCTGTGAACTTATGCCAGCTTCTGGTTCTGTTCATCATCAGAATCCAGATTCATCATGCACCTCCCATAGCCTTCTCTTTTTTGGGTCTACAACAATGACAGAATTATGATAGCACCACCGTCTGTGTCTGACACAGATTCCTACAGACATGTCTAAAAATTCCACAACATGAGTGTCATACTTTTGACATGCTAAAAAACACACATTTGCAGTAAATTTAGCTAGAATTGCAGCAACAACCTATATTTACATTACTTAAGTCATGCAATACTGTGCAGAGGTTGTGTCTGCGCTGATAAAGATTCAGTCACTTCAGGATGCTGAGTGGTTGAATCAGCTTTGTAGGACACATTCACACTTGCTTTCTGATAAATTAATGTAGGAGTTATTTCACCACTGCGTATAAAAGGTTCATATTCAAAACATTAGGTACAGAAAAAAATAAAAAATGGGACCATGACATTATGACTATCCAGTCAGTTTTTGACCTTCATCCTGATACACAACACGTGTAATATCATTATGCAATTAAACTTCACAAAGTTAACTCGACTTGATGTTTCACAAATAATTTTGTGCTCCACTGAACTCAAAGTTGTGCTTCCTTTGTTTATGCTTAGATCCATGTGAAAGTCGTTTTTAGATACACCATTTCCTGTTTGGTGACAGTTTCCCAAGCTTGACGAAATATCAATGTGATTTATTTTGTTGTGGGAAAAGTTACAAATCAAAATGTATGTAAAAGGAAATCTGAAAATGTTTAAAAACTGGTTTCACTTTTACAGGACTAATAAAAAGAGAGGTACAAATACACGACAAATACCTCTATACTCATTGTAATGCGCTATTAATATGGTACTTCAAAGAGCCTTTTAAGTTTTCTCTTGAATAAATAAAGAGCCTTTTCTGAGGATTCTCTAATTTTAGAGCCTTCATTTTTAACTATGCATTCTTTTTAATATGGTTTACAGAGGAAAACCTGAAAACACGATTTTCAATTTGGTAAATATAGAAGCTCTCTTAAAGAACCTTTTTTTCTATTTTTACAAACCTAGAGAGCTCTTACACCGTATGATCTTTTCTTTTTACACAATGTTACACAAATAACAAGCCTTGAAGATGAAACGGAGATGAAGAGCATTATCTATTTCAGAACCTAAAGAACAGAATCCAACGTCAAACTAAGCAGATTACAGATTCTCCTTCTGAAGGAGATCCATGATGACAACAGTGGGCAGGGCACTGTGTACCTGGAACCGAGTCTGGTACACAGTGACTCTGTAAACTGATGCAAAGGTGTTGATACAGTACACTACAACAACTCTCTGATGTATAATGAAAAACAGCAGATGGAGCCACATCAAAGTATCAAGATCCAAGCCTTTATCCTCGCTTTCCTTGAGCTTCCAATCAAACAATGACCCCTTCATGAGCAGCCATTATTCAGACTCAGCCCGTCTTCCAAAACAGGTCATCCAGTCCTTCAACTTGACAGTCTCCTGCTGGTCTGGCTTATCCACACCCCATTCCTTTCTCCTTCCCCTGCTCTTGGAAGAAAAGGCACGGAGACAAGGGATTTGCCTCACGGTAGGTAGCTGTTTTATGTGTAACGTACGAAAGAAAGAGGGTTTCTCTTTTTGTGTGTGTGTGTGTTACATGGTGGGACTTTGCAAAGAGAGCCAGGAGCCCACTTGAGGAGCATTGGGTTTTAGAACTGGATGATTTGTTTGGAGAAGCCCTCTACACCCAAAAGGAGGATTAGCTGCACGCAGGTTCCCATGAAACCAAGATGAAGTGAAGAGGCCTTCACAGACTGCCACACCTCTGCATGACTATATGCACAAAGACATACCTTAAATACAGTACAAGCATGAGCAGCATGAAACTTTTTCAATCTTTATTTAAATATGTGAGTCTCTTGACACAATACAAAGGTTGCCTTTATTAGATAGGAATTCACAGCTTTTCCACGGTCTCCTTTTCTGCATCGCATTTCCACAACTTAAAGCAAATTTCTGCAATAGTAGAATAGACCAAAGTTACAAATTGTTTTTTTTCTTTTTCCCTTTTTCTATTTCTATCTCTTCATTATAGATACGGGGTTCTGTATCTTTAATGAAGTTTGAATTGAATTTCTTCTATCACCTGAGTTTCATATGAATAAATGTACTAAATAAAAAATAAAAACATGTCACTTAGGTGAAGAAAGCGCAGTCTCTCTGATTGGGTCACCATGAACTCATCTGGAGGTCCTGCACTGTATGGCACTAATGTTTTTCAGGTGCAAATGCTGCCATCTGCTGGTCAAGATAAAAACAAAATCTGTCATCCTGAGTGAAATTAGTACCAACCTCTTGAGGAAAAATAAATCTGCCTATTGAAGCTGCAAACTTTATATCTGCTGGATTTTCTGGTCAATGTGGAAAAAGCATATACGTTTATTTTTTTGTACATGCAAAACGTATTTCACAGCAAGCATATTAATTAGGCTTTGATCTGAGCAAAGACAGAGGTACAACAATTTATTAACTCCTTGTACATTTCAAAAAAGTAAAAAGTATTTTACATTTGTAACTGGAATATTGTCAAACATGTAAAAGTCATGATAAGAATATTACCAACAAAACCCTGCAATCAGTGGCTGTCTGCAGTATCCCTGTGTGGTATGTTTTAGCTTTCACTCACGACAGTTGTATTAATAGTCACTGACTCTCATATAAGCACTTAGTTTCTTTGCAACTTGTTACCGAGCCCCCATTCCTCTCAGGGAAAGCCGATGTGTGAAGGAACTGAATATGTGCTTGCAAAAGAATGATATTTATGCTACACACAAACGTTCATCTTCTAATATGCAGTACATGTAAGTTTGTTTGTTTATTTGAATCCCCATTGCTGTAACATTGGCTGTTCTTCCCCTGGAAGAGTAGCCATATATCTAATTAACGTCATTGTACGTATATGACCTGATTAATGTAGTTTGTGCGCCGCATGCTGTTAGATCCCCATGGTGAGATCAAAATGACAGCAGCTGCCATGAATAAATACTCCCATCATCAAATCAAGCGTTTGCTGTAGTTGTCCAAAGTAACCTGGGAAATCTTGGGTCCCTTTCATCTCCTCAGTGTGCAAGACTGAACAACTGGTCACAGTCAACACTTCCTTGTGCATGCCACAGACAGCTTCTCTCAGCCTGGTGGCAAACATAGTGGAGATTAGCATGCCAGCAGTTCTCTTGCCCAAAATCTTTGACAGCATTAGCACATGCTCAGTCGAGGGCATCCACAAGAGCCAGCTGTCAAGCGAAGGGAGTCCCCGGTGCTTTGTTCAAGGTTGCTCTCGACATTTAAAGCAATGCTGCTCTGTCATGACTCCCACGGTAGGTGTTAATTCGTCAACTTTTCCATGGATGTCGACGTGTTTGAAAAACTGCTTTTTCACAGTTTCACCACAAGACACGGCAACTATATAGAGGACAAAATGGGACTACCTCTTACACCATAAAACCACTGGCCTGGACTGCGGATACAAAGCAGGGTGGTTTGATGCCTTCTTTTTTATATATACTGAATTCTGACTATCATCTGAACGTTGTATTCATGTTAGTGAACCTGTCCTTAGGTGACAAGAGTGTGATTTTCTGCCACAGAAGACCATCTACTTTAAGGTTTATGTGCATTTTGGAACATTATTTTTCACACCTTTGTTGTGACAAGTGATTATTTCAGCTACAGTTGCTGTTTTATCATCTCAAACAAGGCTGCCAGTTCTCCTCTGACCTCTGAAATTAACGAGGCATTTTTATGCACACAGCCATGGCTCACTGAATAGTTTCTCAGAACATTCTCTTTAAACCCAAGAGATGGTTGTGGGTGAAAATTCCAGTAGAGTCTGGCAGTCGTTTCTGAAATACACAACCCAGCCCATCTGGCACTAACAACCGTAACATTTTTAAAGTGTCTTTATCCCCATTTCTCCGTATACGTCAGATTAATCTACTTGTCAGCATCAACCTTTAGAGCTCCAACATCTTGGTAAAGTAAATATATGCGTTTTTAATTTTTAAAGTTCGTGCTCCATTACATTTAACGGATTTGGTAAATCATCATACGTCAACAAGAAGACTAAGTTCTCAGATGCTCCTAGGTTTCATTTACTTTGAATTAAGAAAAACTAAATGAAAGTTGTGAAAACGTTTTACAAAAGTAGATATTGAAACACATCTAACCAATTTCACACTTGGTCAAAAATTCATCTCAGCTTGTTTTGTTCTATTCCACACATCAAGCCTGGATTTGGACCAAGGCCAAAGATGCCCAATATTGCTGGCTTGTATTCTAAATACCAAAATGTGTATATGTATGTAAAATAACAATCTGCATGTAATTAAGCCAAAACATCTCCAACACATTTAGATCATTTAAATAGTAAGTCACTATAGAGCTCCTTATTGTGGTCAAAAATACAGAGTTTCAATTTCAATTTGAAACGTAGGATCTCTGGAGTCAATGAATCCTGCACTACATTAAGAGGCCAAAAGCCCAACTTGCGACTTTTATTTTGAATTGTAATGTTTTTTTCCCCACCTTGTGACATTTCTATTGACCTCATAAATATGTGTGGGTGAAAGAAATAACTTACAATGAAATGCATTTCTTTTCATGATCATTTCTCGGTTTGCTAAAAAACAAAATATGTTGAAAAAAAAAATGACAATTTATCTTTTGCAACAATCCAGTGCTGCCAATTCAGTGCTTATCATGAGCTCCTGTGGAAATGTACTCATCAACGATGCACATATGATTGCTTGTGTCAGGTCAACGATAGTGTTCTTTTCTTATTTTGATAAGGTTATTTTACCAAACAGAAAGTTTCTGCAATGTGTGGGCAGGAACAGATATGATAGGCTGGAGGCAACTCTAACAATTCACGCTGATTTTAATTACAGCCAACAGGGCGGCGCACACCACATTAAACACACCAGACACGCAGGGCTGCGTCTCAGGCGAAGTCGTCCTCTGTGTTTTATCCTTCCTTGTCACTCTTGCTAGTCATCCCACCTTTGGATGCCCCCTCCTTCACTTTAATCCAGTGGCGGAATTTCACTCGAAAAGTGATCAAAGACCGGTAGCTCGATGCCAGGTGCGGCTGCAGCTTCAACTGTTGACAACCACCTAGCAATTTTTCCTCCTTTCCTTCTTTCCCCTTTCTGAAAAAAGAGCAGAAAACCTAAACAAGGCTTGGTGAACCGCTGTGAGTTTGAGTCTCTGAAAAACAGTTTCTTCTTGTTGTTCTTTTTTTATTGAACTTTCTTCTCTTTCTTTTTTGGCAGTAAGGGAAGTTGGTATAGTTGTTTCCTCCTTTTGACGGTGATCCGTGCTATCTTCTCTTCCTCCCCCTCTGCGCACTGTGTGGTGGCCGGTTTGAGGAGTTCTGTGACAGTAAATTACGGTACACTTGAGACAGACGAGCAGCAGGAGTTGTGGAACAGAGAGAGGAAGCGCGGCGGGGTTTAGGCTTTATTAAGACTCAACCACCAGTCACCGGCACAACAACCCAACATGTAGGTGAAGGATGCAGCACAAAGTATCTTTCTAAACCTATAGGTAGTCCACCAGTGAAGCAAGATTCGCGTCAGCTATAATGGGCATCTCATGTCAAAAAGTGTCGGAAAGTGCTGTTGGAGAATTTTCTTTGCTACAAATGGACAATACTGTACTATTAACCATAATCAGTCACGGTGGATAGTTACAGTTACGGTGTTTTGACCTGGAGTTCATTAAAAGTTGATTGCTGAATGGAAGAGATGTTGAGATTTTGTTTTCCATTTTCTTAAATCTACAACTGCGTTTGTTAGTCTATGGAGAACAAGCTGTGATTGGAAAAAAAAAATCGTTCTACGCAGACGCACAGCTTTCATCCTGTCTCATAAAATTAGGCAGGTAGGATTAGAGTAATCACATGTAAGTTTTTCTGTGTAACAAATGTGATGATTAGAAGGCCTCAGTCTGAAAGACTTTGTTTTTAGAAAAGCAGAAGAAATATTCAACTGCGCTCTCACAATTACTTCGTTTGATCTGAGCTCTTTGTTTGACTTTATAAGTTTAAGCCAAGCAGAGATCAGTCCAACAAGACCAATCCTGGCCAATAAAAATAAGACCTTGATCCAGATCCAGGAGAGCTACGGATAAAATTAGCTTATAATAAGAGTGAGGACAGGAATTGTTTATCATAAATCAAATACTTTTTAGGAAAGCTATGTTGGGGAATTCAAATAACCTGCCTATTTTATTATTTACTGCTGAATTAGAAGAACAGCAGGTCAAAGTGAATTTAGTTTTAACTTTATAAATTTCAAAATTGCCAATAAACTAAGTGGCATTTGTCATGTTCTGGTGATTTTAAGTAGGTTGCATTCCTAGTCTCCTTCCAAATCCTATAAGATCAAACAGCACTCAGCAGGAAGCAGAACCTGACATGTTCGACAGTCAAGCAGCACGAAATCAGTGCGAGTCCTTCTTCAACCTCTGTCTCAAGTCGCCATGTTTGTACTTAGAGCTATTTAGATATGGGTCACTTCACTACCAATTTTAGGTTTTTTTGCAGATGTACGCTACAACAGTTTATACATGTCCATCCAAAACCAAGGCAAAGAAAGAAAACACGTAAGAGGCTCCCGTTGAATAAGTACTGCGTGACTGATGATGTTATATTAAGCTAACTGTGACTAATGCAGAGTCTGAACTCACTGCATCAGTTTAGTTTGGTTATCTGAACTGAAACAAATAGGAACATTTCATCTTCCTGGACTTCACTCAGAGATGCACCACAAAACAAAGACATAGCAGATGGATGGTAGTTGGCAATAGCTAAAATCAAGCTAGATTCAGAGACTTTGGTACAGATGCATTCAAAAACAAAAACACAGCAGTTTTTTGCTTGCTAATGTATTTGATATAATAATTTGCCTGTTTTTAGAAAGATCTATGCAGGAATTGGTTGGTCGATAATTCATTCTGCTTAACCTTAGTCTCCAAGCATCTACAATACTTTGTATATGTAATATCACATGTGCATCAATGTTTGTCCAAACTTATGTTCACAAAAGCAGGGGACTGCTTTTGGTGCCCTGTACACAATTTTATTAACAAAACAGTCTGACTTCCCATGTGTCATGGCATTAATGGATTCAGATGAACTTAAACTGCAGAGATTATAGTGATAAGTGCATCAAGAGGAAGGCAACTTTGTTCCTTTAAGACGTTTCGCCGCTCAGCCCGAAGGATTGTTCAGTTCTGAACTTGGGTTGGAAGTTTGGTTGCAGTCAGAACGAAGACACAAATAGGCATCAGTGACTTAAAGAGGCATTTTCAGTGTCATTTCAGTCCCTGCCACACGTAAAATAAAAGACTGTAGCATGTGTCTTAAAGTGGTGATGCTAGAAGAATATGCCGTCGTTCAGAGAAATCTCGTCTGCTCTCTTTGAAGTAATGGCTACGGCAATAAATAAGACACAAGATTATCAGAGTGACACAAAATAATGGAAGGAGTAAACCAATCTAACATATTCAGCCAGTTCCTTACAAATTAAGATGAACCATCGCAGATGGCAAAAAAAAAAAAAAAAAAAAAAACGAGAAGCTGTTAAATTGAATGTTCTTTTGGTTTTTTTGCAGTTGAAATATAAAGTATTTCAACTGCTGTCTAAATAAAAATAATAAAAAAGAAATGAAAAAGGAGAGAAGAAAGTGTTGGGGGGGAACTGGATATACATTATAAATGCCCAGGTTTCCTCTCAATAGGCCTCTTCAAAACTCTGTCAGGTTTTTAATGGTGGCCAAGTTCAAAGTGGCAGTGGAGTCCAATGCTTCCAGAGATACAACAGGAACAGTGTGAGTGTGACCGTGTCCACATGCGGTCTTTCTGTCCCACACAGACACTCACACTGTGTCCTGGTCCTTCACACCAAAAGTCCTCTCACACTACCTGCCGCATTGTGCGAAGTGTGTCTGTGTGACTGAGGAGTGTGTGAGAGAAATCGATTGCTGCCACTTCTTTTGGCTCCTTCCCTCGGAGCCACCTCTGCTTCACCACTCCGCACTTCTTTTTTTTCTCCCCCTCAGCCCCCATCACTTTCTTCCAGCTCCTTTCACTCTGTAATTTAACTTCTTCTTCTTTTTCTTGCTTTGCTTCTTCTTTTCTCCCGGTTTGTCCTGGATTGTTGGCAGGGGATTGCTGGAAATGGTATCCCGGGGAACGTTACAAACACTCTGCAAGGCGCTCCGGATCCCGGCACCAGCCAGCCCCAGCTAACCAGCTGTGCCCCACGGTGATATCGCTGCATCAAAGCCACAAATCTCCCCCACCACCACCACCCTCCTTCTTTGCCTCCCTCCGCGTTTCTCTCTCTCTCTCTCTTTTTTTTTCTGTGGTGGCACTTCCAGAAGCGTCGAATGTTTAAACTTCACACTATCAGCCTCATTACGGAGGCTCAAAGCTTCCCATCCACTACTAAAGGCGCTCATTTGAATTTTTAATCACACGTACGTACGACTGCTGCGCTCAGCAACTCTGTGACGCGGGCGCGTGCGCTCTCAGTCACGTCGCTGCTCCTTCAGCTCTTTCGCGGCTTTCTTCCTGTGAAGTTTTCAAGTTCAAACTCGGGGGGGAAAAAGAAGAGAAGAAAGAAACGAGTCCCCGTTAAACGTTCGCCCGACGTGTTTGGAGCCGTAATTGACGGCGTTGTGAGCGGCGCTGGCCTTTGCTGGTGGGCGGCAGACTGCTTGGGGTAACTGGAGCCTCGGACGGGCAAGTCGAGGTGCTACTTTAGCTCTGCCTCTCTCTCTCTCTTTGATGTCAAATGCGTAGTCTGAGCGTAGAGAATGCTCTCTCTATATAAAAATAGAGTGACACATCGCTGGGTTTCCTTACTGGATGTACTGTAGCTGTGGAAGGCCTTCTCACGCTCGGTTACCATGTGCATACAGTCCTGGCTAAGCTACAGAGGGACTTTGTATCTTGAGCAATAACAGGGAGAGAGAGAAAGAATCCTTTAGATCTTCCTGCAAGAAGTACACCTTTGAATCTGAATTTCCTTACAGAAAAAAAAAACGCTCTTTGAAAATCTAATGCATAAACATTATCTCAACCCCCCCCCCCCAACACACACACACACACACACACACACACACACACACCATCGCCACATCCTTCTTCTTCTTACTGCTTCCATTCCCTCCCTCTCACCTAAAGCGCAAAAGCTTCTGAACGACTTTGGAAGAACTTTCCCTTTTTTTTTTTTTTTTTTTTTAACAGTCTTCAGTAACTTAAATAAGAGGCGGTCTGGGATTTGGATATTGTTATGTCTCATCTTCGGCTGTCCTCCCTAGCTGGTTTTCTTGTTGTCTGTCAAGAAAGATGCCCCTCCTCAAGACTCACTGTAGTCTGAAACACCATGCTTTGCCCTATTCCGTTTCTCCTTCTTTTTGGGTTTTGTTTTTCTGGAAAGTAATCTTTGTTAGGTTGCAAGTTACCTCTTGGGATCGGTGGCTCCTTTGGCCCCCGAACGCCTCTTGTCATCTGTGGCCTCATGTATGTCAATGAATTGTTTTGCGTTCACTGTTTTTGTGAGAAGCCTGTTTTTATTAATTTACTGGAAAAGCTGTTATTCTTACTTTTGCAAAATATCTTAATAAAGCTTAATTTCCGTTTAACTCAAAGAGATAAACAGGGTTATGGTCCGAACAGATATGAGCATTCAGTCGGCCCCTGTCTGTTTTCACATAATGGGATGATCCCTCATCCTCAGATGTGATTGGCCACAAAGCTACCTGCAGCAACCACAAGCTGGTTCTTGTTATTGGCTTCAAGGCCTCGACTCTTTGAGCTCATGACCCATCACTCTGAGTCACCGAATAAAAAAAAAGAAATCAGCTGGAGAAAGTCAGCAATCAATGCTTTTTTTCTGCAAACACTTAAAAAAAGATCAGATCTAATTTCTTCAATATGGCAGTATAATGTGGAGGCTTTACAAGTGGGCATAGACAATGGGATGGATGGATTTTAGAAAGTATCTGTCTGTGTGTACAAAACTGTACCCTGGAATGTTATGCCCTTCATAAAAGTGTTGCCTTTTATTAAGGGCAGCACTCACAGAATAACCACTGCTGGACTCACTCATGCTGCTCTTATTGATTTATTTTTGTAATTCACAACCTCTGCTGAGAACCTTGCTGCTTTCTGCAAACCCCCACAGCGAGTGGCAGGCAGTCAAGACTGCGTCTTCCTGATGTCACCGTCAGGCTTTTGCAGCTTGGAGTCTAGAACATCATCATAAGTCTGATGGCTTGGTAATAAAAAAAGCCTTGCAATGACTCAAAATTAAACCAAAATTACATTACTTTGAGATTCATTTAATGCCACCCACGCCTCACCCCTCTCCCACTCATTCTTTTCTCTATTTTCTATGAAAAAAAAACCTTTTATACACCACGAATGCTGCCCATTGCTGACAACCCCGTTTCTCCTCCCCTCCTGCACCTGCCGCTGTGAACAGCAGGGTCCCAGTGTGTGATTCTGTTCATCCGTCGCTTTTTTTTCTCTGCACTTACTGCTCGTCCCTCCATCCCTTTCTTTCATGTGTGCACTGCTGTCAAGCCCAGCTGGATCAGGCCTGGCAGTCGATTCGCATGCTGTCTTTGTTGGTGTTGAAACAAGCAGTGCTAAGCCACTGATGGTAAAGCCCCAAAACTCATCTTTTCATGTCTATCTGAGAGACTAAGTTGAAAAGATGCACAAAAAATAGTGCTTATATAGAGTTATTCACAGTTATCATGCTTATACATGTCTTCTTGGAAAAACACAACTAAGGTCAGTAATTTTGTTTTCAGTAAAACACTTTATTTTGAAGACTTTCTCAAAGTTTTACTGGAGAACAAGCGAAGGCTCTCTGAAGTGTGGCAGAGCGACTGAACTTAGTCTTAATGAGAGTCTTGAAACCGTATTTTCATCAGTGAGTCGTGGGCTATGAAGGTACGACTTATGTATAGCTTTATTAACAAATAAATCCAAAGGTGCTTCAAATGTGTTTGGGTTCTTTTAGAAAACATCACTGAACTGAAGATCTTCAATTGCAATCATACTTACGGCTGATCTTGGTGGATTCAACAAAAACTGTGTCCAGATTAAACAAACATGTCACTCGAGATTCAGTGTTTCTCGGTTCCGGTCCTCAGGCCCCCCTGCCCTGCATGTTTTAGGTGTTTTCCTTCTGCCACACACCTGGATTGAATATTTTGGTGAATAACATGCTTCTACAGTACTTGAGGGTCATACAATCATTTGAATCAGATGTTCTGGAAGAGAGGCACATCTAAAACATGCATATCTGGGGGGGCTGAGGACCTGAATCGAGAGGCAATTGGCTTCGTGTCAGCAGCAGCTAGAAAATGAGCCAGAATTTGTTTTCACATGAAGAAATGGATGCATTGGAAAGTTCAGAAATATTTGAGACTTTGGGTCATTTTAAAACAATTGACAACAGAACTAATGTCAGAAAATGCAGCTACAAAGAATGTCACAAGATATCAGTCGTTTGTGAAAACAAAAATGGAGACGCGTTTTTCCTGAAAGTTTGGACGAAATCTCCTTTCGCCCCAAGAACCCTGCACTGTATGACCTCTCATGACCTGAACTAAATGTAGTTTAAGGCCCTCAGAAATGCTGATCCTTAAATCTCCTTTAAACAATTGAAATAGTACATCAGCCTTGTGTCGCACAATTGTTGATACTAATAATTTAAGTTTGACTCAGTAAGACCTTTAATGGTGGTGAGTTCAATTATGCCCAAACAGACACACCATCTGTACACGCTAACTCACACAAACAGATACATCACTGCAAGCCAGCCCTTTCAAATTCTGACTTCATCCTAATTCTTCTCAAAACATCCGACGTTTTTTGATGTTTCATTTACATGGACAGAAAAAAAAGAGAAAAAAAGACATCAAAGATGAACATTTCAGCAATCAGCCATCACTCAATTAGCGCTCAGCCACTTTTCCTCTTGTGCACTTCCGAAGTAGAGCGTGGAGGGTTTTTGAAAAGTCTTTGAAAAAAAAATCATACTTTTCCCTTTATCACTTCATCTCATTGCAAAACAATTTCTTCCTATTATCCTCACAGCAGGGAGCCTCGATGTCCTGTAAAGGTGCGCTGCCATGCTTTATAGGCAGAGACGAGAAGCCTCTTTTATGCTTTGCACCTTGTACCCCGGATACATTAAACAGAATCAAAGACGACATTTACATACCAATTGTGTTTCATGTCTGAGGAGCTGAGACAGACTGCGTTCATCCTATGTGAACGTTGGAACGTTTTGACTTCCTGAACTTTTGTGGAGAAAGATATAGTGGGACTGGATGATTGAAGGATAGAAGCAGAAAGATGAAGAGTTCCACTCTCAAAGTTTTGATACAATTCTGTTGTGATATCTTGTCACAAATCTCCTCGTTGACGTTCAACTTTAGTGGCGTAAATTATAATATGCCTGATTTGCTCTGGTTTCGGCCTGTAAACTTAACGCTGGACCGTTCACTCCTCCAGAACGAGCCTGTGCTGACAGTAGACAGTCACTGGTGTTGTCATTGTCTTTAGAGCAATCCTTCATTCTGTTGAAAATAGCTGGGGTCAAAGTGCTTGCCACACTAACTTGCACCTGCTGTGCAGCCACTCTGACCAGGGCTCCTCTGTCCAAATACTCTTACATTACTTTTCTTTCAACATTCAGCTCACTTCAAGCTCCTTTTCCGCTTCCCAAACTCTGCCTCTCCCTCTCTTTTGCTATTCCTCTCTTCGCGTTCCTGTACACTTTTATCCCCCACCACCCCCGCCGCCCCACCCCACCTGCAGGTTTAATGAAGTCTGCTCTTGTGTAATCTTACAGCGATCAGGCCCTCTCACCTCCCTTCTCTGACTCAGGTGTGTTCTCCAACAAAGAGCCATTGTTCCTGAGAACCACTGCTGAAGCTTGCCTGGCACAAGCACACACCTGCAGCCAACAAAGATACCTTTATTCACCTTACACAGACGTGCACACGCACCCACGCGTGCATGCGCCCGCACAAAACATGCCAACGTGCAGAGGATCAACCTGTAATGCCACATGCTAATGTGGACAGTTTGGAATAACTTATCTCTCGTGGAGGAATGAAGAAGCCAAATTTTAAAAAGCGGGGCATACGAGAAAAAGAGAGAGGGCAGAAAAATGCAGCCAGTTACATTGCTATTGCTTTGGTTTTATTTGCACAAACTGGTAGCGACAAACCCACATTTTCCTTTTAGTTCAGGATTACGTGCTGCTTTATGCTGGTGTCTCACGTGAAATCCGACAAAATAAACCAAAGTTCTTGGCTGTGACGGGATAAAATGCAAAAAGCTGAACTACGAGCAGTACTTTTGCAAAGAACCGAAGAATCTCAAACACCAAATAACAAAGACGATCTCTGCTGTGCAAAAGAAGCAACACCAGGGGATTTCCCAAGCCCCTGCTGCAGTTTATTTTGCAGGAAATAGACAAGTAATCTTTGTTTTCCCTCTTCGCTCTTCCATCACCTGAAACCTGAAGTCAGTGTGCACCTAAGGGCAGAAAGTTGGTGAAGGGATGATGACAGCCAGGACTGAGGAGGAAGAACAGAATGGAAGCAGTCAGGGGATAAGCAACAGAAAACAATGCGGTGGCGCAGATGAGACAAAAACAGGAAGAAGGGGTAAAAAGAAAAAAAAACATAGAAGGGAATGAGTTCTTGCAGTTGAGATGTCACCTCGCTAAAGCGTGCAGACCTGCAGGCAGGCTTTCTCCAGTTCTCAGATATCGCTGTGTTTTAGTCTATGCACGTCTCCGTCAGAAAGGCAACGTCTGCTCTCACTGTGATTGGATTTCACCTCGCCGTGTATGGCGAACACACGTTTCGCCAGAGGATGATGCGCCGACACTAGGTAGACTCCGTCCGCCCCCTGCTCCCCCACCTCAGGGTTAAGGAGGTAGAAACATCATGACATGGCGGCGCATGCAATAGCTGACTCGGAGGCAAGAACAACAATGCTGGAAGCAAGTGTGCACGGCATGTGACAGTGTGACTACACAACACGGGAGTGTTGCCGTTTTCTGGATGAGGAAATGGCTGGGGTTAAATTAGAAGATCTTTTTTCACGCTTCAAACTGAAGGAAGTTCACAACCTCAGCTTTGCACCTCCACTTGTTTGCCTGAACTCCAATTTGCAGCAAGAGCACTGTAAAGTTGTGAAGTATTTTGAGAATAATCTAAGTGGGTTATGAGCTTCTCTGACGTTGGAACATGAGGGGAAAGGAGGGTGGAATATGACTGAAGGGGAGGGGTTTGGGTATGGGGGTAAAGGATGCTTTTGTGATTTTACATGTGACAGGAGTGAAGCGAGGGATGGAAATAGAACAATGGAAGAAATGCTGAGCTTCTGAGGAGGCCCTCAAAGACTTCCAACTCAGAGCCTGATAAAAGCTCCTCTATTTCATATCCCTGCACCCCCTTTTCTGTCTTACAAACACACACACCCACACACACACCCATATTTCACTAAAGAAAGTAGTATCAAGGCTTGTGTGTGTGTGCAGCTGAGCGACAGATCGCCAGGGTGTGACAACCATGATGGTTTCAAGCTGAGGATTGTTTCTTGAAACGGAGTCAAGGCGGTGTCATATTCTGATCACCGCAGGATGAAAGGAGAATAAACATGGTAAACATGCCAGGAAATTTTGGTGAAAAATATCTAAAAGTGAGCCATAGAATGGGAGGATGGCAAGTGTCTAAGATGTGGTTGGCTGTCAGTGACACCGCCTGCAAAGAGCACTTTGTGGATTAATGGGAGTGTCCTAAACATAGAGGGAAAATCGTACTGATTTTAAATATTAGAAATCTGAAATGGAGAGCAATAGAAACACCTTCAAATCAACAAATTGAGATCATTCAAGCCATGCTGTGGCCACAGATGCATAAAATCCAGCCTAGGCATGAGGACCTCTGCAAACTTTGGAGAAAGAATGGGCTGGAGTCAGGAGCTCAGTGAATTCTTGTGTGGTACCGTGACTCCTGTTCATTAGGTCCAATTAGAACATTTCTTTGCTACTAAATAGTAAACCGTTTTATTATTGCAACGTGGAAGCGACAGTATCTAGGCAGCATTCTCTGATTGCAGTCCTCACGGGTCAGAGTCCTGCAACTTCAAGATGAACTAAATGGCTGAACTGTCTCAGTAGCATCCAGTCATGCTCGACAGGAGCCAGGTGTGCTGAAACAGAGAGACATCTGAGAGCGGCAGACGTCTCCCCTGCCCTCGAGGACTGGAGTTTGAGACCACTGATCTAACTCACGAAGTGGTAGGCCACATAAAATCACACAGTAGCATCAGTGGTCACCAGCCCTTTGCAGTCAATAACTGCAGACTTCCAAATTTCACGTGACCCTCAGACAGCATGCTATTACAGTCGAGATGCGCCGTCTATACTGACTCGTGTCCCATTGTCTGGAAATTTAGACAAACTGCTGGGAGTTTGCAGGAGAGCAGCACCTGCCCGACTGGATTGTGTCAAGTTTCATGTAGAGGAGATTATGGTGTTGGGTTATCTATCGAGGGTTTGACTTGACAAATTTGTTTAAGTGAAAAAAAAAAAAGACTTTATGCTGCTACAGAGAAAGACATTTTGGACAATTTCATGCCCTCGACTTTGTGGGAGCAGATTTGGGATGGTCCCAAATCCAGAGACCTATAAATAGGATGACACCAGAGTGAACCAAAGGAGACTGTATGCTAAGGGTATTTACTAAGTGGGAGCAGCTGAGTGGGAAACCTCAAAAAGACAGACAGAGAGAATCTACTGGAATGATCACCTGAACTGGAGCCAGACATTCAGAGATCAGAGACTGAAAAACAGAGCACAGCTTAATGCAAGAATTACTGAGATACTACGACAAAATGAGAAAAAGGAGCTCAGAAAGGGAAACAGAAACAGAGAAAGGACCAGATCAAACAAATAAAAACACATCACAACATTGTCCTGTTCAAACAGACCCTTGTGCAACAAAGTTTGGTGTATTCTGACACCTCTCAGTCAGTACCAGCAGTACCTTCTTCTGCAATTTGTTGTGCAGTTGCTTGTCTGTTCCACACGAGTCAAATTTTGCTCCTCCAAAAACAAAGGAGTTAATTGCTGAAACAGAACGACATGCCCAGGTGCCGTATCTGCCAGAATCAGCAGTACTTGACAGTTAATTTGAGTTCATTGGTCCTGATGTATGCTGTATTATTTCTATAATGTGCATTGGCCAAACATCTTCTCTTTGGTCTCAGTGTTGTTTCAGTTTAAATGTTGTTTCAGTTTGTTTGGCTGAAACTTTGCAAATCTCATGCAAAGCCTTTATGACAGGCCAGATTCATTCACACCTCTGTTTATTGTATTTTAGTGAACTTTAACATTTATCTTCTTAACTCAGCCTGTTGATTTTGTATGCCATGGATGTGGCTTGTGATGCAAAAAACTTTTTTTAGTCTGTCATTTTGCTAAATTACAGTCTTATTTTCTTTTTATAAATAGTTTTGTAACACTCCCTCGATTGTTTGATGATGAGATTTACTTCAGCATAATTTTTGTTGTTTTTCCTTGCAGGTGCCATAATGACTGTTTGGTTCTTATGATCTGTCTTGCTCTTTTATGAACACTTACTTATTCAGAAACCAGTAGAAAGTCAAAGTCAGGCCACAGAGTTTTAAAAAAAAATCTCAAGCGCAAAACTCTCTGGAGAGCCACCTGTTGTTTTTTATTGTCTTACTATTCTCTTTGCCCTCAGCTAGTATGTTATATCACTGCAGGTATCTGTAGGTGAGAGCAAAGCTCAGGGACTTAGATATGGCAGATTTGTTGCATCAGCAACATAATGTGTCTTTAAATATGCCTCTGGTTAGCAGGAGCAATTGTTAGAGGAAAGAAAGAGATTGTTTTGTTTTGGTTTCTTTGCAAAATAGCTCAAGTGCAGCAAGAGACAGCGTCTAAGGAAATCGGTTTTCAAGTTTCGACAGCTGGCCATGTGGCGGTAGGCCTACAGTAGCACCACAAGCTTTATAATTTTGAATGATGGGTTTAATAACAGCTCTACGATATTACAACATTTCCCGGTCTTGTCTGCCGGTTTTTGTTATTTTGTTTGTTCACGATTGTTAATTAAAAATCTGACGCCTTCACATAACAGAGGGATGATATTGAGATTAAATAAAACACAGAAATGCTTTATCTACATCAGTAGGTGCATTCCGACTGCAGTTGGTTGCACTGTATCTTACTTAATAAGCGATATCCGGATAGAGGGGAATGAATACAGATTTTTCTGGATTTCTTTGAGTTGCTAAGAAGTGACAAAATGCAAAAAGGGGGCAAATATGGCAGCTACACCTTTGCAGGCCAATGAACCTCTAACATATGCTAATGAAGGTTTTCCTTATGGTTTTTGGCCAAGTTTCTGTCAAATATGAATCAATTCATAATGCTAGTTTGTGGGACGTTTTGGTGTGTTTTACTCGTCTTCTGCCTGAGTGTGTTCAGAACGCTCTTTATGCCGTTCTTGGTTTTCTGCCTTCTGAAGCGTGTGGAGAGAGGGAAGCTAATTAGACTTGCTCAGCCTTGGAAGTTGAGGAGCAGGGGGGATTGTTAGCTGGCGGACTCATGGCGGCTCCCTGCGACATGATTGATTCGGACTGTCACAGCACTCAGCTGGGTGTCACTGCAGGGCGACGCTACAACGTCTCATGGTAACATCTCCCCACCACCCCAAACGCAGGCGCCATTGTTCGACCCGCATCAAAGCACAAAGGAGACACATTAGCATTTTTAATCAGAGGCGAGACTGGACGCTGTGCAGGCACCCTGGATTTGAATCGTTACTTTATTCTCCGGGTGCCCGCTCTTCCCCTCCTCGAAACCATCTCACCTACAACAGCCCGTGCGTGCAGTACGCACGCATTTACACAAACACACAAATAAAAGGGCCACGCCAAAGGGGTTACTGCGTGACCCCGTGGTGGAAAATTAACGAGACCCATCTGCAGTCAGACTTTCAATTAGCATTCCAGAGTTTGCCCTCGTTTTCAGAACAAAAGTCTTTCTTTCTGAATATTTTGTTGTCTTGCGAATCAGAAAAACGAGGGCCACCAGAAGGTTCTCCTTTGCGTTGTGCAGGGCCTCCCTTGGAACACGCAGACGGATAATTAGGGCTCCACTCCTGGTGAGAGGACAAAGATGATGCTAATTCAATTCATGAAGGGGTCTCCCGCTAATTACAAACAGAGTTTCTCTCTCTACTGAGTGAACAATTGCACAGCTGAGTGGTTAAGGTTAAAGGGAGCAGCGTTCATGTTTGGAATCAAACGAGATTAGCTCTGATTGGTGTGTCCCTTCAGCCCTCTCAGGAATAATTTGGCTAATAAAGTACCTGAACTGCCTCTTTTATGTTTCGGAATTAGCCTGAAAGGGGAAAAGGAAGTGAATGAAAGCTAGCTGTCGATAATTAAGATGCTAAGGCAGCTTATTCCAAGCCGATGTCAAAGCAAATAAAGACAACCGGTTTTCTTTTTAAATTAACGTGACGACAAAAAAAAGTGGTTGTATTGAGTTTCCCTATTGATAGCTAAAAGATAAAAAAAAAACCATGCCAACTATTAATGTGGAATTGGTATTAGAAAGCCTCATGGCTATTTTTCCGTTGAACAGAATACATATGATTTCTGTAAAATTTTGAAAATGTGCCGAAGAAGACTCGGCAATAAAACGGTTCCACCATTTCAAGCGATGACAAGCGGGAAATTGGCATACACGAACAGCATGTCCGCTCGCGAAAGCTCCTGTCAACACGTTCGAGTTTGCCAGTTTTTGAATGTTCATTTAAAATAGTTCATTTTTGTTACTTTGTCTCAAAGTGAGCTTGCAAACCTGTTCAAAAGACATAAAAAAAGATACAATAGTTCAAGTTGCTGTGATCACTACAAAGGAGGTAATGAATTATAAATGCATAAATACAAAGAAGATGCAAATACAGAAATAAATAACTGTTGCTATTGTGGCTGATTTAAAGCCTTTATTTAAAGAAGAAAAGGCCAATATATCTCTAGAGCAACTTAGACCTGACTCCTTGCCAGTAACCATTAGCACTTGTTGCCACAACCTGTAATTAGGTTTATATTTAAGACGTTATGTAATCATTTGTATGCACTCTGATTGTCTTTACCTGACATTAAAATTTTAAGGACGATGTAAAACTTTTTAACATGTAAAAACCTCGACCGATCGGTAAGCTGGCAAGAACCTTTTGATTGCACTGAATGTGCAAAAACAATAAAAACATTTTAGACAATTAAGTTTCTCCACTGATGTTTTAGCAGCTCACTGTGTTTAACCTGGTTTTTTTTTTTAAAGAAAAATACTGTTAACTCATACAAATCCAAAGTAGCAAAAAAAAAAGAGAGAAAAAGCTCCAAACAAGAAAAGCAAAGGCGTTTAGCACGGTGAGTGAAGGAAATAGACTTAATCTGCATGATCATCACTCTGGCACGCGCTCGTGATCAAATACAGAAGGGGCTAAATAATAGATCACAAATGTGCTGTCACCGTCTTTTGTTTTGATGCGTGCACTCTGATGAGCCAGAGAGTCTGCCTTGCAGTTTAACTTACAGACTCATTTACAGTGGTGCAGCGCATTTGCCCTCTAACCCAGCAAACATGACTCGATTTGAGAGCAAAAAAAAAAACAAGTTGAGAAGAAGCTGTCACACACTGAGGGAGAGAGAGAGAGAGAAAGAGAGGAGGATGATGTGATCTGTACTAAATTTAGCTGATGGAAAATTTTCATACAGAGAGTCTGAATGAAAGTGAGCAAACTGAAGCGAAGGTTTTGTCACCCCTCTGCAACTGGTACGGTGACTTTGAAACAGAGGCTGTGATGTGCGCCAAAATGAAAGAGATAAAAATACAGCAAGGAGCAAATGGCTGCTGATGATGAGGAGGAAGGGGAGAAGAAGGGGTGAGGCGGGGGGGAGGCAGAAACAAACTCGAGTCATGATTGCTAATCGTGTTATCGCACTTTGATGTGTCAGCGGTGAACACAATGTACTTCCATCATTTATGACTTTTAAGTGAACACATGATGGCAGAGGATTACATTTATCAGTGGGGAGGCTGGGGAGAGGAGCTTTGAAAGAGATATGCTAATTTAGCCACGGAGCAAAAGAACAACATCAAATATGTACCAAAGAATAGCCAAGGGACTTTCAAGTCTCAATATCCTTCAGAAGTGCTTTATCTCCACACCACAACCTGCATTTACAGCACAAACAGGAAAAGAGCCCGTCGTCGCTTCAAAGCTCTGCTGGTCCACGAGTTTAATTCCAGATCAGGCCTAATAAAGGTTATCAGCCGGAAAACTAATGAAACAAAGACAAGTGCACATATGCAAAGGGTGTTAGGCGTGACACTTGTTTCGCGTCACGCCCTCTTTCTCCTCTTCGTCTTCTCTTTTTCCTCCTTCTTTCATGGTGAATGTTTGAATATATATATATATATTTTTATTTCCTCCAAGTGTTTTAAGTTCTGCATCAAAGCGACTGGAAACAATGTGCGACCCCTCTGACTCTGACTCTCTTCTCGCTCTCCCGCAGTCAGCGTTTGGAATCATAGCAGGGTGGTGCTTGTTTGATAGCTTGATAGTCATTTGTTTTGATCTGCGACTCCTTTGTCTCTGTTTGGGTCTGAAACAATAAGAGATTAGAACCCCAGACTCAGGGTGCAAGCACGGAGAAAGAACAAATGCCGTCTTTGTTGTTCTCCTTTCAAGTTTACTCCTTTTTCCACCACAAATCTTGCAAAAAAATATAAAACTCTGCCTCCAAGTGACTTGCTGTGCTCTTAAAGCCCTCCAAAAGCCCTCTCTCAGAGGGATGTTACAATCTCAGGCAGTAATGATTGTGACTTGCAGCACAAGCAAACGACTGCCTGGCTAACTTTCTAACACACGACAACTAGCAAAATTAGTTTTCATAGTTCAGTTATGGCATCCCAATTACGAGCATAAATCCAGGGAGAAAGGGCGCATGATAAGAAAATTGCAGACAGAAGGTTGGTAATCGGACGGGGACTGTATTTAAGATCTTTTCCTCCTTCTTTGCCATCAGACATCAAGGCAAGAGACAAAGAAGAACGGGAAAAGAGAAAGTGCACTCTACCAATGGGGACCTTGACTGAAGATGAAAGCTTTCAAGGAATCAAAGAAGTCCCGTCACTCATTATCCCTTGGTGGAAAACTTCAATACCTGTACACCACAGTCGCAGCAATGGGTGCCACAATAGGTGGACAGGGATCCAAGGTGAAGGTCGGAACCTGTCGCGATCTTTCAAAGACGCAGCCGCTTATCTATCATCTGAATGTTAAGGCAAAACGGGGACTAAATGTACAGTTCACATCCAAGGCCTAAAACGCAAGGCTCTGGTTTCCTGTTGCCGTTTTTTAAACTCATTCTTTGCTCACCTGACCCCTGCATGTTTCCTCCATAATGTTTTAACTTATGAAGGCTGCTTTGCGTTTTATCTCTTTGGTTTACTGTCATGGGTTTTTTGGGGGGGGTTTTTTCTCATCTTGTTTGTACAGTGTCCTTGAGTGTTTGGAAAGGTGATTTAAATAAAATGTATCAAGTAGCTGAACAAGCAGTGGCAAGGAAAGTGTTTTGTCCTTAAAACTACAAATAAAACTTGAAAAGGCCTGAAAGACAGAGTGGAGAACTTGCTTTTGAGAGATGTGCATTACCTTGACCAGGAGCTACAATTTCTACCTGGACTTTCTTATGCTTAAAAACTTACCTTGGAATCTGGGACTAATTGACTGAAATGGACCCATGGTTGGTATATCTGCCCGAGTTGACAGCTGTGACTGGATGTAATAAAAAAAAATAAAAAAATAAAAATAAAAAAAACAAAACAAATAGCTGACATCTACTGTGGGATCCCCAAGTTGGTCTGATGGAAAATAATTTAATAAATGGAAGAACACAACACAAAACAACAGCAAACATGTTTCTTTGTTTTAAGAAACATTTAATTACTACAGAGTAATTAAATGTAGTGATGGCTATTAAACTCCTATGTTTGATATGTCACTACATGAACTATTGATTTCCTCAGAAGGATCACAACTTTGACGAGCGAATATATTTTTAATAAACATATCTTCTTCATAAACACTAAACCTTCCAAATTAGCTGTTAATTCATTTGTTCTTATTAAAGAATCAGAGCATGAGTTATGTGGATGTAGATTGGTTTTACTTTGATTAATACTTTATAAAACTGTTGTTAAATGCTTGCAGTTTTAAATCATCTTGTGCTCTATTTTCTTTGTGCATAATTCAAAAGCAAATGATTATTTATTTGTATTTCCAGTCTGTTGAGCTATTAATGAAGAAATATGTTACCGGGGTAGAGAACGTGGAATATGTTCAATTTGGTTTGTCACCTTTGACTTGTGTTATTCTTATTTTATAGGCCTTTTGCCAAATGTATGAAATGTTTGGCAACACTGCTTTCCTAGCTTGTATTTTTATGTGACATGAAGTTGCTACTTTTCCAAACTTCTGCTCCTGTTAAGTATCATCACAAATCCCGTCTTTACTTGCAACCGTCTCTCTCTGCCACGGTACTGAAAACTTTAACTCTACTTTTGCCTCAGTGGGTGAACTGTGAATTCCAAACACACCTGGAAGCAATAGGAAATATTATTAGATTAAAAACAAAAAGAAAGAACGACAAGGCAGCATTTAAAGCAGCAGTCCAATAAAAAAAAAAGCAGAAGCGATGGTGGGGAGGTCAGCTATTGTAATAAGTAGGACACAACCTGATAATGATGTGACTTCACGTTGACACACATTGCGAGGCTCGTCCTGGTCTGTCACCTACCCTCCCTGTGCTTCCTCCCGTGATGCCCCCAACCAAGCCGCCCCCCCAGCCCCTGCGTCTCCTCCCATCCCTCTGTTGTTTCGTTTTATCTCTTTGAAAAATAATGAAAGCAAGCACTTGCAACAGGGGCTCCATTGATGTTCGAATACACAACCAGCAGATTCAAAAAACACATTCTGGGATCAAAGTAAAAAAAAAAGGGTGGGTGGTGTGGGGTGGTGGTGCTTGGTGGTTGGGGTGGGGGTGGAGGACGAGGTGGGGGTATCTTCTTGTTAGCAATGAAATTATGAGCGCAGAGGAGTCTCGGGTGCAGAGCTCATTTGCTAAGACTGTGAGGCAAATAGTCGTTAAAGAATGGCCTATAAGTAGGCATTAAATGAAAATGCCTGTGCGATTCCGGCGGATTAGCATAAGAACCTTTTCTTGCCTGGCCAGCTAATAATATTCATTTAAAATAAATACATGGAAAATGAATCTGTTTGAAAAGACGAGCCATTGCACATATTTACTGAAGGGGCCGACGGAATGAAAGAGCAGGAATGAGCAGAGCGCTCGCAGGGATGTGGACTTGCGAACATCGTCAGTTCTTTGAAGTTATGAAGACTGGAATATTTAAATATTCACCCAAAAAAACTTTTGGGAGGAGAAAGGTTTTACATTTTACTAGGCTTGTAAGGAAACAACAAGGCTGAAGATGTCAAGTGCCAAAGCGTGCAAGATTATTCATCCTTCTACAACTTCTTGCTTTTACAAATTTCAATTTGGGATTTTATTTTATGTGACAAATGGTACTGTTCTTTTTTTTTAACAAAAAAAAATCTGAAAAGTGTTGTGTATTTGGTCTCTACAAGCAGCCATTTTTGCCTATTTTATTTGCAAAATACCTCAATTTCAGTCAGAGAGAATGGGGAGAATTTCAAATGCCAGTTTTCAAGTTATGCTAAATCTCTACAGTATTTAGGTTTGGATTTTGATTGGACATAATTTGATTAAAACCATATAATCGTAGCCATGGCTGCATGCTTAGGCTCTTCTTGGACCTAAACCTCCTTCCCCAGTCTCATATAGTTTGTAAGTTTTCTCCCAAAATGACTTTGCAATTCAACTCCATTCCTCTTCCTGTCAATTCTGATCACTGTTTGTTTCAGCTCCTAAAGAAAAGCATCTTTAGGAGCTACAAAAGATGATGCTGCATCTATTGTAGCATCATGATTGTCATATGATGCTACAATCATCTTGCCTCACTGTTGGGATGGTGCTTTTAGGTTAAGTTACAATGGCAGATTTCTGCCATCATATTTTTAATACAGACTTTAACATCCGTGTGTTCTGCTGTGTCTCTCACATGGCATTTTGAACACTGTAACCCAGATTTTTTTGGGTTTCTTATAACAATGGTTTTCTTCTTGCCAGTCTTCCATCAAACCCAGATTTGCAGGGTTCACAACTAAATGCTCTCTCTGTCAACATACTCTCACATTTGAACTGTAGGTCTCTGCTGCTTCCCCAGAATCGATGTACAACATCAATATCTTCCTGCTCTCTGCATGTCTCTCCCCGTCCTGTGCAAAACTCTTTCCATTTTCAGGTGATGGAAAAAGTAGTGCTACATTTTTTTTTAAAAATCCAGACTTGGACGACAGTTTTATAATCTAACCCTCCTTTTATAATTTGACCCTGTCGGTGTCATTAAAGCTGTTTCCTCTCTGACAATTCTTTAGGCTCTTCAAAGAGCAGCAGGAATAATTACAGTATTTAAATGATCACAGTTTAGTGAGAAGTTTTTAATTTAATTCACCTTATTTTTATAGAGCCAAATGTCAATTTGAATTCATTCTCTGACACCTTGGGCTTCATGCATTTTTCCAACTGCAACTGAAACCAGCAATACATTTTATTCAAAAGGTGCCTTTCAGGGAGCGAAGGGTCACCAAACAAAATGTAAAAGCAAAAGGAATTTTAAAGGAAAATATTCAAAATATAAAAGCAAAAAAGAGCATTTAGAGAGTAAAATGATGGGACGCATTGATCAATCAAAGTGAAAATCAATGTGTGAACATCTGAATTTTCCAACAGGATTCGGATATTATGTGTTGAACCAGGCCCAAAATGTAGGCCACATTTCCTCTGTCTTTATTTTAAAAGAAAAAGGATTCTTCCGCTTTGCAACCATCCACTACTTTGTGTTGGTCTATCTCACAAGATCCAGTAAATGAACTGAAAATTAAACACTTTTGCAAAGCAACAGCAAAGGTGCCACGCAACATAAAGTAAACTCAGTTCCTTTACCGACGACCTATTGAGTTTTTTTTTTTTTTTTTTTTGATGAGCCCCATAAGATTCAACTTATTTGCCACAAATTGTTCCTCCTGATCCAGGATGATTCAAGGCTAACAAGAGATGTAAAAAGTTTTGTTTTGTTCACAAAGTCTGAAATCCAAGACATGAAAGGGGAGTTCTCACCAGTCCAAGCCCATCAGGCCTCCGCCGCTCGCGGGGCTTTTTGATGCCCGTAACGTTGCGGGCCGAGCCAATTAAAATGGCCCCCAAAAACAAACAAACACACCCGCACACGTTCACTTCCACAGAGCCTTGTTTATGTACTCCGTGTCAGCAAATGTGTCAATATGTGTCCTGCGTACGGCAGCCTCTAATGATGTCGGCCCATCACGATTGCCCAGTCAGACGCTGACAACCGGGCCATAAAGTGGAGGAACTCCAGCCGTTTCTATAGCTGCTGCAGAGTTCAAAGGCGGCCATCTTTTTCGAAGCATAACAAGAAAAAAAAAAGAGAAAGAAAGAAAGAAGCCGTCACAAAGCAATAGACCAAAGACGGCCTCAAGGGTTACACGTCAAACCTCCCTCAACCTGCAGACCCTGCAGCCCACACCTTACCTCCCGGAGAGACGGCATTGTCCTGAGATGTGTGGTTGGACTGTCAGAAGCTTAAGATGAGGTCAACAGAGCCAGGTAAAGATTCTCCTATCAGTATTATATTAGCCCACCTTCTTAAAGTCAAGGCTTTGAAGTGACACCAAAGTCTGTTGCAAGTATCTCTCATCTTATGTCCTTTTTTCTAAAACACTGCAGTGTCGACATTTCAAGCATCTTTCAGCGTTTAATGTTGAGCCTTTGATTTTTTTTTTTTTTAAGACACTAATTTTAACATCTTCAAGGGAGAAGTGAAGTCTCTGCGTTTGGGTTCTTTTGTCTGCTGTCTTCTGCCCTTTCTCTCTCTCTTTGAGATTTGAAAAGATCTCTAGTGAAGAACTTGTTAAAAGGCAGATCTCCATCAAAAGTAATGCAGAATGTGCTTTTTTGGTGACATTTTTGCTACTTGGCCATTTTAGCTCCGTGCCTGTCATCTCCACAACTTCTTCTTCTTCTTTTTTTTTTTTCTCTTCCCCCTAGCACTTTCAAAACGAAATGTTTTCAAAGGAGCAGCAAACACAAAAAGACTGCATTTCAAGTGGAAAACAAACTTAGATTGGGAAAGCTTTGATTCGTTATCATACAAAGTTGAACGGCAAGCAGTGCAGACAAAAGGGCATAAAAAACCTGCAATGTGCCGTGGCATTCTGGGTGTTCAGCACCGAGTGTTGATACGTTTGATACACTGCTGGTCCATGTCTGAGACAAAGCCGGAAGAGCACATTTACACTTTGGTAATTATCAATTTAAGTGTGATAAGTTTTTTTTTTTGTTTTTTTTTTTTTTTTTTACATATGTTTACTTACAAATGCAGCTCTAGCTCTTAAATTTTCACAAAATGTGTTTTGGCACATCTTCAATGTATTTCACTGAAAGCAGTGAAATACACTGAAGTAACTCACTTTATGTGAAGAGAAAGAAAAAACATATGGATTAAAATAAAACATAAAATGGTAAAATAAAGAAATGCTAAAAGCACACTCAACCATTTGGAAAGTGATCCTTTTTTTTACTCTAAATACTGCACCTTTGCTCAGAAAAACTCCAACAAGGAGTCCTTCCCAAATTATATGGATTTAGTTGCTATTTTTGGTCTCAAAGTAAGAGTTGTCTGTTTCTAAGTGACATCCTGTGGTTTTCCTGAGGTTGCACGTTGCCAAATTACAGACTGAGACATTTATTGTGTTCATAAAGCGTCCATCGCTCGTTCTCTTTTCTAGCACAACTGCAATCATCAGAAGATGGTGTCAAAATACTTCACTGAAAGGTCAACACCCAATGTTGGGGGGTGGTGAAATTCAATTTACGTTTGCATTAAATCGTGAAGCATCTAAACTTAGACATCTGATAAGGATTGCATCATGGTCATGCCAAATCCAATTAGATTAGTTTGCAAAAAAAAAAGCATTTTTGGGGTGTACTGTGCCCTATAAAGCTGTGTGTCCTGGTATATTCTACAGAGGAGGTGCACATCTATTAAATATACATACAGATGCTGAACTATCAAGACAGCCATCAAGAGAAAGATCAAATGGAGGACATTTAGCTCTGTAAAGAAGCGTAAGCAGAATGCCTGGCTTGCCTTTTGTCACAACTCTGAGAAACATGCTGTAACAGGTGTGTGGCGCAGCTACATGTGTCAGGGTCTTCATCCTCCCGTCTTCCCCCCTTTTTTTTTTTTTTTTGCTCCTGATCGCACTCTTTTCCATCCTCGGATACCAGTTTTGTATCCATGTATGGATTCATCAAACAAAAGTGAGCCTCACATCACATCAGATAAAGAAGGCATGCCTGGGCACTTCTAACAGCTTCCATAAGATGCCTGTTTCAAGTCCTCACAAGAAGGCTGCCTCTCACTGAAGTTCAAATGAATAGCTCTTGGGCACGAGTTTTCCACAGAGGGAGGGGGTGGGGGGGGCAGTGGGGGGGTAAGCTTGCTCACCTCTGTACCAAATTCACATATCCTACCAGGGAGCTACGTGAGGGGAAAGAATTTTTTTAAAAGTGCAGCTCGTGGGCAAAGAAACTGATTCCCTCTTTTCTGTCTTTCAAGTAGCCTCCCCCTCCTCCTCCTCCTCCTCTTCCTCCTCCTCTTCCTCCTCCTCCTCCTCCTCCTCCTCCCTATCCCACTTTTATCAGCCCCCCCTCCTCCCCCCCGAGCCGCCAGTGCAGTGTCAACAAAATTCAGCGAATGCGGCCATCTGATGAAAATCAGCTTTGCTCAATAATTTCCACATTTAAAACGAATTTAAAAAAAAAAAAAAGAGATTTTCCCCCATCTGCCCATGCGAACCGGGTCTGTGGCGAAACAGAACTAATCGGATGGTTACTGGTGCTTTGTGATCCACTGTGTGGTCCTTCGCCATAAGGACCCGCTACCGAATAAAGACAATTACAGTAAAATAAGAAAAAAAAAAAAGGCTTTGACTCTTCAACTTTGATCAGGGAACAAACATTCAACCCATCCCAATCCTCATGAGCACCTGAGGCTTAAACATTCAGGGAGAACAGTGCTAAGCTGTGTCAAATGAAGTGGAGGGGCGACGTTCATTTAACTCCAGCTCTCCCACTAAATATCTCCTCCGACGAGCCTTTGCCCACTGCGCCCCTCCTCTTCCCCTGCAGTGAGGCCTAATTTTCCTGTTTTCTCCGAGAAGATTTCACGGATCATAAGATCAAAAGCTTGCATAAGCTCTGTGTTTGTTTACATCAGCCTACACCCTGGCAAAATAAAGCAGCGCCGAATATCCTTCTCTTTCACTTTCCTGGCTCGCACTCATCCTGCTGTCACTCATGACCTTCCACCTCCACTTACTGTTTCTTACTTTCTGTTTTTTTATTCAATTTTCTTTTTTTTATCCTCTTAAAATGATCCCAAAGCAGGAGATGGGATCGGGGAAACAGAATCCTTTACCCCTCTATTTTTATTTTATTTTATTTTTTCCACAATAAGATTCATATTCATGAGGAAAGACCAGAAAGTGTGCAGCCACGGCTAGAGCTCAACTTGCTCCCTTTGAAAAAGTGCCGTCTCTTTCTGCGAGAGCGGCTGACTCGCTGCCGTCTCTCACACGTGGCACTTCTTCTTTGACACAGCCTAAATGAGGTCCTTTGACATTTGAAATGGAAGTGTGACAAGAGGGACCAAAACAACCGTCAAATCAACACATGAATAAATAATCTGTTTGCCTTTTCGGCGTCCCATTTCGACAAACGACAGGCCATGCCTCCTTGAAAGATGTCTGTGACTCATTTAGTGCTCAACTGTTTTGGATGAACACATCGCTTTGATGTTCAGCTGAGTTTTGACATGCCTTTATAGTCCTGTTGTTTTGTATGGTAATTTTCCACTGATTTAAATCAGACAATATCTCGAAACATACTGTCGCGATTGGTTGTTTCTTGCTATTTTACCGAATGCTAACTATTTTCAACAGAAAGTCCTCGATAAAAGGAAAGAAAAGGAGAAAAAATCATTCTAAAGGGAAAAAAAGCTACATAAAATGTCAATTTGTTTAGTTACGTAAAGCAACGTGAATGAAAGTATATGTATATACAGATATTTATATAAGACTTTGTATAAAAAAGGGAAAAAAACCAGAAAAAGCCTTAGTCACATGCACTGCTAATGTTTGATTTTGGCCCAATCAGACGGTGAACCTGAAAGGCCTCTTCTACCATCTCAGATTTTCTTTTCAGATGATAAAAGTCAAATTGAAAATTAGGCATTTCCAGCAGCTTTATATTCTCCTCTTCATCACGTCTGGTGGATGACAGCAGGATGTCAGCGTTCACTTTGACAGTACTTTTAAGAAGGAAAAAAAAAAAAACAGCCCCACACCATTATTTTCTCACCTCCACGTTTCACTGTCGCCGCGATGTTTTTGGGGTGATGTGCAGTCCACTTTGTCTTCTGAACACTTCGTGTGTTATGACACGCAGAGACTCAAATGATCCGATCGGACAGATTACGTTCTCCCCGTGTTTTTCAAAATTTTGCGCAGAAAACGTTCAATGAGTCATTTCAGTGACTCATTGGACCCAATGAGTCACTGAAATGGTTCGATGAGTCACTCACCCGCATCAACCAATGCGTTCATAACCATAACGCCCAGGATAGGAAGATAAATGTTGGGGGGAAAATTTTGAATAAAATAAAATAAATTTAAAAATGAGAGAAATTTGTAATTGTGCACATGGTGCCAAAATGTCCAAAAGTGGCACATTTAGAATGTTTGCCTGTTATTTTATCAACTTATCCCTTAACAAAATGTCTATGCTTAATTTTTTAAATTTTATTAAAAACATTCAATTTGTAATGACTGTATTAAAAACACTTAACTGTATTAATGAAATATAGGAAGTGATCAGAACCTGTACAGTGGACAGCTGGGTTTCAACTGCATGCTTTTACATAATTTACATAATGTTTTCCATTAGAATGTACTATTTTTATTTTTGTATTTTTTTCACTGTGTGCCATATGTATTCGCTCTTACTCAGTAAAACAGCTATTGATTTTCAGGCCTCTAGAGTATTCTCTAGAATAGAGTATTCTCTAGAATAGAGTATTTTATTACCTGAACCAGTCAAGTACTCCTTGCATTTCCTGAGATATATGGAATTATTTTTGGGGATGCCTTTTTCGAGAACTGTCCAGCAAAATATACAAAAAACAGGCTGTGTTATCAAGTGGTGGAGTTCCACATAAAAGAAAGCACATGAAACAGCTGCCGCCCATAATCTGAGGAAAGAATCATAGCAGAACATTATATACAAAGTCTGATCCTGAGCAGATTAAATCCCAAAAAGAATGGAACGCACCATGGACTTCCACTACCATCCCCTACAAGGCATTCGGTTTGGTTTCAGACACAGGAGAAGAGAAGAATGACTCTGGTTCTCATAATGCTAATCAGTCCTTTGCCAACAGTTCCCAAGACAAGTGAGAAGAGTCGCAGGAGCAGAACTTCATGCATGGAGTAAGACGCTTAAGCGCGTGGAACAAGGAGAGTTTCTATCACTAAATCACTAAACATATTTGCTTCATTGGAAAACTCAGGCAAGCAGCCTTCAGATGTATTTTCTGAAAAAGGAATTGTGCGTTACAGTGGATCAGGCGTTTCTATCAAACTGCATTTTGTTTACATCCAGTATTTATATGTGTAATAAAACGTGACCACTGTGTGGGCAAGAGCCAAGCTGGAAAATGATTAGGACAATGCATTTCCTTCTGCTCATCGCAGGAAACAAACAGTCCAGCTCTTAGCGCAATACTGCAAACAAGAACCATATGCCTGTCTTTCTTCTCCCAGCATCCTCTTTCACCACCCTATTTTCCATGAGAAACATATAAATATTAAGACCCAGAAACACATGTGGTTAGTCATAAAGCTGGAAATGCACCCCACCAACTCCCTGCTCTCTCTCTTTTTTTTTTCTTTTTTTTTCTTACGCCCCCGGCCTTGACCTCCTCACCCGTGAAACAAACTCGCAAGAACGGGCGAGAGAGAAAAGAGCAGCTATGAACTGGGGGAACAACAACAAAAACAAAAGAGCAAGAACAAAGAATCTCGTCGGGCATTGGGAAACTTGACTTAATTGTCTCTGCATAAAAAGCAAGTGAGAAGATGGGCAAGCTGGCGGCAGAAAGGAGACAGACAGATATGTGCAGGCATTTAGCCAGAACAGCGGTTAGCTGTGCCGGGGTGGGCATGTCGGCCAGCCAGCGCATGGAACAAGTGATGATGAGCACATGCGAGGGAAGTCACTGCTCATTATTTAAAACACAACTGGGCAGATGCACACGTACCCATTTGTTTATTTTGAACAGATTCCCCTTGCAGACCACCATTTCTGGCCCACAAAACTTTCTGCCCTCTCATCCGACTTTGTCTCTTCCCATCATCAAGACCAATTAGCCTAATCGCTTGTGCTCAAGGGGTTGTTATCTTCTTGGGTGTTAGAAGAAAATGGCTTGCAGCTGGATTATGTACAGCTCAATCTGTAGCAGGTGCTTGGATCTGCGGGGAAAGAGTAAACAATGGCGGCTAAGCCCAGAGCTTTACCAGGCGGAGTGTCTTGGATGGGAAACAGTCGGAGCTCACAGCCCAGGTGATTCTCTGAGAATCATTTATGCATCTGTGATCTCTTAGCCAGGCTTTAGAGTTATGGGGGATATGAATCACCGATACTCAAAGGGAGGTGTAATCGACTTACAGTTTTAAACTGTTTAAGGTGTATGAAAATCCAGCGGTTAGCCCTCTAACGCTTCTCTTCTGTTTTCTAGGAGTCACATGACAGGGTCACATGACCGAGGCCAGTTTTTATCCCTGTGGTGCCTGGGAGGCGTCCAAAGCCAGAGTGGCCTCACCACATTTCCCACAGCTGTCTGGGGAATGGACTGCGGAGCTGAAGGTATGTGTGAGGCACAACACTGAAGCACTGTGGTCGTCTTAGGATAAAAGCGCAGAGAAATTCCCCAGTTTCTAAATACAAGCTCAGTTCAATACTGTCTGTGGCGGCCACACCCAGGCAAGACAACATGTACGGACAACAATGTTGGTCGCTGCAGCAGTTTGTTTTTTCAGGGCCACTGAACATTAACTGCATCTGTCTCATGACTCACCCGCTTTCAAATTAAATGATTTTAGTGATGATCTTCCTTTTGTTGGCTATTGATACATTTTGTACTGGGGTTATTTTTACTGCCGTGAGTTGAGAGCATACATTTTCAATTTGAAAACAGGATTTCGTCCCCTCGCTGCCAGCTTATTTTTTTCAATTTGAAAACAGGAATACTCTCAAAACTTGCAACGCTTTCTCAAATATTTTCTGTATTCTCTCAAATCTTTGTGTTCATGCTCAGATTTTTCCCTCACGTGCAAACCTTCTCTCTGCACGGATCAAATCTCCACTCGTAAACCTCCACTCATTTATGAATTCTTCCTGCTGTCTCGCAGAACAAGCAGTACCGTCGCCTTGAACTGGTCGTCACCTGAAGTCATGACAGTAAAATTTCCTCCATGATTTCGGCTCATCTCAATTCCCCCCCAAAAAAGTTACTGTTGGACGTAGACAAGCCTGTTCATTGTTCAAACAATAAACCATGGGACTTTGTGTGAGGATCAGTTTATGACCTCTCAATCTATCTACAGCTTCCAGTCATTTATCCATTGTCTTTAACAGTGGCCCTCAAATGGCAGCTGGCGGTCTGAACTCCTGGCTGTCCACATGCCGTCTGCAGCTTGCGGTTACTCCACCTCGCTGACCTACGTTTGTCTCGATAGATTTGTAGCTGTGACATGTTTTTTTTTTTTTACATTTTCAGAAGATGGACTGAGAACTGTTGTGTGAGAAAATAAAACTCTGGATATTTCTAATACATACCTAATACAAAAGTACACCAAAAGTATGGCATGCTTACTTTATTTTGTAAAAAGAAAAGGAAAAAAAACCCCAAAAAAACCCAAACAATTTATGACAGCTTGATAAAGCTGAATACCGAGTGGCGTTGTTCCTTGACATGTTATTGTCTAGGGTTTGCAAAGCAGCCAATCCAGGGATTCATTCACAAATCCTGTGAGCAGGTGAAGTGTAGTAATGTTAGTCTACAATGTTAGTCTAAAGCAAGTTACAAAACAAAACTCAGAACAAACTCAAAATTAGAGGTTGTGTCAATGGGCAATACCATTATCTATGTTAGGGACATTGGGCAAGTTCTTCACGACAATAATTAATAAAAGTTTATGTAACATCAATATTAATCCTGCATTCTTATTCACAGACAGGACAATTTTTTTTTTACCATAACTTAATATTGGAGGGCCCCTGATCTACCCTGAACTGAGGGCATGTGCCCCTATTGCCCCCTCCCTGCAGATCTCAGTGGCATCTACTATCGCTTCATTGTTCTCACCTCTCCCAGTTTTACTTCATTACTGCAATGTGTTGAAGCCTTCTCTGATCCCAAACTCCAAATATGTTTCTCCTGCTGCATACCAAGCTGCCCACACTCTGATGTGGGCTAGTGTGTTAACCAGACTCAAGACTGAAATGTATTGGCACAGTGGCGGACACTGTATTTGTGTCACGGTGCAAACAGAGTTTGATTGAGCCATTTATATGAATTGCCGCAAAGTCCAAATCACAGTAATTTTAGAAATGCCCATTCCAATTTAAAAGACTGTACAAGAAAAGACGAGCTTGAAAATATACCAAACGGCATCCAAACAGAGGCCACAGGCGAAGTCTTTTGAGGAACTGCATTCCAGTTGGTCACCAAGGAATGTGGAGTGTGTGTCATGACAAACCTGCGCTATCGGCTCATTTAGCTGCTCTGAGCTTCCAAACAATGGTGATTTGAGAAGTGGCTGGTACGGACCAACCTTAAACCACAATGCATAATTCTATCTCTATTTTTCCCTTTGAGATCAGACAACGACTCCGACCTGTGGTGTTTACTGACGAAAAAACACTGCTAAATGGAGCTGTGGTTCACCGATCTGTAAATATGGCTGTTGCCAGCCAAATTGTTCTCCTTGTTGACAGCGGTTTTTGGCCTGAAGTCGAGTCTTGCCCAAAGAACACAGGCTTCCCTTGGGGGGTGGTTTGCAACCCCGACAGGGGGTAGTTAGACTAAATAGACAATGCCTATCCTAAGCTGAAAGAGAACTGGCAGAGGAAGAGAGGGAGGGAAAGAGATGAATGGATGCACCCAAAATAAAATGAACAACTGCCCAAAAAGAATGCTTTATATCAGAGCACAGCCAATATGCTCCTTCCTCTGTGTTTATAATTCCTGGGAACGCAGAGCATCTCTTGGTAAGATAAACGATGCTTTCCAACATTGTAGAAGACAAAACATAACTTGATGGTATAGGTAAACTTAAAAGAAAATCCAGCTTTCTACCCTTTGGTGACCACTGAGTCTTCTCTACCTGCTGATTAGGTTGCTCTGAAAAAAGCTGTGGACTGGAAAATAGGAAGGTGAAAACGTTGTGGAGGATATTTAGTGCCTCTTAAGCAACATGTCTTGAGCTTTAATGTCCAAGTGTTTGAGCTTGGAACCACCTTCAGCTCCACCCAGATAGCTTACCTAAGGTATTCAAGTCAAGGTTTTGCCTGGACCTGAGGGTGAACTCTGAAATGTCCTAAAAAAACCCTCCAAAAACTAGAAAATCTAGGATCGGTTCACTCAAGGTGACACCCTTTGGACCCTCGCGCCCACAAAGACCCTCGCCAATAAATTGCAAGGAAGACAAGACAGTTCAAGGAAACTGAAAGTCATGAGCACAGCTCACAACAAAGAAGAGTAGAAGAGACAGATGGCGCGACTGGAAGAGAGAGACAGAGAGAGGCAGATCTCCTGCAGCGCCAGTCGAAAGAGGATCAAGGTGATTTTGGATAAATTTCTGAGGTAAGCTGTGGTTTAAGCTCCGAGCTTGGACCAGTTACTCACGAGAGCCAAGTCCCATTGACAGCATCATGAAACATGAGGCAATATTCACAAAACATGTTGATGGGAGCAAGGACAGTCTATACATATACATATGTCGGCATCATCGGGTCGTTACCAAAAGCATTCTGGTTGTTATTTTATATCTTATCATTGTTCTTAAAGTTGGTTTACTGTGATAAATTATAGGAAAAAACTAACCAAAATGTGGTCACTATTTAATCCTCAATTATTTATATTTTGTTGTTTTCATTGGTTAAATTCTGTCAACCTTTCAGAGTAATTGTGAATGTGAATCTCGGTTATTCGTCCCCAAATATTCAACTGTCAGTTCAAATATGCAGCATCTAAATAATATTTCGTGGCCCAACAAAGCTTCCTTTAATATTAAGAAACGCTGCACATTTCTTCTGTTTTTTTTTTTTCGTCACACCTAAATGTCTCAGAGACTCAAACAACTTTTGATACTGAGCAAAGATAACCCGAGTAAACAGATGAATCCGTTTTGAAACGATAAATTCATTTAGTCAGAAAAATGAGCTCCTCAAATCAATTGGTCTTTTGTGGAAAAAAAAAAAGAGATGCCTAAGCCTTTAGACCATTCAGCCAATCAAATTATGGATTACCTTTACTGCAGTAAAACAGCTTAAAACAATCAAAACAATCTAAAACAGTGCTGTGAAGGCAACCTAATCACCTCAGATCAGTCCGTTTGACCCATATCTCCCTCCATACCTCAATCTTTAGTCATTACAGGAAATAAAAGTGAGCAATCTAACTAGCTTCCCTCAGTCTCTTTTTCTTTATCTCTGTTCAATGCTCTAACTTGTACTGGCTTCCAATGTTTATGCATTTACCGAGATGGCTGGCGGGATTGTCAGAGAAAAAGGAAGGTTTATTTTTTTCTTCTCTTTTTCTTTTTTCTTTTTTTTTCCTCTGTGCAATCTCTTGCCTTCAGAAACCATTAATGCCCATTCAACATCAACATCAAGGCACGGCTTTGATGTCTATTCTGGCAACAGACTCCTTTCTTTCTCCGCTGCCTGCTGCTCTCTCTCTCTCTCTTTCTCTCCCTCCTTCTCCCTATCCCACTTTATCCCTTCCCACTTCCCCCTTGCTCACTCTTTACGGTTTACTGTACAATCAAATAATTAAACGGATTGTCGAGCAAATGATTTTACCTGGCAATTAAATATGCAAAGTGAGGCGGCAGGCGGTGCATGAGAAGGCGATTAAAAAAAGGGGGCCCACTGCAAATCTACAAAGGCTTTCAGCGGTACAATAGGCAGCAGTCCCTGCCCGCTTCGCACGCTGGCTTAGCCCGCGGAGCGTCTGGTGTCTCTTTATACCCGTTTCACGCGGCCATGTTTACAATAGGCCCAACCATGCTATGCCAATTACAAGGCAACGCAAGAGGAATAAAAGCCACCATCAGGAGGAAAGACAACAGCAAAGGCTGCAAAGTTTGGGACGTCGGAGAAAGAGGCTGAAATCAAATTTACGGCATGGAAATGTTCTTCTACTCTCAAAAGGTCGAGGAACTGTGTGCCTCAAATGAGAATTTTAAGGATGAGAAGCGTCGAACTCAAGTCAAGTGGCTGTGAAAGCTGGAACCTGTGCATAACCTGCACTGTACCTCCACAAAGCACCTTGAATGTCATAGGGGCAAAGTGAAAAGATCAAATAATGGGCTCCAGGTGAGGGCTGGTGCTGGGCAAGCTGATGTTGGGGAAGAGAGAGGGTCTGCAGAATGTCAGCAGGTTCCCTGGACAGGTTGTTTTTTTTTTTCAGAGCCAGAGTCCCCGAGAGGCTGCAAATCTAGAGCTGAGAAGAGTCGGGGAGGATGGTGCCAGTGCAGGTGAGAAGGGCGTGTCGCGGTACACCTGCCCCAAACCCGACAGCTCAACAGAAACTAGCTGCTTAGGCCCGATTAATCCCTCGTCACTGTCGAGTGAAATCCACAGCATAATTGATTTCAGGGTTTGTGGAGTATGTAATGCAACAATTATGTCGCAAAGCCTCGCCGCCCTGAGCTCTGGCGAAGCCTGGAAAACGAATCTGTTAGTGGTGCGTCTGCACTGTTTGGCTTCAGAGGAGCATTTATTGTTAAGAAGTGTGTAAAGATCTTGGACACGACAGTTTTCCTCCTGCTTTGTTTTCCATTTGTACTCCCTCATAGGGAAAAGAAAACATAGGATTTAAAAAAAATAAAAATTTGTGCGCAGCATAAGCTCATCAGTAATGGCTGTTTGAATCTTATGATGTGGCAACTTCTGTTTTTTATCAACGGCAAGCCTTTTTTCCCTTTTAATGGAAACAGTTTGAACTCAAATGCACGAGCGAGTGCATCTGCATGATGCAGACTGCATCGCAGTCCCAGGCGCTGAATTATTTCCATGGTGTTAAACGATTTTTTTTCCCCAAATGCTGATATAAAGCCAGATAATTGAAGCAAACATGGGGAGCCCCTCTGATAGGGGAGGCAGGGTGCTTCATTAATGTTTGTGTTGACGTACAGAGAGTAAGGCTGGCCCTCATTGCTCTTTAATAGCACCAATTAGCACCATGGCTTCATTTTCATGCTTAATGTCTCCCGTTTAAGAGCCGAGCAAAAAGCCTGCAGAGTTAATCACAGAGGGGAACTGGGAGATTTCTGTTTGCCGTTCCGTTCTCGTCTTTTTAAGCAAAGACGTCTTCAGTTGTAGAAGTTTTTATTTGAGGAAGCAACGTGAAAGTTTAACTGATGTTAATATTCAGTGGTTTATTAATTGCAATACCGATTAAAGCTGCAGTATGTAACCTTTCTATATATATATATATATATTTATTTATTTTTTACATATTTGTTAAAACTGTAATTATGTCAGATGTTAAGAGATTAGAGGAGCTCGATTTTTTTCCCCAGATTATCCATCTCGTATCTCTGTCAGAACATGGTGACAGTTTTTTATTTTTTAATAGTTTTTGTATATTAATTTATATGTGCTAGTTGTCAGACGGGAAAGTAGGTTGGAGGGGAAGACATGCTGCGCAGGTCATCCAGGCCTGCTGCACTTTAGTTCATGCTATTGTGACGTTGCCCCATTCAATGGTGCTGCTCATTGCTGGCCATGCTTGATTCTGAGTGAACTATAAGTTGCAACTATAAGTGGTTGCCATAACTTGTGGAAGTTATGGCAACCATGGTGTTTCAAGCCTCAAAATATTTTACTATACGAGCAAAATCTCACTCACGATGCAGAAAAAATATTTTGACCAATCAACAATAAGACTTTTTTTGTTAAACAAAAGCTCAGTGGTGACAATTATTGATAACTGCAAACCTATGAAAACAGGGAGACCTACTAAAACTAATTGATCAAAGACTGGAGGACCAGCAGAGATCCAGACGGTCAGTCGTATCATGGATATTTATGATGTCTCTCTGCAAAAACATGAAATAAGTACATCTGCTTTCATTTGAAAAATATAAAACTTTAATAAAGGCTACATCTCTCAATAATTACAATAATTATAGATTCATGTAAATCTTTAAATGAAACTCTGTATATAATGTATAATTTACAGCTTAGATATTATGAACCAAAAACAACAACCAAAAAAAGGCCCTGGTGTAAAAAAAGGAACCCAAGCAAAAGAAAAAAAAAAAAGAAAAGAAACAAAAACATGATTACAGGACATTATTAAAAGCATAAAAATATCTTCTCAACATAAAACCCTTCTGAAAACCAAGGGATATATATTAAAACCCTGAAACAGGGTAGCACATGGTATGGCATCCATGTAGGCACAGGTGCTGTACTCAAGAAACACCAGCAGTCATGTGTTTGTGTTTCAGTATTCATACTTCAGAATGCATAATTACAATATACGCAGGAGCGCTGCTATATTCGGTGTTACTGTAACAACATTCAAAAGATACTGGAGCGGAAATTCTTCACGATGTTTTTGCTGTTTTTGTATTTATTTTTTTGTATTATTTTTGTTTCTGTTTTTTTTCTTTTTTTTCCTCCCGCACACGTCGGCCGACTTCGTCGAGAGGTCGCTCTCAGTGGCTCAAACCGATTCTTGCTAGCATGAGTTATTTCGGTGTGCGGGCTGTAAACACTGTCTTTATTAGGCCTTCTCTCTGTGTGGATCTTCCCAGCCCTCCATCAGGCCCCCTCCTCCCCTTTTTTGTTTCCCCATCCCTGTGCAATGCCTGGTTTACAAACAAAGGCACAACAAAAACAAGATTGAGCTCTGTCACTGAAGGCAGGGAGAAAGGGAGGGACGGGACAGAGGGAGACAGAGAGAGAGAGAGACAATGAGTGCTGGGAGATCCTGGTGTGACAACTCTGAAACAAAACTATCAGCAGCATAAAAAACTGGGATCGACCGTGAGCGTCATGAAGCTTTGGACTGGACCCGCGCTCAGGTCGCTGTTTTGTGACGACCTTTGCCGAACACAAAGACGAACAGACGTGAAACGGCGTCACCACGGTATTCTCCCAACATTCAAAGCAGCTTGATCATTGGCTGGAGACGGGAAAAGGGGGCGGGGTCAAAGGGTTAAACGATGGGAGGGGAGAGGGAAGGGTTATTTCAATAAATACTAAATAAAACTTTAAACTCAAGACAAAAAGGATTATATATACATATATAGATATATATATGTATATCCATATATATATAAAATATGTGTATATATACATATATATCTATGTATATGCACACGTAAGGGCGTTTCTGTTGGCGCCTGCTTAGCCCTCTGCACAGGACACCATCAGGCTGCCGCCGTGTCGCGACTCGACGGTTTCTTCAGTGGTTATCTTCAAGCGGAGTCGGGGTCTCTCCTCCCCCCTGGCCTCCGATTCGTGCGTTGGTCTTCAAAGTTTCGTCCCTTTTTGTTTGTGTGATCTAAGGCTGATTGGTTGAGCGAGTCAGGGAGGGGGCGGCTCCTCCTCTGAGTTCGGCATACTTCATTGGCTCGTCTTCCTTCAATCACTTTTCTTGTGCTGGATATATTAACTCTGTTTAGCTTAACAATAAGAAATATAAAAAAAGAAATAAAATAAAAAGTCCAGAGGTTTTTTTGTTTGTTTGTTTTTTTCATAGAGTCCGTTGCTCAAGTTCTTAAGAGAAAGCTTAACTCGTGGTTGGGCGTGGGAAGGGCACTGGTTGTTTGTGTTATTGTTTTGTCTTTTCAGTCCATCCTCTCCACTTTGCCCAGGACCTTGCCCTCGTACATGGGCAGCACAGTGGCATCTTCCCACACTTCCTCGAACACCGCTCCACACTCAAACTCATCGCTCGCCTTCTTGAAGTAGTACCTGAGGAGGGGAAGAAAGAGACACGCAAAGAGAGAAGTTTGTGATTAGAAAACGCGTAGGTGAGTGTTGGGAAAGAAAAGAAAACTAAGCTCAAACAATAGCTGACAGAGCGGCAGCAGGAGGGCAACCGATACATTTCATCTTGTTCTAAACAGCTTTGAGGCTCCTACACGACTATTTACGTGTACACGCTCCCTTTAGTCCAAATCAAACACTCACACTCTCTCAGAGCCAGAAATGGATCTTGTACAAAACAACTTAGTCATAGTCTTCAATGCCATCCCTGAACACTTCAAAGGTAGAGCCTGACTCCACATCGCACCGCTGCGCAAACACAGCTGAACCTCTCGTTTAAACACCGCCTGTGATAATTCGAGCCGCTAAAAGCGGCTCGTCCGCGAGCGCTCGGCTCCTCGTCGCAGATCTGTCCTGCCAGGACTTATTAAAGTTGAAGGGTTAATTAGAGGCTGTCCTTAAGCACCTCCCCTCTCTCCATGGCTGCTGCCCCCCCCCCCCCGCCTCCACCACCACCAAGTTCCTTCCTCCCAGTGTCTCCATGGCTTCTAATTGGGCTTGTTGTCAAATCAAGGGCCTCTCTGTCACACAGGTTGACGTTTCAGGTGCCCGAGAGTCTGTCTGCGACTGCACTCCGCTGCCTTCCTCATAACCCGAAATTCTTCAGACACAAACACGCACTGTGGAAAGCCTCCAATCGAAACGGTGCTGTGCCACACTTACAACACTCTTCAGTGTGGACGCAGCCTTTTTAGGATGAGTGAGACAGGCCGGGCTCGGTATGAGATTCTCATGTAGCAACCCTTTGCAAAATAATGAAAACAAAGTCTTCCCAAATATATTTTTCCTAGATTTTAGTGCAAATTTCTGTGTACACTTGAATCAAGACAAACTTATCTTGTAAGTAATTTTTCAGCAAGATATAGGAACTTATTTTAAGTGAATAATTCATTAATATTGATTTCAAAAATACTAGTTTCACTGGCAGATTATTTTACTATTTCCTACATCATTATATACAAAATAATCTGCCAGTGGATCTAACCCTTTTCCACTCATATTGATGAAATATTTACTTCAAGTCGCCTTGAAGTTTTCTTGCTGAAAAGTTACTTTTAAGTTAGTTTCCTGCTAATTCAAGTGTGCTAAGATATCTGCACTACATACAAGGCAAAATGCTTGGTAAATGTTACGTTTTTGCAGTGTGAAAGTGCATAGCGTGATCATATTCAGATCTTAGAGAGCTGGGCTTTCAGGAAAATTGCTCCGTTTTCTTTGAACCTCTGTCATAGAGGTTTTGAAATGTTGGCAGCATTTCAAAAGTCAGAAGTGAAGATAATCAACATTACAATAACATACTGATGACTTTTACACTCGACTATGTAAAATTCTGAAGTGAGAAAGTAAAATCACAGCCCTGTAGTCACTTTCTCTTTGGACAGAAGGGTAGAAAAAACAACAAACATGATGTTCTTATATTCTTGTAGAAGTCATAAAAAAAATGTCAAAACTCGCCAAAATCAATATGAGCAGCACAAAAACTGGCAGCCACAAAATGTGGCGCGTCTGCAGCAGCGGTTCAGCAAATGTGTGCAACAGTTTGGACGAAGGACCTCTGACCTCAGACGGTATTCCTCGAGGTCACGGGTCACCTGGCTAACCCGCTGCTCTTCTTCTTCACACAAGCGGAGATAACTCCCCGGGCCAGCTTGGTCCCAGTGGCTGTGAAGTCTCCTGATGTTTCTAATGATTCTACTCTCCACTTTAAACCCAGCAAAAAGATCAGCAGGAGGGGATTTAATGATAAGCTTTGTAATGGAAAAATGCCTCATTTTGTCCATGTGTGCCTGCATTCGGAATATAAAACGGAAGAAAAAAAAAAAAGAAAAAAAGTAGGGGGAGCCGAGTGTTTTATGAGCTCAGCTTAGAGTCATTCAAACAACACATGTACTGGGAGGGTTGTACATAAATATACACACACGTCGTAGTTTTTTTGATTGCAATCGCAGACGAATGCAATGGAGGTTTGCTTCATCACAGCTGCAGAACCATGGCAGCACCATTAATGTGACAAAAAGCAAAACGCTTGCAATCAAACTGCATTTCTAAAAAAAAAAAAAACCCAAAAAAAGCTCCATCTGTTGTCTAACTTCTTCTGGGTATGACTCAAACGCTTTCAATTATTTATCTTTCTCGTTTTATTCTTCTCCCAAAAAAACAGCCACACTACTCATCTTAATCTAACTGGCTGCATTTAAATAAATAAATAAATAAATAAGTAAGTAAGACTACATTTTATGCTTGCAAATAGTTCAAAGTCATCACTTTGTTGCAGAGGCAGAGCGACAGAAGGAGTCTTTCCACTGGAACATGTTTTATGTGGCAGGATTTTTCTCTCCTCACAACATCTGGCACCAATATTGTCTGGCAGAGCTGCGGAGTACTGTTCTCTGCTGAACCGCTGCCATGTCCAAATTAACCAACTCCACACATTCTGCTGCCATTGAAGCCAGGCGCTTCATCCCCCACCCCCTGTTCTCACAGGCTCGCTGAAGAGTTATGGGATAGCTGGGGGAGCGCTGGCTTGTTTGCGAGCCTTCTCCTCTGCTCTTGCCTAACAAACAGATGTGAGTGCAGAGGCTTCGCTTGCTGACATACCACAGCGTCGTCCCCTGAAACAGGGATCTCAGGAGCGTCGGCGATTAATCTTCACCACTTGTTGGTACTTAAAGCCGAAGTTACTTATGAAAGTCCTGATGTTGGGAGTTTGGCTTCATCTCGTCATGTGATACCGACAGCGGCGGCTTTATCGCCGCGCCCAATACCTTCACCAGAACAAGGTGCTTAGCACAGCCAGATGCAATCGTCTGGCAGGGGGAATTTGAAGGCATTGCGATGGTCTTTGCACACAAAATAAAATAACTTTAGCTTCAAAGCCATATTTATTAAGGCTGCCTTAGCATGTAAATCAGGACCAGATGTGAGAAAAATTCACTCCAGATCCCCTGTTTCTCTCCCCCTCTTTCTGAAAAAGCTCTACATACAGTGGAACTGGATGAGCCCGGCTTGGTTTCTTTGTCAGCTTTCAGGCTCCGGTGCTTCACACATACAAACAAGAGAGGCATTAAAAAAATAACTCAGCAGGGAGTTTTCTAAGTCCGTCTGCTGTGATTCTTGTCCAGTCTCAACAGGTGTCATGAATCATCATTCAGAGTTAGAGGTGCACCAAAAATCGGCACCAAGAAGCAGCTGCTGGATGGCTTTCAGTCTTGTCGGCTCTTTTTTCAATCCGTTTAAGCAGTTGGTGGTGAAAACACGACAGCTACGCTAACCTTAATGCTACATACTTAATGATTAAGCAGGTGGCCAGGGGTCAAAAAAGAAGGAATGAGATGCTCCGAGGTGTAAGAAGATATTTGGAAGGAACATTTATTTATGTCATGTCATTTCCTTCAGGCTGTGAGAGAGTGAGAGAGCAAGACTTGCTGCAGACAACAGTAAGGCTAAACAGAGTGCAGTGAAGTTGCTCCGTCATCTTTTTGAAAATTCAATTACTGTGACAAGTACCTAACTGTTCCCATTTAAATTTCCTATCATTTGAAAATAAAATTAAAATGTCAGCTTCAAATGAATTTGCTTGTTTCAACCTCGTTTTACAGTGATGGTCCTTTCACACTCATGACATCATGTGTCCTCTACTCCCAATATAAAAGGAAAACATCTTCCAACACAAAGACATGCAACGTATTTTAAATACTGGTAAAAACAGCTCTTAAGAGAAATCAGAATCAGCGTAAATATGTACCAGCAAGTGAAAGCTTGAGATTGTAAGTCAAAACACAAATTTCGGATCAGTCCAGAGTCGTTTGTGGTTTGATTTGTGGCGTCGCAGCAGCGTATTTACCGGTAGTTGCCTTTCTTGCTCAGCTGTTCTTTGAAGTGACCCAGGGTGAGGCAGTGGGTCTTCATCATGCTGCGATAAGGAATTTCCTCGCCACAGAAAAAGTATGTGACAACCAGCTCCTTAGACCTGAAAATACAAAATGAAATCAGCTTTTAGGGAACTGCTTAAAAGTTATTCTGTTTTGGTTCTGGTGGTGCATGTGTCTTTGGGAAAATGGTGATGTTGTACTTAAAGCAGGATTAATGTTGAATGAGTAAAACAGCAAAGCAAGAGAGGTCAACTCCTCGTTACATGAAGGACGTGAGAACGCCTGGGAGGAAACGGAGAAGCCCAGGTTTCTTCGCCAAAAATCAAATCTCAAATATGAATCTAATCGGATATAATTTGGGAAATTGTGTGCTAAAGCAAAGAGCATCCAACCGAATCAAAGAAAAAAAGAAGCAGAGCTGGGATTAATCCAGGGAATACGTACTCTTCAGGGTTGCTTTGAGAGGAGCCTGCACCGGTTCCAGCAGGTGGATGGCTCCTCTCTCTCTGAAGGCTGCTAGACGTTGTTGAATGCCTGTTAGAGAGACCCCATATTAGAGCCTGACCATCAATAAGTTTGGGTTCAGTCAACAGGATGTTAAAGCTGCAGTACATAACTATCATAAAAAATATGTTTTTCTATATTTGTTAGAAATGTCACCATGTCGTGATAACAGATTGATAATCTGTGAAAAATAAATAAATAAATAAAATCAAGCACCACCAGTTCCTCCCAGTGCTACTATTGGGGTCTACACAAAGCACCGCTCCCGGTTAGAAACAACCAATCAGAGACACGAGGAGGGTCTTGGCGCTGTCAATCATGTTTGTGAACATGCTGCTGAATGTGCCAATGGTGAAGAAACAACTTAGTTTTCTAGGAAAACTGTTTATCCGTTTAGTTATGAGTGGCCATGCTAACTATCCTTAGCATTTGTGGCAGCTACAGTGTACCAAAGAGTAAGGGGGAGGATATGAGCAGCACATACACAAGGAAGATTGACAGAGCTAAAACCCTCCTCCTGGCTTATTTAGTTGTTTATGGCTGAGTGGTTTATTTCTGCAGTTAGTACTGGGAGCATTGGGAGAAAACAGGAGCTCAAGTTTGTTATACCGTCACAACGTAGTGAAAATTTTTATAATTTTAAGAAACAAAACATATGTTTTTATAAAAGTTACATACTGCAGCTTGAACAAAAATAAGATTTTCTTCACTAGTAAGCATACTACCTCTGCTTTGGCGGCTTGGAAACCTCTTCCAGTCTGCGACAAGCCTCCTCAAGCTGTGCCAGGGTGTTGGGAGGGGGTAAGGGTGGCATAGCAGGATCCTGGATGAAAGGATGGCCCGGGTGATGGCCACGGAGGTGACTCCCGTTGCAGGTGCCAGCTCCACCCCAGGTGTTGGTCCTAGCAGGCAGGATCTTGGAATCGAGAGGACTGGACTTCTTTAGGCCTTGAGTGCTGTCGAATTGATTGAGGAAAAACGCGGGTCAGTACAGGACGTGAGTCAGACCTTTTGGTCGTACAGGTGGCGTTGCGAGCCTTGCCTGTGGGGCTTGTGCTTGCCCTGCCTCTCGCTCTCCAAGATCCACTGCCAAACATTCTGAGAGCGGTCGGTGGAAACCATGGGAAGGCATGGTGAAGACACACCCTCATCGGAGGCCTTCACTGGTCGTCTGGACAAAGTGCTGCAGCGACTGAAGCGTTAAACATGGAGCCATTAGGTATTTTAAATAGCAAAAACAAAATGACAGATGGGAGGGGTAGCTTGGATTCTGCACTCACGCAGGTGTGAAGTCGGAGTAATTGGCGCCCCCTTGAGGGCAGAGGCACTGCACGTGCTGAGCTGCTTCGGTCTCAATCTGCTCCTTAGTTTTGGGCCCAGCATGGTGATGGTGGATGTAGTGGTGGTGGATGTGCTTCGTCGACTGCCTAGCTGCCATCAGAACCTTAGCGGACCCTTGATAAGCACCAAAAAGAGTCGCATGGCCAGAGGACACCAGGACGCCGGTCTGCTCCGGGGAGCGGGAACGCGGCGAGTGCCGGACGACGCCAGGCGACTGGCAGCCGGGCGTCTTCAAGACACGGGAAAGGTGCTCGTCTAAGATGGCCTGGGGGTCTTCCTCACATTGGCTTCCGGATGGCAGCAGGGGGTTGTGAAGGGAGCTGCTGCTGCTCAGGTCGTTGCTTTCCTCCCTTTCGTCCTCCTGCAACCCAAAAAGAAACGGCGATTAGCAAAACAATAATCACATATTGTTGAGGAGCTTCTCTGTCAGCTTCCCATTGACTTCTCTCAGTCGTCCTGTGAAGTCAGAGAGTGCAAATGCCTGAATAAGTTGATGTGAGTTTTCTCCTTTGCTGCACTGTTATCTTCCCTAACAGGCTTTGGGTGCGCTTCATCTATAATGCAGAATCTGCCTGTGCTTCACAAAGAAACTGGCACTACACATATTCAGCAAATGTGCCACTGGAGAGTAACTAAGTGCTATTTGAAGGCACTTAAAGTGTGTCTAGAAACATAAGTTTGAAAGTTCCTCCTTCCAAATGAAATAGGAGAGAACACAAAGGAAAAGTGAAGAAGCAGCTAAATCCAGACAAACTTTGCAATCCCATGGCGCATACCCTGTTCTTCGTCATGCTAAAGCTGGCGCAAAGGCATTTGTACTGAAGTTTAGAACTGCTGCCTGAAATTAATTGGATCCAAGTTGGAATTTACAAAGTGGGAGGCATGCTTTAAGTAGCTGTTAAGACTATTTTTGAGGAGGCATAGCGCCTGGCAGAAATATTCCCACTCCTTAAACGTTCCACATTTTTGTTGTTTCACAGGATACGGTTCACACATGGAAGGATGTGTTCCGGTCAGATCAGGCTAAAGTTTAACTTTTTGACAAACGTATGAAACACTGTGTGGTAGAGAAATACGTCCAGCACAGCAAACCACTAAAAACACGGAGGTGGCAGAAATGTGGCTTAAATGCAACTCTTAGAATGGCCCAGTCAAAGTTCAGACCTAAATCTAATTGATAATCTGTGAACAGATTTGAAAAATGGATATTTGCAAACACTATGCAACCAGCCTCATTGGCCTTAGCTGTATTTTTGAAGTAAGAATGGTCAAACCTTTCTCTGAATAAATGAAATTTGGAAGCAACATATGTGATTGTAAAGTCGATTTTGTGCTGGTTTGTTACATAAAGATCACCAAAATAAAAAAAAATGTGAGAAAGTAACACTTCTGGAAAAGTTCTGTATTTGTACATGCTCACCTCCTGGATTTGCTGCAGCCTCTCCTCTAGAGAGCTCATCGTGTCCTGCTCACGCTTCAGCTTCTCCAGTTTGGCGATGAGTTGGGCAGCAAAAGCTGAGGGCTCGACCGGGGTCATCTCCTTAGGCAGCCGGTGTGTCCTCTGCAAACAACACAGGCAGGGGAGGAATACTTTAACAAGTGTGCAAGTGTGGCTACTTGGTGTTTCAGATGGATGCAATATGGTGCATTAATCCATTGCCCTTGCCCTAATCCTATCTCGTTCCAAAAAGCCTGTTACTTTTCAAAAAAAGGGACCTAATACACACGCCCTTGCCCTCAAGCTAACCTGAACCTTTCTTGCTGCCCATCCCGTCCCAGATCTTCTCATGCCCAGTGCCCTTGGCGGTGCCAAGCTGCTGGGTGAGGGGAAAAGACGGGGGTAGCAATAGCGGGGTAGCAGTTGGTCTCGCTCGGAGGGGAGGCCCCCTGCCTGTACCCTCTGTAGCCCGACCAAACCATCAGCAAGGCAGCCTCTGAAGTCAGCACACTTCAAAGGGCCCTTGTCAAACATCAAACGCACACTAGGGGAGGGAGGGACATGCGGCTTTAAATCTCCGAATAAAAGCCAGATATCGACAGAGAAGAGAGCGAGTGTGTGAGGAGTGGGGGTGACAAAATTAACAGCATGGAGGGAGAAGAAGAAGATTGAGATGTGTGTGTTTGTGGAGTGGCATTGGTGGCAAAGATGGGAGGAGAGAGAGTGAGAAGACAGAGGAGTCAAATACTGGGAAGATCTGAAGGAAAGTAGTAATTTATTTCCAGGCTGCATGCAGGGCAGCTCAGAGGTACTCTAGTCACATTATCCTCCTTTTTCTTTAACTATATGCGCTGGCTTCTCTTTCTCCATTTCATACCATTTTTTTGTTATTTGGCACACTGGCTTTCTTGATTTTGACTTTTTTTTGTTGTTGTTTCTCTCATCTCTTTGTAGACACAATAAAGGGAAGAAGAAAAAAGGCAAGCGGAGCTGCTGGCAAAGGAGCGCCAGCCCTGCACGGGGCCCCCGCTGCCTGGGGCTGGTGCATCATGGGAGACAGAGCCATCTCCAAATCAGGAGGGAGACATTAAAGAAGAGCAAGTGGAAAAGAAAGAAACAGAGAGAGAGAGAGAAGGATAGACTGAGAGAAAACTGGAAAAAAACAAAACAAAAAAAAAGTGCATGCACAAACTCACACACAAACACATTTCCTCCACAAACACATACCTGAGTTTGGATGTGGAAACAAAAGAAATGTGTTTGCTTTCCTCCTTCCTAATCTGTGTAAACCTATTTTTACCCAGTTCTTTAAACCATCTTTCAGCAAGTTCAGCAGGTCAGAAAATATCTCCAATATTTTTACGCTGTCTGGTCCACACACACAAAAAAATAAATTAACCCAAATACACGATCTTGAGGAATTCCTGGTTTCTAATCTGATATCATGACGATTGTTGACATGTAGTTATGGAGACAGAAAGAGCTCAACTATTTCTATTACAATAGCCACAGAAGCAACTGAGATAGAAATATCGCAGAGACATTTAGACATTAAAGTATGCAAAGATATTTATTTTAAGGAATTTTTTTTAAAAATACACAAGGAATTGAATTTATCATACTCTGAAAAGAAACCGAAACTCAGAATGTAGATTCTAACAAAGACGAACTTACAGGAAAGTGGGGTAGCGTAACTTGGCCATTGATCTTAATGTTACGATGCATCTCTCGCTGCAGCTGCTTCTTGCTGCACATCTTGTAAGGAGGGATTCCATCTCTGCAATAGAAGCAAAAGACACCAACCATTTAATGTTGTAAAAAGCAACTAAAACACAATAATAACCTATTTATTTTTGTAATATGCTGATCACTGCATCACAATAGCCCTGCAACAACTGAGCTAATGTGTTTATTTATTTAAAACACCATAAAAGAATACATAACAACAACCAATGTTTACTTTCATAATGTTGCTGTCTGTGGTTTTGGGATGGGGTACCATGGGGTATTTATCCCGTCATTAACAGTGAAAGTGATGCAGTGACAGATTGGGGTGTAAAACTGAAAGCAGAGAATCAATTACTATTGGCAATAATAGTAATATTTATGCCAGATATCATTATCATCCCAGACTTTCATGTCTATGAATATTTAGTTTGAATGTTCAACCCTTTAGTGTCCTTTATGCATGATGGTTGGTGTTGTTAGCATAGCTAGCATTGGTAAAAGACCAGTCTCCATATTAGTTTCAGGATTCAGACCCTTATCTTTACTCTGAGGTTTTCAAACAAGTTTCATTACATAGTAATTTCATTACAACGTTGCTGTCCAGCTCAGTGTAATCAGATTTAGTAATCTATTGCTCTTGGCCTGCTCTCTCACAGCCTGAATGAATGACAGGCGTGTTGCTACATGGAGAGAACATGGTTTGATTTAAAAAAGCTTCTCAAATCTCAGTCTTTACTTTCATTTAATACCTCACTGATACTGAAAATAATAACCGAGTCTTCACTCAGTAACAGCTTCCTCAACACAACAAAGAGTGTTTCCCAAAGTGTGGGGTGCCATTGCAGGGGGGGGGAGGGGCAGTATGGATGAATGAAAAAAAGAAACATTTACACAAAAGTGTTTCGCTGTAACTATGGTTTGTAGTGTGTTTTGTTGCAACCTGAAGTGTGAAACAAACTTCAGTGGAGTTTGAAAACAAAATGTGTGTATAGGTTTATGCCTAGTTGAATGATGTGAGTGCCCAGTTGATTTTCTTTTTCTGTTTTGGGGAGGATTTTATTGTAATCTCCATAGGGCCCCAGAAAATCTTTGGGAACCACTGCATTGACTGATCTGAAAATACTCAAATTTTCGAGTTTCAGACTGGCCAATGGACAGGACCTCATCAAAATGCATAAATTCAGTACAGCAGAGGACCTTTCAGTGCATCTCAGACATTCACGCAACCAAACTCTCAGGCAGCTCTTAAAAGTCAAGATAAATACAGAAACACATAACAAAACATAAAAGAAAATATGAGTTAAAGACAGCCTTTCTGATTTATCTACTCTGTTATTCAAACTGAGGGGGGTAAAAATGTAGCTTTCAGTATCTGGTTAGTTCGAAGCTACAAAAGACTAAAGCAGCGTGCCAAATGGTACTCAGGTTCTTTTTGCTTGACCGCTATAGCTGTTCATCTCGCTAGATGAAATAGAGATGTTTAGCAAGCAACACTAAAACTCTCTGGACAATTAAGAATTTATTCCGGGAATCTAATCCTTCAATTCTGTCTGCCGGCTTCCTCCAGTCAGCTGCCACTTACTCTCGGCCAATTATTGCGGCCGCTTTGGCCGCTCAGAAGTGTCTGACCTAGCCCAATCGCTACTTTTTTTCTGCTGCCTCTTTGAAATCTCACACTCATGCACATATGCACCCGCTGCCATCTTCGTTTGGCAAGCGCTCCGCAGCGAGCCTCTGATCTCGGCAACATCAAAAGGCTGGTTTGTAAGATAAGGTAATGTTTGAAGTTGGTGCAGCACCATTCCCCAGCGTCCAAGTAAATCCATAAATAAGATATAAGCAAAAAGAGAAAAAAAATAAATAAATCCCACCCTTCCACCATCACTACCACCACCCTTTCTCCTCTTTCTAAAATCCATCTCTTTTTGTTCTTTTTCTGGGAAATTACGATTCAAATTTGCTGACCGTCTTTTAACTGCTAATCAAGCTGTCCCCTGGAATGAAAAGGAGGCTAGGATGTGATAAAGAACACGACTTTGACAAGTGATACTGTTCAGCAGTTAGCTCATTTGTTTCATCTGAGGAACTTCTATCACATTTAACACCAGAGAGATTCGATCATGGACACATGGTTGGCAATGTGACCAATGTCGATTCTTCTACCTCAAATTCGACGCTTCCCAAACGACAACAAGCCGTAAGCCCCGAAAAGGAACAGGAAGTAGCTATGGGAAACTCAACCTGAACTCCAAAGCCAGCAGCAAACAAAGCTTACCAACTCCTCCCTGACCGACTTCACTATTTATCAAAACATCCCAGACCCTGTGACTGGACAGCAAGAGAATGGTTTCCTGGCCCTCACTTTTATGGGGATCTCCTATTCAGCGGTGCAAGTCATTTTCAAAGCAGCTAGCCACCCTCTTATCCTGCTAAGCTCCCCTCACCTAACAATAGGCTGAAAGCGATTCGGTTAAGCCCTTTATACTCCGTGCACTTTATTTTCTCACTCCCTTGCACTTGGGAGCCTCGCCACTCTTGCTTACAACTCTGGAAGATGGAGGAGAGGAGCTGCATGGGTAAACTAGACTGATCCGGAGGGGAGAGGGAGGAGAAGGGGGCGGGGGCTCCTTACGTCTTGCCCCGGGGTCTAGAAATGAGTAGCCCCCGTGAAAGCCTCGCAGACACATGATCTCAGCACACTGCAGAGGCCGGTGGCAGGAAACCGACCCACCATGTGAGTAAGCCGCCTTTCATTTGGTGCCAACATTTTTTCAATGAGTTTGTCTTGAGACTCGAATGGACAACCCCCCCACCCCCCACACCTCTCTTTACTCTTCTTACTCCTGCAGGTCTTCAAAAGGAAAAGCGATTAGATAATATAAAAAAAAAAAAAAAAAAAAAAAAGTCTGGTGGCAGAAGGGTGGGCGGGATGAATACATATCAACATTGAGGAAATGAAGCAACGCCCCCACCCACATCAGGATGTCTTTTTTTTCCCTTGTTCCAGCCTGCAACACATCAGAATAAACTTCAAAAGGCCTTCAGACATAATGACTTTCCCAGAGTTATCTCCCCTGAGGCCATAGTAACAACTGCACATTAATAGAATTACCTGGAGTCAATCACAGAGGATAATTAAAATACATTACACACCATTATTCTTCGGCAACACAGTCCCCTGGCCCCAAGAAAAAGCTAAACCTGTTGGATTACAAGGCCAAATATTTTTCTTTACACCCCTGGACTTTTTCCTGGAAAGGTGTTGACTGACTTCTGGCCGGGGCTCATTCAGATACGATGGAAGTAATAAATTGTGCAGAGCTTTGGCTGCGATCGGCTGCATAGGAACGAGCCTCCCGAAAACGCCGCGGTTTCATCGTTGTAGGACCTGCATAAAAGCTCAACACTTACACACTACTGTCAGTCATGGACAGAGAGTCGTCCGTGGCTGCGTCGCTGGAGATCTCGCTGTCGTTGGCACTGGTGGCGGGGGCGAAAATGTAGCCGGAGTTGATGAAGTACGGGCTGGCGGGGTCTCCTCGTCGATGGGACCTGAGAGAGATCCAAAGATGGGTTTGTAAAGTGAGTTTCTAATAAAATGCAGGTGTAAAGGGTCTCAGCAGATTTTTCTCTTCAACGTTACACACACCACTTCTACGGTTTCACCAGAAGAAACTGGACCTCTCTTTCCCTTGATCAGTGCAGAAAGATGACTGATGAGTCGAGGGCTGACAGTTTCTTTATTACTTATTAAATACAATAAAACCCCAAACTCCAACCAGGTTTTGGTCAGTAAAAACATCAACTAGAATATAATTTACTACTATCAAAATCAAAGAACAGGCGTAACATTTTGTTTCTCTTCTTGTGTAACAGTACTCAAGAGAAAGAAAAAAAAAAAAAACCAGAACCAGTACAAATTGGGATCAGAAAGTCAGACCTCAAAGAAAACAAAGAGGAAATTGATTTCAGGCAGTAAACGCTTGATCTCTATTTGTTTTTATAACATTCAAGGAATATGAGTAAAACTCATTTGCCTAGTTTGGTTTTATTTTCTAGATGTTTCACAAATGTTCAAGCTGCCTGCATTTTAAGTGAAATTTTTCTTTTTTTGGCCTACAGATTAAGTCAAATCAGCTCTAAATAAAAGTGTAACACGCCTAAATTTGATCCTGATCTAGACTGGATTTCCTAAGGTAAATTTAAATCTTTTAAAGTGAATCTTCGATCTTTCATGAAAAAAGTTAATGTTGTGGTAAATCAATTTAAAACCTTCCCATTTATATACAAGTCAGTGTAAAACGCACTTTTTCCTTACATTTTTTTCTAGACCACTGCTTCCCAAAGTTGGAGTAAAATATTAGAAAAACAGACTGTGAGAAGAATAAAAATTCATCATAAGAATGCTGGCTGCTACTGGTGTTTCAGGTGTCACTGTAGTCCTGTTTAATTGACACAGTTTGTATCTTCTATTATTGGGGATCAGATGTCTCTTCTGCTGTTCTTATGTGGGTCAAAAGCCGAACAGTTTGGAAACGAGAGCTCTAGATAACAGAGACTCAAACATAATTTCACTCCACTTCCTTTTTCTCCATATTTGTCCATATGAAAAATAACCAAAGCAAATATCATAATCTCCAGACTTCAAGACAGAGAAGGAAGGGTGAGTTGACAGTTTGTTTGCTCTTTCCTGCTCCTGTTGGTGTGAAGTCAAACAGCTCTGAGCTTGTTTTGCTGATGTCCTCTGCAGATTTCTGTAATTAGAGCGGCGTGTGTGAGAGGTGTCCGGGAGGAATGTGGCATCAGCGTTATTCTACAGGTTGTTGTTCACTTTCATGTTCTTCCTCTCTAACATGCAAGGACTGCAGCCTGTTGTTGGGCCCAGACTCCTGATCTCTCCCACTTTCACCTTCCTGACGAATTTACTCCTCCATCTCTCTCAGCCAGTCTGCCCCCCCTTTGCCACTTCTTGCCTGCCTTCCTTTCTAAAGTCTCTCTGTCTCTTTGCTCTCTATCCTGCTGTGTTGCATTCCTGCTCCAGGAGTGAAGGGGTGGACAGGGAAGGAGAGGAAGGGGGAACTTGAGCTTTAGAGAGAGAGTGAGAAGGAGAGAGGGAAAAAAGGGGGAAGGAGGGCCCCTTTCTTTATGAGAATGCCTTCTGCCGGGAGAGCTGAGGAGAACCCCAGCATGACTAAAGCCGTAGGCCCCAAGCACAAATCTGACCTTTGGAGGGTCCACGCAAAGAGTCAGGTATTTAGCACAGCTGGGCTCTCTGCACACCCCCTTCCCCAACTCCCCATCTTTCTTTTCTTTCTTTCATGACCCACCCCCCCACCCTTCCTGTTTTCTCCCTCTTCCCCTCCTCTTGTCTTTCTGTCTCCTTCCAAAGCATGCTTAGTCTCTGTCAGACAGATCCCTCCCTCCCCCCACCCTCTTTCTTACAGAAGAGATAAAAGCGCAGGACCGAAATGAAAGAGGAGGGAAAACACTGATGCACATAAATCCATTGCGGAGCGGGATCTGCGGTCGGAGCGGCGGAACTGAGACGAGGATGTTTTGTCGTGCCATTCCACCGCTTTGGAGTCTGGGAGTGTTGGAGGTCCCTCCGAAAAGTGACGAGAGTAGTCTGTGCAGTGGCAAAATTAGTTCCACATGTTTGAGATGGAAATTGGTTGACCCACAGAGATGGTGAGGGGCAGTGGGAAAGGGGGACGAAAGGGTGAAAGGACGGTCTCTCTTTCTCTCTCCCTCCCGCTATTCTTTTTAAAGAGGAAAAACAAGAACACAGGAGATCACACCAGGAAGGCAGGATATGCCCACATGTCAACAAACCCTGCACTTATTGGTTCCCCCGCTCTCCACATGGCCACTTCCAAGCAAATGAGCAACTGTTGTTATCTCACATCTGCTCCCATGAAGGCCAAACTCTCAGGGGACAAACTGGAGTCAAGTTATTACACTCATTATTACACTACTTTTTAAAAAAAATACTTTTGCACTATGTAAGTGCCAGTGAGGGATTCCCACAGTCTGATAACCTTGAGTTGAAAAAAATTTATGTTTTAGTTTCAAAATAAAAATGTACAACATAATCTGACTGCTTTTTCCCCCCAACAGCTTCACGTTTCCAAATTGGTTCTATCTAGAAATATGAAAGAAGATGTAGCAGCTGTGCACCAGCTGACCAGCAGTGTGCAGCAACAGCTTGCTGAGGCACAGCGCTACATAATTCATTCATTCATCTCACTGAACCTTAGAAACGGTTCCCAGAGAAAATTCCAGCAGTTTTAAAGCTGCAACTTCTTTAGAATCATGTTTAGAGCTACAAATTTAGATGAAAACGTTTTTCAAAGTCCTACTGGAAACTAATTTGCACCATCGCCAGGGATTAGCTGCGCCCATTTTCATACCAAAGAGCCTGTTAAATACTTTAAAGCAGCTGAAGTGGTCATTTGTGGAAGTACTATAAAACCAGGAAGCCTTCCTTTAGCCAGCAACAGGTGGGGCAAGGGCAGCACTCTATGCTCTTATTCAGTCAGCTAAAACTTCAGCCTCTCCAACACTGTGGTATCTCAAACTAAAGCAAGACTTTTCAAAATGTCAGCATACCTTTTTACCAGTAACAAATGATGTACAAACTTAGCGTTTTCTAGCCACACAAGAGTATAAAGCAGTGACTGCCTTCAGATGAGACAGATTGGTTTGGTCGAATACGAAAGAAACAAGTTCTTGAATTTCCTTTGATGAAGCCTCATGCACCCAATCCAAGTTATGGAAAATCTTCTTGGCTTGAAAAGATTGCAGCTGTTGGACAATGTGTGGGATGACTTCTTAAGATAAAACGCAAATGCTTTTCCACACAGCTCTGCTTTCATCTCAGACCAAAAGAGCGATATCTGCAAAAGTTCTTTTGTTCTTTTTTTTCTTCAACTCTGTGTTTGAATTTCCAGACATTAAGAAGATTCTGTGGCAGTAAACAAAATTTATAAAGGCTCGGAGAGGGCAGATATATATATATATATATATATATATATATATATATATATATATATATATATATATAATTGCACTGGTTGATGTAGCTGTAACAGTCATGAGGTTTTGGTGTCTGAATTCATTCCTGAACCGGAGGAACGGTTTCAAAGCACAGGAAACTTGAGCACACCAGCAGAGGGCTGCCTGCAAGACACCATTTACTTAAAAGGAACATTCAGATGCATTGATGTTCTGCACCCATCCCCGCCCCCTCCACCCCTCCAACCTCTTGACTAACTGCAAGGCAGGAGGGCACAAATATACAGGCATGTTCCTCTGAGACCCTTTGATCATGTGGCTTTAACTATCTCCCCTCAATCATTTGTGAAATAACTCAAAATGCACCAATCCGAATCAGCCAATTTTCTCCTGCAGCCAATTTTCTCCTGCGCTGCTCTGATCGGTTAAAGGCAGGTCAGATGCATCAGGACTAATAAGTCCCATCATTTCTAGTCTTCAGACACACTAACCAGCGGCTAGTTTGAGCACTTTCAAGCTGAACAAAATTCTGATAAAGAAGGTTGCATGTGTTTTGAGCCGAAAGCCGGGATCCTTCTGGACACTTTTCTAGTTTGTGAAAGGTGAGCAGTTTGTGAAATGTAAAGGTTACCTGTAGGTCTTCTCCAGCACTTCAGCTGCTGTCCGGATAGTAGCAGTGGCCCTCAGGTTCTTCGCAGACAGTCCCACCACAGACCCCAAAGCTTTCGCCTTCAGGTCACTGCAACTCCACTCCTCTTCCTCCATGAGAGGAGGAAGATATCCGCACATCAGCTTGAGGCTGCCCAGCCCGCCATGGTTCATGTAGGCGGCGTTCTCGCAGCCAGTGCGCACGTATTCGAGGTATATGTCAGAGGTCAGGAACATCTGGTACGCGTTCTCCTCCATGTGGGACTGGATCTCCGTCTGCGCCTGGTCGAACATGGCCGAGTCTATCTGCTGCTTCTTGATACTATCCCTTATGAAGGTCTTGGTGGCCGGTTTCAGCTGCTTCGCCACCACGCTGTTGTTCTCGATGTACCGCTTGAAGATAACTTTGGCAACTCGCAGCGTTTTGGTATCCTTTAAGTCCATCTGCCGGAAGCCGTTGCAGGCGAACCAGAAGTCCAGCGCGTCGACGCAGCGCTCCCGCTCCAAGAAGGTCCTGAACAGGTGAGCGCCGTCCAGGTCGCCCAGGAGGAAATGCAGAGACTTGGTCCACCGAACGAGCGGCGAGTCCGGGGACGCGCTGCCCTCCGGCTCCCCGAGTCCATCCTCGTTCCTCCGCGGCATGGAGCCGACAAGAGCGACGGCGGCGGCGGCGGCAGCAGCGTCGGTGGGGAGATCTTTAACTTTACTCTGGGCTCTCATTTTGCCAGATCTGCTCGGGTTGCAGCATGACGCCTCTCCCTCCTCCCCCGGCACCGGAGGACGGGGAGCATCTTCTCGGAAGCTACCGCTGATGTGCTCCGTGAGCGCCCTGCTCATGGCTCCGGCTGCCTGTGTGAGAGTGCCGCCGTGGTGCCTCCGCTCCAGCTTCCAAAGCTCCCCCCGCCCCCCACCTCCCAAAAAAAAAAAAAAAAAAAAAAATCCTCCTCGCTCACTCTCTAAAAGCAGCGGGGGAGCTTCTCAGCTCCTCTTCACTCTGAAACACAAAGTATTGATCTAATCAAAGCCAGATCCTGCCTAAACTTCAAAAGACAGACATCAAGTAAACAGTCCCTTTCAAAAAAAAAAAAAACATAAAAAAAAGAGAGAAAAAGAAAGAAAGAAAAACTAAGGGTTCACAGATAAAGGGGTAAAAAAATGAAAGCCCTTTTTTATTCTCCCTGGTTTGATTTATCTATTTATAACCTAAATGAGAGATCAACTGCAGCGCCACATTCTCGTCGTGCATTGATCTGCCACATCAAAACCGTTTCGGCGGAATAATCATCTCGCACACGGCAACTCTCCTCACAGAATCGCACGCTATAGCGGCTTACACGTGTTCTCCTAACGAGTCCGTGTCACAGGCTTCAACTCCAATTAATTCCCAATCACACACGACCACTCACTTCCACTTGTCCGCGCAGGCTCCCCCCACCCCTCCGTACGCACCGCGGCGAAACTTGAGCGGAGACGTTGTCTCTCCACCGTGCGTTGATTATTATCAATCAGAGCGGGAGATCACAACATGCTTTTTTATTTATTTTTATTTTTTTTACAGTCCGGAGACGTGTCTGAGCTACCAACGATTGTGAGGAAGAAGATGAAGAAGGTGGAGGAGGAGGGAGGGAAAAACTGAGCGAAAGCTTGGGAGAGCGCAGCCACAAGGACAAGTGGAAACGGATGGCGAAGTAACGCACCAAACAGCATGTAAACAAAAAAAAAGAACGAAAAAAAAAGAAAGAAAATGTGACATACCATGGCAGAGTAAATCGGAAAAAAGCCCGTGAAAAAGTGAAGAAAAACAAAAAGTTGAGCTTTTAGTCCATTTGTTTTTTTTTTAGATCAGTCCAAAACTCTCCGAGTGGTTATATAGTCCCCCAATAAGAGAAGAAATCGGCGTCGGGCGGACTTATCTCCGCCGCCCCACATGCACGTCAGGGAAGCGCTGGAGGTTTAACGCGCTCCGTCCCATTCAACAACTGACCTCAGAGGAGGCAGGCGCTGCGCCTATGTAGATCGCTGGGGGTGTCAAAAATCTGAAAGAGGGTGGAGAAGAAGAGGGGTCACACGGTTTTTTTTTTAAAACTCGGTCAAAAGAAGAAGCAACACCGCCCGAGAAATACTCGTTTTTTTTTTGTATCTCAGCCACACATTCATATATTCACGCGCTCCTTCTCGCTCCTCACCGAAAGCGCGCGCGCGCACACACGCGCGAGCTTCTTATCTATCACACCGTATTTCTCGCCCACAAACAAGGAACACAGCCCACATTTCTCAACTTCAAAGCTGAGGAGCAGCACATCAAAGCGGCCGAGAGAGGGGGCCTCTGGAGCCGCTTCCCCGCACAACTCACCGTCCATGTTGCCGCTCCGATTGGAAAAACGTAAAAGTGAAGTAAATACGGTCCCAAACAGGCGGTCTTGGCTTCGCTGCCCGTCCTGTCGCTCGCGTGCGAGAAGTTTTAATTCAGTCGCAAATGAAACAGAGCCGCGTGTCGGTCTGTCTACCGCAGGTAGGTGTTTGGAGAAGTCATGGCAGGCGGTTGAAATCCTCCCGGCTGTTTCTACACCAACTGGGCTAAAGGTTTAAGTGCGGACTTCAAAGTGAAGAACCGCTGGCCTGGTCCCGGAAGAGACGTAAAAAAAATAAAAATTCAAAAATGCTGCGTCCAGTCTGCGCAATTAGAAGCGAAATAAAGCGAAAAATGAACCACCGGGGGGCGAAATAATAACGCTCAGCACATGATTAATGTAGTGAACAGTTTTCCGGGCAAATGTCTACTGTCAAGCGTCACAAGTGAGGCGTTTGTTCAAACTCGTACACACAGGGAAGGACTCAGTTGTCTGCCAGGACCTTATCAAAGAAAGCAATCTTGAGCCAACTCCCCGAGGCTTTGGAGCTTCACAAGTATTTGATCCACCTCGCCATGCTATTATTCTCACTGTCTTTCTGTTACAACACCAAGTTTCAACACCGACACAAAGCAAACAAAAGCAAACGGTGTGTTGACTGCGACCTCCTTAAGTGACAGGAGAAGGGTCAGCCGCGGCATTTAGTTCTTGTTTTTTTGTTGTTGTTGTTGTTTTTTTTTTTACAATGGTGTCCCTTTCTGTTGCCTTTCTTATTTTCTTATCATCATGACCTGCCTAATTAAAACTTTTCCGATATGTGTTTTTATTGTACAGTAGCGGTTCTTGAATGAATGGTGGCCTGGGCAAGAGCCCCTCCTTCTCGATCCCTATTGCAGCCCATGCTGCTTAAAGCTGCAGCTTATCAGAACAACAAGGAACTAAAGAAATGTTGTTCTCTTTGTATAAGAGGGTTTTCAGTCGAGATGGACAAGGTCGATATGTAAACGCTGTAAAACCATTTTTGAATAGCTTTGACTTTTTTTTTTTCACTCGTCTCAAGCTAATTAATGCCAAAAAACAAACAAACAACAACAACAACAAAATGTTGAAAATCTCTTTCTCAGCAAGATATCACATCCAACTTGTTTGCGACTGGTCGTAAGTTTGGTTTCAGTCCAATCAAACTTATGTGACGTTCAAGCAAGTTGATTCCGAGTGGCGGATGATTCATTCCAGTGGAATACTGTGTTTTTGCTCCCTAAGTTTTCACATGGCAGAATTGCCTGAACTACAGAGGGAAAATAAACATGGTAATATAAAGGGGTCATTAGTTGAGCTGAATTCTGTTTTGGGCTTTCATGTGGCCTCGGACCTTGGCACTGGCGCACACAATGATTCGAAACTTATTCTTTAAGTTTTGGGCCCGCTTTAATAATCCTGTGGAGTGAAACTGTCAAATAATTTACATATTAGTCACAGGATTTTAGCCACAAAGATGTGAGTGTAACACACTCGCCAGTTCCACATTCAGGGGAAAATGGCACAGCATGACATTTTGATTGAAATTGGACACAGAGCAAAGGCAAAGAGCTGTTCTCTAGTCTTTTAATTCACATGACTTCCCTAATGTCATTGTGACAGAATCTTAAAGAGTGGGTTAGACAGTGATCCAATCCCATGGTACTTCAAAGGCTATATTGTCCCTTTGATGTTGAAAATCAACTTTAAAGGAGGATATAATTATATAAGTCAGAGGATTCAAATTCACAAAACTCCCATGATGGTACAGGACAGGACAGCTAATGAAATCCAGCTTCTCTGAGGTCACTAAAAGATGATTAATTCATGCTGAGCTTTAGGAAGCTGGGAAAGAAACATAATGCAGAAACAACAAGGTGCGCTTAAATTTGTGTGAAATATTTGCCTCTTAAGTCATCTGCTTTGGCAAATATATATCTCCAATATATATATTTTAGCTATTGCTGTTATTTGGATGATTGTAGTGTATCTGTCCAGGTTATACCTCAACTTCATATATACTTTAAGTATATCCTGAAAAATCATCCATATATTGTTTGTCATCAAAGCAATATGATAAGATTATTTGTTTGATTAGCTTGATGTAAACAGCATGTTATCCACAGAACCTCTGCGCTTCTGTAAAGCGCTATCACCAACTTGTGATGACCAAAGTCAAACCAGTTAGCTCCACCATCCATGCACCCGCAGTGCCTCATGTCCTAATCCCACCACAATGCTTCCAGTCAACCCCAGAGGGAAGAAGGAGGAAAAAAATCTAATTACTTGACAGTCAGAAAGACAAACGTCGCCCCATGCCCGTTGCGCACTATCGCATATGCAAAAGCGTGGAATAAATAGATGGAAACAAACAAACAACGGCTTCATTTTGTTTAACAAAGTGTGGCATGCATTTGAAATGAACCCCCTTCACTGGTCCTTAATGAAACACAATGTGGGTGTAACTTGTCAAAATCAAAAAAAAAACATTCAACGGGGTAGAAACATTTTCAGTCAACTACTGTGCCACAGACACTCCCTCCTTTACTTCTTCTTTTTCTAACTGTTGCGAGATACTGAACCCAAGAGACCACACCTGTTGACCGCGGAGAGGGAGCGCTCTTGTGTGGAGCGGCAACAAAAGTGCGAGGTCGCTCTAAACTATCCACAAGAAACTCCTTTTTGAAGTTGACCTCGCCCTGACCCCTTTGTAAGGACTCCAACCAACTCGCTGGGGGGAATCCAAATGCACTAAAAGCACAATACAGGAACAAAAGTGCTGCCACCGACAGGCTATGAAGCCCCCCCAACCCAATAAAACAGGGTGACCTCAAGGCTAATTGAGAGCTCGTGATCTGGGAGAAATTAAAGGCATCTGGTAGGGCCACCGCAAATTGGAAATGAAACTCGTCTTTAATTAGAGCCTCCCTTACATGGCGAGGGGGAAAAACGCTCATTTCGCTCCTGTCGGCAGAGGTGTCATCAGGACGCACAGAAATAGACAGAGGAGTTAAATGATGGCAGTGGAATGGAGGAGATGATTTGTTTGAAAGAAATTGTCTTCCCTCCTTTTTTTGTTGTTGTTGTTGTTTGTTTCTCTCTCTGTTTCCTTTTTGGCGACGTCGCTGCCGAACTGCGGAAGTCTTTGATGGTGCATCATTAGTTGCATCAGTCAAACGTAAGGCCTGCATTCAACCCCCTTTTTGTCACTTTTTCACAAGAACCTTTGGATTTTGCATCACGTCGCAGCCAACAGCCTGTGTTCCCTCATCGCGGACAATAAATCCCATACAGCTTGTGTTTTTGGGGGGATTTTGTTTTTTTTAAATCACTCTTTGCGCTTCACAAAATCCCCATACTTGCACTGAAATAGCACAAGAAAAAAAAAGAAAAAAAGAAACACAGACGAAAGGGTGGATAATTGCAAATAACCCAAAATTTGAATGTTCAAAGGCTGCGGAGGGTTGGAGTGATAATTTTGGCTGAAGCATCACCATAAACACTAATAAAATTAAGTGAGTCTGTGGGGATGAGGGGGGCGTGGCCAGGCCTCCCTTTGAACAGACCCTGTGATCAGTTCCCCCTCTCAATTAGCGTATTGTCCACTTCTCCTTTCAGCTGGGAGGGAGGGGGCATTCTCCCCCCCCCAGCTTTCCTTTGAAGTGATTATCCCTTTATCTCAAGCCTGAGCGAAGAATATCTTGGGGGACAATGGCAAATTAAAGCCCATATGGAGAGAAGCGTGAATGTCTGTTTTGTAGGCTCTGAGAGAAACGGCAAAACGGAGAGAAATAAACAGGGAAAGGAGGGAGGAAGGGAGGAAAAGCGTGGTAAACAGCATCGTTCCCCTCGCAGATGTCAACACGGTCCCAGAAAAAAAAAAAAAGTAGAGCTGACACTTGTAGCAGAAAGAGAGTTGTTGGAGAAGCTGAAGGAACTGCGAGGAAGAGGGCTGGTGGGGGGCGGTGGCGGCGGTGAGGGCATCTATCTGCTCTGACAGATGGAGAAAGACAGAGGAGCAGGAACGGGGAGATAGAGGGATGAGTGTGGAGAAGTAAGAGGAGTGCAGTTGTCAGCAGAATCAGATGGCGGTCAGGCAGACGGGCTTGAAGGAGATACAATTAAAGTGTGGAGTTAAGACGGGCTTTGAAGTCAGACATGGTGCATAAGACCCTTAAAGTTTGAGAAGCCAGCCATTCATTGGCTTGTTACGGCCTGTTAGAGGAGCATTCCTCTTTAAAGACCCAATTTGACAAAAAAACAAACTCTTAATGTCAACTTAAGGGAGAGTCTTAATAAATAACTGGTGAGGAGAAACAGGTGAAGTTGCCAGTCCATAGAAAAATGAGCAAAACGTCAGGGTCATCTTCTGAAGCTCATTTGAGAGACTCAATAATAAAACTGGGTGAGTGAATGTCTGTGCGCTGAGGATGAATAATCACTAACTTCCCCCCTCTCTCTTTTCTTCCCCCTACAATCCTGTTTATCGGTGGCTTAAAAGTTTAATAATGTGCAGAAACAATGGCTGGGATGCTTTGTCTAATCCGTCTTGGCTGCACTCAAACTCCACCTCAAACGTGGGTAAATGTTTGCCAAGGCAGACAGACAGAGTCTGTGTGTGTCTGCGTTTCCAAGGTGTAATTCAGTTTGCACAGTTTAATAAACACCACTGGCATGCTAGACTGCATCCTCTTGCTCTTCCAATATGTCTTGGTATATTTCACATTACAAGATATCTCTGATGTCCTTGGTACCATCAACACCGCATGCACCTTAATTCACAAACTCAAGCAAAAAAATGTTCCACAAGTCTCCAAAAACATATAAAATGAGTTATGTTGCATTGGATTTTATTAATCACATGTATTCAGCATGTTTAAGGAAGATTTAGTGTGTTTTGAAATAAAAAAAAACATTTCAAGATTAGGGCACACTATAAAATCTTGTTTTTTTTTTGAATGGATGCTTAAACAAAACTTAAATTGACAAGTCATATATAATAAAATGCAAACACAAAACAAGTCTTTATAACTATTATGAGAAAAAGCGTTTTCTGGTGAGGAATAAATTAGGAAACTCCCCACATTTATTCCCACTTTAAATGCACTTGATGGGAACATCATCACTTTAAAACTCAGCCACTTAGTTTGAACCAGATATTAGTAGAGAAACATAAAATTGTCCCGCAGAAACGCCCATTGGGACAAAATACATTGTCAGGAAAAACAGGAATTGCAGTGTCATTACCATGGTGTGAGCGAGTTAAGTGGGACACAATCATGATGTTAATGTAGAACATGTAATAATGATTAAATGTAAAGCGATCTTTTACCGCTGCTGGACTTTAAGCAATTACATCGCCTTTGTTTTAATGATTTTAATGGTTGCATTGAACCTTTTTTTCCTTGTTCATTTCAGATAAAAATCTTGATTGGACTTTTGTCTAAAAAAATTATACAAGTTAAAAAAAACAAAACATTTTATTTATGCAAACTGGGTTATTAACACAAGCTGAAGCTGGTAAACCAAGTAACAATTTGGTTATTATAAATGTGGAGATGTTAATTAATCTCACATAGACAAAATGTGACATATCCAACCCACTTTTGCGCAGATAATATTTTACTGACACATCTGACCGTTATTACAAAATAAATCCAACTAAGCTGTCTTTTTCTGCTCTACTTCTGAAATAGAACAGAAAAAGTCAAGAAGTCTAGGTAAGTCTAATTACCTAGAATTACTTCTAGGTAATTAGAAGTAATTAGAAGTATTTCTTCATGTTGCCTTCATGAAGAAATAGGCAACAACACTGCTATGGGGCTGTATCACTATTTATTTTAATACCATTAGCACTGAGCATGACAGTAAAAGAGGTAAAAAAATAAAATAAAATAATAATCCAAATTTCACTACAGCAAAGAACAGCATTATTTGGGTCAAAAAGTTTTAAAACTTCTAGTTTTGTCTGTCCATACCGGTTCTTAACCTTTTTTTGAGGTACTGAGCCCACCAGTTTCATATGCGCATGCATTGAACCTTCTTCGTGATAAATAATATGCTTTTTTTCACTGGTGCACAAAATGAGTCATGCATAAACATCACCTCGCTCAAAGAACAAAACCAACACTGTGCATGAACTTGCAGTAAATTACGGTGTTATTTTATTCTGGCCTCCCCCCCCCAAAATATTTCGGGCCCATAAAATAATTTCAGCCCCCAAAAATATTGTTTTTCCTATTTTACAAATAAAAAATAAATTTAGATTTTTTTTAAGAATTAAATTTTTTTTAATAACTACAATTTTTTTTATTTTTTTTATTTTAATGTGTTTTTTATGTCGTTTGGAATCCACAAAACACTTTTTTCCCCACTTTTCCCCATCTCCATGCAGCTTCAAGAAGTGTTCCCTTTGTTTTGCCGGTGCGAGACCAGAGTTGGTCAACTTGGCGTTGCATGTCTTGCAGATGGGACGCTGACTCCCGTCCCGTTCCGTTCCGTGATACACGTGAATCCATGTTCTACATATTCGTCGGACCACTTTCTTTTTTGCTCGACGTGTTTAGTATGGATCAAAATATTAGTAAAATCATGCTTTTCTCTTTGTTAACAAATTGAAAATCACCTTTTGCCCTCTGTTAGGCTTAATGGAAGATTTGTGGTTTCATGTTTCTCCTCCACCCAGTCTGGAAATTCTTTTGGAGCCCACGGTATGATGGACTTCGTTAAATACAAGAATGTTGTTGTGATATATGGTTGCAAATCTTGTGACTTCAGGTAGAGTATTGGTACTTTTCTTCCCTATCTTTCAGCAGAATGATTATCAAGAACATATTGTAGAATATGTAGAATATGCTTATACATATTCCTACATATGTTCTCACATGTCAAACTTTCTTCATGATGACTTCAGTCTCCTAACCTAAATCCTGCAGAAATCCCACCAGGTGAGCAGGGGAGGAAAGAGAGCAAAAGAGAGAAACCACAAGAGAGTTCAGGTGATTCAGAGAGAAGTATTGAGCACGGTTTGTCTTGCTCTGTAGGTTTCTACCTTGTTTTTAGCACAAGACTAAGTTGACAAAACTTTACTTTGGACAACATGGAGCACTTGGTGAATCAATTGGTGGAGCAGCTACACCATGTGCCTTCCCATTCTTTCTTGACCCTGGTTGTGTAATTATTGTACAATAAACCCCATTGGTGCCAATAAAATACCTAAAACGTTATTGACAATATTGTTTCAATAAATAAATAAGCTGAAAATGAAACATGTCCCTTAACATTTTCAATGTGAGGATAGATGGCTGCACTAAAACAACAGAAGAAGAACTAGAAATCTGATTTAACAAGTGGGCTTGACAGACTGCGGGAAGGACACGCTCAGATAGCAGACAGCAGGATGGAGACAAATTACTTTTATAAACAGCTCTTTACTCTTCTCCACACTTCTTTCCACGTTTTACTTCTTTGTTCTTGTTCACATGTCACAAAGCAAACCAATCAAAACCTAAGGCTAAGCGAATGGACAGATTACACCAGAGAAAATTCAAGAACTCCTAACTCCAACTTCAAAATCCGAATGGGGTAGATTGAATGTCTAAATATGTAAACATCAACAGTAAGAACATACAACGTGATTGTGTAAGTGCCAAACATATTTGAACAAGTTATGCTAAGAATTAACTTCTGACCTCTGCACTCATGCAACACAAAATAAGGCGACTGTTTGTCGAGCTCCTGCTTTAAGCGTCTATTTAAGACAGTAGTACTGGGCTGTATTTATATAAAACATGCAATCAGTGCCAGGAAGACGTGACTCATTTGAAAGAGATACCGGAGAATTTTGTTTACACCTGAGACTAAAACATGCCACTGATGAAGGCTATAATTTGGATATTTTAGACCATCACTCTGACACTGCTGAATAAAAGAGATGGACAGAGTTTGGTAAAAACATGTAGTATTGTTAGTAGATGCTTTTTGGCAGCGTTCTTAAATACAAGAAGACAATAAATCAATGAATTTATGTTCACTGCTTGCATTGTGGACATCAGTTGTAGACTGCAATGCCAAAGCAAATAGACTCTGGCTAATTTGAGCAGCAAGTCAATGTATCATCATGACTGATTGATGAGTTCTACTCACTGGATGGTGCACGACGCCACTGTTTATATGATGGCAACAAGGAACAGGGAAAACACCATGAAACAAACAGAGAGGTGACAACGCTTCTTTGTCTGAAGAACAAGTGTTACAGACGGTCCTTGTGATATCAGCATATCCACGCCCTGCATGTTCGGTCACGCTCCAACTAAAAGGCACGAAAGATGCGTGGCGGTGTCGACACAAAGTCAGATTCCGTGAAACAGACCAAACAACCGTCTGTATACACTATTAATCAAATATTCCATTACCATCCTCACGGAAAAGACTGGTGTGTGTTGTTACGTTCAACCCTGTTTTTTTGTTTTTTCATTCACATTCTGCCCCATTAAACACCAAGCTGCTTCCTGCTGCAGGATTTCACAGGATGTACCAACAGAAAAAGAGACAAAATAACTCAATCATCCCGTAAAAAATGTTTGGCACCTCTTGACCAGGTGAAGGACGATGATAAAAGCAACACGACTATTAAGTTTAATTTTAAATTTCGATTCACGTCGTGTAGGAATACAGGATGTGACAAACATGTATTCACCTCTATTTAGCTGATGCCACAGCAACAGCATGTAGGGAAAAGAAGCCAGATAAAAGTCCAGGGTGGCAAAAAGAAGGCAGGTTTTTTTTTCTTTCTGGTCATAGGTAAGAAAAAGTTTGATTCCAAAATCTCAAATTTTGGATAAATTAGAGACAAGAATGTAAGCCAGGCCTTCTTGTCCAACATCAGTGTTTGACCTAGCAAATGAGCTTCTGAACGAATGGTCCAATGTCCCAGTGACAGAAACTCCCACAGGAAACCTTCACAGAAGAGTTGAAGATTCAAATGGCAATGCCAATCACTTTTAGTGGCAAACTAAACGTTTTTTTAAAGAAGCAGACTTTCCTTAAAAACTTTGGGTTGGGGCCAAACTGTATATATAAAAAAGAAACAGCACTGCATCGTCTTGCATGGTAATTTATGTGCTACACAATTACAATACCAAAGTAATCCCTGCAACACTGGTACAATCTTGTGCTTTTTACATATAATACAGTTGGGAAAGTACTGGATTTATGTTTAGTATAAGTAAATGCTGAATTTCAAAGGACACGAAGTCCACCGCAGCCCCATGATTCATACATTGGAGCATGGCTATCCTCTTAAAATATGGGGATTGCACAAACGTTCAATGAATCCCAAATGTGAAAGTAACATGTCTTTGTTTATTTACTCAGTAAAGTAAACTCTCCCACCCGAACTGCAAACGTAGAGTCAAAGGACCAAACAGCTCCAAACGCCTTGCTTTTCTGTGACGAAGTTAAATAATAATTAACAGACTTTCATGGTTTCAGTGTGAGTCACAGACCCTTTCGGCTGCCATTCACGCGCGAGTCTCCAAAAGTATCTCATATGAAATCACAAAGTGAAGTTGCTGGGCAAAAAAAAAAAAAAAACACCCAAAAGCCTCATTTGTAGCATTCAATCACTTTTAGTCTCAAACCGCAATGACTCATGAATGTACAAACAAAACGGTTTGAGCAAAACAGAATGTTTGGCTTCGAAATGAAACACTGATCTTCACTTTTTTTTCTCTCTCTCTTTACTTTAAGGCAGTGATATTTTTGAGCGAGCCAGACCCACCTACTGGGAATAAAGGAAGTCCCACATGAAGCAAAAAAGGAGCAATCATACAGGTGCTCAGCACCGGCCAGCTGCATAACGTTCCTTTAATCCTGAAAGAGTTTCCAAATCCATAACTAAAACTAAGATAAAAGTGTTCTGACCCTATTGTGGAATGTTTCCCAGTGTCATGCAGCTTCTCAGCAGGTGTGCAGAGGGGAGGGGGAGTTTCAAAACATATTGCACAGCAGATAGGCAAAGAGGAACATCATCAAAGCTACGCTGCTTTGCACCTCACTGACTGCTCTGACAACCGATAGGGAAAACTTTCCCACAGAGAAGGAAAAAAAAAAAAAAGATCGAGAAAGGGTGCAGAACTGGAGAAGAGAGATGTAAAATGAAAGTACAGAAAGGGGAAGAAAAGGGAGAACGGGGTCAAAGAATGGAGAGGGACCTATAGAAGAAAAAAATATGTATAATGTCGTTTTCATGCAATTTAACCACGTTGAATGTGGGGTTGAAAACAGATCTGCTGGGAGAAAACTTGGGAAACTTCTGTCCTGAGAAGTACCAAATAGCAAACAAAAAATGAGAATAGAAATTTATTTTTATCACTCATTAGTTAAACCATAGTTCAGAAATACTTTAGAGAAAATCATTCTAAGCATATCTTGTCATTAAAGCTGCACTAAGTAACCTACAACATTGCCCCTGACCAGAAACAGACTTAGTCTTAGTGCTGCCAATCATTTTTGTGTTCTCGCTGCCCACACCCTCCCCCTTGCTCTTTGCTATGCTACAGCTAGCCTACAGTTAGCAGAATAGTTAGCTGGAAGAACAGTTTTTCTGTGACGTGTTGTTTCTCCATCATTAGCATATCTGAAGCTAAACTGATCTATGAACTCAATCTGATCACTGGTGCGAAGCCGCAATCTATAGCTTGTACATGAGGTAATGTTGTGAGCAGTACATACACAAGCTTGATAGGCAGCACTAAGACTCTGTTAGGCTGTTTCTGACTGGGATTGGTGTATTTCTGTAGAATGCCGAAGCTGTTAGAATCTTTCTGATAATATACTTTCGAGACAAAGTGACAATTTAAAAAAAACATGTAAAGAACTTTTTTTTTATTGACAAACTTTAGCATCTCAATCATTATTGAAACATATTATGTCTAATGGGGACATTAAAAATCTGAAAAACTTTCCTTCAAGATATTGGGAAACTCTTTCATAATGTTCATCCCAGCGAAAAGAAGTATAGGCCATGATTTCATGTATGTAATCCACTTTGAAGTTGTATCACTAGGGCAGGAGAACGACAGACACTGTGAGAGTGAGGGGGTCATCAAAGTTCACCAGGCTTCACATTAACTGGCAAAACCACCTTGGAGTTGAGCAGAAGTTCAGCCGTCATCGCCGCCGCTCTGGAGCTGCTGAAGTGTGTCGACGGAGCGGCGTGAACGAAGCAGAGCCTGAAGACGACGTGCAGAAATGAATGCTGAAACAAGAGGCTGAGAGGAAGGTGCAGCCCCTCATTCTAAACTATATGTCTCCCCATACTTTCTGCACAGATCAAAATCTGATCACTGGTGCCATAAAATGTAAGCAGAGGGGGAAAAAAGCCCCCGTCGTCGGCGATGGTGTTTTATAGTGGAAATGAGGCTGACGGCAGACGTGGTGATTAGCCCAGCAGCTAACATGAAAGGAAAGGAAAGAACAGCTGCTAATTTTCTCCTTTGACCTTTGCCTCCTGCTGGTATTTCATACAAGCTCTGATTTATGAAGGAGTTTGACAACAAGCTGCTACCGGACAGATTTTCATGAGAGAAAGAGTCAGCCACATTATAGAACCGAGAGGACCCATCAAATGTTGAAGAAACTGATCTATGAGCTCATCTTTTCATTTCACTCTGCCCTTGTGGGTTCTGTGTGTGGCGTTGATTTGATTTGTTTCTCCTTACTCTTATTGCTATGTTTTATTAAAAATAATTCTAGTGCTGAGCCAGTAATCAACAGCAGTGGACTTCTACTAGCTGGGTAAACTTAGAATCCCTATTTTTGTTTTCATAAATGGCACAAATGCTCCTGTAATTACATCAACAGAAAAAATGGCTATTTTTGAAAACACTGATACTTCTAGCTTGACTTACAACAACATTTACATACAGTTAGGGCCAGAAATATTTGGACAGTAACACAATATTTGTGAGTTGGGCTCTGCATGCCACCGCATTGGATTTGAAATGAAACCTCTACAACAGAATTCAAGTGCAGATTGTAACGTTTAATTTAAAGGGTTGAACAAAAATATGTGATAGAAAATGTAGGAATTGTACACATTTGTTTACAAACACTCCACATTTTAGGAGCTCAAAAGTAATTGGGCATATAAACATAACCCAAACAAAAAAGTTTTTTCTCAATATTTTGTTGCGAATCCTTTGGAGGCAATCACTGCCTTAAGTCTGGAACCCATGGACATCACCAAACGCTGGGTTTCCTCCTTCTTAATGCTTTGCCAGGCCTTTACAGCCGCAGCCTTCAGGTCTTGCTTGTTAGTGGGTCTTTCCGTCTGAAGTCTGGATTTGAGCAAGTGAAATGCATGCTCAATTGGGTTAAGATCTGGTGATTGACTTGGCCATTGCAGAATATTCCACCTTTTTGCTCTCATGAACTCCTGGGTAGCTTTGGCTGTATGCTTGGGGTCATTATCCATCTGTACTGTGAAGCGCCGTCCGATCAACTTTGCAGCATTTGGCTGAATCTGGGCTGACAGTATATCCCGGTACACTTCAGAATTCATCCGGCTACTCTTGTCTGCTGTTATGTCATCAATAAACACAAGTGACCCAGTGCCATTGAAAGCCATGCATGCCCATGCCATCACGTTGCCTCCACCATGTTTTACAGAGGATGTGGTGTGCCTTGGATCATGTGCCGTTCCCTTTCTTCTCCAAACTTTTTTCTTCAATCATTCTGGTACAGGTTGATCTTTGTCTCATCTGTCCATAGAATACTTTTCCAGAACTGGGCTGGCTTCTTGAGGTGTTTTTGGGCAAATTTAACTCTGGTCTGTCTACTTTTGGAATTGATGAATGGTTTGCATCTACATGTGAACCCTTTGTATTTGCTTTCATGGAGTCTTCTCTTTACTGTTGACTTAGAGACAGATATACCTACTTCCCTGAGAGTGTTCTGGACCTCAGTTGATGTTGTGAACTGGTTCTTCTTCACCAAAGGAAGTATGCGGCGATCATCCACCACCGTTGTCTTCCGTGGACGCCCAGGCCTTTTTGAGTTCCCAAGCTCACCAGTCAATTCCTTTTTCCTCAGAATGTACCAGACTGTTGATTTTGCTACTCCAAGCATGTCTGCCATCTCTCTGATGGATTTTTTCCTTTTTTTCAGCCTCAGGATGTTCTGCTTCACGTCAATTGAGAGCTCCTTTGACCGCATGTTGTCTGGTCACAGCAACAGCTTCCAAATGCAAAACCACACACCTGGAAACAACCCCAGACCTTTTAACTACTTACTTGATTACAGGTTAACGAGGGAAAGGCCTTTTGAGTTACTTGCAGCCTTTGGAGTCCATTGTCCAATTACTTTTGGTCCCTTGAAAAAGAGGAGGCTCTGCATTACAGAGCTATGATTCCTAAACCCTTTCTCCGATTTGGATGTGGAAACTCTCATTGCAGCTGGGAGTGTGCACTTTCAGCCCATATTATATATAAATTGTATTTCTGAACATATTTTTGTCAACAGCTAAAATAACAAAACCTGTGTCACTGTCCAAATATTTCTGGCCCTAACTGTAATACATGACAACAACAAAGGCAGTTTACATGTTTGCCATCTTGTAATTCATCCGTTTTAGAATTCATGACACAGACAGGAAGTTCAACGTCATCAGTGCTCTGCACAAAAGGCTCCAATCGCGCTTTGTTGTTTTCTCAGTGTATTTACAGGTGACCGCGTCTGGAGGTTTCACTCGCATGTCCCAACATCCAGGTTTAGCGCCACTTACAGGTCTGGAGGAGCAAACATAGTGGCTGAAAACATTTCTGGGAACAGGTCCATGTCGATGTGAGATTTTTTTAAAACCCACAACTGATTTTAGAAAAAAAAAAAGGTCTCCGTGAGGAAGGGGGGCAATGTTTCCCTTTCTTTTCTTTAATTCATTGTTACAGTTAAATCTCATGTAAAAATGACGGTGGCCTCTGGGGCCAGCACACACCCAGGAAGTTAAGATCCGGCTGCTCATTCTCTTCTCCCCCCTCCTCTGTCTTTATTATCCTCTGACTCTTGTCCCGCCTTTTGTTGTGTCCATTTGCTGAAGGGGGAGAGAGGAACAGGGAAGCAGCTCTGAAAGGGCTTTTACTAGAAAACCCTTCGTCAAGCATGCAGGTAGGATGTTGGCTTAAATCACAGACTGACTCACGGTTATGTATTCAGTGATTCATTCAGGCCATGTGAAGTATAAACAGTTATTTTAATCCGACACTGCGTTTATGTAAAGACGAGGAGATCTACGAACCACAAGTTTAATTTGTTTTTGTTTAATCCAAGAGGTCAATTACCTCTTGAGATGAAATAAAATCATGTAGAAATTTTTACTCAGGACTCCCAGAAACAACTATCAAAGCAGGACTTCATAATGTGACGAATTGACAGGTTCTTATGCTGATACACTAAAAATATTAGTAGATCACAAACGTTTTGCACTAACTGGGCTACTTTATGGTGGTAAAAACCCAGAAAGCATAGAGTAAAAAAATGCATGAAGCATTTTCTTTATCGGAGAGCTGAAGTCATTTCAGCTAAAAAAAATATATAACCTCGAACTGCAATGGTCAGAAAGTACATAAACAAAAATAAAAAGGAATATTTTTTATTTCATTTTTAGAATTAAGTTATTTTTGTGCCAATAAAGTTTAAACCAGTTTAAACAAGTCAACTACTTTAAACCATCTGAGAAATCATCTAATGTTCATTATTATTTGCTTGAAATATATTTACTAAGCAAACTATTATTGCCAGTTGTTTATACTCTGAAGCCAAATCTCACCAGAGATGTTCCTTACTATTATGCTTTTTTCCAACATTTATGTTAAATTAGAGATTTTACCCCCATGACCACTGCTCCTCAAATAACTAATGACTGCAAAACTTATTGAAGAGAAGCTGGAATGTGTTCAAATCAGCACAGGTAGGTCAAAACTTTACAAAATATGCTATTAAGTTCTGACTGATGCACTTCTAATGTGAAACAGGAACAGCAGTTTGTGAAGGGGGAATCATATGACTATATATCCTTACAATACAAGTGCGTCTCTGCACATTTGAAGATCATTTAGACATTCATTATTTTGAAATTACTCAGTTTACCAAGTGCAACGTGATTTACAGATTATTTACACATGCTAATATTTTTCCAGCCTTTATTTCTGCTTGTTATGAGGATTTTCTGATTACAGCAGCAAAAAATATGACATATAAAACCAATAAAAAATGTTAACTTTAGAAATGTTGGCATAATGAATAGTGCCTCTGATACCCTCTTACTTACAAGTTTTTATTTATTAGAAGTTATGTTGAACCTGACAAACGAGCCTAAGAGTAATGCATATTATAATTTACTGAAATATACCTGTAGGTATTTTGCTAAAACCTGCACTGGTTGTCAAAGGAGGAATGAAAAGGGATGTTTCCCAAACAAAGAAAAAAACTGAAAAAGTAGTCATCTATGTTTTCATTCTTAGAGTACAGACTGGAAGTCTTTCAAGTCGTCACAAGCTCTTTCCCTTACTGGGATATTCAGCCTGAGTATCCAGACAGCCATGTTCATGCTGCACGTTTTAAGCCACCTTTTGTTCCAACCCTCTGGGTTTCATTCAGAGTTCAAGCAGGTCATTAGCAAAGTCATTACAGTGGGAAAGAGGGCATCCATTAAGAAAATGTGAGTGTGTGTGTGTGCGTGTGTGTGTGTGTGTGTGCCCATGTCCCTGTCTGTGTGTGAGTGTATCAATCACTCTCATGTGGGTGACGACATGGAGCTGTTTGTCTTTCTCCTAAAAGGGAAAGGGATGAAAAGGGCTGGTCTACCAGCTGGACCTTCAATCACACTGGGACAGCGTGACTTTAGAGATCCTGGGCAGCGCCATGGGCCGACTGTGTGTGAGTGTGCGCTGAGCCTTTTAAATTAGGGCCCTTTTACATTTTTTCCATCTCAAATTCAAAATTATGCATTTAAAATTCATCACACCACATCAGTTTTTTATTTATTTATTGTATTTTGGACAGGTATGTCTGTTTCTGGACACATATTGTTGTTTCATTTTACTGTCTTCAAAGGGTTAACGCTTTGAGATAACAAGAGCTGACCTAAATTAGTCCATATTTACTCGTAGACCGGTTTCTCGCACTTTGAAATAAAAATATTCCGGTCCAGTAGAGGATTAAAAAAGTAGTTGCAAGAACTCTCCCACACCGGAAGTGGTGATAATGTCAACTTTACCAAATGCATAGCATAAAAAAGAGCCTCCGGATTGACCTTTCTTACTCTAAACCGTTTCGGCTTGCAGTTTGAGACACATATTTACGTCTTTCATGTGATTTACATTGCCGTCAGAAACATTCACAGTCCTTCCTCGCCATGTTTTGTTATGCTAACTCTGCAAATATCTCTGTAAGGATTCGGTTCTCAAAAAAAAAAATAAAAATAAAAAACTGTTGTAATAAAAATCTATATAATCTAGTGCAATTGATTGCTTTTAGACATAATCTAATTAACTGAGAGTTAGCTTTTTTATAATGTAATTACATTATAGCTATAATGTGAAAGCCTCAGAGATTTAGTAGAGAAAATTAGTGAGCAAACTTTGTTAGAAAGGCAAAGGAAAACCAGATGAGTCTGGGATGGGGCTGTGAAGAAATTTAATGGTGGTTTATAAAACGGTGTCCTGAGCTGCAAACCTACCAAAACATGGCCCTCCAACTAATCCGACAAGTTAGGACAAGCGAATAATACTCAGAGAATACAGGCAGGAGATGCAGAGATTCACAGCTCGGATGGGAGAGCAGCTCATGCACTGCACAGATTTGGCTTTGGTAATAAAGTGAGGAAATACGTAAATATCAACGACATAATATTTAAAAAAGTCATAGGATATCAAACGCATTCTAAGTTGCAAAAGAACCCCTGCAAATATCATCTTAAACCCACAATCCCAAAGACAAAACACAGTAGAGGAAGCACTATGGAGGAATGCTGTTTTTTCAGCAGGTACAGGAAAACTGATAAATGTTGATGGGAAGATTGATGGAGTTAAAAACAGCAATCCTTAAAGAATATAATCTAGGGTGTGCAAAAGACTTGAGACAGAGGTCTGTTCCACTTCTGGTAGGATAAACATGCAGCTAAAACTGGAAATGTAAATATGAAGTCAGTTTAGACTCTGCTTTTTCTTTCATGTTTTTATTGTGAACCTTCATTGTATTCCAAAGACTCTCATCTTAGTCTGCCTAAGTTTTTTGTATGTTAGTCTTTTTCAATGGCAAGTTCACAAAATTGAAATTCAAATATTACTTTGACTTTCATTTCCTGTCAGCTCTCCATTTGTAGGTGTCAAATAACCCAACGGATTAGCAAACAATACAGAGCAAAACCAGCAGAACAACATGACGGAGCTCTAGAGTCAGAAATCAAGATCAAGTGTTTTAAAGATGTTCTGCAATTCAGTGAGAAACCGTATAATGCAAAGCTACCGGTCTGCATATTGGTGCAAATGTAATGGGCCCCAATTTTTAAAGCTACAGCGATGAATAAATGCATTGACCAGCTTTCCATTTATGATGCATATCTAACGTGAAGCAAAGTTTTATGACAGTACATAAAAACATTTTAAAAAACCTCACTTACTTCTTGCAGGGTGTCCTTCTGATTTCGTCCGCACATCAGCCAATTCCTGCAAGAAACAAACACAAAGCTATACTCATGCTGAAGTGAGCGCACCACAAACAACAGCTGAGCCAAATTGTCTTGATTTTTCACATCAAGCTCTTGAAGTTGTGATATAATCTACAATATGGTGTAGACGGGAGCGCTGATACTAGCTCAAAGCTGTTAGAAGAACAGGAATGCCCCAGCTAAGACCTCAGCTGCTGCACACATGAGGTGAAAGTTCAAAATCTTTGCGCACTCATGCCGAGACATTCCACAGACAAAACTCATCATATTTCCATTCAGAGCCCCGGCACAGCTGCACAGCACCAAAACCTAACGCAGCCATCTCCAGCGACTGATAGCCATCTCCTTTTTGCATAACAACAAAAAGGGCCTTTCTGCTGGGTGTGTGCACATGTTATTATTGTACAGAGTAACATTGCACATTGCTCAAACGAATGTGTTCATGAGCTGAGCTCACATTGTTGGGAACTTTGAGCTGAACGGCACTGATTTTTGAGTGCAGAGCACGAAGCGAATGCCGTTTATCTTGCAGTCATTTCACAGTGTTCTGTTTGAATGACTTAAAGTTTTTTTTAGGGGAAAACTTCCAAAAAATTTCCAGAGAAACAGACGCAGTCAGTCATTTCCCCTCCCTGCGTGCTCTCAGAGTCTGCTTACTCATATAGGTAATTTAGCTGCTCTTCTCGCTTTATGCTTCTCTTCGCTGTAATCAGCTTTGCTTCATAAATAAGAATATTACCGAAGGTTAAAGTTCGAACTCTTAAATCCATCAGGTTACACCAAGTGTTTGCATTTTTTTTTCTGTGTTTACAAAGTGAAGATGGAGTAAAAAAAATTTTTGTCCAGCCATTATGTGGGTGGGTAAAGTGCCTTAAGATGACATTGTTGAGGATCGGCATTGTGTTGTGAATAATATCTAAAATGAGCCGGATTAATGACAGCAGTATAACGTAATTTAGGATCTGAATTTACCAAGATAACTTCAACTCGGTTAATCACGGTTGCAGTGGGTTTTTGAATGTGCAGTAGCAGTCAATTATTATTAGCAATTATAGAGCACAGTTTATGTTAAGAGAGAATAAATTGATGCCAGTCAATAACATAGTACTTATACTCATTACCTGTGTCTTTCTGAAATCTGACTATTTGCACTAAATGAATGAGGACCGTAAGCTAGAGCTGTAAACTCAGTCCAGAATATTTGAGTGTTGAACTGTGAACATAATTCACTTCCATGTGGCTCAACTGAATTTAGAGCAAGTTCTCGTTAAGGAAGAACCGGCACAAAACAAAAACATTTCAACCACAGGTCAGGAATGAGAAGGCAGTTGAAAAGACGAACACAGAAGTGTTTGATGTCGGAGGCGCAGACGAGTCGTGTTGATCTTTGGATGATTGTGCGATGATTAAATTCACCTTCACAGACATAGTTGTATAACCACAGAACAAAGCAGGAAAAAAACAGTAACACACCCCCGTCTCTGAGTCGGTGACATAACTGACCCAACTTGTTGATGAAGTAAAGATTTAAAAAAATATCTATATAAAAAAAGAGACCTGTGTGCAATGACATCATTAAGCATATTACCGGAACTGAGATGCTAGCAGGGTAAACAGGTTGGAGAATGAGGTTTCGAAAACCCACATCAAAGGAGTAGGTGTGTTACAAGTCCAGGAAATTACAGTGCAGGGAGGAGACAACGAGTGTGACAGCTTGCTCCCCTGCCAAAACGTCTCCCATATAAACCTCTTCAAAGAAGGATGAGAGAACGCTCAAAATATCTAAATAACTCCTGTTGTTTGCTCAGATCATCAGACCTGCGGTTACCTTGTGAGTCCAGTATGGACTGAAACTGAGTGAGTGCACCATGTTTGGATTTAACACACAAATCATTCACTTTTGGGGAGATGACAGCGGACGGTTTGTGACCCTGGAGCAGCGATGGCTGCGCCTGGTAGCAGCAGGGCAAAGGCCTCAGACACATTCTTTAGGCAGCCTCAAAAGAGGAGAAAAAAAAACAAAAAAGGTTGCTTTTTTTTTTGTCCATTTTGGAATGCAAAAGATATTTCAGTCAAGAGCGCTAGAGCAAAAGCCTGTGGTTGTGTGGGTGAAATTCGGGATGGCGTCCAATTCTCAAAGCCTTGAAATACATATGCCACACAATGTTAAAGCACTCGCTCTCACAATTTACAATGCATAAACATTGCGCTTTACGCAGGCCCAAGGTGATTATTTGCCCAGAGGTCTAGTTTCAGCTATTTCAGGTTACTTGAGGCCACCCCCGTGATGCCGCCCCACTAAGTGATTCTTGAACGTGTTAAACCGCAACCCTTCCCCCCCTCCCGCCCTCTCGCCCTGGCCCAGAAAACACCCGACTGTTTAGACTTCAAATATCTAACACAGATTGACCAGAGAGCAAGAGCTGCACAGAGCAACTCATGACCGGAAAAATAAACCGTCGGGCATTCGTGTCGCTTCCATACGCTCGCCCCTTTCCTCCGTTGCTCACGGTTCCCACTCTGCAGCTTTAAAATGAATGAGGGAGGTCTGCTTCACATACAACTGGAACCACCACTCACACTCACAAGACATAAATCACCCTCCGTACAAGATAAATTTTTGCAAGCGAGAGAACACCTGGAGCAACAGAGGTCTCTCCAGATCATGCATTCACCGCATCACCTGCTCTGCACATACAGAGCATGAACTTACTGTCTGCAGCTCAGATAGAAAAGAGAATGCACCAATTTCTTCTTTCTCGAAAAAGTTGTGAAAAACCTAAGCCGAGCGGCTTCGCCACAAGGGCCCCACTGATGTATCTTAAAAGGCCGACTTCTTAGTTTGCATTTGATTGTGCGGCTTTTTAGCAGCCGGTAACGGGTAGGAACTGCAAAAGGGAAAAGACAGGACGAGCTCCTGGGCCTTTAGAAGTCTTGTCAAAAGCCTTTTCCTTTTTCTCTGCTTTGTCCCGACGATATTCATCTTGCCGGCTGAAAAAGTGAAGACGGCAAAAACTTTGGGCTTGAAAAGAACTTTTCAACTTCTGAGAGACAACCTCGCAACAGGATAGAGCATTTGAAAAAAAAAAAAAAAAGGGAAAGAGCAAAAGAAAAAAAAAAGGAGCCTTGAAACAGTCGGAATGGAAAGGACTTCCAATCTGAGAGGCACGTTAGAGAATCAGAAAGCGTGTTTTCAAAATGGAGCAAAGATGAATGTGACATTGTCTTCGTGGTGGAAAGATGAACCAGTTGCACGGCGGATGTGCTGATTGTGCCGTACTTCGCCTGCTTGTACAGGCGCATTTTAATAAATGTGACTCTGGCAAAACGACTTTTTTTTTTTCCTTCACTCAATTTAAAAAGTGAAGCTCATTTTAAAGATTTTTTTGACAACTTTTAGTTGTGTGTTTCTTCAAATTCTTCTGATTGGACAGCTGATGAAAAGCCCAAATCCAGTTTCACTGAAAATCAGGACAGGATATGAGGCAAACAACTGGAGAAAGACGCCAGCGACCGTGCAGCTGGAGGCAGTGTGGCAATGGATGAGTTTCCAATAAACTGTCAAACAAATGAAGTTAATAAATGAACTTTTCGAAGATATTATTATTTATTGATAACACACCTTAAATCAGCTCCCTGCATCCTTTTGAACATATGCCGTCATTATTTTTTCATGGTGAGGATGTGTTTGTGTTGCCTGCAGCCAATTAATAAATTTTAGACAAAATTTCACGACAACTGTTTAATAAACCTGGAACAGCATTGACTTTGTCCAAAGCAGAACTGAGACGTTATCAAAATGTGCAGAGCAAAAACAAAAGAAAAAAACTAACAAACTTTAATTCAACAACTTTTTAGCTCAACTCGGCTCATCTCTCAAAAGAGAGCTGACTCCATCACCTCACCTCAGGAGTGTGACGAAAATGAGCGCTAAGCTCTCGGATCTCTTCCTTTTGCTCAATGGCAAAATGAATAAATAATATTCCTCCCTTTAATCGACGCACTCAGCGATAACAAAAGAGACTTTGAGACACTTTGAGGACACCTAAACGATCAGAAGCGACAGGAGGTGTTCTTCGTTTTCCATGATGGACAGACAGATCAAAAAACAAGCCCCTTAAAACGCTTTTACCCACTTTAGAAAATAATCTCTCTATTCCTCCCCCCCCTCTTTCAAGCACAAAAGTGGAAAGAAGAGAATAGTTGTTTCATCTTCACTCTCTTCTCCCATTTCAAAGTTATTTTGCCCGTGATGAAGAGCTCCGTATTGACGACTTCGAAGGTACCGCGTCTCTTGATGGAAGTGACATTTTATCTATATATAGTGTTAGAGAGCGCTTCAATTTAACTTTTGTGTGGCGCAGAGCACGCCTGCGTTGATGTGGCTGACAGCTGGCGGTTGAAAGACGTGGGGAAGGTACAGAAGATTCAAATGAAGCTTTGCGGTAACAACGGGGCTTGATGTATGCTAATCAATCGATGGAATAGAAAATATTCTTTTGTGACGGAGGGAGAGGGAGGAGGGGGAAGAAAGGGGGATAAGGTTGTAAAGTGAGCGATGGAAACTTGTCAGACACAACTCACGGCGATATCAAAAAAGTCACAAAGTTTGCTGCGCTGCACAAGAGCCTAAATCGCATGTGGTATATGCTACAAAAGGCTTGACTTGAAAAGGATTGTATTTGATATAAAGGAAAAGAAATTGGGGCAATTCTCCATATGGTGTGGAAGCACGATAGGTTCTTTTTTCTTTCTTTCTTTCTTTCTTTTTTTTTTTGACAAGGAGGGAGCAAGATTTGTGTGTGTGACACCTACAGTGAATTCCTCAGAAAAGTCTGAGCCTAGGTCTGTCTGAGCCTTTGCAATCCTTCAAAGGAAGCAGGCCACAGAATGGTGAATTTACATGACAAAAGACACCCGACTGTCTCAGCCGGTTAAGGTAAAACATACGATCAAACAAACATGTCGGATCGAACATATCAAACGCCGATGTTAATTAAACCGGAGTGTAGGGGACCGAACAAGAAATGTTCTGCAAGGCCTTAAGAGTAAGGTAAAATTATTGTTTTACCACATCTTTAGCACAGAGCCTTGCAAAGGGAGCTTCGTCCTTTGAATGTTTTCATAAGTTCTCACATTACAAGCACAAATTCAGATGCATTTTATATGGAATTCATATGACAGACCAACACAAAGCGCGAGCGCGAAGTCACGAGAAAACGCCTGGTTTTCACAAATGGAAGCCCGAAAATATGGCATGCACATGAATAGAGCCGATCTGCAAACGTTTCAATAATTTCGTGGAGAACATCAGAGAACAAACGGCATCACTAAGGCCAACAAACAAAGCAATTATGTCAAGGACAATATTAGCAGGAGAGTTAGCAGAGTTAAGACAACAGGCTGAGCTTCGGACATCTCACAGAACCCTGATCAGTTTATTCTCTGAGAACATAATGAGAGCTACAAAGCTGTAAAATCCACAGTGAACTTCTACTCAAACTGACTCCCCAGTCAAGACAGGCGTGGTTTGATGGAGGTATTGTGCACAATGAAATGTAGCCACTACTCTAAAGGAAATACTGCATTTTGCAAATGCACACTGGGACAAATATCTTAATTTATGTTCTGTCAGATGAGTCGAAAGCAGAACAGTTTGGCCATAATGACCTCCATTTCATTTGGGGAATAAAGGGAGGAACTTTTGTAAGCCTGGGAACCCCAGAAACTGGTGCACCTCCTGAAACAGGTGGTGTCATGTAGAAATACTGACAAACATCTAAAGCTTGGGTACAAACAAGTCTTTCAAATGGACATTGATCATAAGCATTCGGCCAAAGTGGTTATAAAGGTGATCAAAGACGTTTTATGTAAACGTCTGGTTTCAACTGTAACTCTGGAGGAGCTACAAAGATCCACAAGCTCAGGTTGTTAGAATCGACCAACAGAACAACTGTTCCCCCCACCAAACCTGGCTTCTATGGCTTAGTGACAAAAACCAGCTGTACGTAAAAGAAAGCCATTAAAAAGCCATATGTTATGGTGCTTAGGCAAGATGAGAGCAAAATGTAACTTTTTGGGTCATACTCAAAACACCACATGTGGCAGAAAACCAACAATGCACATGATCCAAACCAAATGGATCCCCATAGTAGAGGCAGCAGCATCTTGCTGTGATCTTGCTGTGACCAAGTTTTTCCTCTACTGGAACAGCAAACTCAGAGCAAAAGAGGAACGGTTTGGATCAACTTCCATTCGCCACTTTGTTTAAGTCCAGCCTGAAATGCAACAGAGTTGAAAATTGGTGTTCACAGATTCTTACCATCCAAAATGCATGAGCTTGAGCTCAACGCTGAGAAAAGAATGTGTGAAGGTGTTAAAGACTGGCTCCAAATGACTTCCAGCTGTATTGCAGTGAAATAAGGTTCCACTAAGCATTCATTCTGGGCTGAAACTCCTTCAGATTTGTATTTGTTCATTTGAAAAACGGCATACATCCACTTCATAACTAGGCACTATTTTATGTTGGTCTGCCACATAAAATCCCACTAAGACACATTGAGGTTTGTGTTGGTAACGTGACACAAAGTGGAAAGGTCAGAGCGGTGTGAACGCTGATGCAGGGCCCTGTAGCTCACCTTTAAGATGCTATGTAGGTTACTGTATGAGGAGCGTTTGTGTACAACCGCATCAGCCCAGCTGCTGTTGTTCATTTCAGCTTTCACTTCCCCCTCCTGACTTTTTAAAATGCAGTAAAAAGAATTTGCTCCAGATGTGAATCCCTGTGAATTTCCAGGAAATGCAACACAGATCTGTTCATGTACTTACAGAATATGTGCCTCATGCGTTAAAAAACAAGGTCACCATGACTTGGGCTGTGTAGTGTCGGGAAAACGCTGCTGAAGATGCGTCAGCCTTGTTTTTGAACGTTTTGCCACTTTAATGTGGCCTGATCAACAGCATTTCTGGGAAAAAATGCCATGTAGATGATATTGCATGTGATTGAATCATGTGCTCTATATGTTTGTCCAAATAGATGCTCATGATGTCAAAAAGATTTCAAGCCAGTGGATGAGATTAAGGAGCCACGCTGGTCTTTATTGTTCAGCCCGAGAGTCACGAACGCTCTTCAAAATGCAACAATAAATCCTTACATTTTAATAATTAGGTCACAGTCATAAAGGCAAAATAAATGCGCTGGTACAGACTCCTACATTCGCACAAAGACCATAAAACGATTACCATCAGGGTATTTATTCAAATCAAGACATCAAACACATTCTTTCTTCTTTTTTATCTGGCAGATCACAGAAGTTACTGTCGGGGGAGAAAGGCGCCTTCCGATCAGCTCGGGGTCCAGCGCGCCCAACGAACAAGGCCTGCGCTTTCAGCCCGCCTCTCCCACCCTCTTTCATCATTTACAGAGGAAGCGTGCCGCGCCAGCGTCTGTCCTTCGCGAGAACAAGGACGCTCACAGTTGGCCTGACAATGGACAGTAGGGCTCGAGGTGGCAGTGGACACTTTGCGATGAGCGATGTCGCTGACATCAGGGGCTTGGTGCTGCCAGGCGCGGAGCGCGGGGTCAAAGGGTCAAGATTGGAGGGCAGGCGGGGAGCCGAGAGTTCGGGCGACATGGATATAAAAGACATCGAGGCTTGTTAGCAGAAGAATGTACAGTCACGCACATGAAGAAAAGGACAAAAGCAGGAGCTTTGAACTGCTGCATCTGATAAAGACCGTCACAGGACTTGTATGCGCTGCATAATCCAGAATATTTTCTGAACCCACACCCTTGATTACAGATGAATAATGTGTCACGATACTCAACTCCCCCCTGCACAAAGCAATCACACGTAACTGTGTTCCTCCACACTGCATTATTTACTTTACAGCCTACATTTCTCCACACATTCACAAGTTATATCATTTTTACTTCCACATATTCTGACAGATTAATATGTGCACAAGGCTTATCTTTAAATATTATAACCTGCAGTAGATTAGGACAAGGCTTTCAAACTTTTGTCAATTTCATAATTGTGATTGACTAAAGTTGTTATTTTTGTTAGTAAAACATTATAGCTTTACAGGATTATACCAAACACAGGCCATAATCTAATGCAACATCAGACATATTCATATTAGCGCCTTTGTTTAAACTCAGTCCCCCTAGTGGCTTAATAGATGTAATTGTAGCTCTTTAAAAGGATTCCAGTAAGGATGTAGCTATTGTTTTGCAAAAAATGATGAAAACTGCATGCAAATATAACTTACCTTTTATCAGAGGTTTGGTTTGGATTTTTAAAAGACAAAATTTCTCAAATGGGGGCAAACTGTGTCGTCCTTTCTTTGTGTTTTGTACCTTCAAAATGAATAAACAAAGCTGCTTTTCTCTTCTTTAAGGTTTACGATAAGAGCAAGTTCAAACTTTGGACTGGTTGTACAAATATATCACAAAGCTGATCAATCTGTTGCACTGAACAGATCAACACGGGATCTTGAACTGTATTTCCTGTGTCTGTAACTTTCTCAAAACATTTAGTGTTATCCTGAGTCTGATATGAGATTAACGTTGAAGTAAACACAAACTACATCAAAGTACATGCTGTTGGGTGATTCATTTATGAGCCGGAAACTGTGCAAGTTTTTAGATAGCCAGAAAGCAAGCATCTCTACGATAAATATAAGAAGAACCAGTTTTGAAAAAAGGAATGGATTTGTTTTTATTTGCATGTTATAGGATCAAAGTACATTCAAAATGAGTCATATCCCTCCTAATAGTTGTTGAAATTATTTTGGCATCATCACAGAAATCAAACCCCCATTTTAATTCCTGACCAGGTGTGCACTGGCTTTTTGCCAATTACCAGGTTTTTTGAGGTTGGAAGGCCTCATTTCCATCACCCTAATATTTAGGTCTGACTGGGCCACTCCAAAAATATCAGCATTACTTCCAGTAAGACGAAATGTTTGTAAAATTAATCAATTAATTTAACCTTAAATCTGCAAGACATATGAATCATTTCAACTTTGGAGCTGCTGAAGTTCCAAGCTTAATATTTAGCTCATCTTTACTGGCACAGCATGTAAGTTAACTTAGGTTTCCTTAAAAACCATGAATTGCAAACCAACATAAATCACATTTTTCTTAAATCACTGAGAGGATTACAGAGGATGTTAGATCTTTGCAACCGAGGATTTGGAAGTGATAAATGCTCCATAGCTGCGATGTGAATCTTCAGTCCAATATTTTATTCGATGCTCAAGCAATTTCCTCAAATGTACAGCGTCACTCAACGCTGGAAATAAATAAACTACTCGTGCTGTATGTGTGTGTGTGCGGAGAACATCAAAAACTGTTTTAATTGTGGCTAATCCTGGACTAAGATTATTTCTAATGGGAAATCTTCAGAGGAGATGCTCAGTCTCAGTTTTCATCCAGGATTACTCAATTCCTTCTTTCATCGGCTTAAATCTCAATATGGATAATCATCCATGGTTTGGCTCACCATGATAAAAAAAAAAGAAAATAGGATAGATGCTTAATGTATATATATTTCTGTGAAGTAAACACATCCTGATGCGCTTCCCCACCAACACACACTCACACGCACACGCACGCACACACACACACACACACGCAGAGAGAAAGAGAGAAATGGGTTTGTTTATCTTCTGAAATGCTGTAACCTTGCTGGATGCAGCTGAGTGCGAATTTCAGATGTGTTCTCTTGCTCCTTTGGAGGAGAACGCGAGGCCGAGGACGCCCATGTAGGTCAAAAACAAATCCTGCGCCTCAAGCTGGGAAGCCAGAAACTTCTTTGAGCATCTGAGAGGAAAAGAGGGAGAAGGAGCACGGAGTTTCTTCCAGGTGCTGCTTTTCGCAGTGGTAATCCTACCGCGGCGTGACTGTGATTTCTCCAGAAAATCTCTGCGAACAGGACCCAGATGGTGGGAGGTGGAGGCACACGCGTACAGAGACAAAGAGAGAGAGAATGCAGTCATTCACAGATGCATGTATGAAGTCTGCACAACACTCACAGCCAAAGGTGCGAGGTGACTTGTCAGTCCTGGGTGGTCTCTCGTGTTGAGATAAGAGTTTGCACGGATAAAGCCTGTTGAGCTCGGGACCGCTTCGATTCGTTCCTCTTTTAAACACGTGAGGAATGTCTGTGGCAAGAGCTCACTCCTGTCTAAGTTTAGCATCCATTACAGAGAGCCGTTCTTAATGACAATGAGTCAGAGCTGCAGCTACACAAACCTCCCCGGCTCTATTTCTGCCCCCATCAGCTGTGTTTGTGGAGGAGTCGGACGTGTTGTTACGCAGGACGAGCCACCACTGCTTTTGTTGTGGCGTCGGTTAGCCTCGCAGTGGACTTCGAAGCGAAGAGATAAAAGAGTTAACATCCTGTTTTTGAGCCGATTTCCTCCATAAGGTCTTTATTTAAATGCAAGACGGGTGAAAAAATAAAAAAAATACAAAAAATAACTTATTCTATCTCTCCAAGCCGTCCTCCATCTCTCTCCATTTCTGTTTCATGTGGTTACTGGAACAACAGTGTACTTTCTGAGTGTTGGGCCTTTGATGTTTTCACATTTACCAAGCTGTCTTAAACCAGAGGAGAAAAGAGAAGGGCGAGAAAAGACACAGGAGAGATCCTGTGGTGTGCTTTTTCCATCTCTCTCCCTCACTCACTGGCAAGGCATCTGACATCTTGCGGCTAAAGACAAATTCGGTTTCGCCTGTTAAGTCGTCAGTCAAAGCTTCACAAGACTTTTTTTTTTTCCTGTTCTCTCTCATTTTTATTTTTTTTTTGCCCGTTTCTCTTCCCTTTTAGCTCTGTGTTTGCTTCCCCCCCCCTATGGATGCAGCATTGTGAGGGCTGTTTGCACAATTTTTAAACAGCAACAGTTCACCCACCAGCAACACAGGTTTTGCCAGAACCCTACAGATGCCAGCGTTTCCTTCAGAGAGCCTTGAACCGACAACAGACACTGAGCCTTTTTACGGCCGAGAGAAAACAGAGGCACTTTTGCGAGCCGATGTGCAATTAAGCTAAATCTATTAGTGTTGTATGTTTCTCTTAGGCGGGAGCACTGCTGGATTTTCTCAGAGCGATGAACATCTCGGACCGGGTGAACGTAGACAGTCCATGACGGAAAATAGCTCAGAGTAAACTGAGTTCAAACCCTAGTTCTGACAAAATTAGCACTAACCCATCCCCTCTAAAACGGAGAGATTTGTTTTATTATTTATAAGTATATAAGCTCTGATAATCTTCTTTGAATGCACTACGTGTCCCAGAAAAGATGTGTGTACAGGAAATGCACCTATCTTAGTTTTCGTTTTAGTCTAAGTAATTAATATGCTGATCTGCAGTTGTGTGTGTGTGTGTCTGTTATGTGACAGACCAACACAATGTAGTGCCTATCCTTGAAGTGGAGGAAATGATACTTACTTTCAAAGTGTTTCAAAAGTAAAATCTGAAAAGTGTGACGTACATTTGTATGCAGCTGCTCTGATAGTTTTAAAAACAAACAAACTCCAGAGCAACCGGAAGTCAGCCAGTTAGTAAATAGGTGTAATTTAATCTCAGCTTATGTGCACAGCTGAGTTAAACAAAGGAACACGGTATAAAGTTTTGGAACGTTTTAAAGAAGATTTGACAACAATACTACGCTAACGTTTCACAGAGTACCGTCACTTCAAAGCGGAAAGCGTATGGAAACCTATTATGAAATACGGTGCAATAGCTTCGATCAGGGCATTATTTATATTTTATCATCTAACTGAGTTTTTTTTTTTGTAGGTAAGACTTAAACATTAATGTGCGACGATGCGCTGCAGTCGGTACGGCTCAGCCGTCTCTTCATGCTCAAAGCTTGTGGAGACGTCCCAAATAAACTCACAACTCTAACAGTAAATCGCTGCAAGTGAAAGGAGGTCCTATATACAACTGAGTCACGAGTGCTGAACACAAATCCACGTAGATAAAAAGTTGAAAACCATGATTCATTTTCCAACAACTTCACAGTCGTGCATTTTTCTTTTTTCTGTTTTTTTTTAAGCTATAATCCCCCGTATTACATTTTTGGTCGCAACGTGACAAAATGTGAAAAAAGACTTATTTAAACAATTATTTTGAGCCAGTATGACCCTTATCCTAACTGCATGTCATTCTATCTGCAATCATTTAAAAAACATATAAACAGCCCATAGCTGTCTCATGCAGCATTTCTTTGCAGACAAACCACTTTCTTCAGATTATTGACGGTGATGCAGCCAGCTGTGAGAGCCTGCAGCGCTTTAAAACCGACATCCCTTTAGTCCACTGTCCATCAGCTTGACGGAGAAGCATCAAATCCCGGTTTCTGTAAACCTCTGTAGTCATCTCGCCATCACTTCACCTCCTCCTCACCCATGCTGCTTACACCGAGAGTGAAGGCAGAACATGAAAGAGAGAATCAAACATGAGGCATCAGAGCCGTCACTGGCGCCTGCAGAATGCAAAGTGTTATCAGCTGAACCTGATCCTCTGGTTCTCCGTCCTTCCCACGGGCAAAGTTATCGTTTCAACTCATGCAGTTGCTTCTCAGCAACTGCACAAGCAACAACAATAATGCTGCCTTCACCAACTTCGTGGATGGTGTCAGAATGCCGCTGCCCACTGTGAACATAGTAACACAATTGCTGCAACAGAAACAGGAGTTCATTTAACCGAATGCGTCTCAGGACATCACTGACCATTTCATTTTAAAACAACGATCCTCGTCGCAACAGCCCGTCTGAGAGGCAACTAGTGGGTAGTTACACACAGAGAAAGAGGCTTGTGGCAGTTTTGAGACACTAAACACAGTGGCGCTATTGTCACAATAAAGGCGAGACGTGAGGATGTGGAGAAAGAATACCCAGAAGCCTTGAATACCCCGCTGTCAGTGAAGATGAAAGGACCCCACCAAGCCAAATCACTTTATCAGCCCAAACAGCCTCTCCTATTGTAGGACGCCTCTCAGACGTTGGGTGCTGAGATGTCACACCGCTAATTGAGAGCCACAATAAAGAGCTTGTTTGGACTGCTCCATCGATTGTGCACGGCTACTGTAATCGCCGCAATAATTTGGCTCCTTCAGACATCAAATGGCGTCGTGGAAGCTGCTGGAATTTGCATTGCACCCTTTGATCTGGGGGAATTTAAACAAAGCAGCTCTTGCTCGGCGAGCGGCAAGGAGGTTTGTGACGTTGTGCCCTCAGCTGCCTGCTCTGCCGCGCGTCTCAAACTCCTCTATTGTCGCTGTTATTTTGGCTACGAAAGCAACAGAGCGACACAATTCACACAATAAAGACAAACTTAACCCAGAGGTGGCCTGAGTGCTTGTTTGTATTTTACACAAGTTGACAGTTTTGGTGACCTTGTGAAGTAAAAATTGTGTTATTATTTCTTTTAAGAATTTTATTTAATTCTTTAGTCATTTAACACTAGTATTGTTTAGTCTGTTAAACCATGTAAGTCAAGGAGTCTTTAAAGAATCAGTTAGATAGGTTTCCTTTTGACCTCTCCTTGGAAAAGTTTCAGTAGGTTGTCAGTAACTAAAATCAGGCCCCAGTGTTTCTTAACAGATAACAATAAGCAGGTTAGGTTATTGTAGTGAGATGGAATAAACCCTAAGGCTTAACAAATTCCTCCATTAAAACGTCACAAGCTAAGGCTACGTGCTGAGTGAACGTACAAAGTTTGATAATGTTCTTGTTATGCAAAATTGTTCCATTAGGAAACCTGATTTTTGGACATGCACCTATTTTTGAATAAAGATGTTTATCATCTGAACAATTAACTTACCCTAGGAATGGATGTTGCATTCTCTCTATACCCTGTTAAGAGTGACTGTGCATTAACCTGTTCAACTGGCTCTGGGCCAGTGAGTGACCACATTGTACAGAGAGTCCTATATATTGTGAGAGCTTGCAGCTCCAAATCAGAACTCATTGTAGGTGCAGCTGTTGTGTTGTGGTTACTGTGTGTTCTTCGTTTGCAAACGACTGAAATAAAGATTTTGCTCTTTGCCATTTGCCAGAGTCTCAAGCCTGATCTGTTACTACAGATTAGATATTGTTTGTTTTCCACAACCTATCAGCAGACCTTCTTGTTGATGGTGGCAAGGGAGCGTTCAGCTCAGAATAACGGTTTATTCAGATCCGTATCTCGTCTTTTGGGAGCAGCTGAAGTCAGACTTTCCAACTGTCATAAGAGTGATGCATTTGCCTCTACAGAGACTTGGTGATGAAAAAGGAAGTATATCTGTGACCAGGTGCATTGGAGCTAAATGTACTCCACCTCTTTCTCAATCAAAATTTCCGTTGAGATGAAAGATACATTTTCCCTGTTTTTAGATTTACTCTATTATTGCTGTTTGGTCACAGTATCATGTTTTATACGATCAGATCAATTTTGTTATAAAACGAGGATGGTGTGAGTAAATACAAAAAGCAGTTTTCAAATGATTTCATTTCTAATAAAAAAGCTATTTGAATGAGCTATCCAGCCCTGATCAAGAAAACACTTAAATATATTAGAAAGATCTAATACAGGACCTCATGCCCTGACCTAAAAAACAGATTAACATCTCTCAATTAGGCATGGAACGGTAGGAAACCTTCCCAGGAGTCACCAGCCGACCAAAGTGACTTTTAAATGCTACTTTTAACCCACAGTCACAAAATATTCCACAGCTGGTGAAAAAGAACATAAAAGTACGTCTTATGTCAAAATAAAAATTCTGACGATGCCCAAAACTTTGGGGGATCATTTTGTGAACTGATGAGACCAAAGCAAATCTTTTTGGAAACTGTGATCTGCTGTAAAACTAACAGCATTTTAGAAAGTGAACATTGAACCAATAAGCAAACAGGGTGGTGGTGGTTTATTTGACTGGGGCATAAAGTTCTGGAGACCTTGCTGCAGTTTCTACCAGAAAACCCTGAAGGCAAATATTCAGACAATTCAAATCACCAGCAATTCCACCTGTGAATGAATTTGGTGAAGTGGTCCAGTGAAAATCCAGAATTGAATGCGACTGAGATAGAGTGATAGAGTGACATAACCTAGAACAGGCTTCCATTGTGACTGAATTAAAGCAATTCTGCAAAGAAGAAAGAGACGAAAATTCTTCCTCAGTGGTCTAATGGCAATTTCACAGTTATTAGATAGATATTAGATAATGATGTAAGACTGATTTTCTTTAGCAAGACATGGAAATAATAATAGGTAGAAATTTTTTGTCTTAAGATGTACAAAACTTGTAGAGACATAACCCTAGAAGCTTGCAAAGGTAGATCAAAGGCTGAAAAAGCTGAGAGAGGTTTTTGAGTGGCCTAGTCAAAGTGCTGAATTAAATCTGTTTGAGACGCTGCCGCGGGAAATTGAACAGGCGTGTCAGAGACGTGTTTCTCTCTGACTACAAGCAGATCATGTCTTTAAGGACCAAAAACAGCAACCAGGAAGGCCTGCAGTGAAGAGACACACATGAACAGGCAGATAAACTCCACCATTTTGGTGCCTCATCTACATTCCTCATCTGCTTCCCAACCAGCTGAACCCACCAAGGAGGACCACTTGACACTCATTTCACATCATTGTCTGCAAACGACCTCATCCTTTCCTCTCCTGGTCTCTATGGCCCCCTCTAAGCGATTTGTGCGCCCGCTGAGCCTGGTGTGCTGACGTGTAATCAGCAGTAATTAACCCCGGCCTTTTTTTTTTTTTTTTTTTTTTTTTTTTACACAGGCTACAGAGCTGGGACATAATGAAGACATCACACGTTTTTTTTGTATATATTTTTTTAATTTGCTTTCTTTTCTCTCACCAAGCTTTTGTCATCTTGACTTTTCCCTAATGACTGCCTGACAATGGGATGTAATTGGCCTACGCCGGCCTAGTGGACCCCTGGTATTGCAGTGCCAAATGGATGCGCCTGATAACACTGTGACGAGGGAACCTTGGGGGTTTTCCTTTGAGTGGAAGACGTGCATACCTTGTTTTGGATTCCTAAACTCCATTTTTCGCTGCTGGAAGCCGAGATGCTGAAATATTCTGACGATCCTCCTTCAGCTCCTTTTGGTCCTGGTCCAACCTTGGAATCCAACTGTAGGCAGTCCTGGAAAACAAACAAAAACAAGATGCATCTTTACACTGTTCTTTTGTCTGAGACAAAAGGTATTTGCATAACAGAGAGTTCAGGCAGCTCTCTGAAGGAGTTTTGGAAACTGCGCTGTAATCTTGAGTCGAACGATTCAAGTGTCAGTCAATCTCCCTGGAGAAGAAGACGGCTGAAGCCGGTTGAAGCCTCGGATGCAAAAATAGCATGGGAGACGGAGGACACCTCTGCTCTACCCCCACATCTGCCCCCTGGCCCTTTGAAGAGAAATGTCTACATCAAATGCTGAATTATATATTCAAATGCCTGGAAACAATCTTTGGACAATGACACATCAATCAAACGATCCCTGAACCGGGGGTGGTTGTTTATATAAATGCCGTCCATCTGGGGGGGAGCGATCTCAGCAACGTTACATCTCACTATCTTTGGGGAGATGGCAGGAGAAAAGAAAGAAAGAAGTTCATATAAAAAAATAAAAAAACCCTTAAAATTCTGCTTTTTTTCTTTCCTCTTCTTAGTTTTTTTTTTTTTTCTTCCCTTTTTAAATCCCAGCGTGAATGTGTCGGCGAGCTCGTGGTATGCATCAAGATGAAAAGTGGAGGCCATCCCTTTGAAATCCTCCTCAAGTCAAAATTACCATTTCATTTCAACTCCAGCCAGGAAACGGGAGAGAGCGGGGCCACTGCTAACTGCTTTGGGCATAGCGTTATTTATTGTGTGTAAACTTTGGAAGAACACTGTTGCCTGGGAAAATGTGTTGTGTGGGCGGTGGAAGTGAACAGTTGGAGCAACCACAAAGGGAGAGATCAGGCCTATTTTCTCTGTAGGAGGAACACATAAAAGTGAAAATAATGCCCATTATTACAGAAAAACAACACCAGTCTGCTTTTGCTCGTAATGTTTCTAACAGCAAAAGATCGTACTGCTCAGAAGCTGAGCAACCCAATAGTTGACCCTATTTAGGTAACTTCATTAGCATTTTCTCAGCTTTTTTAATTAGGAAGCTTTCTGTGGTGAGTGAGCTATTATCTAAGTTGGAACTACTTTTTCATGGAGGTTTAGTCTGTTTTCGGGGTTAATTTACTTGTTTTTATTAACCTCTCCTCCGTATGGGGTAAAATTACTTAAACTGTACAGTGAATCTATATATTTTTACAGAGATTTTTTTTTTTTGTACATGGTGTCGTGTAAAGAGTTTATGAGCAGTTACTGTCTCACCCCCGGGAGACTGTTTAACATTTTATATCGCCTATGCTTTGAGCAAAGGGTGTATTAAATTTAAACTGTTAGACAAATTTGACAGGAATGGCTGCTTTTTGTTCTCTCTCTCTTAACATTACACAGAGCCTGAGTATGTTCCCAGCTTATTTTTTGTCTCTTTTTCATATTTTGTCATGTGCCTACCACAGAACCAGTATTTGTTTTACTGGGGTTTTAATGGACAGACCATAGCCAACTCAAGCAGACCATAAACTCGAGCAGAGTAGGTAAAAGGACAATGTTTTAAGATCTGAAAAGTTTTTATCTTTACACATCACCAAATTAGTGGAGCAAGAACTGCGCAGTAACTTAAAGGTCTCAACTCCATCATGAATCCAGAAAACCAGCAAAATTCCAGAGCGGGATAAAATGTAGTGCCGTTCCACATAAAGCATGAAAAACTATTTCAAGTGAGTGGTATTGACTTCTGACCTCTTCTTGAGGGAAAACAATTGTTGTTGTATTAATATGAAGTTGTTGAGGTCTGACAGCACTGCATCTTTTTTTTTATTTTGACCAAACCTCATTTTCTGCAAATAAATACAACATTTTTGCTTGGGATTTTGGAGGCATGTTTGCAGTAGTTCATAGTATAAAAAAAAAATGTCATTTTACTCAAACATATACCAACAAAAATCATGGATAGTGTTAGTAATATTTTCCTCAGAACCATTTGTCCAACAGTTTAAGTCCTTTTAAGGGAGACTCGCTGATAATTAAAAGATAATATAACTCAAGGTTCAAAGGGCAAAAAGTGGAAATTATAATATTTTACCAGAACAGATTGCACTTCAAACAAAGTTTGTAAATCTCCCAAAAATAAAGATTTACAGATTGTTTCTTTGGGGTAGCACAAACAAATTTGGGATCCTAATATGTTTTTTTGTGAGCAAACGGGAACATATATGGATATTTTTACGACAGGAATATTTAAGAAACAGTCCGTTTATTTTTTACGATGTGTTTCGAAGGCAGAAACGACATTTGTGACACATTAAAAGAAATTTAATGCAAAGGTATCTCAACCTGTTACTTCTTCTTTTCAACACACGAACGTAGTTGCATCATTCTTCACTAAAATGAATACAGTTCACACTGCTAATGTTTTGCTATCAGTCCCCAGTCAGCCCCAAAGGAGAGGGTGTGGATGGAGTTAATTAATTGTTAAACAGCAGGAAATCAGCCTGAATGTTGTTGACTGTTTTTATCTCACAGAAGAGTACATCTAATCTTAAACATGTGGCTGGAAGCTGAAGATTTATGCATGACAACAGGCAGTGTAAAGAGAATTACTGCTGCTCAAAAAATATTCAAAAAACAAAATCTATGTTTGCTCTTTGACATCGTGTTTCCATTTTTCTCTCCCAAAAGACAGCAAATTGTATTTTTCTCATTTTGTCGTTTCGCAAACTTCAATGTATTTCATTGAGTTTTTATATGATAAGACCAACAGAAAGCAGTGCAAAATTGTGATGTTTCATCAATAAAGTCTGAATCTATATTCTATATGCATTTGTATTTAGCTTCAAGTGCAGGTCTTTTTGGGTTATGTCTCCACCAACTATTCACTTCAACACACATTTCAGTTACTGTTCTTCAACAAAATGACAGAAACTCAGACAGATTGAATGGTCTAACATCGACTTTCAAGTCTCGCAACACAAATATTCTCATTTGCACAGAATCTGGACTTTGGGCCATCATCACACTTTATAATGATTGAATGGAAGCACTACTATTGTGACTGTAGTTGTGTGTTTACGGTAATGTTCTCATTGGAAGATAAACCTCCGCACCATCTTGTACGGCCTCCAAGAGGCTTTCTGTCGAAAAAGGCCCTGTATTTATCTTTGTCTATTGTCCCATCAATCTGTGGGACAGCTTCCCTGTCCCACAGCATGATGCGACCACCATCTTGTTTCATGGCTGAGATTGTCTGTTCATGCTAATGTGCGGTGTTAGACCTATATTTCATATTGGTCAGAAATGTATTAAAATTACTTACTAGCAGTTTCTTTTTACATTTGCTGTGTGCCGCGCATCAGTATGTCTTACGAAGCAACATTGAGCCACAAGCAGCAAAATGAGCAAGAGAAGAGACAGAAGAATGGATTTATCCCAGTAGGTGATTCCCAATGAGGCAATGAAGCTTCAAACTCCTTCACAGACCAAGCACCCTGAGCAGAAGCAACACCTTGTATGTCACCGTCTCCCATCACTCCCAGATGGGACCGTCTTGGCAGAGAAAATATAGAGGGCTTCCATTGATTTTTGGTTATTGTGAGTTGAAAATGTTCATTTTTGTGGCGCATATGTATTATTTTGAAGGGATGTGTAAACATTACCAAAGCAATCAGAGTCAGAGGTGTTAGGGCTCCAACTCTTCTCCTTATCATTTCTATTGATATTTCGTGTACAAATTGCTGAATAAACATGCTGTTCCCACCAGACTCTCGGTTGCGCCATGTCAACTGTTTGGGAGTCTGCGTTCTCGCTCCCAGTCAGGGAAAACCCCACAGGCTGCTATAGTCGGGCCAAGACAACCCAACATGTTGAATATGCCCGATGTTAAATCGGATCAGTCCGGCGTTCTACGTAACACAGCAAACACTGCAGGATGATCCGTTACGATTATCGCAAGCCACAAACTTAGAACTTGGAACGTTCTAAGATTGTCGTAAGGGGAAAATTGGGGCAAAAAATTAAAAATTGAGCCATGTGAACAAGCCTTTAGCGGACACACCAACATGAAGAAGCCTTTTACTCTCCTTCCCCTGCCGGGTCGCAGTAAAATTGCCAAGCCACAAGTCATATGCCAGTTGCATATGACTTGTGGAAGCACTTTTTATGGTTTGCTCTCAACAATGGGTTTTTACATAAATGCCTGACTGTTGTCGTAGACAACCAATTTTTGACAGATTCAATAACTTAAGTTGTGGATTTCTGTGGCTCCTCCAGAGTAACTAATGGTCTATTGGTTAGGGTTAGGGTTACGCTCCTTACCCTCTGCTGTATTCACTTGTTGTCATTATGGTGTTTGTTCTCCAACAAACTTTGTCTTTTGAAAATAACTTTAACTTTTTGTTCTATCTCACAAGCAACTGCTACTTGTCTTTAGCCATATAAAATTCTAATAACATCCATTATGAGTGTTAATGCATAACGTAAGGAACTGCAGATGTTAATTGACTTCTGCCATTGACACAAATGTCGTACTTACGAAAATACGTACAGCTATAAAGAAAATGGCAAAATTAACCACTTTGTTCGTAAAGTGGTAAAAAACATGTATGAATCAAAGGACAGGTGTATAAAAAATAGGCGTTGGTTCTAATTTTTACTTCAAAAATTTTTGTTGTTCCAAATTTCACACAAGGTAAAAGAGGAAAGATCTGAGCGGATCCTGCTGATGATCTAAAAATTGCTCTGAAATTAAGAATCCAGATTGATTCAGTCACTCGGTCTCTGCGTCTCTCAATGAAATTCTTCAAACACATTTGATGAAGGGGCTGAAAACCCAGCCTGGAATTACATACATGTTTGGAGTTCAGCAACTTGTTCATTTGTTTTATCTAACCACCTTCTTGTGTCCTTCACATAAATTTATTTGTATTGGCCCTGGCCACATTGGACTTGGCGACTCTGTTTATATATTTGAACAAGGACTGTTGAAGGTAGGGGGAAATGTTCGACTAAACTAGAGCCTGGGCCTCTCTAACATTTATACACACTGGTCTGTCTTTGAGGGGAAACTGTTTACCTCAGCTGGTTCTGTTCCACAGGCGGCCCAAGTGTCAGATCTGTGCTCTGGAAAAGCGAAAAAAATAAAAAATAAAAAATGCAGTAACAGAAGAAAAGATTGCAAGATGTGTATGAAGAAACATTGCACCAGGAAGCAGAAGGGCTAAGAGAAACAAAAGCACATAAAAAAGAACAGAAGGAAACAAATGGGAATCAGTTGCACAATAAGATCACCTTACAGGAAGCGCACGCTCTGATACTTTAGCTGCTGACCTCTGGTGTGCAGGCGTGGGGGGGTGGAGGGCGACAAGGCCTCTGCAGGGCCCATCTGCACTGCTTGTCCCCATGTGACCATGTGTAGCACCTGGCCCCGCGCCAGCGCCCAACGCCCCTTTGTGGTGGTCAGAATGGCCGGCTGGAGTCTGCCTTTGATCCTGGGCCAACTATTCATCTCTAAAGGAAGAGGAAGAGCAGAAAAAAAAGAGAAAAAGATAAACAGAAAAAAGAAGGGGGGGTAGGGAGGGAGAGGGCGGGTTGGTGAGAAAGAAAAAGTCAACCTCTGCTGCCAATTATTGGAAAAACATCAAGGTCTTATGTGTGAGCGTAAACAGAAAAAAGGGAGGGGTGGGGGACACGAGAAGCTGTTTGATGGCTTGGTTTGGTGTTAGTAGGGGGATTGTAGCGAGGCGAGGCAGAGGCTGACCTGCAGGAGGCGATTACAGGTGGAGAGAGATATTTGTTTGTTGTTAAAAGCTAACCTTTTTTCTAAATGCTGTGTTTTTAGGTCCTATATACTCTCCTGTTTTCACCCTTACTTCTTCCACTATCTCTTTCAGACTACCTCGTCCCCCTTGTTGTTGCCACCCTTATCTTTGCCTTTCTTTCCATTGCCACTGGGCTGTTAAACCAGTGGAAAAGGAGAAATAAAGGTCAACTTTCTGCCGTTGTTGATCTGTCTGTCTACAAGTTGTGCTTTAATCCCTTGATACTAATAATACAAACACACGCAAACATGGCACGAAACTGAGGAAAACCCTGATGAAAATTAGCTAGGCTATCAAATAATGAGGAAACTGGTCTTGTGTAAACATGGTTGATTGAAATTCAGATGTTTGCATGTTTTCTGTCCTTTGTTGGACATATGTTCCTGTCATGCCATCAGGCCTGAGTCTGAGCAGAAAGTGTGAATTGTACTGTAAGCCGTCTATTTCATCAGGTATTTGGGAGAAGGTCTTTGAACAATGCTCATATGCATCACTTTGCCTCTTCCCTTCCGCCTTCGTCCTTGTGGACAAAGAAACAAGAACAAACAGCAGCGCCTGCATCGATCACCAAGGACGAGCTTCTACTGCCTTTGTCTCTCTCTCTCTCTGACGCCGTTATTTTCCCTTTCATGTCTGTTTTTCTTGCCCGTCTCCCGGGACCTACTTGTGTGCCAAGAAACCAACAAAAATACCAAAAACTGAACATTAAAATGCCCCGCAGTCCTTTAAACACTTGTCATTTGTCCTTTTGTGCGAATTATGGCGAGAGTTGCTATAGAAACTGGACTTCTGAAAAACATTTTTTTCATGTTTTCAACACTTTTCTTTTTTTTTTTCATTAAGTTTTCTGGTCAGGCGTAGAGAAACAAGCAGAAGAAAACGGACAGTGAGAAAGAAAACTGCTGTCAATTATGAGTGCGGGGGAATGATGAAAAAAAAAAACGAGCCGTTTAAAAATCCAATTTGCCATGGGGGGAGAGATGAGAGATGAGTGAAGGACAGTCAATGTACTGTGACTCTCTCTATGGACACACTGACTAATGTTATGCTTTTTTTTTTTTTTTCTCTGAAAGGAATCAGATGAAAGGGACCAGAGTTTGCTTGGATGTTTAGTCCGCAGTTTAATCACTGTGCATTTCGCGGGAATGAGGCTGCCGGTCTCATTGTGTTGTCGACATGTTTGAATCTGTCAAACCTGCGCCTTTGCTTTTTCCTCCTATTGTTTTGGTTTTATGCGCTGTGTATGACCGCCGGTGCGATTGTGCGTTCATTTGATTCGCGGTACCTGCACCCAGCCACGGGCGTTTAATTCGCCTTGCAGGCGAGAGCATTATCGCACTCCCATCACTAATCCCCGTGGAATGAAACACCGACACTTTGATGTGTGCCAAAGAACGTTGCGGCAGCATTTGGAGGAAAGACCGTGCATCACGTACAAACCATAATTAACAATCTATAGCTGGACCGTAGCCAGGTGGAGTGGTGGAGGCTGCGAGAGAAGAGGGGGGGGGAAATTTGAGAAAGGTAGGAGTGGTGTAGAGCTCGAGGCAAACTGATAAAGCTTAGAGGATATAATATAAATCAGTGTGTGGCTGCGTGGATATGTACATGCTCAGGGTTGGAAGATGTTCGAAAACGTGTCACCATGTCCCCTATTCACTTTTAAAGGCCTTTGCAGTGATAAAAGCTGAGCTCACGCGATGCACAGCAACAACCTGAATGGATTTCATAAACAAAGACAATGAACCAATGCATTCTTTATGTACCAGAAACAGACCAGAACCGTCCTGGTCACGTTTCAGTTTTTTATGACTGCAAACATCATTTTATTTTTTTTTGCTGAGGTTTTATGTAACAGACATAAAACATGGAGGGTTATTTCAGTGAAAGAAAAATGTTAAGCGAGATGATTTTCACATTCTTACAGCAAATCGGGGTTTGAGAAATGTGGCTAGCATTTATTTTAAAGTTCTACGATTTTACAAACGTTAATTATCTCAACTTCTTAGTAAATTCGTCCCCCCTCCCCCTTTATTTTTTTTTTGTAAATATACAAACACACAACTTTTAGTTAAATAATTCAAATTTATGTATTATTTTTCTAAGAATGTAAGTATGAAAACAGAATAATAAAACCTACTCTTCCATGTCAAACCTTATCAAAGATTTACTTTAAGATGAAGACAAAAACACATGCATTACATGAGTTATTGTTTACCAATAACCAGTAAAAAATATCCCAGTTTGACATCTTAAAGACACCCAGATTACAGTGATGGCTCTTATGAGGTATTCATACCTTCAATCAACAATATTCAACATGTAGGATCATGTTGGCTGATTATCCCACCATGTCAAACGAGCCTGAATAAATGTACTGACAAACAAGCCCATTAAATGTGGCATGGAGCCAATCAGTTATTGTGACACAGAAGCACAGAGATTAATGCAAAATACAGAGGACAAAACAACTGGTGCGACACACCAGAACGTCAGGTTAACATTAGAAACGTGCTTTGTATTGTTTTTTTTCTGTTAAAATTGCCTGTCATGTTTGTTTCCTCTCAACTCAACAGGTTTTCTTAGATTTACCGTCTGACATCTGAGTGTACAGAAGTGAAATCCAATACTCTGTGACACAATACGAAATAAAACGATAATCCGTAGAAACCCCCCCCATAATAAATCAATTGATACATGTGTTTTTGTCTTCTACGTTAAATCTGTGATTGAATCTGTCAAAGCGACAGTGAGTTCTCATCAGATCGTGGGCTGGGCGACAGGTCCGATAAAAATAAAGCCCTACAACTTGAGCGGGCTCTGAGACGTCCTTCAAATGCTCAGGCGCACAAAGCCTGACTTCCCGTGCCACCTACGCACCTTCTGGTGAGGAAGCGCAGATAGGTGAGTGCCAGGCCTCATAGCAACGCATGTGAACGTGTGTGTGAGTCGAACACAAACCGGAGCAGGCAAGCTGCGCCACATACATCTAATGTAAGAGGATAAATCCCCCCCCGAAAAAACCAAAGGCTTTCATCAAAGCAAGTGCGAAAGGACGTCTTCTAAAGATGAAAGCAAGGGATATTCTCTCATTTCTGCTCGGCTCTCCCTCACTCATTCTTTTAAAATCCTTGAAGAATCATCCAGGAAGAGAGAGAGAGAGAGAGAGAGAAAGGGAAGGGGCTAAAAGTTATTTACGTCCCACGCTGTGTTATGTGGCCTGTCACTTCTTATTTTCTCCCAGGGTTGTCCTACTGGTAGACTTCAGTCAACTCTCTCCAAGCCTGTATTTTCTGAGGTAATTACAAAGTGACAGCTTTAAATCCTCTGCCACACAAACAACACACACGCACTAATGAGCACATATAGTTTTGTGGTTCTTCAGCCACTGGGATTTCAAAATCGTCGTTTATTTTAGTTTGGTACCATATTATGCAATGTCCATCTGAACCGCCACAACAGTTGTTCCTCACTTGCAATTCCACCAAAAGTAGAGTCCAACCTCGCTGAAGTGTCTTGGAAACAGAGAAGACACTGATTGTTTTCTGTGTTCCCCATTTAAGATTTGTACGATACAAATTCACACAAGCTCTTCTGCCTCCCATATCCAGAGGTGATTGCAAGCACATCTTTGATCCCTTCTTTATTTTCTTCTGTTAGGAGGTGCATTGCCCATACACCTAACCCATGACAAATATAATGTGATTTGGTGGTATCTCTGAATGGCAGGAAAACCGGCAGAAATTAATAAGTTACCACATGAGTACAGGAATCGGAAGGAGGAGGAAACTATGGGGGAGGTAATGGGGCTTCCTGGCAGCAAAACACAGAGATCATCAAATTATCTTTAGAGGCATACCGTCATGGTAAAAGCCAAGCGCACACAGAGCACAACCTGCCCGCAATCTCCTGTTGCACACAATGCTGGTCTGTCATCTCCTGTTTGGATCACCAATGCATGTAAAAAAAATAAAAATAAAAAAAAAGAAAGAAAGAAAAACCTGGTGTCTCCACAGAACCTGTGGAGATCCTGCTGCCAAATTTCAGTCGGATTGTCCCAGATCTCCTGAAAAGGTGTCTTTCTTTGTGCTCTTTGCTCACCAAAATAGTAAACTGAAACCATTTACTGGGTGTAATATCTTAGACTGGAACCAATAAGACCACTGGTCCTGTTAGGGTTGGGCATTTGTCTCATCTTTTATTATAAATTTCTTGTCATAATAAGTATTTTCTTCTATCGTTGTCACGATAAATTCCAGTTAAGCTGTCCTAATATTCTGGATTGTTTTTTTTTGTTTTTTTTTTTGTTTTTGACCGTTTTCTCCAGTTTGTTAAATGAAAATAACTGCATTTACATTTGAAAATATAATTAAATGCAGTTACTTAGTCATACAAATCACAGTTTTTATGTGACTGGTTGCCAAAACAAGCATTTCATAAATGGATATGGTTTTCAAGAGCAGTAGCTATGATTACTGTGCCATGCAGTTACAGACAAATAGTCACTTTAAAAATACGTAATAAATAAATAGTTCCTATCATTCTGTCTCAACTGTTATCACAATATCGCCACAAAATGTTGCAATAAAATATCACCCACCCCAAAGTCCTGCGGCAACAGACATCAGAAAAGAAAGAGGACTGAAGCAAGCTTTTAAAGTGTCACTTAGTTTCTTACAAATTAATTTTTTGTTGCAAAAGCAAAACCTGATACTGAAGACGTTTTAAAAAAAAAAAAATCAAACCTTAATTTTAATACAATGCAGCCGTTAATACGTTAGAGAACAACCAAGCTAAGGTTTTGCTCAAACGTCCTTTTTTAAAGTCAGTTCCATCACCGAGATTAATGAGGTTATCTTTAAAAACTGCTGTTTCAGGCACACGACACTCACAGCAATTCTCATTTTAAACAGTAGGTGGAACTACAGAAAAAAATGTGCCTGTGTAAAAGAAAAAGCAGAAGAACTGAATTTCACGTGCATTCCTTTTACGAGACCGCTTTATTGTTGCAGTGCAACTTTTAGACGTTTTCCTTGTCTGTTTATGTAAAATTTGTAAGCAGACGCAGACTTATTACTCGTGCAAATTTAGAAAGAAAGGTTTTCACATTCTTACTGCAAGGAGTTCCTTAAGAGAATTCATGCAGCCTCCATGCACCCTATTGCTTCAAGGCACCAGAGCTAACAACTGCAGCAAAATGCAGCCAAGGCCAGAACTATGGCCACCTATGTAAATGGTCTTCTACAATAATGTTTTACAAGGTTGGTGCAAATAGAAAGAGGAATTTTTGACCAATACTTGTTGCATCAAGATAATCATCACCTAGCGTCTTCATAGACACACTCATACCTAAGCACAATTTAAGAGTAATCAATTAATAGTAATCAGAGTAATCAGTCATGTTTTTGCACTGTAGGAAAAAACCAAAGTACCCAGAGAGAACCCACACATGAACATGGAGAACATGCAAACTATATGCAGGACGATTCCAGGCTAAGATTCAAACCCCTGACCTTCCTGCTGCAAATTAACAGTGCCTCACTGTCCAACTACAAAGCTTAACTCATTTGTTTTAGATCTTAAGCTTGGTGAAACCCAAAACTTTGACACATTTTCAATTGCTGCTGAATCTCACTGGATTTCACTTATTTCAAAATGTTCCAGTATTTCAAAGAGACCCTAATGCCAAGAACTCAAAATGTTCCTAGGACATCAGGAAGAGAAAGGCCCACAGCATCACGGACCCGCCACCATCCTTAACACTGGGCATGAGATTCATTTCCACATTTTCATTCACCAAAAGTGTTTGTTGTTAAATAAAAAAAAAATAATAATAATAATAATAATAAAAACTCTAGCTTAGCCTCCTTTCAATCCACAAGACTCCAGTTGAAGTCCCAATTGTCTTTAACGTGCTTAGCAAAGTCACTTGTATATGTTTGTGAAGGTAGGACAGAATAAAAGCTTCCCTCTGCCTCCACTCCCCAGTGATGACATGCAGCTAAATGCTAATCTTCTCCAACCTTCATCCAGTCAAGTGGCCAGTGGCAAAAATAAGAAACCTAGAATCAAATTTAAAAACTAAATGTGTCTGATTTCAAACACATTCTTTAAACGTACCAACATTCGTAATTTTGTTGAAATGTATAGTTCTCCTGAATAAATCCACTGAACAGGTAGAGTTTCTGTTTCCCCTTTTCCTCCCAGTGAGATTAAATGCCGCAATAAAAACCATTTCCACTAGAGGTGCCAGCAAACTTGTCCAGGTCTGTAACTTCAACAATGTTCCCGTCTAGTAGGCGTTTTACCAGCATTTACTATGCTAAACATTTTTTAATGAAAATTGGCCTCGCTTAGTTAAATTGTTGTTCTTTTAAGGAAAAACAGCACCTAGTATTGAGACTGACTGCATGCAAGATCAACTTCATACAACTTTAATATCTTCCCACAATTAATTAGAGTTGATTTGTTATGTTACTACAAGTCAACAGTGATGGATTTCTACACAGATGAGCAGTGTTCTAACTATAAAGCAGTAATGTAGAAGCAAACTATCCCAGAGTAAAAATCCATATCTAGACGAACTTGGCACAGAGTAAACAATAAACAGCAGCTCACCTGCTGCACATCATCAATCCCTTCCAGAATTTAAATACATCACCTGGACAAAGCACTAAAAATGAAGACATAAAGCCTCAAGTCAACATTATTCATCAGCTCCAGATCATTTTTAAGCCATCTTACTTTTCCATCAGATTGTTACTGTGTCCATTTAAACCTTAAACGATCTGTGCTCGTCCTGTGAATATGGCCTGCACTGCATTGGGACATGTAGATATTCACGCAAGGTAATAAAATATCAACATACCAAATACAAATTTATGACAGATAAACTGTCAAAAAAAAAAAATACATTCTGATCTGGACAAATGCCAAGACACAAAACAGGAAGGTGTTCAAGGTCACTGTTGATCATGTCCAGTGAGGATCTCTGGGCCAGATGTGCCTTTATGAGTTGTGTGTGTGCGTGTGTGTGTTAACAACAACAACAACAACAAAAAAAGAGCCTGAAAAAGAAAGACAGACACATATACCGACAGGCGGTGTGAGGAGTGAGGCATGTGTTGCTTGCCAAACCACTCAGCAAGACTGTGATTTATTTGGCATCTGCTGGATGGTGGTCTGGGTACAACAGGCCACCTACACCAAGGAACGACCTCTGACCTGCTTCACCTTCTGAAATTAACTCAGCTGTCCCCACTAAATCCACACCCAGACAAGAGGGACGAGACGTGAGCTCACGAACACACAGGCGTACAGACGCACAAGTTACGTTTTAGAGTTTAGCCTTCAGCAAAAACACATGTAGCATCATTTGTGTCAGTCTGGATCTGACAACTTAAAACAGGAGCATGGTCCTGGTGCATCAGCAAATACTCAACGTCCACTATTTGTTGTGACTTACATGCATAGTCTAAGAAGTACAACAAGAGTCGAAATGTGATGCACTCAGTCATTTACACTACATCACTAGATGGATGCAGCTGCCAATTACACCAGTAAACGTGGATATATTTCTACCTTTTTGTCATCCTCCTCTTTTCTCAGGTACCTATGGCTCTAAGCTGTGTGACCTTGGACACACACTCCCCAACACAGACTCACTCACTCATCCGCTTGTACTTTTATCGGCTTCACTTTTGTTCCCTCACTCTGAACTGTTCTCGTCTCTTCCTTCCTTTGTCGTCTCCATTGTTGTTTCCATTCCTTTGAAACTTAAAAATATCCCACCCTGACTGTGTTCTGTACATTTTGTTGCCATGGTGATTGCTATGTAGAATGAGCAAAAGATCTTTGTGCATACGTGTGTGTGTGTGTGTACTCTGGACACATGCACGATGTGTGTTCACATGCCAGTACCCCTGCTATCAGCCAAGCACAGAGACTAAAACAATTTTCCAAGCATGCAAGAATAAAGAGAACATCAACTATCACTAAGCTAGTTGGTATTCCTCTACCATTTCCCCACTATTCTCATTATTTTCGTTCTCCATCTTAGATTTCCTCTCACGCTTTGTGTTTCTCTGCTGCCTTCCATCTTTAAGCCCACACCTCTCTCTACATCAGCCTTCAAACGCCCATCATCACCCTTCTGAGCCTCATGGCAACAGCTGAGACAAAGAGTGAGGAGAGGAGGAGGAAGACAGCGACAGACTGACAGCTTACTTCTCTGAACAGTTTGTGGGAGTTACTCTGCATGTGACAGTAAGTGAATGGACCTCATCTGGCTCGTATACTGCAGCAGCATCCAGACATCAAGGCACAATGCCTGGCCAAAGCCGTTTTTCCACTGGAACTTTGTTGCGACCTGTCATACTGCAGCTGTAAGCGTCAACGTATTTCAGATTTTATTTGGCATAGACCAACACATGGTAGCACATGGTTTTTGCAAATTAAAATCTGAAAAGTCGCGTTTTCATTTGCATTCGGCACTTTTGAAGAGTCGTTTTATAAAACCACATTTAGCTGCACTTTGCGGCAACCGTTAAAGGCCATGTTTCTGTCAGCTTTGCTTCCTCAAGAAAATAAACGATTTTTCTCTTCTTTTTTGCAAAATAGCTCAAGTTCAATATGATTGAATGCAAACCCTTTGTGATTCTGACATTGCCCAGTCTGTTTTATAAATTTGTCGGCAGCAGTGGCTCAGGTCATGGGGATTTGATCTGTGGTCATTTGCCGACTCAAGCCCCACTCAGACCTCCTCAGTCATTTTGCCGTTGTGTCCTTGGACAAGATACTGTACTTGGCTCATTTTGCCAGCTGGTGGTCAGAAAGTCGACTGAATGACAACCTCACCTCTGTCAGTCTGCCCAGGGCAGCTGTGGCTTCAAGCGAGTGAATGGGTGAATGATTGTAGATAATGGAGTCCTCAGACTTCATAAAGTCCTATACAAGTACAGCCATTTACCATTTTACAGTCAGATAGATTTAGGTCTGGACTTTTACTGGTCCATTCTAGTAGGGCACTATCTTTTAATTTGGATCCCTGAGTTCAGATTCATCGTCCAACTGGAGGGTGAAATGCTCCTGTCCGAAGACTTTTGCATCCTCTCTGTACCTCTTCCATAGTTATCATAAAACTCTGGGCTGCTTCTATGATTATTGTTCTCCATGCATGGTCTCTCAGCTTCAGAGAATGCCCATTTCCTAGTAAGTTTGCTGTTGTGCCGTACTCTACCTATTTACAGGTGATTGATTGAACAGAGCTATGTAAAATATTTTAAGTTTAAGTTAATGTTTTTGACCTAACCCTGGTTTCAACTTCTCCACAGCTTTTTCCTTGTCCCTTGGTCATAGTGATGCTGATGATCTTTGCTTTAAAAAAAAAAAAAAAAAAAAAATATATATATATATATATAAATTTTTTAACAGTAACCATATAGGAAAGGGGCCTAAAGAATGGGAGTCAAACTTGGGAAAGCCGCATCAATGTTTGTAGCCCCTTTATAGCGGGTCAACCGATCAATCAACCAAATTTTATTTGCATCGCACATTTCAGCAGCAAGACATTTCAAAGTGCTTTACATCATAACAAACACAAAAACACAAAGTCATCAAATAGGGCGGTTCTTGACTTTGCATCCAGAAGAGGTTTACTGTTTACACTCCTACTGTGTTATACGGAACAAAATACCTATTGGTATTTATTTTTACAATCCACTTACTGTTACACTGTTCACGTGACGGTTGGCAATTTCAACGGCTTCCAGCACGAGGCTCCGTACACCTCTTTCACGGAATTTCGAGCAGGGACTCCGTCGTCCCTCAATGATTTTTGTACAATTCTATGTAACCATGTTGCATTACACACATGTGGATTTCTCACCTATTGCGAGACTTCTGAAGGTAATCACCAGGTATCAGATCAGAACGGGCTGAGTGCAATTGCAGAAATCTCTTTTCAGATTTTTATTTGCTAAATGTTTGATCGACTTTGCGTCACTCAATCAAGTTTGTGGTTATGAAGTGAAAACTCTGAAAAAGCTCATAGGGTATGAATACTTTTACAGGTTGGCACCCTAGAAACTAAAACACATGCTCCAGAACTGCCATCTTTGAATGATTGTTGCCTCTCTGACATCTCAACATTTGACTCTACATACAGGAATCATATGTTCACAGATTGGGTGGTGCATGGTCCTTTGCCATTTGTATATTCCTTAGTGTCATCAGATTAGTTTCATATTATTCTGCCATATGATGTTCCATTTGCGTAATCACGTACACATGTAGCTCTCTTTATGCGCCTGTGCATGATTGGAAACATGCTAGCATTCATCCCCACTACTCAGAGAAGCGATAGGCTCTTTCAATCCGGGGGTGGTCCCCATGTGCAGCCACCACCCCGGGAGGAGCACAGAGGAAGAAAAAAAAAAAAGGCCTGGTGGCTCTGTTCAACTGACTGAGTCAGCTTGTGAAAAAAGAAGGGATTCCAGCAAGCTATTACTCACAAGCAGGGATTACCAAGACAGCAAAATGATATTGATTGATAATTTTCTTCCTCGCTGCAGATTGTTAGGTGATCATATACACCCTGAGGGACATATTTGAGACAGATAACAAACTGCTGAAACACAGTAAATGAGCGGCATAACGCAAGAACTGATAGTCCTGCCCTATGGTGAAATGACAACATCTATTCCTGGCTTGTGTGTTAAAGGATATGTCTGGCTCATTGTAAATTACATTTTGCTATGTTTTATTTAAGGAGTTTCAGCTGTTCCATTTACAAGTAATAAAATAATTCATTAAACAACTCATGCAGCTGTTAACAGTGAAGGAAATAAGTCAGAATTAGCTTGATTTCAACAGGTTTGTGCAGACAAACCTTCCTTTCAATGAAATATTTCAAATGTTTGTACAAACAGCATTTTTACAAAAAAAGAGAAAGTGGAATTAATTATCTGTGTTATGAATCTGGGTACTCTAAATGCTAAATGTTTATCCAAAATATAGACTGGCGAAATAAACTGTCTGTGTCGACTTCTTTTTCTAATAGCACTGCGGAGTGGTAACTTAAAGATAAAAGCCTGAACAGTTTATGTCCATGATGTGTCAGGTCTGCAGAGATTCTATATATATGTGCATATATGTAACTAAATAATCATGTGTGAACTGCTTGTTCTCCAAGCGGACTAAATCACCAGAACTCAACATTCTTACTTAGCAGCAAAATAATGCTAATTTAATATTTTCACTTTCTGTTTGGCTTGATGGTAACAAACAGTAAGCAACCTCAAACCACACCAAGGAAGGTGAAGACCTCATGAAGTTTATCCTGGTTTGGTCTGATTACTTCTGCTGCGCCATCGCTGTCTCCTCCACCTTCCCAATCTCTTCAAACAAACTCGTTTTACAGAACACGCATTCCTGAGTTTAGCAGATTGAGTGGATTTTCCTTCTGCTTCCATCTCGCCTCAGCTCCAGCGTCTGCAAGCAGAAGCCCATTTTAAGAAGTGCTGACACTAGAAAACCCGGCATTTCTATGTGCATTTAAGGAATGCATTTTTATCCGGCTTACAGAGTCAAAGAGAGAAGGAAAGAGCCCAGAGAGAAAATGTGGAGAGACAGTGAAATACCAGAGATGGAGGAGGATTGAGAAATAAATTTAGAGAAGAAAGAAAGTGGTGTTTGCATAGATATTTTTTCACTGGTCACTGGTGCATTGACTTTATTTGTGGCCTTGCAAAATACTCCAACTCTTAAATTTTTAAGTTTGAGTTTGTCAAACTGCAAACTTCATTGGATGTTATTGGGCTGTGACAGACCAACAAAAGTGGTGTATAAAGGTTAAGTGGAAGGAAAATGATACATGCATTTAAATTTTTCTTAGAATAGAAAATCTGAAAAATATGGCATACACATTTATACTTAGCTCACCAGAGTCAGTGCCTTGAAACAAACCCTTTTTCTGAAATTACAGCTGCAAGACTTTCTCTACCAGTTTTATATATTTAGAGACAGAAATGTTTGACCAATTTATATTTGTAAAGTTGCTGTAGCTGGGATAAAGATCATACTTGATCTATATGTTAAATTGCAGCTCTGAATATGTGTTTAGGTTCTTTGTCTCACTGATTGCGAGACAAAGGACTTCCAGAGTATTTACTGTTGAATTAATACAGTAAATTCTCTGATTTACTGTATTCAACATTCAGAATTAGGTGGAGCTTCCACCTCATCCAAAACTTTCTTCTAGGATCTTCCTGTATTCCTGTATTGATCTTGTATTGGAAAAAGGAGAAGCATCCTAAGAGCATGATGCCAGGGCCTCCTTGTTTCACATCTCTTACATTGTTTACTATATAGGTCGCTAACCGGGAGCCTGGAAGAAAAAGCAGCCAGAACATGTTGGGATTTAACAGGACGAACTGGCCAGAAGTGACTGAAAATGAGGTGCTTAAGTAATGGGAGGTTGAACGCTGAATAAAAGACCCGGGTTAGTTTTAGTCTTGGGTTGATGAGCTAATGAGTTGCAGGAGTGGGGAGAGAGAGAAAGAGGAAGTGACACATAGGGTGAGTGAGAACACACTGTGGACTAGGAAATAAATCTAACAAAATAACTAGACAAGCATAACAAAAACTATGGTAACTCAGAAAATGACCAGACACAAGAAATAAACATAACTAGAATCACTAAGGAACTGAGGTAAAGTAACAAACAGAAACAAGACTGATCTCATGAAAAAAAAAACTAAGGAAGACAGAAATAAACAAACTCCTTATTAACTCAAATAAGGAGTTTTTTCAGAACCATTTTTTCTAATATGTTAGGTCACTGTCCTGACCTTTGTGGTGTGTTTGTTTGCTTCAGCGTTTATATTGAATTTTCAGAGCAAAGAGGGATAAATAACATTTACATACACTATATATTTTTTATTTTTTTCACAACTACTTTATGTTAACCTGTTCTATTGAATCTGAATAAAATACACTTTAGTTTGAACGTTGATATGGGGCCAAATGTGAAAATGCTGAAAAGATTTGAATTCTTTTGAAATGCAATTTGTATACCAAAAAACATCTAAAAGGATGTATGCTTCAGGTTCACATATGGTTTAGTTGTGGGGGTGGGAGTGAACCCACAGACATTCCCAGACTTTAGTAATCCACAGCAGATGACGCCTGACACACATGTGTTCTCCACAAGGACAGTGACTTTGATGGATTGTGTCCAGGCAGCCATGATCACCATTTCCTGTACTCTGATTTACTGTATTTGCATCTATGTTGAATGTGTGGTCACCATGGACTGTGACAAGAAAAAAAAACTTGCAAAGGGAACTCCGAGGAAGGATTTCTTTCAAATTATTTTACCACCAAGAGCAGGGATTTTAAGTGTGGGCATTTACTTGCTGTAACTCTAACTCTATTTGAAATGCCTTGCTGCTGAAATGTGCTATACAAATAAAATTTGATCATGTGGCTACACTGCAGCAGATAAGGGCTTTGTCTACTGACTTATCTCATGTTCATCCTGCCATCACTTACAGACCAAAAGTTTGGACACAACCTTCTCATTCAATGGGTTTCCTTTATTTTTATGACTATTTATAAGGCAGGAAATCCAACTTATCAACCTGACAGGGCACACCTGTGAAGTGAAAAGCATTTCAGGTGACTACATCTTGAAGCTCATCAAGAGAGTGCAGAGTGTGTGCAAAGCAGTAATCACAGCAAAACGTTGCTACTTTGAAGAAGCTACAATATAAAGTGTATTTTCAGTTGTTTTACACTTTTTGTTTAGTACATATTTCCACATGTGTTAATTCATAGTTTGATATCTTCAGTGTGAATCTACAATGTCAATAGTGATGAAAATAAAGGAAACTCTTTGAATGAAAAGGTGTGTCCAAACTTTTGGTCTGTACTGTATACACAAGACACCTTTATATTTGGAGTCCATCGCTAGAAGTAAAGACGTGTCAGGGGGAGTCCCGACCAGCTCTGTCCCAAATTTATACTCATCATTTCTTTTTACCTCGACATTAGTTCTGATTTAGTGATTTTAGCCCAGGTTAAAGATTCAGGACTGTGTGTTTTAGGGAAAAGCACTCTCAGACCTGTAAAGAGTCTTGCGGACATTTTATGCCTTTTGTTTTAGATTAATGTTAGTTTCAAGCTATTTTGGATGAGTTTAATGATTACAGATTTCAATTTAAGGACATCCCAGGATTGTGGAATCAGTTCTTTAAATTTAAAGAACTAATTAACTAATTAGTTAAACTAATCAATTTCTAACCCCATTGAAAGAATGAACCAAAATTTTAAACAATTGTACTGTTTGCTGCAATTGGGCCATGCTACTAAAATACTAAGCGTGTTTGTATTTATGTTGGATATTTGTATGTGTGTGCATAATCCATCTTTGTTTTTTTTTCCTGTCAGTTCTTAGGGCTTGACACAGTAAAAGGTTACTCGGTGTTGGGTTTCGCCTCTAATACAGCCATGTAGCAACAGCTTGCTCACAACACCTGGCAAATAAACTTAAACATATGTTTGTGTTTGTGCTTTTCCAATGTTCCAATGTTTCACCACTGGGCAACATTGGATAATAAAATCAAAATTGCATAAAAGGATTTACATTCAGCCCAGAAAATTGGTATGAAACAAAAACAGGAGTATAATCGAAGGTAACACAATGAATATATCCAAAACAAAGAGATAAATGAGATTACAAACTTGTAATGAGTCTTGAGGGAGGCTAGTGATTGAGGGATGGTAGAACAGAGCACTCTAAACATTTCTTGGCATCTCTCACTGTTGACAGAGGTTCATCAGAGTTAAGGGATACCTGCTGGAGCAGGGGAATCTTATCATCCCTCGGCATCCTTAACTCTTCACTTCAGTCGGCTGTGGGCCCCCTTGGGAGCGTTGTGACTGCCAGCTGGGCAAGCGTGTTGACAGCTCTTTCCCATGGCTGGCCACTGATGCGTCGCTTTGTACCCTGAAAGAGACAGGAAGAGCACATCACCCCTGTAGGTAAGTACGGGGACATTTTATCATAGGGGAGCACCAGTGACAACAGTGGTCTCAGGCCGCTGGATATATTCTATTATTCACAGCCCAGCATAAGCGTCAGATCTTCCTGACGATTGGTACAGAGGCCGATGTCAGAGGTGACATCAAAAAGACAGTGGCTCTGTGACAGCCGCCAACAAGGCTGCCGTCAAGAATAATACCCAGGTGCCCCGGCAAAGGTCCCCACTCTGGAGGCACAGGAGGAATCGTGAAAGGTCATCGCGCAACACAGGTCAAACCTTTGATCCAATCAGAGACAGAATCCAGTAGGGAGAGCCTTTTTATGAGGGAGGCGTGGAGGACAATGGTTGGCTGTCAATTTGTATTTCAGGGCCACAACAAGGAGCTAAAAAGAACCAAGAGCCAGCAGCAGCAGCTGCTGCTTCATCATTATTTAATACACAAGTCACTTTAGATGCTTTGGGAGTAAGACAAGGAGTGGAAAGAGTAAAAGGACCAGTAATTACTGTTATTACTAAACCACATATTTGATGAGGGCCCTCTCCAATTAGAAAGTCAATTGTTGGTTATGTATTCACACAGGCTGTGAAAAAACACTGAGGGGCTGACCCTGAAGCTTAAACTTGCTCGCTTTGAATCTCTTCTCCTCAGCCCCCTCCCACCGTCCAGTTCTCTGTTTTCTCATTTTCTCTCACTCGTTCTGCCTGCACTCAGTCCCTGAGAACACATGCTTTGATTTGGCCTGTCCAGCAGCAAAAGTAAACCACATTGCATTTCAGGAATGTAAATAGGAGAAAGTGCTTTTGTCAAAAATTGATTGGGTGATTCTAGCTGGACCACAGAATCATTTAGAGGGCATATGTAAATACCTCTTATGATTATGGAGGAATGCAGGCTATTTCCCTTTCAATGTCCAAACTGGTCATTTGGTTTGGAGGAGGTCACAGTGAAACATTTAGGAGCTGGAGGATCACTGCACACCATGCACTATTAAGTGCTCCGCAATAAAAATTGGCAATAAGTCTATGCAACGTCTAAGTGGCTCATTTGACGAATGTAAGTTTGGTAGATTTTTGCTTTAAATGTGTTTTTCAATATCTAGAATTGTTTTTTCTTGTTCTGTTTTTTTTTGTTTTGTTAATCAGAAGTCTACATGTAGGTCACAGCTGCCTCCTCGCTCACGTTATTGGAGTTTTTACATCTTCTTTTCAACACTCTACCCCAAATTGTTATCTTCACATAAGAAAAAAACAAAAAAAAACAGATACATTGTCTCTGTGGCCTTTCTTTCTGCATGCGTGAGTTCTCAATCACTCCACCAAACCTAAAATAAACATTATGACTTCATTGGCCTCTCTAATTCTCCCCAGGAATGAGTTTGACCTGAGTTTCTCTGTGTTGTCCCACAATAGATGATTGACAACCCTGTCCAGGGCGTACCCTGCCTCTCGCCAATTTCTAAATGTTCTTCTGCTGAATTCTGTTTAGTGTGAAGAACATATAGCCGTGTTTACGGATGACAATTTTATCAGCCATAATGAGATGAGACACAAGAAAAGTACAAGGATTTGACTTATGCAAAAACAGGCACAAGCATCAGTAGAGTGCTAGTGAAACTAAGAAAGTAACTAGGACTTCATCCACTCCACGGATTCAACAGCCTGACCAGCTTTGTGTCACACAAAATCGCGATAAGTTAAGCTGTTCCCCAATGGGGAGTTTATGAAGGACTGTTTGGTAGAATCTACAGCACCAATTTGCCCTGGGAAAAAAGTACTCTTACAAAAGAGTCCCTGTACACACCATAATGAAGATTCTGTGCAATCAATATCGCGAGACTTTCGTCCTTCAGAAAACTGACAATACTGACTTGCTTTACTTGGCTCTGGACAAAAGACAAAGACATTACAGAGCTGTAAGGCACTCACTGGACGTCAGATCTGGCTTTTGCTGCTTAGATATCTGAAACTGAGTCTGAACAGAGACTCAGTCAAAACCGAGATTGTTTTGGACAAAATATATTTTACACAATTTGTAAAAACATATAAGCATTCAAGTTGTTTATCATTCAACCTTTGAAAACAACCATGTAAAATGCAAATTTAAAAGCTCTGGATTAATAAGAGTAATGATAATGAGGGTATGTAAATCTTTAACCTCCATTGTAAGAACTATGATTCCTCCCAGCAGTCACAGCTGCAGACACGCTATGATATCAGTGCAACCTAATGCAGCCCCTCAGGGTTTAAGATACAATTTGTCAGGTTTGTCAGTGGAATCCATCATCATGGTTCTCACTGGTTAAACAGACTCTTTAGGCTGTAAAAACACACACCGGTTTGCATATCAGATGTGATCTCTGACAAGATAACTCTGAATCATGCTTGTTTGGCTGAGTAGTGTATATTTTTTTTGCGCAGATCAAGTGTATTCTTTAAACTACATACTACACAAGCCATACACAGACACATAGCTGAGCTCAGATCGGCTGCCATCGCTCATCACCTCCTCCCTCATTCAGAGCTTCACAGACAAGATGACTTCCTGTCTAACAGGCTGACTTTCTCCAGGGAAGAGGTCTTTGGATTGACAGGTCTACTCTTTGCATGTGTGCTTTTGTCAATCTCCAGCAAACTATGTAGTGGTCCTTCTTTGCCAGGTATGATTACTTTCAAATGAGCCTCTGTCCTCTGCTGTGTACTGCCATCCTGAAGCAGCATAACAACCTTACTGACTCTGAAACCCCCATCTCATGATCAAATGCAACAGACCTGACAACCAAATATCTTCTCGGGAAACACACAACTCCCCCAAAGGTAGGCTGATATGCTGCGAGTGAGTATGCGGATAGCTATGATCTTGTTCTCTGTCAGACTTCAGTGTGTTTTCACAAGACAAGAGATTGGTGACAAGGTACACAAACACACTCAGACAAGGAACGGTGTTGGGGAGGAGTTGAATGAGGAATAATAATTAATGGTGACTCTGCAGCAGGACAAAGATGCTCCCTTACGACCAGCATCCTATCCTCCCCTCAAGGGACAGAACAGGGCTTCAATTAACTGACAGGCAAACGTATTAGAATTTCTTTCATGGGCCTTGATGGGCTGCTGAGATGCAGGACTATATTGCTTTGAAAGCCAGTGTGGTTTCCCCATCAAACGTGCCCTCTAAAGTCCTTTGATCTGCTTGGTGGTATGTGTCCTTGGAGATATGTGTCTACTTCCTCAAAGTACCTCATTTTCCTGTGCTGAGGTTTAGAACAACAGCGGCAGCAGGCTCTGCTGCATGCAGGCTCAGACAACAGAGACACCACCAACACATTATGGGACACTAGGAGGGTTTAAGCACATGAAATGCAAAGTATGCAGAGCATGAAAATATCTTCTCAGAACGAATGCATGCGACTAGTTTTCCATATTTTGTTAGATTTACATATTAAATGTCAATGGATAGTTATTTCAATTTTATAATTTTAAATAACTTTTTTTTGTTCTCATTTTATGTCCCTGGTCATCTGCTGTAAAGTGAATCTCCAACAGGTTTCTAACAGGTTGTTCTCACCCTGTTTTTAGCTCAATCCATTTTCCAATTGATTCTGACAAATTTTATTCCCTTTAAAATCCTGCTCATAAAAAAATGATCCTTGCTGCATGACGATGCCACCACCATGCTTAACTGTGTTCTTTAGGGTGATTTGCTACATTAGTTAACCTCAACTCAAGCTTTAATGAAATTAGGTGAAAAAACTAAGTTTTTTCTGATCCTTCCAGACTTCGGTTTTCCTGAATTTTTGCTTGAGGATATTTAATGCAAGAGGAATGTATGCACATAACATTTTTCAGGTTTCCATTTGCAAAAATGCTGAAAAGCATCCTTTCAACTTTCTTTTCACCGAGGTTTCGTCTTGTTTGTGTTGGTATAACACGTTCATCCCAACGAAATGCATTGAAGTTTTTGGTTATAGTATGCCAAAGTGTGGAAATGCTCAAAGTATGTTTATAGACCCTAAGTTCTGAATCTATCTTTGGCACACATAAGTGTCGCGTGGACAGTTTGAAGGTTTTAGACTTTTTAATTTTTTTTTGCATGTATTTTTTTTTATTGGTATACATGCAAGATGACACTTAAGCTTATGTGAAAAACTTTGCCCAATAACACTGAATCTACATCCTTACATTCTTGTAGAAAAATCTGAAAATAATTTAGCTAAAGGATAATTTCTTATCGCCTCCTGAGTCTATCAGAGTCTCACAGGGTTTTCACTAATTGTCTCTCATTACAGTAGCAGCTTAAACACTAAAATGATCAATCATTTGGAAGAACTGCTCCAACAAAAAAAAATATTTCAGCTGGAGTTGTTGTTCTTTTGACAAGAAAAAAGAACGACAGCTACCAGTGGATTCTGCAACACAATCAGAAAAGAAACAAAACATTTTTTAAACATACAATCATTTTCAATAAACTACTGAAAAGTTTCATTTATTCCAGTAACTTAATTATGTAATTGCATTTAGGGAGAAAGCAAAGCAGTCTTGTTGCCTGTTGACCCCCCACCCTGCCCTTGACGCCACTGCTGACTTTTCCCTTGAACTGCTGAGTCATTTTCCTGTGGAGGATGCTGCTCGCCTGTGAAACGTTGCCCGAGTTTCACTTCCCCCAGCCAGAAACCTCAGTCCTCCCCAGACGCAGCAGTTCAGTAAACTGTTTACACTTGACTATCCACAACTGGATCACTGCCAGTCACACCTGGAATGAGGCCCACATTGACCAACCTACAGGACAGATCTCCGGACCTGAGATAAAGAGGCCTAACCAGGCTCTGGTCTGAAGTGAAGTGTCAATTTGCACAAGTTTTTTTTAAACTCATAAACAGATTACTAGAAAACTCCCAAACATTAAGTTTTTGTCAGTTTAAAAGCAGCAAATCCTCCTCTGGCTCAAAGGTTCTCTGCGGTTCGTGACTGCCGGAGTCCCATGGAGGATATCATCGCTAAGTTGTCTTTAAAGACTCGCTACTTCTCCTTCTCGTCTTCCACTGCCGCGGCAGGTTTCAGGCACACTTTCGCTAATGTACGTGCAAGTAAAAAACCCTGACATATTCAGCAAGCATGATGTAAGTCTGAGATAGAGAGAAATCCTGCAGCTCACAGGGAATTCTTCACAAGCAGAAAAAAACAAGTGAAGGATAAAGAGAGAATATACTGTGAGTTCTTTGTAAGTGAAGAATAAATGAATTCAGAGACTTAAACACAGATAGAGAGGCATATCGTTCTACACTCAGGGTGAAATGCAAAACTGGCACAAGCTGCACAAAAACGTAATTGTTTTTGTTTAAAATTACTGTCTTAGTGGATGATTTCTTTGGGTAATGACCCAAAATTGTGAACCTTGTAAATCGGGCAGAATTTGTCACTTGATGAATCAGGAAAAGAAGATTTGTGTCATGCAGTAAATAGTGCACATACAGATTCAGCACTAAAGTAATTGGTTGTAATGGAGATGAGCCAAAAGAAAATACTGTCTGGTTCTAAGGGTTTGGGTATGGATGCAGAAATAAAACTGTTCACCCAAGTCTTTCAACTTTAAAGAGATAATTTTGCATTTTTCAAAGTAGGTGTTTGTGGTTGAGCTATGAGCAGTCACTGTCTTGCCTATGTGAAACTTTACTTCCAAATGCATTACGTAAAGACAAAACGTGATTATCAGCCACAGCATTTATTCCCAGGACTTAAGTTTAAAAATAGTGGTTCTGAAAGAGCTATAGAGACATACTGTATTTTTAGTGCTTTGCAAAGGCATTCAACTCCTTCAGTGTTTTCAAGTCAGTGTATTTTATTAGAATTTTATGACAGCAAAACATTGCAAATGTCTGCAGTAAAAAAGACATGCATGGACTTGACCATTTTTTACCACTAAACAGCAGAAAAATGTGACATGCTGTAGGATTCTTTTGAGTGGACTTTGTAAAACCACATTTAATTGCAGCTACAAGTCTTTTGGGTTACAGCTAAGCCCAAAAGATTTTAGAAATAAAAAATAGCCTAAAAGGAATCTCTTAACGTTACCAATATGTTCCTTTTGACTGACAATATTGCTAACTTTTACGAGCTGCATAGCCAGAGCAAATAATTGAATCTGACAGCGAGTCTATGGGGGGAACTCAAGAAGAGAGTATTAGGAAGAAGGCCTTTCCACCAAAATAGAAATTAGTGACTTCATCACTAATCATCCAAAAGCTGTGGAAACAAGGACAAAAATACACAAACATGGAGAAACAAGAAACATGTCATATTCAGGGTTCTGCAAGGAATTTGATTCTTTCCGAAGTCAAATTTTCTAGGCATTTGAGAACAAACTATAAAAATGAATCTGCCCCAATAATAGTTCAGAGCAGTATTTTTATGTTATAATCTAGTACAATATATTATTTTTGTTATGACTATTTTTCACACCTTTTGATATCTCAATATTTGCTGTTGCACCTGAATTTTCGCAGCTTGAGACAATAAAGGATATTTCTATTCCATTATTATTTGTAGGTTTGTATAATTTCTGATTTCTGTGGTTATTTCACTGCCTCTGCAGCATTTAGACTATTTCAAAATTCCCAACTTTTACTATTGTCCAACAATGAATAGGTTATGCTATTGTAACTGTATACTGCCTTCTTTACTGTATTTGCAAGACATTCCAAAAATATAAGTTTTAGTGATTTTTTGGTATTTGAAAGCTATTCTAAGACTCATGGATCCAGTTCATCCTAAATGTCAGGTTGTCTTCAGGATTTCAGACAAGCAGGTTGAAAAATTCCCCACTTTGGGTTTTTAAATGTGTAAAAAGAAGTAAAAAGAAAACAACAACAACAACAACAAAAAAACAACAGGCAAAATATTGAAATCAAGATCTGATTTAGTTAATGAAAGATAAAACAGGCCAGCATTAAAATATGGTGAATTTTTCATACGGTAATTGGAGTCTGCCGAGTGCAATTTGCTACAATAACTTCATCAGTGAATTACTGTTTGTTTTGTCAGTGTTGATAAATAAAAAAAAGATATCACAGGCACATTTAAGGCACCAGCTTGGCTCAGCCTTCTACTCTTATTCATCAGCAACAGAAGCAAAAAGGGAAACATTTTCTGTGGCAGAAATTAGCAGAGGATGAGAAAAAAACAAGAGAGTCGGAGCACGAGAGCTAGAAAGAAATAAAGTGGATCCATTGCCAAAAAACCAGCATGTCCTGCAGTGACATGTATGTTGAATACCAATCAGGGGCAACGGGGTTTGGCGGTCCAGGCGCGGCACTCATTTCCAATGCACACACTGTAGCTCAATCAGACGGGCCCTGGCAGATAAAAAGGGATCGCTTGCCTGGCTCTCAGAATATTAGCTAATGCCACATTTGCAAGTCTTCAAGAGCAAAGAGGGACTGGGTGGGGTGGGATGGGCAATAAGAGGTAGATAAGAAGCGATGAAGAAAAAGTGTTACAAGTAAGGAAGAAAAAGAAGATAAGAAAAGTAAAAAAAGATTTTTTTTTTCTGTTTGGTACAGCTGGAAAAAAAGAGAGATTATTTCTCGCAATAAAATGCTGTGAATGGCTTTGTAGTTCACAACTGATGGAAGTGATGCCTGGATGGGGATTACTCTCTTTTCATCATAAAGCCCCATCTGGTATACCAGCAAGACCACGTCTGCCCGGGCCTCTCGCCCTTTTAAAGTGCAGTCTTGGGTTACACATCAATCCAGTCCTGCTGCAGCTGTGCCGGGAAAAGACGGCAGGTCCAGCTTTTGCACACACACACACACACACACGGCGACGTGCTAACATGCAGACACACAAAAAGAAACGCTCATCATTGACGGCGTGCGTTCAAATGCAGCCGGACAGATGGGTATTCAGTGAGGCAGGAAGATGCACAGACACATGTAAAAATACGCCGTCAACCTTCGTTCCGTGTGCCAAGTTACCACAGAAACAATGGTGAAACACACAAAAAGAAGTGCTTTTGAGGCAGGCCTATTTCCAACTTGAAAGAGTCAAACGTAATTAAAACCAATGGGCAGCAATGCGAGATAAATGAATAGCAGAACATTCACCAGACCCCTCCTCATCTTTTAACTAAACCACTGGTCCAGTGGCTGGCAGATGTTCTGGCTCCATTTGATGTGCGCTTCTGCATTCCCATGTGTTTCTCAACACACTTCTTTGAGTCTGCGTGTTTCCCCTGATTGGCAGGACATTATTGCTATATTTCCCCCTCCACTTCATCTCCAGAGATCAATCACGGCTGTGCTAACAGACGTAAACCTGTCATTGGCCCCGGTGCCTATAAGGTTTCAATTTGACTCTGCTTAAGTGAAATGGTTAAAACTAAACCCAAACTGACAAGAGCGTGTCGGGACCAAATCCATATGATTAAAACACCTTTAAATAAATAGATGTTTATGCTCGTCAGATATAGCACTAAAGCAGAACTCTGCCATCCTGAAGCACATTCTGACGACAGACAAATACTCTGGTCACATATAAAAAGTAAGGCAAACATGTTACAGATGCCAAAGAAAATCTATACTTTACCAATGTTTACACAGCATTACTTTCATGATCTTCACACAGGAAAATCATGTTTAATTTATAGCCTACTGCATATATGGCGTCCACATACGGTCCTTAAAGTCGCAGCCGTATATACTGCTTCAACGTTTTTATGGTTGAAGTTGTTTTGAGAGAGGACACACCAGTTTTGTCTTGCTCCCTCTGACTGTCTTGTATTGTGAGGCTAAAATAACAACTAAGAAACGACAAGAGAACTTTTGTCACGCAGGTAAGAAATTAGATGCCGATAACCTTTTAACAGACCTCAAATCAAAATAACCCGACAGAAGAGTAAGGTGGTCTAGAAATCAATAAAACATGTTTAATTTATCCTACAATAACAACTGTGCTTTTCATAGCTCTTTACTTTTATGTGCAGAAGTTATTCTTACATGAAGCAATTTACATGTTTGGTTTTCAGAATGGGTTTTCACATGACAACCGTTGAACTGAAGCCTGCTTTGGTCTTGGGACCATTAGATAAGCCCTTGGATTCATCGGATCTTTGATTTCTGCTTTCAGCCACTAACTTACAATAAAGTAACACAGATTAAAAATCACAATAATAATAATAAAAACATTCACCCAAACTGAACACACAAGACTCCTTTTAGATCCGGATGTGTCACATGGCTCTGAGTACATGTTTCACACAGGCTGATCATGACTTCACAACACTTTGTTCTTGGCCTCCCTCAGACAAGCACTTTGAATCAATGAAAGCCTCATGAAATGTATCTACACAAGGTAAGACAATAGGCACTTATAAAACTTTTGAAGAAAGAAGCCGTTCAAAGGTAACAAAGTAGAATAACTGAGTTTGGTCTCGAAGAATAACACATTTACTCCCATTTCATATGTTTTTTAAAGGAGATTCAACTGACGGGTCATATTCCATGAGCAGATGTACAATTATTCTTTTTAGAAGAGACATCTGCCTTCAAGCGACAAATGATATTAGAAGTCACGCATTAATGTGAAGGACGCGATTCACTTTCTGACTTTCTGGACCTTTAATTCCCCTTGTCTAAATTGGCCAGGCAGGACGCTTCTTCATCTTTAGACCGTGTCATCCTCACATTTCAGCACATTACGGGAAGAAAGGCTGGCCCCATTGTTATCTCACGATCTGCCTATTCCTGCTTATTCCTATGCTAGGACAGGAACAAAGAGGATAATATTATGACTGGACTGAGATAAATTAAACTTAATTTCACTGGAATTAAAAGAGGCGTTTGATGGTTTTGAAAAGAGAAGCGATAATGAGGAATTCAATTTGATTAGTTTGCCGTTAAAGATAGTCTTACCGGTCTGTGGGAAAGCATTGATGGAGCTTCTCTTTCAGTGTTTCAAATTTGTGAACGGATAACGTGAACTAGAGAAAAAGAGAGAGGGTTGGGTTAATGTTATGACTCTCCTGAAAATTGTGCTGTTAACAAATTGGTGGGTCTCAGCTGTTTTCCACCACTTCAGCCTCCAGGTATGTTCGCCTGCCTGTCTCCTGCTTCATTGTAGTGCTTCTTTCAATGTCGGACTCTCAGTTAAATCTGGACAGCCCAAATGACAACGCTACCGGCAAGACAGAGGCGGTTGACGGACGAGGAGAGAATAAAAGGAGCCTAAATCAGCCCCCCCCCTCAGCTTCCCCACCACTTCTCCCCACTGTCAGCCGGTCTGGACAGCCCCGAGGAGATCAAACCTGTTTGTAATCCCGCTCTTCCTCTTCATGTCTGTGTGTTTACAACCTGACCATATTTCTGCTGCAGCTCTGTCTGTGGTCTGCGTCCGTCTCCATTAGATCAAATGTAGGAAGGTGTGGAAGAAATGTGATGCATTCATTGTCCTTGGCTGACAAGCTTCTCGCGGTGCTTTTGTTTGATAGAAGCTGACAAATGACGGGCAATTAATTTGTGCAAAGTGCTCCTCCTTGAATCTCCGCACGGTCGTAATAGACGTCTTGAGCCTGAGGTCTGAGTGAATTGTGAAGCGTTTGCAATGTGACGCTCATCAGATAGCGTTTCCCGTCAGGAGACAGGTCGGCTAACTGACTAGCATAGCATTTTTATGCCCATCTGTGGATCGCAGGATCAGAATCTGCTGGGTTGCTGTGGAGGAGGAAAAAAAAAAAACTTTTGGGTGCGACTCTGGAACATCTTCAATGGAAACCGCATGACTTTAAATGGGTAACCACCGGGTGGTCCAATAAGCTGTATGATGACATTTACTGACACATGTGTCTCTTGCAATTAATTTCAACTCCTTGAAACATCAACTTTTACACCCTCTCTTTTGGGATGTTTCATGCTGTGATTTATCTGGAACCCAGAGAAATTTGATCAAAAGATGACATAAATGAATTCCAAGCAAGTTGCCACGGGTTTCCCAAGGGCCTCTGTGGTTATCTCAATTAAACCCATCCTGTTAAAACTTCAGATCTTTTCAAGAAAGAAAATAAAAAAAGACTATATTACAAAACACACCATTAAGGGCTAATAAGGTCTTTGCAAACGTTCTTCATAAATCCTGTTTTCTACTGATGTCAACCCAAACCTCATGGTCAGAAGTAAACAGGATGCTGTAGCGCTCACCACATCCTATCCCAGTCATCTGCCTTACTAAAGCAGAAAAAGGAAAACATATCTCTGTCATGCTTTTAATTTACAAACCCACTTGCTCTGCAAACAATCTAACACCGCAAACTCTCCACAACTCTTTTGGTCTGTAACTTCAAAGAAATAGGGAAATCCCTTTTCACCGACTCAGAATTGACAAATAAGCATAACTGAGTGAATAAGCAACATTTTTGCTTGGTTTGCTGGATCCATGTCCACATTTGCTAAAAAAAAAAGAAAAAGATTGTTTCTTGAGAAAAACAACAGCCACCTTAATAAAATGGTGCAAAAATTCAGTGTTTGTTGCTCAAATCGGCAAACATTACCAGACTAGACAAGAAACAACTAAACAAGAGGTGGAGGGGGAACAATCCATGTGGATTTTGTTTTGTGCTCCCAAATTTACAATCAGCAGCAGCTGAGCCCACTATACCCATCTTGGCCGTGATTAGTCTGATTTCTCCATGCTGTAGGCAGTGCTGAGTTGCTCTATAAATGACATAAAAGCCCAGTAATCAGCTTGTAGGGCAAATCCAGTTTCACATTATTAAGCTGAGACAGAAATGATCATTTGCAGCCAAATGTCTTTGCTGTCTGACATTCAACAATGACTTGTTTAGAACTCTTTCATTTCAGCAGAAATCCCAATTTATTGGGATGGAGAAATATTGTTGAGAAGGAGGAAATATTTAATATATATGAGAAGCTGCAAAAACCACTGTCACAAAAAAAACTGATTTCTTTGTTACCTTAAGGCAGTTGCAACTAATTCATTTTCAACAAAATTGTAGATGTCTTTCTGTTTCCGCACACCTGGCTTCAATAATAGCTCATTAGCAAAATGCTGCGGCTTTGTGTTCGTAAAGCTTGACTGCATGCTAGTGAGGCAGCTTTGCACTTGAATTCAAGTGTGTAGGACAAGAGAGACCTCTGAAAGTGGCAGGACTCTGGCTCTCAAGGAATGTAATTTGAGACCACTGATCTAAACAGAAATCAGTACTGAATTACTTGCTTTTTAATAGCTATCTTGCATTAACGATATAGAATGACATATGCTATCAGCCTGATAAAAACCAGCCCCTGCCCAATGCTTTGCTTTGTACAGAGAATCTGGGCTCTTGACTAACAACAAACGATTGCTTGCTGGAGGAGTGGACTTTGTTGAAGTTTAAAATTTTACCCAACCACTCATATTTGCCCTTGACATATGTAAATAATGCTATGAAGCTTACCGAAAAATGCCTGTGCTGTAAATAATTATCTACCACTGTGAAGAGAGAAATTCAGAGCTGAACGATACAACAGTTAATGGTAATTCAATAGCGTGGCCAACATGGACTGAACGGCTTCACTCACTTCCAATGCTGCCATTGCTAAAGCTACAGGCAGACTACAACTCTAAAATGGCGCAGAAAATTGACATCGTTGTTCGCAACTTCTCCTTCTGTTCACTGATTGGCTCAGTAGAAAAATGGATGATGAAACCAGTTCTTTTGACCCACTGAGGGTTAAGCTTTTACTTCAAATGATGCAGGAAATGACTATTGTCTGCAAGTTGTGCAAAAAAGAGTTAACCTATCACCGAATCAAGCCTAAAATGTATTCATGCAAAATCTGCTGCAGCAAACACCAACGTCCCTAATGCTAATGTCAGCTTCCGCAAACCACATTTGTAAAGAAGTACTTTTTTTTAAAGAAGCTACATGAACTATCAGGGGTTCCTGGAACACTTCTAAGTGCAAAGGGGATAATGGCACTTTGCACCAAACTGATCTCCCGACTATTAAATTCAACATACCACACTAGAGCCATCCCGCTTGGACACCTGTCTTGCTTTCCCACTAAGATTTGCTAAAGTATTCAAGTGTCGTGAAGATTTGAAAGAAGCAAACATGAAGACATCCAGCAAGGAGTTAATAAAGGAAGTTTTGCCATGCTGATGACCTCCATCTCATTCTTGAATTTAAAGAGTCAAACAAACAAACCAGGGTCAATCCGTCAATAGGTGTCCAACAGGGAGCCCATGATAGAGGGACTGGAGTTGAGAAGGGTGGGTCAAAAGAGTGTTTAAATCAATATCATCACCATTGCATGCTATGATATCTGCCGAAAAAGAACAGCAATTGTGGTCTTCCATAGTTTGATAGGCTGAAATAAAATGCCTTAGCAGGCAATGACCGTAATGTCTGCCTGCAGAGCAAAGAGCGCACTCTCCTCTCCAAGCCTTCTATCTTTTTCGAGCTTCAAGCAACTTCAATTTGTCTTTTTGGTCAACCAGAGACACAGTGAATGGAAAAATCCTCCCTGCTGCTTGAAATAAAAGGCCTAAATCAAACAAACACCAGGAGAGTTTCACCATATTAGCCTTGTCTACACTTAGGTCACATCCCGCAGAGAAGTGAATGCAAAATCCCGCTTAAGTTAATTTTATAAAGCATATCCTCCCTATGCATTATCAGTTCTTTCTCCATGCTGAAGTATTTGCAACTGGTAGTCAAAAACCACCTGCAGGAGTTATTTAACAATTTCCTTAAGTGCAGCTGGAGAAGTCCTGTAGCTACATCCAACATCCAGAAACGTCAGTAAAACCAATTACAATTGCTAAAATTTTTTAAGTGCATGCCCAAAAAAAAAAAATTCAATACTTAGCAGAAATGAAAACAACAGTAGCAGCGCTAATAGTCTTACAGAATACAGACCCCCTACCTGGCAGCCCCTTTTTCCACGACCCCCAGCTGTTTGTGGATTGTCGAACCATAGCGGCCCGTTGACAGCCTCCCCCAGATTGCCAATTTGCCGTTGGTGGTCCAAGGTTTCGCCTATCCTCTCTCAGCATTGTGCAACTGGAATAGGTGCGTCCTCCCCTGTTCACGCTGCGGTTGTAGCTCCCCGATCTGATTGGACAGCGCTGAGCGAGACCTCATCAGCAGAACATCCCTGTTGTCATGACAACTTGGCGATTTCCCAACAGGGGTGTGTTGGTAGAAGGGTGGGGTGGCGGGTCACGTTTGCTTCCTTGCCTCTGACTGGCACAAGCAGACAACTCATTTTTCATCATCGCTACTTCAGCGCTTGCTGTTTCCCCTTTCACAGACCTAGCGGGCTAAGCTAATCTGCCCAGCCTGCGATCTTCGAGAATTTATGGGGCATTCTGCTCTAAACCTATGAGTCTACAGGCAGCTGTCTCACCAGGATTTCTTTGCCCGATGTCTCGCACCACAGGACGCCAAATCAGCTTAAAACGATAACCATAGTCATTATTCTGACACGTGAAATTCAAGAGGTGGATCGCAAATTCAGCAATGGCCTTTTAAGTCAAAGCAGTTCAAATGATTTTCTTTTGTGTTCGCATCCGTAGATAATTATTATTTTTAACTCTTAAGCATAAATGCACACAATCACAAGTTCTTCCTCATTTGTTTGAGAATGTTGATTTCAGAGAATACATTTGAGAACCATATCTCAAGTTTCTACTAGGAAGCGAACAATAAGATGACAACCAAACATCACACTTCAAACATGACAAAAAAAACCATTTAGGACCAAATGATCAAAACTAAGTTGCGATGCTGCCAGTTTTGTCATCATGCCATTAACATGCCATTCAGTAATATAAAAAGGGAAACTAAATCCCACAGAATGAAGCTGGAGCAGATCAAGGACAACAAAAGAAATAAAGAAGTCGGAGAGGACAGAAAAGAGGGTGAAACTGGGAAGAAAGTAAAAGCAAAGCATTATTCTGTTGTCAGCCATGCCATGCACAGCCCAAGCAGATGAATGTTTTGTGGCTGAGACACCCGCTGTGCTGCTAGCCTGCTAGCCCATGATAGCTAGCCTGTTCCCAGGGTTTTCTCCAAATTACCTCCTGCCGAGATGGAGATGATGACCTTGGCCGCTGCTGGAGCTCTCCTCCCCCAACTAGGGAGTGAAAGGCGGATGCAGGACAGAGGGCTCAAGCCTTTGATTACTAATCCCCCAAACATTGTACTCCAGCCGGCACCCTACCTGGCCTTCAAGCCGGAGGCAGCTTGGCGATGGCCGCTGAAAGCAGGTGATGAATGGGGCATAGCTGCTGGAAGCCAGGCTCCCTGGGTAGCAGGGGAGCTTTGCAGGCCCACAAAGAGCCTCAGACCAGTTTCTGTTGGATTCCTAAAAGTTCTAACAGATTTCAGAAGAAACTTTTAAAAAAAACAAAAAAAACATGCACGCTATTAGTGTTTGAGTGTTGATGAGAGGAGGTCGTTTGAAAAAAAAAATGGACGTGTGACACAATTGTTAACAATAATGCAAATACGAAAAAAAGAAGCAGTCAGCGTGAGCATTACTTTCACTTTGACCAAACCAGTCATCGCCAAGCTGTATACCAAAACAACAAGTAATGAACTTGATCACACAAATCTTAAAAGAGCGTGGTATCTTACAGCGCTAGGTTTCTTTTTGTATTGCCTCTACCCAGCATGTGTTAGGGGCTTAAATCCAATCTGAGGTCATCAGTGGTAATTCCAAGTCTTAACATTTTGTTTTTTACATTTAGTAACTAAAAGAGCCTTCTGAAGACTTTTGGTGAAAACCTCAAAATAGTGTTTGTAAATCTGTAAATCTTTCTCGTGTTAAAATTGAAAAAGTAAACATTTTTTCATAAAAAGTCTGAGGGAATAAACTGAACAAAAGGTAGGTATTTTGTACAAAATTAGCCACAACAAGCAGAAGACACTGACGAGCACAATCACACTGATCACTATGGGCAGGTACGGTGACTCTCAAATTTGTCGATTCAGGTTTTCAAACCGTGACAAGCAATTCAGCGTTCTTGCCAAACCTGTCTGGATTTTGAAAAAAAGAAAGTTCAGCGAAATCACAAAGTAAAAAAAAAAAAAAAAAAAAAGCACAAACCTTCTTATTGTAACATCAGTAGCATTTTGGCAGAGACTGCTGGATGCCAGAATCTTAAGAGTACCGGAGCTGAATTCAATGCCTCTTGTCAGGGGAGCCTGATGTGATTATCGCCCCCTGCTAGGACAGGGATAGTGAAGTTGTCTCGTGCTGGCAAGGACGCCCAAAACAGCACTGCGGGACGCCCCTCTCGCTGTCCCTGGTCCGGGAACGTCGCAGCAGACGCAACGGGGATCCAAAACATCCATCATCTTTGGCAAAAGGGTCTGTGTGTTTGTGTGTGGCATCCGTGCGTGTGTGAATTCCAATTTTGTTTTGCAGTGCAACATTGTTGTTCCTCCTCATGCATGGCAGCAAATGGGATACTGGAGACAAACTATGATCACTGATCTATAAACTTGTGTATGAGGTCAAAGCACAGTCGACTGGACACTTCTGGGCTTATTTTTTTAAATGCGTCTTCCTGGGTGTATAAACCAACTCTAAAACAGTCCCTCGAGTATGTACACATTTCTGTTTGCCAGAAAGCGGGTAAAAATCATTGTTTGTGCTGCCTTAGGAATATTCCCCTCTTCATACTTTCCACTGAGGAGTCTGTTGCTCCAGGCTCATATCGACAGATCCACTGCTGCCTATTGATCTACGAATTTGTACAATGTGATAATAGCAACATGTCTGTTCAGGTTGTGGGTTTGTGATGTGTCTGTTTATCTATTTTTTAATGTTCTCGACTGTCTGTGTGAAAATCATTTTTGCAAAAGCAGCTAGGTACAATAGAATGTTTAATTAAACAGGCCCTCAAAAATTTCAGTCGTCTACATGAAGACAAAAAGTGCGTTAAAGCCACGCAAAAGTTGCAATTTAAGTAGAAATAATGAGTAGAAAAAGTTATACATAAATAAAACCCAAAATAGTAAAAGGCCTCGGGATAACGAAACTCTTCCTTCCCTAAGGAGATGTTAATGCATGCTGATTGGAAGATGGGTTTTACATGTGATTTTGAGATGGGAATCTTAAAAATTTCCATCTTAAGCAGGTGCTTATGCTCAAGCAGGTATATGCAACACTGATATACGTAGTTAACCCAACTGGTGATGCGGTTCTATGCACTTCGACCACCCCGGCACAGATCAGGAGAGCTTGCCTTAGTTATCAGGGCATTTCAGTAGTTTTCCCCACATTGTACCACCCAACCCCCCTTTTGCTTTCTGTGCTGTCCCCCTAGAGGCAAAGTGGGTAAAATAAGACTTCAAAGCAACTCCAAAATAGTCCTGACACAAACTCATTTCCTCATGTTACATGATGGGGGCTGGCAGGCTCACTAGACCGCTCCAACTCTGATATGTCTCAGCCTCCTGCTCTGTGCTACTTCATAACAAGGGGTGGGTGACAGGACGCCATTTTGACAGAGTGATTGTGGACAGTCTGACACAGACTTAAAAGAAGCACTTTGGGGGTGGGGTGTAGGGTATACAACCATCTATCTGTGGGTCATGGTGCGCTCAGATGAGGATGTGGAAATGGGAGCTCATTTAGGGGGATGCTTTTAGTAATAAAAGGCCACAAATGAAAGTAAATAAGGATGAAGCAGCACAGTACGTCAGTGTACTGGTTATACTGCTAAAAACGGGTTTCGTTAGTTAACATGAGACGATTTAGTGCAAACAGAAACTAAAGAAACAGTTACCAAACAACAAGCAAAAAAAAAAAAAAGTTAGGTTATAGTGAGATCAAACATTTTAGACACATATATATTATATATATCACATTGAACCATTTTATGAGTGCCTAACTAAAGGGTTATTCCACAGCTTACATGGGCAGTATACTGTATTGTCCAGGCCCAAAGTCTCACTTTATGGCACAATCAAGTAACTGTGCTTCCTTCAGTTTATTATAAAAATCCTACATATCAAACGATACCTGTTAGCCGTTGCAGCTAATGACGCGCTCCTGCAGGCGCCATTACCACACACTCCCCGAGTCACGTCCACAAAACCAAACCGCTCCAATGCGGGATGAACAGGAATCCGTCTGAGAAATGTTCGTAGCTCCCTAATTTCTCACCCGGTTTCTATGAAATATGATGTAAAGCCCGACAAACAGTCAAAGCCCTCCAATGGCCTTGAACTTAGTTCAGTTTCATTTTTTCCATCTGTCAGGACGTTTCCCATAAGTAATGCCTGTCAGTGGTTGGATTTAGCTTTCCCGTTCTCCTCCACGCCCTGTCCGAGCAGCACCGTTTCTGTTACTTGTTTGAAAAGCTTGTTTATTTTTCCCGTAAAGGAATATCTAGTTCGGGACACAGAAATAAGCACCTTCAACTCTCGCTTCTGTTGATTTCTTTGTTTACGAGTTAGGAGACGTGACTAGATGCAGCTAGCTAGCTAGCTAGCTCCTTCTCTGTTTCCTAGTAGCCATGATAACCTTCAATGGTTACCATTATTTTATTTTGATTTTATAAATATTATTTTTGGGAACGCGTCAGTGTTGCAGAAAGTTTTTTTTTTCCGCCGTTGCTGATTGGTTAGTTATTTTCGTGTGGAAAGGAGAGCGGAGGAGACGCACGTGGTCCATATAAGCAGCTAGCAGAGTTAAGATAAGCTATTCTTACCTTATGGCAGGTAGCAGCTCATTATGTGAGATTCAGCAAAGGCCAGACTGTAAACCAACTGACGAGCTTCTTCATTGTTTTTATGGAGGTTGGCAAACAACTATAGCATTGCCACGTCGCCCCTCTTCTGCAGTGAGGCATCCAGCCATGTTTGTCTTCACTTTTACAACTTAAATATTGCTGCATGAGTGCAATGAAAGTATTTTCATATGCAAGTTTTTTTTCTTTGTACTGCAGATATGTTTCTGATGATTTAATAACATTGTAACATGATACAAAACGTATATTTGGGGCCTGCCTAGCAATGCATAAGGAGAGCAGTTACTGACTTGCAAAGCAAGTCAGTAACTGCCTCCATGCATTGCATGGCAGGCACCTATTAATCTACACCCAATAGAATGTCTCTTTATTATTGGGGCCTGCCCATAGCAATGCATAAGGAGAGCAGTGACTGACTTGCGAAGCAAGTCAGTCACTGCCTCCATGCATTGCATGGCAGGCACCTATTAATCTACACCCAATAGAATGTCTCTTTATTATTATTGGGGCCTGCCTAGCAATGCATAAGGAGAGCAGTGACTGACTTGCGAAGCAAGTCAGTCACTGCCTCCATGCATTGCATGGCAGGCACCTATTAATCTACACCCAATAGAACGCCTCTTTATTATTATTGGGGCCTGCCCATAGCAATGCATAAGGAGAGCAGTGACTGACTTGCGAAGCAAGTCAGTCACTGCCTCCATGCATTGCATGGCAGGCACCTATTAATCTACACCCAATAGAATGCCTCTTTATTATTATTGGGGCCTGCCCATAGCAATGCATAAGGAGAGCAGTGACTGACTTGCGAAGCAAGTCAGTCACTGCCTCCATGCATTGCATGGCAGGCACCTATTAATCTACACCCAATAGAATGCCTCTTTATTATTATTATAGATCTTTATTTTTCTTCCGTAGACCGGAATGCGGCTCGCACCGCTGCGAGCTCACCCACAAAAGTGGTATCAAAACGTGCGGCTCGTTCCCGGCATTGGAGCTATTACTTTTATGGGGAATCGGCGTTACGACGGCGACGTAAAAAGCGAAAAACGAGCGAAATTTCCAACTGCCGAAATGCAGAGCATAACTGCCACCAACTGCCGCTCCGCTAGAGTGAAAAATGAAGTGGATTTCTGACCCCAAATAAATTTTGAAATCGCCGCCACGCCCACAAATATCGTGCAATCGGTATGAAACTCGGACATGACATCGATACGTATGTCTGCTCCGGTAAAATGTTTTCAAAATTTTTCTAGGGCTTACGGTTTTCTGTCAAGGTGCTTTAGAGCAAAATCAAGTTCCAGCCTAACTGACGCTCTCCACCATATATTTTCATACTTTTCTGGAAAATTTCAGACCTCAACACACACCATTTTTATATCATCGCTGTAATTTCTATTAATGAGCTACAGATTTGATTTGCAGGACTATCGGACACAAAAAATAGCTCTCTCATATGCTTCAAACGGTTTTCCGATACGTATCACGGTTTCCGAACGGCAAGGACTTGTTCGGGCTGCTTTTTCCATTATAACTGACTGAGCTGTCTCACAAAGATAGAAATCTGTCTCTGCCTCACACACATGACAGTTGACCTCTTTAGAACTACAATTCCTGAAGGTTAGAACTACAACATGGCGGAACACTCAGTGCCTACAAAAGAGTCAGAGCTGATTGTCAGAACTACAACATGGCGGAACTGTCAGTTACTGCTGAGGAGGAATGAGCTGGCCTTTAGAATTAAATTGTGTTTGGGCTTTTATAACTGATTTTTAGCAACCATTGTTACACACAGTATTTGTGAGGCAATTTTAAATTAAGCTGAATGAAAATTTCAAAATAAAAGCTGGAATATTTCCCTCAGGCCTGTCAGAAAAACTAACTGCTTCAAGCATTTACAATTAAGTCTCTCCTTGTGTGTCACACTGACATGAGAGTTGACCTTATCCTTAGAACTACATTGACTGCAGGTTTGGACTACAACATGGCAGAACACTCAGTGCCTACAGAAGAGGTCATAGGTGAATATAAAAACTACAACATGGTGAAACTGTCAGTTACTACTGAGGAGGAATGAGCTGGCCTTTAGAATTGCATTGTGTTTGGGCTTTTTATAACTGATTTTAAGCAACCATTGTTACACACAGTATTTGTGTGGAAATTTTAAATTAAGCTGAATGAAAATTTCAAAATAAAACCTTGAATATTTCTCTCAGGCCTGTCAGAAAAACTAACTTCTTCAAGCATTTATAATTAAGTCTCTCCTTGTGTGTCACACTGACATGACAGTTGACCTCTTCTTTAGAACTACAATTCCGGAAGGTTAGAACTACAACATGGCAGAAAACTCAGTGCCTACAGAAGAGGTCATAGGTGAATATAAAAACTACAACATGGTGGAACTGTCAGTTACTACTGAGGAGGACTGAGCTGCTCTTTAGAACTACAATTCCTGAAGGTTAGAACTACAACATGGCGGAACACTCAGTGCCTACAGAAGAGGTCAGAGCTGATTGTCAGAACTACAACATGGCGGAACTGTCAGTTACTACTGAGGAGGAATGAGCTGGCCTTTAGAATTATATTGTGTTTGGACTTTTTATAACTGATTTCAAATGGTTGTGTAACAATAATTTGTTACACACAGAATTAGTGTGGTAATTTTAAATTAATTTGAATTAAAATTTCAAAATAAAAGCCCTGACATACTTTTATATTATGGAATTGCTCTCTTGGGGATTATGTGACTTTTTTCAACAAAACCACTGTTACACTTTGGATTATTTTGGACAGTTAAAATGAAGCTTACTGAAAATTTCAAAATAAAAGCCTTAAGATTCCTTTCTGGCTCATGCATATTTTAGGGAACATGGCTGCCTCAAACTGATAGAATTAAGTCTCCCCCTGTCTGACTCACAGCTGGCAGAGGATCCATTACCATGGCAACGGAACACAAAGGGGCCAGCTGATTAGGACTACAAAAACGCATCACTGTAGTTCTAACTATGGCAGAACTCAGAGAAAAAAGCTGGACTTTAGAACTGCTTGTGTTTTGTGCCTTTTATAACTATTTTTAACCAACCATTGTTACACATGGAAATAGTGTGGCAATTTTAAATTAACTTTAAAAAAAATTCAAAATAAAAGCCTTGAGAATTTTTAGATTAAATAAGTGCTCTTTTGACCATTATATGTCTGATTTAATCAAATCACTGTTATACATGGGATTACATTGACCATTTAAAATGAAACATTCTGAACATTTCAAAATAAAAGCCTTAAGATTCGGCCATGGCTAATGCAGCGCCGCAGTCGCTGCAATGATATTAGCTTGCATTATCTTTTCCTCTCAAGTTAGGACACTGTCTTGCACAGCAAGACAGTGCATTAGCATTAGCACAAACATTAGCATTTCACTGTTCACCACCAGAACACTGCCATAGGCAGTGCAAGAAGATTATCCTGCATGATCTTTTCCACTCAGGTTAGGGCTATGCCTTGCAGAGCAAGGCAGAGCATTGGCATTAGCCTTTTACCTTGCATGAGGTATTAGCTATTTCCTTACTTATTACCCATATTTAGTTTCCTGAATGCAGTAAGTCATGCTTGTGAATTTCCACGTGCTATTGATGACATTGCAGCTTTCTTTAGCATGGATGCTAATGTTTAGCATCAGAACGCTGGGTCCAAATCAACGGGCACACTTTGGCAGGCCCCGGTTAAATTTCTTCAGGAATTTTCTAGTTATTATAACTTCTTCTTCCGCTACCGTTAATGCGGCTCGCATCGCTGCGAGCCCACCCACAAAAGTGGTATCAAAACGTGTGGCTCGATCCCGGCATTGGAGCTATTACTTTTATGGGGAATCGGCGTTGCGACGTAAAAAGCGAAAAACGAGCGAAATTTCCAACTGCCGAAACGCAGAGCATAACTGCCACCAACTGCCGCTCCGCTAGAGTGAAAAATGAAGTGGATTTCTGACCCCAAATAAATTTTGAAATCGCCGCCACGCCCACAAATATCGTGCTATTGGTATCAAACTCGGTCATGACATAGATACGAATGTTTGCTCCGGTAAAATGTTTTCAAAATTTTTCTAGGGCTTACGGTTTTCTGTCAAGGTGCTTTAGAGCAAAATTAAGTTCCAGCCTAACTGACGCTCTCCACCATGTATTTTCATACTTTTCTGGAAAATTTCAGACCTCAGCGCACACCATTTTTCTCTCATCGCTGTAATTACTATGAATGAGCTACAGATATGATTTGCAGGACTATCGGAGACAAAAAATAGCTCTCTCATATGCTTCAAACGGTTTTCCGATACGTATCACGGTTTCCGAACGGCAAGGAGTTGTTCGGGCTGCTTTTTCCATTATAACTGACTGAGCTGTCTCACAAAGATAGAAATCTGTCTCTGCCTCACACACATGACAGTTGACCTCTTTAGAACTACAATTCCTGAAGGTTAGAACTACAACATGGCGGAACACTCAGTGCCTACAAAAGAGGTCAGAGCTGATTGTCAGAACTACAACATGGCGGAACTGTCAGTTACTGCTGAGGAGGAATGAGCTGGCCTTTAGAATTATATTGTGTTTGGGCTTTTATAACTGATTTTAAGCAACCATTGTTACACACAGGTTTAGTGTGGCAATTTTAAATTAAGCTTAATGAAAATTTCAAAATAAAAGCCCTGAGATTCTTTTATATCACGTAATTGCTCTCTTGGGCATTATGTGACTTTTTTAACAAAACCACTGTTAAACTTTGGATTATTTTGGACATTTAAAATTAAGCTGAATGAAAATTTCAAAATAAAACCTTGAATATTTCTCTCAGGCCTGTCAGAAAAACTAACTTCTTCAAGCATTTAGAATTAAGTCTCTCCTTGTGTGTCACACTGACATGACAGTTGACCTCTTTAGAACTACAATTCCTGAAGGTTAGAACTACAACATGGCGGAACACTCAGTGCCTACAAAAGAGGTCAGAGCTGATTGTCAGAACTACAACATGGTGGAACTGTCAGTTACTACTGAGGAGGAATGAGCTGGCCTTTAGAATTACATTGTGTTTGGGCTTTTATAACTGATTGTAAGCAACCTCTGTTACAGACAAGATTAGTTTGGCAATTTTAAATTAAGCTTAATAAAAATTTGGAAATAAAACCTTGAATATTTCTCTCAGGCCTGTCAGAAAAACTAACTTCTTCAAGCACTTAGAATTAAGTCTCTCCTTGTGTGTCACACTGACATGACAGTTGACCTCCTCTTTAGAACTACAATTCCTGAAGGTTAGAAGTACAACATGGCGGAACACTCAGTGCCTACAGAAGAGGTCATAGGTGAATATAAAAACTACACCATGGTGGAACTGTCAGTTACTACTGAGGAGGACTGAGCTGCTCTTTAGAACTACAATGACTGCAGGTTAGAACTACAACATGGCGGAACTCTCAGTGCCTACAAAAGAGGTCAGAGCTGATTATCAGAACTACAACATGGCGGAACTGTCAGTTACTACTGAGGAGGAATGAGCTGGCCTTTAGAATTACATTGTGTTTGGGCTTTTTATAACTGTTTTTAAGCAACCATTGTTACACACAGTATTTGTGTGGAAACTTTAAATTAAGCTGAATAAAAATTTCAAAATAAAACCTTGAATATTTCTCTCAGGCCTGTCAGAAAAACTAACTTCTTCAAGCATTTATAATTAAGTCTCTCCTTGTGTGTCACACTGACATGACAGTTGACCTCTTCTTTAGAACTACAATTCCTGAAGGTTAGAACTACAACATGGCGGAACACTCAGTGCCTACAGAAGAGGTCATAGGTGAATATAAAAACTACAACATGGTGGAACTGTCAGTTACTACTGAGGAGGAATGAGCTGGCCATGACAAGTACTTGGTTTTTGGGAATTTTAGAACTGATTTCAAAACTCCATACTTACACATGGGATTAGTGTTACCATTAAAATTAAGCTTAATGTAAATTTCAAAATAAAAGCCTTGACAATTTTTCCATCAAGTAATTGCTCTTTTGACCACTATATAACTGATTTAACCCAATCAGTGTTAAACATGGGATGAGATTGGCCATTTAAAATTAATCTCAATGAAAATTTCAAAATAAAAGCCTTAAGATTACTTTCTGGCTCATGCCTATTTTAGGCAAAATGGCTGCCTCAAACTGATAGAATTAAGTCTCCCCCTGTCTGACTCACAGCTGGCAGAGGATCCATTACCATGGCAACGGAACACAAAGGGGCCAGCTGATTAGGACTACAAAAACGCATCACTGTAGTTCTAACTATGGCAGAACTCAGAGAAAAAATCTGGACTTTAGAACTGCTTGTGTTTTGGGCCTTCTATAACTATTTTTAACCAACCATTGTTACACATGGAATTAGTGTGGAAATTTTAAATTAAGCTTGAAAAAATTTCAAAATAAAAGCCTTGAGAATTTTTAGATTAAATAAGTGCTCTTTTGACCATTATATGTCTGATTTAACCAAATCACTGTTATACATGGGATTACATTGACCATTTAAAATTAAACATTCTGAACATTTCAAAATAAAAGCCTTAAGATTCGGCCGTGGCTAATGCAGCGCCGCAGGCGCTTCAATGATATTAGCTTGCATTATCTTTTCCTCTCAAGTTAGGGCACTATCTTGCGCAGCAAGACAGTGCATTAGCATTAGCACAAACATTAGCATTTCTCTGTTTCCCACCAGTGCACTGCCATAGGCAGTGCAATAAGATTATCCTGCATGATCTTTTCCACTCAGGTTAGGGCTCTGCCTTGCGCAGCAAGGCAGAGCATTAGCCTTTTACCTTGCATTAGCTATTTCCCTTACTTATTACCCATATTTAGTGTCCTGAATGCAGTAAGTCATGCTTGTGAAGCTCCATATGCTATTGATGACATTGCAGCTTTCTTTAGCATGGATGCTAATGTTTAGCATCAGAACGCTGGGTCCAAACCGACGGGCACACTTTGGCAGGCCCCGGTTAAATTTCTTCAGGAATTTTCTAGTTCTTATAACTTATTCTTCCGTAGACCGGAATGCGGCTCGCACCGCTGCGAGCCCACCCACAAAAGTGGTATCAAAACGTGCGGCTTGTTCCCGGCATTGGAGCTATTACTTTTATGGGGAATCGGCGTTACGACGGCGACGTAAAAAGCGAAAAACGAGCAAAATTTCCAACTGCCGAAACGCAGAGCATAACTGCCACCAACTGCCGCTCCGCTAGAGTGAAAAATGAAGTGGATTTCTGACCCCAAATAAATTTTGAAATCGCCGCCACGCCCACCAATATCGTGCTACCGGTATGAAACTCGGACATGACATCGATACGAATGTCTGCTCCGGTAAAATGTTTTCGAAATTTTTCTAGGGCTTACGGTTTTCTGTCAAGGTGCTTTAGAACAAAATCAAGTTCCAGCCTAACTGACGCTCTCCACCATATATTTTCATACTTTCATGGAAAATTTCAGACCTCAACACACACCATTTTTATCTCATCGCTGTAATTACTGTGAATGAGCTACAGATATGATTTGCAGGACTATCGGAGACAAAAAATAGCTCTCTCATATGCTTCAAACGGTTTTCCGATACGTATCACGGTTTCCGAACGGCAAGGAGTTGTTCGGGCTGCTTTTTCCATTATAATTGACTGAGCTGTCTCACAAAGATAGAAATCTGTCTCTTCCTCACACACATGACAGTTGACCTCTTTAGAACTACAATTCCTGAAGGTTAGAACTACAACATGGCGGAACACTCAGTGCCTACAAAAGAGGTCAGAGCTGATTGTCAGAACTACAACATGGTGGAACTGTCAGTTACTACTGAGGAGGAATGAGCTGGCCTTTAGAATTACATTGTGTTTGGGCTTTTATAACTGATTTTAACCAACCATTGTTACACACAGGATTAGTATGGGAATTTTAAATTAAGCTTAATGAAAATTTCAAAATGAAAGCCCTGAGATTCTTTTATATCACATAATTGCTCTCTTGGGCATTATGTGACTTTTTTAACATAACCACTGTTAAACTTTGGATTATTTTGGACATTTAAAATGAAGCTTAATGAAAATTTCAAAATAAAACCTTGAATATTTCTCTCAGGCCTGTCAGAAAAACTAACTTCTTCAAGCATTTAGAATTAAGTCTCTCCTTGTGTGTCACACTGACATGACAGTTGACCTCCTCTTTAGAACTACAATTTCTGAAGGTTAGAACTACAACATGGCGGAACACTCAGTGCCTACAAAAGAGTCAGAGCTGATTGTCAGAACTACAACATGGCGGAACTGTCAGTTACTGCTGAGGAGGAATGAGCTGGCCTTTAGAATTACATTGTGTTTGGGCTTTTATAACTGATTGTAAGCAACCACTGTTACAGACAGGATTAGTTTGGCAATTTTAAATTAAGCTTAATAAAAAATTCGAAATAAAACCTTGAATATTTTTCTCAGGCCTGTCAGAAAAACTAACTTCTTCAAGCACTTAGAATTAAGTCTCTCCTTTTGTGTCACACTGACATGACAGTTGACCTCCTCTTTAGAACTACAATTCCTGAAGGTTAGAACTACAACATGGCAGAACACTCAGTGCCTACAGAAGAGGTCATAGGTGAATATAAAAACTACAACATGGTGGAACTGTCAGTTACTGCTGAGGAGAAATGAGCTGGCCATGACAAGTACTTGGTTTTTGGGAATTTTTTGAACTGATTTCAAAACTCCATAGTTACACATGGGATTAGTGTTACCATTAAAATTAAGCTTAATGTAAATTTCAAAATAAAAGCCTTGACAATTTTTCCATCAAGTAATTGCTCTTTTGACCACTATATAACTGATTTAACCCAATCAGTGTTAAACATGGATGAGATTGGCCATTTAAAATTAATCTCAATGAAAATTTCAAAATAAAAGCCTTAAGATTCCTTTCTGGCTCATGCCTATTTTAGGGAAAATGGCTGCCTCAAACTGATAGAATTATGTCTCCCCCTGTCTGACTTACAGCTGGCAGAGGATCCATTACCATGGCAACGGAACACAAAGGGGCCAGCTGATTAGGACTACAAAAACGCATCACTGTAGTTCTAACTATGGCAGAACTCAGAGAAAAAAGCTGGACTTTAGAACTGCTTGTGTTTTGGGCCTTTTATAACTATTTTTAACCAACCATTGTTACACATGGAATTAGTGTGGAAATTTTAAATTAAGCTTTAAAAAAAATTCAAAATAAAAGCCTTGAGAATTTTTATATTAAATAAGTGCTCTTTTGACCATTATATGTCTGATTTAACCAAATCACTGTTATACATGGGATTACATTGACCATTTAAAATTAAACATTCTGAACATTTCAAAATAAAAGCCTTAAGATTCGGCCGTGGCTAATGCAGCGCTGCAGGCGCTGCAATGATATTAGCTTGCATTATCTTTTCCTCTCAAGTTAGGGCACTGTCTTGCACAGCAAGACAGTGCATTAGCATTAGCACAAACATTAGCATTTCTCTGTTCCCCACCAGTGCACTGCCGTAGGCAGTGCATTAAGATTATCCTGCATGATCTTATCCACTCAGGTTAGGGCTCTGCCTTGCGCAGCAAGGCAGAGCATTAGCCTTTTACCTTGCATTAGCTATTTCCCTTACTTATTACCCATATTTAGTGTCCTGAATGCAGTAAGTCATGCTTGTGAAGCTCCATGTGCTATTAATGACATTGCAGCTTTCTTTAGCATGGATGCTAATGTTTAGCATCAGAACGCTGGGTCAAAATCGACGGGCACACTTTGGCAGGCCCCGGTTAAATTTCTTCAGGAATTTTCTAGTTGGGGCCTGCCCATAGCAATGCATAAGGAGAGCAGTGACTGACTTGCAAAGCAAGTCAGTCACTGCCTCCATGCATTGCATGGCAGGCACCTATTAATCTACACCCAATAGAATGTCTCTTTATATATTATAACTTATTCTTCCGTAGACCGGAATGCGGCTCGCACCGCTGCGAGCCCACCCACAAAAGTGGTATCAAAACGTGCGGCTTGTTCCCGGCATTGGAGCTATTACTTTATGGGGAATCGGCGTTACGACGGCGACGTAAAAAGCGAAAAACGAGCAAAATTTCCAACTGCCGAACCGAAAAGCTCAACTGCCAAAACCTAGAGTGTAACTGACGTTTCGTTAGAGTGTGGGAAGCAGTGCGATTCTGACCCCAAATAAATTTTGAAATCGCTGCCACTCCCACAAATATCGTGCAATAGGTCTCAAACTCGGTCATGACATAGATACGAATGTCTGCTCCGGTAAAATGTTTTCAAATTTTTTCTAGGGCTTACGGTTTTCTGTCAAGGTACTTTAGAGCAAAATCAAGTTCCAGCCTAACTGACGCTCTCCACCATGTATTTTAATACTTTTATGGAAAATTTCAGACCTCAGCACACACCATTTTTATATCATCGCTGCAATTACTGTGAATGAGCTACAGATTTGATTTGCAGGACTATCGGAGACAAAAATAGCTCTCTCATACGCTTCAAACGGTTTTCCGATACGTATCATGGTTCCCGAACGGCAAGGAGTTGTTCGGGCTGCTTTTTCCATTATAACTGACTGAGCTGTCTCACAAAGATAGAAATCTGTCTCTGCCTCACACACATGACAGTTGACCTCTTTAGAACTACAATTCCTGAAGGTTAGAACTACAACATGGCGGAACACTCAGTGCCTACAAAAGAGGTCAGAGCTGATTGTCAGAACTACAACATGGCAGAACACTCAGTGCCTACAAAAGAGGTCATAGGTGAATATAAAAACTACAACATGGCGGAACTGTCAGTTACTGCTGAGGAGGAATGAGCTGGCCTTTAGAATTACATTGTGTTTGGGCTTTTTATAACTGATTTTGACCAACCATTGTTACACACAGGATTAGTGTGGCAATTTTAAATTAAGCCTAATGAAAATTTCAAAATAAAAGCCCTGAGATTCTTTTATATCACGTAATTGCTATCTTGGGCATGATGTGACTTTTTTTTAACAAAACCACTGTTAAACTTTGGATTATTTTGGACATTTAAAATTAAGCTGAATGAAAATTTCAAAATAAAACCTTGAATATTTCTCTCAGGCCTGTCAGAAAAACTAACTTCTTCAAGCATTTAGAATTAAGTCTCTCCTTGTGTGTCACACTGACATGACAGTTGACCTCCTCTTTAGAACTACAATTCCTGAAGGTTAGAACTACAACATGGCGGAACACTCAGTGCCTACAAAAGAGGTCATAGGTGAATATAAAAACTACAACATGGCGGAACTGTCAGTTACTACTGAGGAGGACTGAGCTGCTCTTTAGAACTACAATGACTGCAGGTTAGAACTACAACATGGCGGAACACTCAGTGCCTACAGAAGAGGTCATAGGTGAATATAAAACTACAACATGGCGGAACTGTCAGTTACTACTGAGGAGGACTGAGCTGCTCTTTAGAACTACAATGACTGCAGGTTAGAACTACAACATGGCAGAACACTCAGTGCCTACAAAAGAGGTCAGAGCTGATTGTCAGAACTACAACATGGCGGAACTGTCAGTTACTACTGAGGAGGAATGAGCTGGCCTTTAGAATTACATTGTGTTTGGGCTTTTTATCACTGATTTTAAGCAACCACTGTTACACACAGTATTTGTGTGGAAATTTTAAATTAAGCTGAATGAAAATTTCAAAATAAAACCTTGAATATTTCTCTCAGGCCTGTCAGAAAAACTAACTTCTTCAAGCATTTAGAATTAAGTCTCTCCTTGTGTGTCACACTGACATGACAGTTGACCTCTTCTTTAGAACTACAAATCTGGAAGGTTAGAACTACAACATGGCGGAACACTCAGTGCCTACAAAAGAGTCAGAGCTGATTGTCAGAACTACAACATGGCGGAACTGTCAGTTACTACTGAGGAGGAATGAGCAGCTCTTTAGAACTACAATTCCTGAAGGTCAGAACTACAACATGGCGGAACACTCAGTGCCTACAGAAGAGGTCATAGGAGAATATAAAAACTACAACATGGTGGAACTGTCAGTTACTACTGATGAGTAATCAGCTGGCCATGACAAGTACTTGGTTTTTGGGAATTTTAGAACTGATTTCAAAACTCCATAGTTACACATGGGATTAGTGTTACCATTAAAATTAAGCTTAATGTAAATTTCAAAATAAAAGCCTTGACAATTTTTCTATCAAGTAATTGCTCTTTTGACCACTATATAACTGATTTAACCCAATCAGTGTTAAACATGGGATGAGATTGGCCATTTAAAATTAATCTCAATGAAAATTTCAAAATAAAAGCCTTAAGATTCCTTTCTGGCTCATGCCTATTTTAGGGGAAATGGCTGCCTCAAACTGATAGAATTAAGTCTCCCCCTGTCTGACTCACAGCTGGCAGAGGATCCATTACCATGGCAACGGAACACAAAGGGGCCAGCTGATTAGGACTACAAAAACGCATCACTGTAGTTCTAACTATGGCAGAACTCAGAGAAAAAGCTGAACTTTAGAACTGATTGTGTTTTGGGCCTTTTATAACTATTTTTAACCAACCATTGTTACACATGGAATTAGTGTGGAAATTTTAAATTAAGCTTTAAAAAAATTCAAAATAAAAGCCTTGACAATTTTTACATTAAATAAGTGCTCTTTTGACCATTATATGTCTGACTTAACCAAATCACTGTTATACATGGGATTACATTGACCATTTAAAATTAAACATTCTGAACATTTCAAAATAAAAGCCTTAAGATTCGGCCGTGGCTAATGCAGCGCCGCAGGCGCTGCAATGATATTAGCTTGCATTATCTTTTCCTCTCAAGTTAGGGCACTGTCTTGCACAGCAAGACAGTGCATTAGCATTAGCACAAACATTAGCATTTCTCTGTTTCCCACCAGTGCACTGCCGTAGGCAGTGCAATAAGATTATCCTGCATGATCCTTTCCACTCAGGTTAGGGCTCTGCCTTGCGCAGCAAGGCAGATCATTAGCATTAGCCTTTTACCTTGCATGAGGTATTAGCTATTTCCCTTACTTATTACCCATATTTACTATACATGCTTGTGACTCTCCACATTGTATTGATGACATTGCAGCTTTCTTTAGCATGGATGCTAATGTTTAGCATCAGAACGCTGGGTCAAAATCGACGGGCACACTTTGGCAGGCCCCGGTTAAATTTCTTCAGGAATTTTCTAGTTGGGGCCTGCCTAGCAATGCATAAGGAGAGCAGTTACTGACTTGCAAAGCAAGTCAGTAACTGCCTCCATGCATTGCATGGCAGGCACCTATTAATCTACACCCAATAGAATGTCTCTTTATTATTATTCTTTATTTTTCTTCCGCCAGCCGGAATGCGGCTCGTACCGCTGCGAGCCCACCCACAAAAGTGGTATCAAAACGTGCGGCTCGTTCCCGGCATTGGAGCTATTACTTTTGGTGGGATTCGGAGTTACGATAAAAAAGTAAAAAGCGAAAAACCATCAAAAATTTTTGTCAGTTAGAAACTCCCCAAACTAGAGTGTAATCAACGATTCGTTAGAGTGTGGGAAGCACTGCAATTCTGACCCCAAATAAATTTTGAAATCGCCGTCACGCCCACAAATATCGCCCTATCGGTATGAAACTCGGTCATAACATAGATACGCATGCCTGCTCCGGTAAAATGTTTTCAAAATTTTTCTAGGGCTTATGGTTTTCTGTCTAGGGCTTCAGAGCAAAGTGATGCGACAGGATTTCGACTCGCTCAGCCAGGTTCACTTCCATGTATTTCTGAAAAATGTCAGACCTCAGCGCACACCATTTTTATCTTGTCGCTGTTATTAATGTGAGTGATGTACAGATATGAATAGCGGGACTATCGGAGACGAAAGATAGCGCTCTCATACGCTTCAAACGGTTTTCCGATACGTATCACGGTTTCCGAACGGGAAGGAGTTGTTCGGACCGCTTTTTTCAGTGAAAACTGACTGGGTGTCTCACAAAGATAGAATTCTTTCTGTCTCACACACATGACAGTTGCAGAGGATTAATTACCATAGCAACGAAGCACAGCAGGGCCGAGCAGCTAATTAGAACTACAAAAACGCATCACTGTAGTTTTTACTATGGCAGAGCTTTGAGGAAGGTGTTGGCCTTTAGAACTACTTGTGTTTTGGGCATTTTATAACTGATTTTAACCAACCTTTGCTACACATGGGATTAGTGTTAATTAAGTTTAATTAATCTTAATGAAATTAAGCTTAATGAAAATTTCTAAATAAAAGCCTTGACAATTTTTATATCAATTGCTGTTTGGAGCATTTTAGAACTGATTTAACACAATCACTGTTACTCATGTGAATAGATTGGGGCCATTTAAACGAGGCTTACTGAAAATTTCAAAATAAAAGCCTTAATATTCCTTTCTGGCTCATGCCTATTTTAGTGAAAATGGCTGCCTCAAACTGATAGAATTATGTCTCCCCCTGTCTGACTCACAGCTGGCAGAGGATCCATTACCATAGCAACGGAGCAGAGCAGGGCCAGTGGTTAGGACTACAAATACGCATCACTGTAGTTTTTACTATGGCAGAGCTTTGAGGAAGGTGTTGGCCTTTAGAACTACTTGTGTTTTGGGCATTTTATAACTGATTTTATCCAACCATTGTTACACACAGGATTAGTGTGGCAATTTTAAATTAAGTTGAATGAAAATTTCAAAATAAAAGCCCTGAAATTCTTTTATATTATGGAATTGCTCTCTTGGGGATTATGTGACTTTTTTATATACACCACTGTTACACTTTAGATTATTTTGGAAAGTTAAAATGAAGCTTACTGAAAATTTCAAAATAAAAGCCTTAAGACTCTTTCTGGCTCATGCCTATTTTAGTGAAAATGGCTGCCTCAAACTGATAGAATTATGTCACCCCCTGTCTGACTCACAGCCTGCAGAGGATCCATTACCATAGCAATGGAACACAGCAGGGCCAGCTGGTTAGGACTACAAAAACGCATCACTGTAGTTCTAACTATTGCAGAACTCGGAGGAAAAGGCTGGACTTTAGAACTGCCTGTGTTTTGGGCCTTTTATAACTCTTTTTAACCAACCATTGTTACACATGGAATTAGTTTGGCAATTTTAAATTAAGCTTTAAACAAATTTCAAAATAAAAGCCTTGACAATTTTTATATTAAGTAAGTGCTTTTTTGACCATTATATGTCTGATTTAACCAAATCACTGTTGTACATGGGATTACATTGACCGTTTAAAATTAAGCATTCTGAAAATTCCAAAATAAAAGCCTTGAGATTCGTCTGTGGCTAATGCAGCGCCGCGGGCGCTGCAATGATATTAGCTTGCATTATCTTTCCTCTCAAGTTAGGGCACTGTCTTGCGCAGCAAGGTAGAGCATTAGCATTAGCCTTTTACCTTGCATGAGGTATTCGCTATTTCCCTTACTTAATGCAGTAAGTCATGCTTGTGACTCTCCACATGGTATTGATGACATTGCAGCTTTCTTTAGCATGGATGCTAATGTTTAGCATCAGAACGCTGGGTCCAAACTGACGGGCACATTTTGGCAGGCCCCGGTTAAATTTCTTCAGGAATTTTCTAGTTGGGGCCTGCCTAGCAATGCATAAGGAGAGCAGTGACTGACTTGCGAAGCAAGTCAGTCACTGCCTCCATGCATTGCATGGCAGGCACCTATTGTTCTTCACCTAATAGAACGCCTCTTTATTATTATAGAACTTTATTTTTCTTCCGTAGACCGGAATGCGGCTCGCACCGCTGCGAGCCCACCCACAAAAGTGGTATCAAAACGTGCGGCTCGTTCCCGGCATTGGAGCTATTACTTTTGGTGGGATTCGGAGTTACGATGAAAAAGTAAAAAGCGAAAAACCATCAAAAAATTCTTGTCAGTTAGAAACTGCCCAAACTAGAGTGTAACTGACGTTTTGTTAGAGTGTGGGAAGCCGTGCGATTCTGACCCCAAATAAATTTTGAAATCGCCATCACGCCCACAAATATCGCCCTATCGGTATCAAACTCGGTCATGACATAGATACGCATGCCTGCTCCGGTAAAATGTTTTCAAAATTTTCCTAGGGCTTACGGTTTTCTGTCTAGGTGCTTCATAGCGAAGTGATGCGACAGGATTTCGACTCGCTCAACCAGGTTCACTTCCATGTATTTCTGAAAAATGTCAGACCTCAGCGCACACCATTTTTATCTCGTCGCTGTTATTAATGTGAGTGATGTACAGATATGAATAGCGGGACTATAGGAGACGAAAGATAGCCCTCTCATACGCTTCAAACGGTTTTCCGATACGTATCACGGTTTCTGAATGGGAAGGAGTTGTTCGGACCGCTTTTTTCAGTCAAAACTGACTGGGTGTCTCACAAAGATAGAATTCTTTCTGTCTCACACACATGACAGTTGCAGAGGATTAATTACCATAGCAACGAAGCACAGCAGGGCCCAGCAGCTGATTAGAACTACAAATACGCATCATTGTAGTTTTTACTATGGCAGAGCTCTGAGGAAGGAGCTGGCCTGTAGAACTACTTGTGTTTTGGGCATTTTATAACTGATTTTAACCAACCTTTGCTACACATGGGATTAGTGTTAATTACGTTTAATTAATCTTAATGAAATTAAGCTTAATGAAACTTTCAAAATAAAAGCCTTGACAATTTTTATATCAATTGCTGTTTGGAGCATTTTAGAACTGATTTAACACAATCACTGTTACTCATGTGAATAGATTGGACATTTAACCGAGGCTTACTGAAAATTTCAAAATAAAAGCCTTAAGATTCCTTTCTGGCTCATGCCTATTTTAGTGAAAATGGCTGCCTCAAACTGATAGAATTCTGTCTCCCCCTGTCTGACTCACAGCTGGCAGAGGATCCATTACCATAGCAACGGAGCACAGCAGGGCCAGTGGTTAGGACTACAAATACGCATCACTGTAGTTTTTATTATGGCAGAGCTTTGAGGAAGGTGTTGGCCTTTAGAACTACTTGTGTTTTGGGCATTTTATAACTGATTTTATCCAACCATTGTTACACACAGGATTAGTGTGGTAATTTTAAATTAAGTTGAATTAAATTTTCAAAATAAAAGCCCTGACATTCTTTTATATTATGGAATTGCTCTCTTGGGGATTATGTGACTTTTTTTAACAAAACCACTGTTACACTTTGGATTATTTTGGACAGTTAAAATGAAGCTTACTGAAAATTTCAAAATAAAAGCCTTAAGACTCTTTCTGGCTCATGCCTATTTTAGTGAAAATGGCTGCCACAAACTGATAGAATTATGTCTCCCCTGTCTGACTCACAGCCTGTAGAGGATCCATTACCATAGCAATGGAACACAGCAGGGCCAGTGGTTAGGACTACAAAAACGCATCACTGTAGTTCTAACTATTGCAGAACTCGGAGGAAAAGGCTGGACTTTAGAACTGCTTGTGTTTTGGGCCTTCTATAACTCTTTTTAACCAACCATTGTTACACATGGAATTAGTGTGAAAATTTTAAATTAAGCTTTAAAAAATTTTCAAAATAAAAGCCTTGACAATTTTCCCATCAATTAAGTGCTCTTTTGACCATTTTATGTCTGATTTTACCAAAAAATCGTTACACATGGGATTACATTGGCCATTTAAAATGAAGCTCACTGAAAATTTCAAAATAAAAGTCCTAAGATTCGTCTGTGGCTAATGCAGCGCCACAGGCGCTGCAATGATATTAGCTTGCTTTATCTTTTCGTCTCAAGTTAGGACAAACATTAGCATTTCACTAGCATTTAAGATTATTAAGAATAAAATTATCCTGCATGATCTTTTTCTCTCAGGTTTTCTCTTAGCATTAGCCTTTTACCTTAGCCTTTTCCTTTACTTATTACCCATGTTCAATAATTCATGCTTGTGACTATCCACGTGCTATTGATGACATTGCAGCTTTCTTTAGCATGGATGCTAATGTTTAGCATCAGAACGCTGGGTCCAAACCGACGGGCACACTTTGGCAGGCCCCGGTTAAATTTCTTCAGGAATTTTCTAGTTATTCTTTATTTTTCTTCCGCCAGCCGGAATGCGGCTCGTACCGCTGCGAGCCCACCCACAAAAGTGGTATCAAAACGTGCGGCTCGTTCCCGGCATTGGAGCTATTACTTTTGGTGGGATTCGGAGTTACGATAAAAAAGTAAAAAGCGAAAAACCATCTAAAATTTTTGTCAGTTAGAAACTGCCCAAACTAGAGTGTAATCAACGTTTCGTTAGAGTGTGGGAAGCAGTGTGATTCTGACCCCAAATAAATTTTGAAATCGCCGTCACGCCCACAAATATCGCCCTATCGGTATGAAACTCGGTCATAACATAGATACGCATGCCTGCTCCGGTAAAATGTTTTCAAAATTTTTCTAGGGCTTATGGTTTTCTGTCTAGGGGCTTCAGAGCAAAGTGATGCGACAGGATTTCGACTCGCTCAGCCAGGATCACTTCCATGTATTTCTGAAAAATGTCAGACCTCAGCGCACACCATTTTTATCTTGTCGCTGTTATTAATGTGAGTGATGTACAGATATGAATAGCGGGACTATCGGAGACGAAAGATAGCGCTCTCATACGCTTCAAACGGTTTTCCGATACATATCACGGTTTCCGAACGGGAAGGAGTTGTTCGGACCGCTTTTTTCAGTCAAAACTGACTGGGTGTCTCACAAAGATAGAATTCTTTCTGTCTCACACACATGACAGTTGCAGAGGATTAATTACCATAGCAACGAAGCACAGCAGGGCCGAGCAGCTAATTAGAACTACAAAAACGCATCACTGTAGTTTTTACTATGGCAGAGCTCTGAGGAAGGAGCTGGCCTTTAGAATTATAAATTAGAACTACAAATACGCATCACTGTAGTTTTTACTGTGGCAGAGCTCTGAGGAAGGAGCTGGCCTTTAGAATTATAAATTAGAACTACAAATACGCATCATTGTAGTTTTTACTATGGCAGAGCTCTGAGGAAGGAGCTGGCCTGTAGAACTACTTGTGTTTTGGGCATTTTATAACTTATTTTAACCAACCATTGCTACACATGGGATTAGTGTTAATTAAGTTTAATTAATCTTAATGAAATTAAGCTTAATGAAAATTTCAAAATAAAAGCCTTGACAATTTTTATATAAATTGCTGTTTGGAGAATTTTAGAACTGATTTAACACAATCACTGTTACTCATGTGAATAGATTGGGGCCATTTAAACGAGGCTTACTGAAAATTTCAAATTAAAAGCCTTAAGATTCCTTTCTGGCTCATGCCTATTTTAGTGAAAATGGCTGCCTCAAACTGATAGAATTCTGTCTCCCCCTGTCTGACTCACAGCTGGCAGAGGATCCATTACCATAGCAACGGAGCACAGCAGGGCCAGTGGTTAGGACTACAAAAACGCATCACTGTAGTTCTAACTATGGCAGAACTCAGAGGAAAAAGCTGGACTTTAGAACTGCCTGTGTTTTGGGCCTTTTATAACTCATTTTAACCAACCATTGTTACACATGGAATTAGTTTGGCAATTTTAAATTAAGCTTTAAACAAATTTCAAAATAAAAGCCTTGACAATTTTTATATTAAGTAAGTGCTTTTTTGACCATTATATGTCTGATTTAACCAAATCACTGTTGTACATGGGATTACATTGACCGTTTAAAATTAAGCATTCTGAAAATTCCAAAATAAAAGCCTTGAGATTCGTCTGTGGCGAATGCAGCGCCGCGGGCGCTGCAATGATATTAGCTTGCATTATCTTTTCCTCTCAAGTTAGGGCACTGTCTTGCGCAGCAAGGTAGAGCATTAGCATTAGCCTTTTACCTTGCATGAGGTATTCGCTATTTCCCTTACTTAATGCAGTAAGTCATGCTTGTGACTCTCCACATGGTATTGATGACATTGCAGCTTTCTTTAGCATGGATGCTAATGTTTAGCATGAGAACGCTGGGTTCAAACTGACGGGCACACTTTGGCAGGCCCCGGTTAAATTTCTTCAGGAATTTTCTAGTTTACATACTATTCCCGTTTTAATTGAGTTGGGACTCCATAGCACCATTTCTGGACCAAAATTTAGATTACATAAACTGATATAACGTGGGCTGAATATTTTACATTGAATAAAGAATATTTTAAAACACTTTAGTAAAATATGGCTAAGCTTTTTTAATTTTTTTTTGGGCATTAGGACCATCTGTATAATTTTCATACATCACAAACTGTATGAAAACGTTTCGCTATCTTTTAAAAGCAGTTGCTCAAAAGTTGTGATATAAAACATTGTTGGGATCACTGCGGGATGTGGGACCAGGGGCTGTGGCCCCCACCTGGTTGGGGCTTTAGTGGCTTTGGAAGGTGACTCTGGTGGGTTACTACAATGTTACTGACCTGGTAGCTTCGCTGCTCCTGGGTGGATCTGAGATGGGTTAGGGAACTGGAGTCCTGGCTGGGCATAGAGGGCTTAGTTTCTGTTGTTATGGTACCAGAGGATTTGAGATTGTACATGCACTAGTGCATCAAAGGCCTGGGGCCTTCAATCCACTGGTGGGCTTTGGGACCGCTTAAGCTAGTGGAGAGGTTTTTTCCCATCTGCAGGTTCTCTCTCCCTTAGGGAGGGCATTCTGAAGGTGGGGTTGTGTGGACAACCTTGGGCTCTGGGGGCTTGATAGTACTGATTCTGTAAATGGGCCAGGGCCTCACTCCCCTGGTGGATTCGGCAAACGGGGATCTGACTCTGTGGGAGGAAATGTTAACTCCCAGGTGCAGTCTGATCAGTGGGTTTGAGTAAACTGGAGGATCAACACTCCCCATCCCTGGATTCCTTTCTCCTGCCGCTTCACCATTACATATGTAGGGCCTTTGGGTGCAGGTACATCTCCACGGTACATAGAAGTTTCTCCATCTCTGTCCCAGGTTTATTGTACAACCAGGCGGTCTGCTTATGTCCACCTCAGAATTAAGTTATAAAAATGTTCTGAAGGTCATATCGTAATTTTCACACAAACTGAAATACAAAGTACACCTTAATCTATATGTCCCACTTTTATTGAACAGAATTTTTTTAAAGATATTTTAGCAGCATGAGAATTATAACATTACCTAGTTCATTTGGCCTGAATTGAATCATCAAAACATGCAGCTGAATTGAATCATCAAAATGAAATAAGTCGAAATTAATCAAATTTGGCTTTTGATATAATAAGTAAAGATGCAAAGCGATGCCTCTCTGTGTGACGGAAAGCAGAAAGAAAAAAAAAACTTCACAGATTTATTCGGCCCTGAAGTTGATTTGGCTCAAACTCAAGAATTTGACACACTTATTACTAAGAAATTATAAACTGGCATCAGATCTGAAGTATAATTTGGAAAGAGAGTACAACTCCCTGGACTTCTTCCCATCAAAGGGACTTTTAATTTGAAAGCTTTTATATGATTTCCCTGTTTCTCTCTGCTCCGAGGCTGTGCTGCTGTTTCTGGATTGTTGCGGGTGAAGCGGAATGTGACAAATGACACTCCATCAGTCGCAAGGTACTTGATGGATGGGGCGAAATCTGCAGGTTGGAACCAATAGCCTGCAGTGCCATTTAACCAACAGGTCTCCAGTTGTAGCTATGGACTCTCCTCTGCTGCAGCAGTAGTGATTGGACGAAGCATTTAACTCAGTCAGGAGGACTTGGCTGTAAGTTATAATCCTCACAGACTTCCAGATAAAACCCAGGATTAGATTTTTCTCAATTAAAATAAAGAAAAGTGTCCCTCAACAACAGAACTGCTGTCTTGGTATATTGTACAGAATAATCAAGATGATACAGTTTAATCACAGAGTAAAATGAAGTGAGATTATTAATCAAGATTACATGATACCAATATTAGATAAGTCCAGGATGTAATATACTTCACATAATTAAAGTAGAAATAAATCTGGCCAAGTTGATGAGATTATAATTGGTTTAAACACGCAGTCTGCATTGGCAGACAGTGAGCAGAATGTTCTTCCTGCACACGAACCTGTCCACATCTATGGATACACATGCCCCCCGTTCATTAACAGTACAAGTCAGGCACTTACAAAATTGTGATTCATGAAACGGAATAAAGAAAATAACTAAAATTGTGCCTAAAATGGCTTCATCTTCAGCCCTGCAGAACAGAGAACTACTAACTCACTCAATGCTATTCATAGATTCGATGAAAGCTATTGACTTTCTTATTGCTTGAGGACACATTGATTTTTCTCTTTGATTGTGTTTTCCACAAACACTCGGCGAGACAAAGCAGCTTCAGAGCGATGCACGGATATATCAGAGTACCTCCCGCATCGAAAGCATCCAAAAACAGATACCTGTCAGGACCATGCAAACGAGCACAGGCAAGAGAGGAGCTGCAGAGCTGGAGCAGTGGCACGAACCTGTTGAGCGACTCTTCCTTCCTCCCGCACAGCTGCTAGGAGGAGGACACTTGTTTCACTGAGAGAGGGTTTTGATCTTTTCGCATTGGCATCCGCTTCCTCCATCTACAAAGACCATGAAAGAGAATGAGTAATTCATCTATCTGTGTTTTTTTTTTTTTTCCGCACTCGCGCGTGCGCCTGCTTGACCTATTTCTGCGGCCCTGACATGGGGTTGGCATTTCTGCATCGCAAGTATTAACGCAGACAGAAAAGAGCTAAAAATTTGAGCTTGTATGAAATCTATATGAAAGACTTGATATGCGCGCTGAGGTGCACATCTTTAATCTGCTCTGTTTACATCCCTTCATGCATGCAACTACTGATGATGTCACTCACAAATATGTAATCTGTGGAGGGTTTTTTTGTCAGGTTTGCCATGTGCTTTTAGTTAAATGTCAACTTAGTTACATTTGTTTTTGTCTTTTTTTCCGTTTGTATTTTCTGTGGCTGAAAACTACAACGTTAGAAAAAAACTCACGTGAATAGAATACAGTTCACCCCAAAATCCTCTTTGGCAGTTTTGAAGTTGGCAATCTTTTAATTCTCCATCATGTTTCCTATGACTGAAAATAATATTTAAGCTTTGATGGACTTGAATCTGGTAGAAAATCTAGGTTGAGATGAGGGATAGTCACAAAGACTTGGAGCTCAGATTCAGATTTATTCGTATCCTAAATGGTCTATTGGTGTTACAGCAAGTATAAAAACTAAAAGACAAAGTATCAAAGATTAAAATTCCCCCCAAATTATCCCCAAAGATAAACCATCAAGCGTCTTGTTTGCTTTTCAAGTGGAAGCAAACAAAAAGCTGCTCAGAAATAATACAAGGGGTTTGATTTCCGTAAGACTAAAGTTTTTCCACTGTTTATTTAAAAGGTTAAAAATCATTTTTGCCTGAACATTTTTAATGAAGTTTAAAAAAATATATACATGATTTTCATGATCAAATTTGAGACTCAGTCTACATTGTTTTATTTTTATTTATTTTTTTGAGCAAGGCAGTTTCAGTTGTAAAAATCTAACCTTTTGGTTACATAAAATTGAGAATTTGAACCAGAATGTCAAGTATGTTGGTGGAAGGTTATATATGTTTGGGGCTTTGCTTTGTAGCTAGTATCTGGCAGGGAGGTGGTTGTAAGCTGCAGAGTATAAACACACTTATTTTCGTCTTTGCTTTAAATTTTCTAATATAAACATTAGCCAGGATAAATATGCTGCATCATGGGATGTACTTTGTCTGAGGATGTATTTATTTAACTTAGTAAATCTCCAAGATAATCTAGCCTCATTTCAGTGTGCACATCTCCCACGTGACAGGGACTCCCAGCAGACAACACACCCAATTTATTTACTTTAGAATTAAGTGCACATAAAGCTATCATTTTTAGTTATGTAGTTTAAAATCTTATGCAACAGGCTCACCGCAGCTACATGGGAGGCCAAACGTATTGACAGGATTCTAAGCCTTTGTATTTGAAGCTAAACAGAAATCTGCTTAACATCTACTCTGATAAAGCAGGTTGGGGGAAGAAAGAGAGAGTGCGGCACAAGGGAGTGAGGAGGAGTAAACGTCAAAAGGGAAACTGGGAAAACAAATCTGATTCACACAAGAATTGACTAAGAACAAAAAATTGATAATAAAAATCTAAAACAACTAGTAAGAGTGAGCGAAAAAAAATTATTTTGACATTTTTTTTATTACAAGATTTCGTCATCGTGGGATGACATGTAGTCAAACATATCGACGCTGATCAAACTGTGCAACAGCCAGAAGAGGAGCACAGAGGAAATTAAAGGCTGCGGTGCAGTTTTTGGATGTTCTCCACCAAAGCAACATATAAGTGACCACCGTCTGACAAAATCAGATTTCGATACAACAGTGCAGTCTTACAGTTCTTACATTGATCCTTAGCCAGCAGTGGGAAAAATTGTGATTTGCCACGAGAAAATGGGAAACAAGCAGATCAGAAACAAAGAAAAAAGATATAAACCCCACATTTCTGAATTAAGTGGGTTTTTTTCAAAACATACTGGTTGAAGTCATGAAGAAGCTACCATGTCTTTAAAACAGCAGTTTTGGGTGTTTTGAAATGGTAAACTTTGATTTAATTCACCCTGTTTACTCAGTAGATCTGAATCTTTTGGGGTACCTAAAAGCTGATTAACATACCAGGCTTTCTTGGCTCTTTCACATTATTTTGTTATTGATTATGGCCAATAAGATAAACGTTTCAAAGAAAAACATGGCTTCTTTGCGTTTCCACCACAGTGCAGTATTTAGACCCACCCCAGTAATGGACTGTTAGATAGAAAACATCCAGGCAAAGATCCGTTCATGTGTCGAAACCTACATGTAGCCCAGATACACTTTGCTACCAAAATGAATGCTTGGAGAGAAGAAATGAGAATTCTCCACATTGTCGTTCAGCATGTGGATGGATTCCTCAGCAGCAGAAAGAGAGAGTCGGTTCATGACAATAACTGGTCGCCAGGAATACTTTCAGTTTCTCATAAATTTACAGAAGCTGATAAAGTTTTTGCATAACAGCAAATAACAATAGGAGCACAGTCATCAACAGGAAGTGTGAAGAAACATTTCACTGCGAATCTCAGCATGTCAGCCGAACCGTTGTAAAATTTCAATAAAAAAGAAAGCACCACTTTTGCTTCTGTCTTTTAAAAAGGCTCCAGGCTCTCCATGAGCAATGAGATGAGAGGGCTACACAACACATACCTTTAAGTAAAAGCATAATCGCTTTCCATCACAATATTGAAGAAAGATAACGGTTAAGAATGGATCCAAACACATGGTTTGGCCATTTCAGTCTTGAAAGCACACACTTGCAGATGTACCCGGTACTTCACCTTGAGAAGAGGAAGGAGGAAGCTTCTATCAAAGCTTTGATGTGAGGCTAGAGACTGAGGGAAGTTCAAAGGGCACATCGGAGAAATACAAGGGAAGAGTGGGAGACATGGAGGAGGCGAGGGAGGGCGACTCGCCAGGCTTCTCCGGGGGTATAGCAAGGAGACTCTTAATAAGGACACCAACTAATGAGGACCAGGGACATTTGATATGCACAAGCATTTCAAATGGGAGCAAATATTCCCATTTTGCCATCAACACCTCAATGACATTTACTTCATGATCTCATAAAACGAACAGGGGTCTGGATCTGATCTAAAAAGAAAATGCTGATGGGAAAAGCAGGACCATGTGGGGAACATGTTGTTGTTGCCATCGCTCAGTTTCCTTTGCAGTGCAGTGTTTTCCAAAACAGGATGCCTTTTGAAATTATTATGCGGGGGATGTTTGCAATTTCATCTGATCAGACAAAAACAATCATGCAAACCCCTCTCACCCCCCAAAAATGTGGAAAACACAGTCGCAAAAAAACACAAATGATTCTGTATTTTAAATGATTAAATATGGAAAGTCTACACAGACAATTGCTCAGTCAGATTTGGCTGCGTTACCCCTCCATATCACCAGATCTGGTGGCAAAATGATCAAAGTGTTTATGATTTCCTAATGACTGAGATTGATTTCTCTATAAATTTCACATTTTTGCCACAAGGGATGAAAAGTTATTAAAGCAGTCCTTGCTGTCTCCTCCTTATCAATCTGGAAAAAAGACCCACGGGGGAAAAGGTGTTGGGTGAGAATGAACATTCATACTTTCATCCAAGTGCAGAGGGAACGACTGGTTTAAATTCATGGTCATTGCCAACCTCGGCTCCGTCAGTGCATCTGAACCGACTTGTGAGAGAACCAGCATGCTGCAGCTGCAGCTGTGGGGCTGTCCGTTTGTTTCTGCATTACAGCTATTGAGTTTTCTTTTTTTTTTGCTTTTTAAGTAAGAAAATGATTTTGAATTAAGACCATCACTCATGTCTTGCTGGGTTGATTTTCCGCTGTAAATACAACAACAATATTTCAAGCACTTCAGATTGATTATCTGCTCTCCCATCAGGTCTCGTATCTTAGAAATCTGGAATGTGTTGTGGGAAAACCAGGAATTTCCCAATCACAAAAGTTTTTTTTTTTTTTTTTTTAACCAACGATGTCAACCTGGCAGTGTTACTGCACTTAATCTTCAGAAGAGTCTAATATGAAAGCGTGATTAATACTGCTTGTGTGTTTCCTTTTTTGTCGCCAGTATATCCAAGCAAAACTACTGGAAGGCAGGTTAATGCTCCCTTTCACCACAGGATGTTTAATTACCTTTTAGTTGATTTCATTTCTGAACTCTATAAAATAGGTGCAAGAGTGAAAGCAGCGAAAGTCAACAAAAATAGAAATGAAAATGGAAGAAAACCGCAGGAAAATCAAAAACCTTGCTAGAGCGTGGAAAATACAAAGTAAGATTTCAGAAAGAGAAAAAAATCCCAAAATGAAGATGCATGCCAGAATGGTGCATTTGATGAATAAAAAATATAATTCAACTCATTATTATAACTACTTTAGAACATCGAGTGGGACAATATCAAACCGTTTTACCTTTAATAATCAGGGGATCACAATATGACAGGATGCTCTCCTATTAAAATTTCAATAAAAAAGAACAATAATAAAAAAAAAACATCAAAATTGTCAAAAGACAACTGTTGTATTTTTGGCTTCGCCATACATTTTACTTACATTCTTTTCACAGGGAGCTCACTGTCAAAATCTGAGCACAGTAGAGCTTCTGCTGGGTGTCATTTCAGCTTTGACATCTCAGTTCCTTGTTGCAGTTCAACTCAGAGTATAACACTATCCAGATTTATTTTTCCTTACAAAAACACATCCACACTGACACCTGTCAAATTGTCTCATGTGTGTCTAGAATGTCAGCAGTTTGAGTACTGCATGCTTTATTCCAAGAGCACACAGCCTTTTCTGTTTTTTTAAAAAAAGGACATGGTTTGCTGAACTGAATGCATTCAGAGACTATGTCTATTTTAAATGTTTCTTAAAAAAAATCATCCTTGAACTTGATGTGAAAAAAAAAAATTAATGCAATTTAATGCAAGACTATTGCATCAATATGACAACGCCACAAATATTGGATGAATGCCCATTTTTGAGTTATAAAAATTAGCTTGTTGTAGCTTCACGATAAACCACAGTTCCACCTTTACTCTGATGTCTCTCATTAAATGTTAGTGCAACCAAACCAAAAGTCAGAACAGCTGTTCTGTGTAGGACTCGAAGTGTTTGTCCAATAGTCTGACAGCAAAAATTTAGCAGTCAAGTAGAACCTAAATTGAACGTTTTAACTTGCTAAACTCTAAATGTCTGCTCAAAAACATACACTGAACATCTCCGAATACTCTGCCCTTACAATAAAACATGGTGGTAGTGTCATCTTGGTGTGGGGATGCTTTTCTTCAAGAGAGTCAGGGAAACTGGTGTGGCTGCGAAGAGCTGAATGCATTGTGATCCTGAAAGAAAACCTGTTGGAGGTTATGAAACACAAACCAGAAGCTCAGCTTTGTTAGAATGACCCAGTCAAAGCCTGGACCTTAAATTCAACTGAAAGACTTTGGCAAAGCTTGGCTTCCCACTGAATCTTACCAAACTTGAGCTGAAATAAATATTTGTAACATTTTCTCTTAATGTTGGGCGTCACGTGAATAGGAGAAAAGGAAAGCGATGTGAGCTTATATGATCACTGATTATTAGCCGGGACAAAACCCGATTTCTTAAAAAGCATCAGAGGAGAGCGAGTTCTGGCTCCAGCGAGTCACGACTTATTCAAGTTGGAAGAGTTTAATAGTAAAGAAAAGGACAGCACAACAGTACGCTCAACCTTTCAATTAGAGCCCGTAATCATAATCCTGGGTTGCGACGTTTGGGATGGCTTCTTCTTCTCTTACTGTGGCTCTAAGCAAACAACTGCTAACTGATGTGTCAAAGTATAAAACAGATGGACTGAATCCTTTGTAGCGTAGCTCCTTGTCATCTTTTGTGAACGTGTCACACAGAAGAGTTGCCATAGCACTTCTCAAATGTGGCCCTCCTGGGGTTGCCGTCGCCTCCGTCTCTTTCAAGTCCAGCTTAATGGTTTTAATGCACTAAGAAACAGAAGAAAGCAACAATAACAGGAAATACAGCCAAGACAGAAAAAAAGATCATCTTTCAAGGCTTCTCTGCGTCATACTTTTTTTCCCTTTGTAATTTTTGGTTTCTCTCATGTTTGACATCAAAGATGTTGAAATTGTTTTGTGTACTCTGTAATTATTAATCTGCTTTGCAAGGGAACTGCCTATGGGGCAGAGTCAGACACAAAAGGCCCCTCTTTAGAGCGCTGGTGTGGAGCAAAACACAAGGAAGAGGAAGAAAAAAGCCAAAAGTTTAAAAAGAAAAGAGTATAAAGCTGCCACCAAGCTCACTGCGAGTCTGCAGAGAACGGTGGTGAACTCTGAACGACAGTCATGGAGAAATATAGGCAGCTTGGAAGGCGGCAGGCAGGAGTGAGGGTGAGGCAAGACTTAAACAGTGTGATGTTGTTATGACTGAGCTGGATGAGGGAATAATGGCTGTATGCTATAATGAGGTGATCGTGCCTTCCAACTCCTTCAGCTGCTACACATCCTTTAACACTCTTCACAAAACCTCAGCAGATGCGGTGACACAACTCTAAGTGACTGCGGGAGCTTTAGACGACTTCCCCTTTACAGTCAGCTGATAATGCCAACTAGCTCTGATTGTCATCTGTCGGTGTGCATCGCTTTTGTGCAGACTTTCACCATCAGTTCAGGCCAAAGGCGGTGTAACCAAGTCTGTTCTCATTAGATTGATAACAAAGGTGGCTAGTAATTAGTTACATTTACTATATTATAAAAAATACTTACTAGGAGTAGTTTACTGTACTCTTTTTCTTTTACTTGTGTAATATTATGAACACCTGATATTTGAGTAGAAAATATATGTTATATTTTTGGTTAAAATGTAAGTATATTTTAAAATTGATTTCGATTTTTATCATTTATATGTATTCATATATTTAAATTCAATTCAAGTTTATAAATACTTTATTAATTCCAAAGGGAAATTAAATGTTTAAACTAATTAATTTAGATTCTTCAAAGAGTTACTGAAGATGATGATCTCCTGTAGCAGTCTGTACTGCACTGAATTTGAAGAAGCCTCTGACTGAAGATGTTCTGGCTTCCCAAGACAGTCTCGTGAAGAGGATGGTCAGGAATGTCCATCATTTTCTTGATCCTATATAGAGTCTGTCTTTGCATAATCATCTCCGGAGGTTCCAGAGTCGTCCGCAGAACGGAACAAGACTTCTTTATCGGGCTTTTGAGCCTTTTTAGGTCCCTGGCTCTTATGTTAGTGTCATGTTAGTGTTCTTTTGTTCTGGTTGCTCAGAATAATTTATATAGAACGTTAAAATCGGCATAAGAATCAACGAAGGAGCAATAATCTGAGTCCACCTTTTGGTTTTCGCCATTCCTGGTTTAGCTTTTGGCTTCACCCTTCAGGACCAACCAACTTGGAATGCAAAGATGCTACAAAAGTTAGCTTTAAAAGTTATTTAAAAAATTAACTGCTTGCACCTTTGCAAAAAAATTCCACCTACCTACTTAACCACCATGCCCTTAACTTCTGACTCACAATTTGCTTTGCTGCGCATGTTCTTCAGTGTTCATTGCATTCTGCACAACATCTGCTACTTTCTATGTCTCAGTGAACCCAAGCCAAGCTGTTTTACCTTGCATGACTGTAAGAAACGCTACGGAGGAGGGAGAGCTGACATGCTGGCTACACTGAAGTGCTGATAGTGAAATCCCATTAGCTGCCCTCCCACTGATGCCACACTGACATCAATTGGAAGAGCCAGAGCAGGTGGGTGGTCTGTCACTCTTTAGCGAACACACTGGTTGGAGCAACCTTGCTTGTACACAAATGCACACACAAGCACACGGTTTACAGAGCGCTAACGCTGCAGTTGTGCTGTACCTGTCACTGATAACGCCTGTGTGGCTGGAGAGGCATTAGTAGTGGCAGTGGGGTTTTCTGAGTGCACATGAGGTCTTCACTTGAAGGTCATGGCCAATAATTCAGACCGGAAATAAATTTGCTTTCTCTGTCAGCCAAGGCAGAGATGGGGAGAGACAGATAGAAATAAAAGAGCCACAGAAATGAACAGACTATTAAAACAGAGGAAAAGGGGAATGCCAGCCTCTACGTGGCTACCAATTTAAACTGGTTTCTGGTCAGGGGAAGTGGCAGGAGTGGATTCCCAAATTAGAGAGGTCCTGGTCGGATCTTAGGAAACCCTGTCATCCTCAGCGTGCCGGCATTCCAGTGAGCAAGGAGCATGGGAGTGAGAGCCACCCGGGCAATGTTTGGTTGAGACGAGATGGGAGGGCCCTTGCTTCGTGGCGGATTTTCCAAGCCTTCAAAACCACAAGGCAGTTGGGAAGACTGGGGCCCAGAGCCTATCGATTATAGTCGGTGCTGTTTGCTGTTTACTGTCAAACCTTCTGGCAGGGAGGTCCCCATGAACGCTAAAGAGTAATCATTGCTCACCGAGGTGAATATAATCTTTGCCATCATAAAGATTATGTTTTTTTTCCCCTAGATTTTGCATGAAAATACTTGAATGGCTTAAATGTTTCAGGGAAGCAGATAATTCCTCTTGAAATTGCAGTTTATTAGCAGCTTTCCTCATTGGGCTCATTTTTTCTGAAACTTTCAAAAGAGGTGTTCAAAATTCACAACAGATTTGAACTTCTCCTTTCTTCAGGCACAGCGCTTCGCCAAGGATTTAGTACAGCTGTCATCAGTTTGCACAATAATCAATAGCACGTGGCTCATATTGCTAACAAACCGGCTTTCATAATTTCAGCCACAGTGCATCAAAATAATTCAATTGGTTGTCGACGTTTTGCATACAAATCAAGTCCATAAAATGTCAGTGACAGAAAAAATATGTAATGTTTATTAAAAAGACAGACAATGGACATCTGGGAACCACTTATTTTTCAAGTGGATAACAGAAAGCTACCCACATCACAATGGACTAATGTTTTTCTAATGTCCTGTGTACAGCATTAACTCATAATAACCTATAAGCTTACAAAATAAATCTCTCTCAAAACATAAAAATCTGCACCTCCTTGCATTGTTATACTGCTTGACTACAAGCTGAATTAATCTGATTTAGTTTTCTCAGCCCTGGACTGATTTAACGCCACAGACATGGATTATATGGTTGACCCAGTGTTGTGGTTCAGGTGACTAATCTGTAATGTGAAAGCGACCAAGTAGTGGTTTGAAAAGTAGAACCCTTTATATTAGTTGTTTTACAACTAACACTAAACAAGACAAAAGAGACACGTGGCAGCCTGTTGATCTGATGTAATATTCTGGTTTTAAATGTCATTTTTATTGGTTGTTACCAGGAAATCACCATGATTACGGGAAATAAAAGTCTTAAATCATCAGTCTTTGTTTAATCTGCATAATATGTTTCAGTTGGTGATACATTTTCTGAAATAAATAAAAGTTGTCCAGGGATTAGATGTAGATGTTAGCATCAGTGCCTGATGATCTATTTTGGCCAATGTGCAACTTCTGTGTACTTGTTGTTCAGTACATTTTGAGTAACGGTGGATGAATAAAGACGGAGTGACATTTTCAAAACCCTTTGAAATGACTGACTCAGTATTTAAATCATCATGTGTGGAGGACGTGTGTAAGCACAACTCCAGAATTGAAATAGGAAACTCTACTTAATAATATGTCAATCCATGTGCAAAACTGTGTCGGATGTGTAATAAATTAGATTGTTGTTTTAATCCTGTACTTTTATTCCAGCCGCTCTTAGGTATGAGGCTACTTGTCAAAAACAGGATCTCAGGTGACTATGAGGCTTAACATGGAGCAAAAGTGGGAGTGAAAATTATTTGGTTTTAAAGGGAAGCACATGAACATATGGAATCTGCTAAGGGAGCAAGATTCCTTCAGTGTGAACTCATAAAGATACCATAACATTTAAATGAAAGCCAGCTCAAAAGCAGCTAAGGAAAAAAAAATAAAAATAAAGAGATGAGATGAAATACAATTCATGCACAGAAAAAAAAACCCTTAAAAACTGGGGGGGGGGATGTGTTTATTGACTTCAAAACATCTTTTCGTTTTTCCACCCCAAGAGACAATACAGGCTACCACTGTATGCTGTGTAAGTCTTTTGTTTTAAGGATCACAGATGCATACATATATGAATGGACTCATTCACCCAATGGCAATCACAGCTACAAACAGGCCTTAAGAACAAAACCCCCTCACAGCCGCTGAACATTATGTGTCTGACAGCAAAGGTCATGAAAATGTGATGCAAACAGAAAGCGATGAGACTGCTCGCCACAGATATTACAAATCGGATGAAAAGCTGGGGAAGGAAAACATCGCTCCTTCTAACGGACCAAATCTGCCTCCACTTGTTTACAGCTGAACAGCCTTGATTTACTGGTGGATGAGGGCTGGTAATGGGAGAGCGCGGCTGAGGCGGGAGGACGGGGGGGGGGGGGAGGCTGAGAGAAAAGGCGGAGGCTGGGGCTTTGTTATCTGTTAGGCTTTGCCTGTCCAGCGCATTACGAGTTCTGCATCGCTCATTTCATGGCAAGTGTACTGGAACAGATTATCGCCGTCTGGAGAGAGTGAGCAAGAGGAACGGGGAAGGTGGTGGGTGTTGCAGGGTTGGGGCTGCCGGGTCTGGTTTTGTAGTCAGAAGATGAGCAGTAGAGTGTGCGGCTTCCAAATCCCCGATTATGCACACCCCGGCAATTGCTACACATTATCCAGCCATTTATTCACTTTATTTATTTACTCTGGCGTTCAGCAGGTTTCTCTCGCTTCCTCTCTCCACTGTTAGATCACTGCTCTGCTCCTCTGCTTTACAGAACTCAGCTCAACTGTGTGAGGTAGCTTACTTTTTATGACATTATCAAAGCAAGACCTGGTTTAGCACTGCCCCACTGTAAGCTCAGTCAAACAGCTGAAAAGCAAAAATAAAGTTCTACTTTTGTTTTTTCATGTGACATAGAGAGGCAGGTAACTGGGTAAAGGCTCCAACAAGCAGGGACGTCAAAGCCAGATAAAGGTTAGCAAGACATTATGAAATAAATAATAATAAAATCACAAGCCTTATAAGTCACAGAACATTTGGAAAATCAGTAAATATATGGCAAAAACTTATTGATGACCTTATTGACATTTTATTTTGATTTTTATGATATTTTAGTATGTTTGTAACTTTTATATTCACGGCGTCTTGTGTTTACCCTGCTTTTATGCAGCTTTGAGTTATATTGATTTACTCAATCACATTAAAGCAAAATATCAGCAGAGACTGAAGATATCCTCCAATAGGAAACTCCTTTGGACATTTTTTTCCGAAAGTGCTCAAAATTTAACGTCCTTCATTGTTTTAAAGTTCACCTAACGTGTTTATTAGACCTGTCACAGCTTTTCTGTCCTAAAATTTATTTTCTAAGCCTTTGCCATGATTTACACAGGTAGAAATAAGTCATCGATTTGCATAGAAAATAAGACAAACACCGTAACTTCTGGAAATGATGTGGTTCATGCAGAAACTCAGAGAACACTAAAGAGACATTTTTCTGAAAGAGATATTTAAGCATTCAAAGAGGAAGTTGAAAACTAAAACCAATTATTTGCTCAGCTAATTTGGGATTGACTCGTATCAGAGTCCTGGTCCAACTCTGAAACCACCATTATGAGAAGATGCGTTGTTTTGAGGTTCAAAAGTTTACAGTTGCCCCCCGTCCCTTGTTGCATCTGTTGATCCCTGTGGATACTTCCTGCCTCTTGTCTCCTATGAAAGTTGAGAGGACTGCAGACCACCGGGTGTGAATGGGCTGTTTTTACCTCACGTGGAGCGAACAACTGGAGTCGTCTGCTGGCCTAAGCTTATCCAGCAGAAGATATACAGCTGCAGAAAGCACAAAAGTCAAGGATGTCCCCTCATATACTTTCACACTGTCTTCTTTTCTGGACACAAAATGACTCACTTGACAGTTTAGGAAATAAAGAGGTTGTGTGCTGTATTATCCAATTATTTCAGTCAGAAGTTGTCAACGTGCTGAAGGCGAAATGATTGATTCAGGACCAGGCTTCTCATGCAACCCCTCCTGCTAAGCAAGCTTGTGGTGACAGTGGACAGGAGTGACTTCCTCTTCACTAAAAACATCCAAGTAGATCTCCTCAGTGAGAGTGACATAGTCCCTGGAAAATAGTGTCATTTTCTAGAAAAATCCAGCAACTATATTGCCTTAAGTTGAGATAAAAATGTTGTGTCTTAAACACAACTTGAAAGAAATTTGACTTTATAATTTGAGACTTTGAAATTGAGCATCTGTCTCTTTAAGAAACTGCTACTTTTCCCAACGCTTTGCATTTTGAAAGTCGTTATAATAATGCTATTCTATTATGACGTTAGCAACTGTTCGATGGAGCTGAGAAGTGGTTTGTATGATGAGTTTGTCTTGTGTGTCTGTGCTGCACTGCGATGGAGTGGTGACCTCAGTGTACGCTGCATCTCGCCTAATGACAGGGGGAGTCAGGCACTGAAAATCAACCAATGATTCAGCTTTAAATCTCCTTGCAGATGGACTACTGTTTTAGTAAAGTGCATATGTGTAAGGAAGAAGCAACTGTTGTCTTCCTGTTTCTCCATTTCTATGGCTCCAACATGTTTGGGTGTTTCAGTGAACGATCTCTTCTATTTCTCGAGAGGAAAATAATTCAAAGAGAAAGAAAGCTTCTCAAATCAGAAGTCTAACACCAAAGTGAATGAATAAAGGAATATTGTCTTTCACAGGGTCATCAGACACTTTTACTGGTTCTAGGTCATAGGACAACCAGTGGGCTGCATATTTGTGCTGCTGTGTGCCCACTTCATAAGTCTCTCCATGCTGAGCGAGGATAGGCACTGTGGAGTAAGTCGCAACGTTGGAATGCCAATGATGCAGAGTGGAAACTGTGACTGTTTTTGATTTAAATGATTTCAGCTGCTCCTTTCTGGAGGTGTGCAGGAAGAAAACAGCTGGTTCCTCTTACCGTTGTTATTTGGTTTGGAGGAGCCACACAGACAGGGCCGAGTCCTCATATATCCAAGACCCCTCTTACTTTCAAGAATGGCATGTAGTCAGGTAGTTATGTGAATATTTTTACTAGTAGATTACTTCTGAAACGACTTCCATGTTTACTTTATAGCTATTCCAGAACTAAAAACTCAGCGTGATGCAAGAGATGACTGAGTTTGAACAGAATGTCTTTCAACTCTTTTTCCTGTATTCTCTGCGATCCTTCTGTCTGTTCTTAATGATGTTCTTAATAATGAGTTCTTAATAACGGACCTGAGGGAGACATGAGAAAGCCTGGAGCCCTGGGAGCACCACAGCCAGCCCCTGACACTTCCTGCCGTCCCCCGTCCTGAACAGGATTAATCAGGTACAGAAGTAAATAGCCTACACATATTTATGTTGGAGCATAATGTGTCTAATCTCAGTACTTTCAACTGAACTGAGCGTTTTAAGAAAACTTTTGTGAATAGGAGAGCGGAAGGCGTTGTGTTGATATCCGTTTCCATTTGAACTGTTCTCATTTCAAACCGCCGGTTTTCCCATTTTCCTGCGACAAAGTAAATTACTTTAAGAAGAGGAACTATTGTTATGTTCCACACACAGGGAGAACATTTGTTTAGGTGAATTTATACCCTCACACACACACACACACACACACACACCCCCCCCCCCCCCCCCCCCCCCCCCCACACACACACACACACACACACACACACACACACACACACACACACGCGCACACACACCCCCCCCCACACACACACACACACACACACACAAAACCATGCAATCCTCCCTTACCTCTCTACCTGCAGACAGTGTGGAGAAGAGATAAGGCTGCATCAAATACACAGCATAGTATTGATTTCCATGCCAACCAATCTCACCCAATCAAAAAAGGTCACGCTGTGTAGAAATCAAAACGGGCCTTCTTTGTTTCAGAATTGCATGCTGGGTAGCCTTCAGGCAGACAGACTCTATGAGTTAGCTAACCACCTAACACAGCAAACAAAACTGGAAAACAATGATGACGTCTGACTAATGTACCTGCTGCCAGTCCATTGGTATGAAGATTTTATTTATTGATGTGGTTTTCTCCCGTGCATGTTGAATGCACATTGTGAAACATTTCTTTTTCTTTAGGTACGTGCCATGTTTTCCAAACTCAGCCTGCAGTCTACGTTTGCTTCTGCATCTCAGGACATAATAAACAAGACAACTATTTAAAGCTTTGACACTGATGTGCAGCCCTCACATTTCTGTATGTGAGGACATTAAATAAGGGGGAGGGAAAGGGGAGGGATTTAAGTTTTTTTAAAAAAAAAGTGTTTATTTAGCTCCATCCCCACATCCAGCTGATGCGTAATTTCAGGTTGATCTTCAGACCTTCTTTCACATTCTGGCCCTGGTGTCTGCCTTTCGATTCTCCCTCCACTTGACCCTGCAGACCACATCATAGATGCAGGCGAAAAGTTTTTGTATCACCAGCAACAACACCGGCCAAAGTTTTATCTGCACAACGAATGCGCACGTGGCCTTGCCCAACTCACTCCCATCAATCACGCATCCCAGAAGATTTCCACTTGACTCACCCTGCGGTTGCAACAAGCAACAAAATAGTTCTGGAAGATGTGAAACAAAAGCTAAAAATGGGGCAAGTTATACTTCTTTTTATTTATGTTTTTTGTAATGAAACTTCTGATCCTTGGATGTTCTTGTGGTTTTTCCCTTTGAAACATTTTTATAAAAACCTGGGATGGAATCCGGACAATGTTTATGTGTCTGCAAAATGCTGTAGTAACATAGTAACATAATAAAAACAAGACAAAAACAAAACAATTGTTTATGCCTTTTTCTCCCCCTAAGTAAACAAAGTGCAAATGATTGTCATTTGAGAGCAAATAAAAATAAAATCTTTTCTGATGTAGCGTTGAGAAACTACAAAGCAAAAATGAAACAAAACTTCTAGGGGAAATATTCAGCTAAATAATGAATATATTTGGTATTACTATTTTAGATCAGACTGGTCACCTATAGTAACCCTACAAAGGGAGCCCAAACTCCCCTTGTATTTAGTGCATACTCCATAGTACACACACATTCAAGAAATGTTCATTTTGGTAATTCAGTTTATCAATGGAAACATTTTATTCAGATTAAATACAGAGAACGGTATTTTCAAGCCTTTGTTTCTGTTTATTACTGGGAATATTAGAATAATTTATCAGACCAATAAAACGTTTAGAACAGAAATGTGGGCCTAATCAAAAGTATGTTTAATACTTGCTTGAAGGCAGTGTTAATCTGAGAAACGAACCTCATCAGAATATATATTCTGAGCTATAGATAATGTCTGTCCTTTTCAGTAGGCTGGTATTTCTGCTTTAGCAATAGATTTTACATACATTCTCTCTTTTCATTAGATGTAATCTGTATTAATCATGATTAAATCATTAAATACACCAATCTCTGTTTTGTTAACCAGTACAATTGGCTATGTTGACATTTTGAGCTGAATTGCTGAAATAAATCATTGATATTCAAATTGATTGGGACAATCTTTAGAAATATTCACATTCACTTGTGTTGACAACATAAAAAGAAAAAATATTTACTTGCTATTGTGCTTTGTTGGATCACAATCTTCCTACGATCGTTTCAGTTTTTCCCCATTTTCCCCACTTGTTTGCCAAGTCCCCTAAAAAAAAAAAAACCCTAAAAAAAATATAAACAACCCATTCTAGTTTTTTGTTCAGGCAGCCAGCCTGGCCTTCCCAAGGCGCAGTCGCTTTCCTCTGCAAGCTCTCCTGTTTCCTGGTATGTTAATTTCCTGTGATGATCAGAAGGACACATGATAAAAGTGCTTTAAACTCTTTGTAGTTGTGTTGTTGCCATAGGAACATAAAACTGAAGGCCAAATCAATGTGGCTTCTCTCATTTGCATGTGGAAACAGAAACCTTACACAGAAACAGAAGGGGGGGGGAAGCGTCAGAATGAAAAGAGGCTCAGAGAGAGGGGGAAACGATTCTCATCCCACTCTGCCGAACATCACACTTTCTTCAGCGTCATTTGTTTCAACAGGAATATCTACTATTTACGGGAACTGCAGTCTAAACGTCCTCCGAGTGAGGCTGTTCATTTCCTAAAAAAAAAAACAAAGAAAAAACAACCCAAATGCATTTTTTCTTATATGGAACCTGTTAGTCGATCTCTGCAACACCGGAGTGTGGCTCCTATTCTGCACTGTTCACTTGATATGCACCCTGCATGCTGCATGCTCCACTTTGAAGTTGTTCACAGGGTTATGGAGCTGTGATTATCATGCCCTGACAACCTTTCCACTCCTGCTCTGCACCGCATGCTGTTGACTGTCGGATCCAGAGAGTTACAGCCCCAGCCTTGTTCAAAACTCCTCCAACCAACCGCAGTCCAAGTCCCATTCCAATTCAACTTGCGAATGCCTAATTAGTTGATAATTAGCTTGGCTCCTCCATACCCCACTCCCTCTATCTCTAACATTTATCAGGTTCCCAGACTGGGCAGCTGTTAATGATTTAATTTATTCTCCCCAATCTGTCGGTTGCATAAAGATCTAGTTTGTGCAAATGAAATATGTTGCTATGCTCCCAGAGCAGCGAGTCTGAGAAGTAAGTGCAGCACTCCCCCTTTTTTCTGCACATCTTTAGTCTAATAATCATTCTTCCTGACTGACTGGAGGTAGTAGTCTCCTCCCATCCATCTAGTTCTACAACCAGCAGATGTTTGGGGAACGTCACATGAGCCTTCATCAATTTTCCTGCTCCACATGCTGCACCGGAGGTGAGAGGGAGTAAAAGGTTAATATCAGAAAGCCATGTTTGTTTACGCTGGACTCACGTTTGATTGCGAGAGCTTTCACCAGATTTCCTGTCTGACATCTGAATGATCGTAAATGAAATCTGTTGGTGTTGTATTTACCGTGTGGCTGTACAAAGCACAGGACCAAACCTGGAATAGCTATAATTTGTGTTAGTGTCATATGTGGGTCCATGTGAACCAGGCATTAGGTGTTCGAAAATGAAATAAAAAAAAACAAAACATTTTGTTCAGGCTGTTTCTTTGAAACAGAGCTGCTTTGTTTTGTCCCGATGAGTCAATTTCTTTCAAGGCAAATGTTGTGCTAGGAAACTATTTGAAAATCTCAACGGATCTGTCTACAGACTCCAGAGAAGACGCACATACATATTTAGAGTTTTCAGTGTTCAAGTCAATGTTGTTAGCTTAAGCAAATTAATCAATATACTGATTCTATCAAGTTTCAACTTTTCATGGTGCCCTTCGCTTGGATCAGCAGATTGTGAGGCAGTTGAAAACTTTACCTAGTTTGAACAAGTCAAATGTCAGAGAAAACAAAGTAATTCTGGGAATTCTGAGCCTTATTCATACTCAAAGAAAAAAAAAAGTTTGATCACATTACCTCAGCACAAGGTCAACAGGTTGGGCTTTACCATCGAGCATAAATGGAGAGATGCCTGAAATTCATAACTCACGTCAAAATCTTTAGGATGTTGAAAGAAAACATTTAATGATTCAAAACTGGCAGCAGCTACATCAATTCCTCCATCAGCTCCCACCCAGTGGGATACAGCCAAGGGTCAAGGTAGTTTACAAGGAAAAACTAAATCAGGTTTGGCTACATCCCTCGGAAGCACAGTGTTTGCAACCCTGACATATAATTACCTCCCACCAGCCCCCTGTTTCTGCTTGACACAGCACAGAGACATAGGAGACATCTAATGTGCTGCAGCCGTTAATTACATCACCTCCTAAATTGTTTTTCCACCTCCATGTAGCAACGAGTGTTCCCGGAAACGAATCTTCATTCTGAATCTGGAGTCGGGACAAAATCACGCACCTTCCCAGATTGTGAAAGTCATCACTTTCAAGGGAGAAACTCAAGGAATTTTGTCGAAGCAAAGTCAGAAGATTTTGTGGCACAGCAAAGTCTGGGAGTGGAATTCAACGCAGAAAGCCAGAACCTCTTGCCATACTTCACACAAGGGGCCAAATTACTTATGATGCAGTCATTGTTTTCCAAGGCCAAACAGATTATCCTTAAAAGAGGTCCTGGCTGTGGAATCCGCTCGCCAGGCATCTGGATCCACGTGGTAGCTTTGTGTGATATCTCTCAGCCAGGAGTGGAGTAAACATGGAGCAAACACCGACGTCATCTGAGGGAGCTGAGCAGCAGTGACATCAGTGGGAAACGGAGCAGAGCACAGCTTTATGGGAGATGTTCACCCTGAGATGCAGACATGTTTGCATTGATGCAGGGCCTTGCAAAAGTATGAATTTTTCTTAAACTAATCACCGAGCTTATACATATCACTGCAAATTACTTTGGTCATTTATAACAAAATTTGGGCATTCGTCTGGTAATCCAGTGTGTTTCTTGATGTGTCATCTTTCTGTCTGTCTGTCTGTCATGCTGTTATCTTACATGTTATGGTACAAGAAAGGGCTGAGATGAGGCAATAGCTGAACTGTCTGAGAAAAGACTCCTTAAAAACCGTTTTCTGATTGCTTCAGGTCATGTGGGTGTTAAGCTGCATGGTCACCATTGTCTCATCACTGTCTTGCTATGATAGTCATCAGCGTGATTTGACACCACAGAGACTGGGTGTCCCGATGTACACTTTCAAAAAGTACAGCATCAGAGTCTATGACTGAAGAAATCTCTCTTTGTCTACCTGCCATGTGGTTTCATTTTCTTTGTGCGGGGCTTGAAAACGTCATCATCGACTGGGCTCTGCATATTTCGCACTGATCTAACAAGTAAACAAGTTTTACCAAGCAATCACACTTTACAATGACTATTATCACAGTTTCAGAGAGCGCTGCTGCTGCTGCTGTTCTCCATGTGGGGGGTGAGCAGCTGAAACTCTAGACATTACAAACTGTGGCGTTAAAAGCAAAGAGCATGGTTTACTTAATTGGATAAGGACTTTTCTGCAAGTCTGGTCCACACACAGTAAACTGAAGCAAACCGATCTCGAGTCAAACATGACCATCATGGCCAAACACAAATAAGTGAAAGACTGAGATCAGTGTGGACAAAAACATCCAAATCTATCTTTAAGATAGATTTAAAATCTATCTTAAATCTTAAATGTTTTACTTTGACTTTTGCTTGCACTATAAGCAAGCGAAACAAGTGGGTTGTTTGGTTTCTTGATTTAAGCTGCATGTTAATCAAATCCAATTTAATAAAATACAACTTCACACTTACTTACCAGATCTCTTCAATCAGCTGTACTAGAGCAGAGAGGAGGCAGAGCAGGCCTCCCTATTCAAGTGAAATGGCAGGTGTTCCTGCAAGCACAGACACATTTACACACACTCCTCAGTTATAGCCTAATTGACGCTGCTTTTCTGGACATTGACCAGGTGTTACCTTCATCTTGTTCACATACCTGTCCCCCCAGCCACCTGACTTTAGAGAATAAAAGCCTTAGTTAATTTAGGCTGTGGCTTCCTCTTTCAAACTGCCTGCTGCTCTCTTTGATCTGCTGGCAGTGCATTTGATCTTTACTGAGGCTGTTAACAGCGCCAATGAATTAGGCTATTGGCCCCAGACAAAGTCTGTCCTAATTGCCGTCCCCTCAACTCAAGAAATGGCCCAGGCCTCCAGGCCTTTGCAGTACACGGTCCTAAACCAATGCACACACCTTTACACTGACAACCTGAAATAGAGGCGTCGAAACCTATTTTAAGATTCATATTCATTTCATTCTACTTTACACCATTCTTATACAGATTTAAATACTTCCCTACTCTCTCAGTTTATTTCTGTGAAAAAAAGAAACAACAAAAATAAAAAAAAAATTATAATATTTATAATATTTAAGGAGAACTATCTATTGATTAGCGGTACCTTTTGGTTCTCCAGAAACCCAAAGACAAATTCACAACACATCAAAAACATCTTCATAAATCCCATGATTTGTACACCAATATCAGCTTTTTTAACAGAATCTTCTCTAACCTTTTATTTAGTCCACTTAAAACATTTGCATGTTCCCGCTGGGACCTATGTGAATCATAAACTATGCTCTTCAACAACGAGCATGCTCTGTGAACTACATCTAATCTGATTTATGTTGGAACACGGCCTGTGAGTACGACTGCATAGGCAGATTCCCACAAAACACGATGAGGGCGTTTGAAGAGTCCTGCCCACATCGGCTGTCAAAGACAAAATCCCCCAGATTGCCTTGTTCCTTCATCAACCTGGAGCCACAGAGGTGACAACAACAAGCAATGTACTTTCCCAGAAACAGCTGCAGAAATATGTTATCACCACCAAGTAATAATAATTTGGTGAATGTAGAATTTCAAAATATAACATTTGCTTTCATGCGCCACAAATCTGGAACAAACTTCCAGAACATTGTAAAACAGCCGAAACACAGAGTTCCTTTAAATCAAAAAAGAGTTGCCTTTAAAACATTAGAAATGAAACATTAATCCACATTTTGATCTGTTACGACGGCGCTTGACAATTACTGACTGTGTTCAACAACTTTGTGATTTGCTGTGTGTGTTTTAAAGACATAAAGCACTTTGAGCTGCCTTGTTGCTGAAATGTGCTATGCAAACAAATCTGATTAATTTTATATCGAAAACACAGAGCCAGAAAAGAGATGTCGCCAAAACCATTAAAATGAAAGACAAGAACAAACATGAATGAATACAAATAAATCACAACTAATACAAATGCATTTATCTTTAACGTACGAGTATTTACTCTGCAATTACTATAAAACTACACACAAACTAATCATTATCCCACAGTTAAGTACGTTGGAGTAAAGTTGATAAAAGATCAGGTTATTTATCACTAAAGCTGCTGTCACTTGTTCTTATCTTCTTGAGCATGTTGGTGTATCAACAACAATTTTATCTTTAATCCAGAGAAACAAAGAATAAAGTGTGTTGGTTTAAAAGTCACGTCCTGACATGAATGTAAAATGTTTGCATCATTCACGATGTGCACCTGGTGCATACGGATTACTGTGTTGTGTGCGGACAAAGTAAAGCATTTTAGGGATGAATTTCCATTTATAACCACATTAATAAATTCTTAATGCTTTATTAACAGCCTATGAGTGATTCCAAGAGGTCAACATTGACTCTTACTTAGTCAATGCCACCACATTTTCCACACTATTTAAATAAATATATAAATCAACTGTCCAAATATATCAGTGCCAGCTACAAAACAAGGGGAAAATATCAGCAGTGAGATAAGAGAAAGATTTCTAAACAATAATCAGAACACGAGAATAAACTAAGGAACTAAACAATGACATTAATGATCACAGAGAAATAAGTTGAAGACAACAAAACTAGCGAATCAAAATTAAGAAAACTGAGAAAACGATCAAAACATACATCAAAAGCAAAACCCAAACATCCCAGGATCACAACAGGCACAGAGTCAAAGAATTACTACCACACTAACATTTTATGTTTCCCCTTCAACGGAGAAAGATGTAAATGAATCTTATACACACTATCTACCATAGAGGCATAAAAACAGGACAACTAAAAACTTTCGTCATTGTTGTCGATCTCATTTCAATGTGTGTGGTTTCTTTTCTTACGAGTCAGCTGGTTTAATTTCTTCCTCTGAGGAAAAATGACGCGCTTGTATGCAGGAATGAAGTTATTACACAGATTGTTCCTGTCAGTCCTGCTTTTGGTTTTATGTTGTGGGAGTCAGAGACGCCTCAGAGCTGTCTGTGTGGGCACTGAGGAATGTCCTGTCTGGACGTATGGATGTGGTTGATATGCAGACACGCTGAGATCAGCAGCACATGCATGAACACGCACACACACGCACACACGCACACACACACACACGCGCACACACACACGCGCACACACGCACACACGCACACACACACGCACACACGCACACACACACACACACACACACACCCCCACACACACACACATATGATAGCTGCTTTATGGAATTTGGAATGTCCAGGGTTTTTACACCTTCTGATGAATAACTCATTTAATTCGATTTAGAGCTAAAGCTCGGGGTTGATGTTAACAGGAAGCCATTTTTAAAAAAAAATCTTTGTATTTATTTTACTGCCTTTATAATAAAGCATTGACCGGCATTAATGTTGCTTCATTGACCCCACACGGGCAGAAACAATGACTTTTGTTTGTCTCCATTTCAGAAAAGTCAAACTCGCCTCAAACATTATCATTAAGACATTATTGACTGAATTCACAGAGTTCAACACCAAATGGTAAATATGGCTAAATTAAAAATAGCTGTAAATGAAGGGCATTTTTTGCAGAACCTGACCAGCCCTGTATCTACATTATACCATAATAATTCACCCACGGAATCACCCAGAGCTCTGCATTCTTTTATGGTTTTCGTCTCATTTTTATTCACAGCAAGGAAAGATAAGAAGAAGGCGCAACAAAACAGCCAGCAAGCAGATGAATACAGAGAGAACTGTGCAAAGGCAGAGAAAGAACAAAAAAATCAAAGCAAGACATCAAACGTAGCATGCAATGGAACGCCATGCCACAGCTCACTTTAATTGACACTTTGACAACCTCAAACTTTGAATGAAAACAGAGAAATATGGAGAAACGGGTGGATGGACAGGGAGAGCAAGGTAGAATGTCAAATGACAGAGAGATTAGTCTAATCTAACAACAATTACGGAACGGCAGAAGGGCTGGAATGGCCAGACAGATGGGACTTTCATCAGATCATGTGCTATGCATTACATCCTGATTAATCATTAAAACGAAAGACAACCTGATCTTCATCTCTGGTTCTCATTTTACAGCCATGAAAATGCTGTTCAGGTGAAAGAGCAAAGCACGCCCTCCTCTTTGAAGAATCCTCACGCGCGATTTTAATTGCGTTGCTTATTCAGTCGAAGCGTCGTGATTCCAAAATTGTGTTTTTGACATTGGCTGAATTTTCGACCAAGTAAATTCATGAAAATACTGCTACTGACCACTTCTAAGGTCAAGGATTCAAAGTGATTGGTATTTGCTGTGAGAAAGCATGTGTAATTTGAAAAAAAAAAAAAAACCTGGTCTGTAACAAATGTTTCATTCACACAAAGAATGAAATTCTTGTTGAAATTTCTTTGAAAGGGCCAGCGGTCGTCATAAAATAGAAAATGTCAAATTTGTTAAAGTCTGCTTGTAAATCTGAATTTGTTGCTAAACTTGGGAAGGATTGTTAACAGAGCTTGAATAGTTTTGGAGGGAAGAATGAGGTAAAATTTCAGTATCCAGATGTGCAAACACAATTCAGACACGTTCACACAGACCCTGTGCAGTAATTGCAGCCAAAGGTGCATCTGACAAACACTGACTTGAAATGTGGAACTTATTTTGTTACATGTTTTTATTTAAATCTGTTCATCTTCTAAAAACCACTTTTTATATCAAAGTTTTTTGAGGGATGTTTTATTTGGGTCATCATTGATTTGTAAAAGCGATAATAGGGTAAAATATTCAAGGGAGTGAAAACATTTTGTTATGACAGCAGTTGTTTTACTTCCCTCTCTGGAGACAAATGAAAGAAAGACAGAAAATTAATACATAACCACCCTAACCTACATCCTATGTCCCCATAATTTGACCAAAGAGCTGAAATAAGCAAATGCAAACAGATCTTCTCAATTTGAGAAGATGCACCTCGAAGCGTTTTGCACCTCGAAGCGTTTTGTCCGAACTCTCGCCTTTTCACAAACCACATTGTCCTAGCAAGTCCAGTCCATGGCCGCTTCTTTCCACAGTAGAGCTGCAGATGATCTAATTACCGCTGTCCTCAGACGTTTGGGTGAGGAGATGAAAAGGAGACAGACATATTTTTTTATCATCCCTAAGTTTTGAAGTGAGAACACATGATGGCACATCCTTATCGGATTTATCTTCCAAATTAGTAAAACTAAATGAACTGAAGCAGATCAAACAAGATGAAGGAGTCATTTAATTGCATTACACACCCACAGTCCACTTCCTGCATCAAGCTGTCCTGTTTTGTCTGCTGGAATTGACATTTCGATGAGGAGATGGATAACGGCGCTCCCGTAGATTATGGATTTTATCGCTCCTCATTTCCCCAGTCATGACTCTATGCGTAATCCCCTAAATGCTTTTTTCTAAGCATCAACCAAACCCAGTCATCGAAACTTGTCTCAAACTTCACCAATTCTGTAAGAAACTCACTTTATTCTCTGCTGAAAGTTGAGAAGTGTGCTGCAAACTCTAAGACAAAAGCGAACACAGATAATGACTCATGCCATCCTTTGAGGGCAACAAAAAGAAGAAGAAAAAAAAACAAGGCAGATTGTGAAATGCCACCTCGTGACTTTTTGGAGGAGCTAATCTATTCCATTTAATGTAGTTCAGAGGGGCTCGGGCTGCGCACTGAAGACACAAGGCAGGATTAGTCGTCATACGGCGGTGGCAAGATGAAAGGAGATAAACCCCTTAGCCTCGTTCTTGGATGACTTTATATATTTATTTCCCTCAAGTCTCTTCCCAACGTTTGAAAAAGGATTTAGCAGCAAAGACACTTAAGTCTCTGGAATTTAATCTTTTTTCCCTCTTTCAAATAAATTTTGTCTGTGTGAGCTTTTGCGTTTTCTGAAGTTCAGTTCAGGCTGGAATGACAGAGTGATGGGTGCTAACTATGCAGCGTCCTGGAAAAGTATTCATACTGCTTGAACTTTCTCACATTTTCCCAGGCCATGACTGCAGGCCAAAACATATTTTATTGGTACAAAGGACTGTGAAACTCCACTCCTTGAGGTGGCGGTGTCCTGCAACCTCTTGACATGTCCCTGGTCCGAAACATCCGAATCAAATGGTTGAACTGTCTCTTCAGTGTTCAGGCTCCAGAGTCCTGCTAACCGTCTAATTATCTCATTCAAATGAGTTGAAGCAGAGACACAAAGAAAAGTGTCAGGACTCCAGCACCAGAGATCTGGAGTCACACACCCCAATACAAAGTGCAGCATATTTGTTATGTGGAAGTTTTCTTAGACATGGTTTTTAAAGTATTTTACCTAAAACATTCTTGATTAGGGTGTCCATTGGTATTCCTTTGTTTCTGATCATCTCAACCAATGAATGGTCTGTTATACAACACCACAGTAAAATGACTCCATAACTTCTTGTGGCTCTAAAATGACACAATATGGAAAAAGACACTTGCAAGAGGACCATTTGTCATTGAAACAGTTATTTTCTTACTTTGAATTAGTTTCAGTATTATTAGCTGTAGAGTCTAACAAGATAGAATTGTAAAATTAGGACTTTGTTGTTCGGAAAGCGCTGTTTATGTCCAGCTTGTCCGTCTGACCGCTCTGTTCTTTGGCGTCTTCTCTGTTGTCTATTGACTCTGCAGACCCCACATTCTGAGATGGGCCTGCTGAGGGGTGCTGACCTGGAGCTTTGGCCTCTGCACATCAAAGGCTCCTTATAGAGGATGTTAATATTTGCTCAGGTGGATCTCACAAGTCTCCCTCTCTGAACAGAAACTGCTCCAAGCTTATAAATATATCAGAGACCACAGGGACGTCTGGTTGCCTTGTCCCTCTCCGACTGTTTGTGTGTGTGTGCTAGAGAACGGAGGGGATGAGGGAGATGACAAAGTGCGCTGTCGCAAAACACTCGCGGTCATACAAACAGACCCCGCCTCGCTTCCAGTCTGTAACCTGCATTTGAACTCGCCTTTTTCCTTTATTCTTGGTGGCGTCCTGACCCGAGGGTGCCCTCTGCTCATGGGGTGGACACGGAGAGGACAGCTGGGGACAACAGGAGCCCTGTCCCGATCAAATGCCATCCTGCCCCCCTGCTTCGTCCATCCCGTGACCCCTCCATCGCCTTTGAACTTCTGTCACCTAATACTGAAGCAAGAGATGTCCCCCTTGTGATGTTGACTTTACCCAACTCTTAACTCTTTTTTGGGAATAAAACGAGTTAAAATGGGTCCAGCGTTTCTTCTGTATGCACCTGGAACATCTGCCCTGGTTCTATCATCGTTTTACTGACATACCAGAAGCCTGAGCCCCGTCTTCCCAGTGATGCTTACAGCTCTGCTCATTGGATGACAGCTTAACTTCACTTGGCAGAGAGCGCTTGTTTACGCTCAGCTCCACGAATGAGATCTAACCCTCAGCTGCTTCCATCGTCAGCCAACACAGATAGTCAGACGAGGAATCTAGAAACTTCAGCGTCACATCAAAGGAGCTGGAAGCCAGTCAGCTCCACATCTGTGGAACAATCTGAGCTCCGAGACTGATCTGTTTCGTAACTCTCTCTATGACAATCTACAGCCTGCTGAAGACCTGCAGGACTGTTTCTGCTGCTGTAGCAACAGTGTAACCAGGCCCCGGTCCAGCATGCAGTGCGTGTCTAGAGATCGGGATCCCAGGCATCAATGGAGCAATGGTACCGTGACAAATTCAAGCACTTTTAAGAAGCAGCTTTTCTTCCTTCTTTTTAATAAAAAAAGCAATCTGGCAAGTTTTTTTTTGGGGGGGGATACAGTTGAAACCCCTTTGCATCTACTGACAAACAAGAACATTTAGTATTTATTCTACAGAAAGGAATTGTTAATGAAACTGATATAATGTCTCACAAAGGGGGGAAAAAAAGCTAATGTGAGTCGCTCGTTTAAACATGTGCAATGAAGAAAATAGCGGGAATACAGCGATAAAACAAAAATTTTACTTTTCTCAGCAAGAAACTTTGCAAACAGGCAAGACGTACTGTCAGGGAACCTCAGTCATTCCTGCATCAAACTGACCCTTTTGTTTTGTAGTTTGCAATTTATCTGAAATCTAGTGCCAGGAAATCTAATACTGCTGTGGGTTTCATTTCACCAGCAATCTGAACATGTAAAAAAAAAAAAAAAGTTTTTCCACGGTGATTTGGTCTGTCAATCTGCATTTGGACAGGGAGAGGAGCGCAGTGCAGAATGCCATGCTTTGATTGTATCTTTTTCTGAAAAGCCTGTGAATGACGATAAGCCAAACGGGACTGATAAATTTCAAAATATTGATCAGTTGTTCTTATCAGTGAAACACAGGACGCCGTCCTTCCTCCTTCTCATTGTCCTTCACACCTGTGATAGTCGCCGCTTTTCTAAAGATAAAGTTTATTTCAGGGCTTATGCTGCGAAAGTGAGGGAGTCATCTGGCATTGCCGTCTAAAGACAATGTGGTATTGGCTCCATGACAGCACAAACCCTCAGCGGATCCTGATGAACACACTGACTTCACGGTAAACAAATAGTAAAACAGAGACAACGGGAGTCGTCTCGTGAGGTCCTCGAAACATTTCCTGTCCCAAAAGTAAACTTCCTCCCATTTTTTGTGGAATGCGAGGAAGTTCTCCAGCATCTGGAACATCAATCAATCACGTGACTGATGTAGTGTCATAATTCTCAAGATTCTTGATTCTTTCATTTTCAGTAATGAAGATATACATTTTTTTAAAAGAAAGAAAGAAGAAGAAGGCAACCAAAAAGCATCCATTTAGGCAACGTTTGCAGCAGTGGTCACTTTTAACCTTCTAGTTGCTCTGAAGACAGAATATATGGGGTTTGTTTGACCTTTAAACCTTTTGTTACTCAGTGCAAAACCCAGAATAACCACCAAATTGAAGGTTGACGTCTTGAAGGGAAGCACACACTGATGTTACATTTGTTACTATAACAATCATAATATTATAATAATAATTATAATCCATAAAATCAAAAATGAATTCAGGTCACCTGTATGTAATTTTTGTCATTAAGTGGATGAACCTACGACAATGCTCCTCCTTTATCCTGATTCTGTTTAAGCACATTAGCCACATGTATCACCTGAATGAAATTAATTTCTGTTCTTTCAGTAACTTAGACGCCGGATGGTCAGAGATGGATCTCCTGTCAAACAAACAGCAATCTGACAGTTTCAATGGTTGGAGCTTCAGTCTTCGGTTGATGTCCTTACATAGAAGGAAAAGTCACAGACACACAGTCAGGTTTTAAGGATGTGGGTATTCATACTAAATATTGACCCTTCGAAAAGCTAAACCGTCTCCGCGGTGGACGCTCACTAACTCAGGTGACACGATTTTGGAAGGGAACACCGCTCAAAATTGTGATCGGTGAAAAGCGTGAAATACTGGGAGGATGTCCAATAGGTTAATCACAGAGTCACAAGGCCAGGCAACATCTCTGTTTTGGTTTTGCTGTCATAACTCTGATAGTAGGTCACAAACATGTTTCAGTGACTGTGATCAAAACAGACTGCCTCAAGGAAATGACAGAAGTGGAGGAGCCATCTGCTCTGCAGGATGGGCATAATTAACTGCTCATGAATGAAACTGACAATACACTGCAAATGAATCCATAACGCATACATATTAGACCTCTCCATTACTAATAGACCTCTGGCTGACTGAGTAAAGAGATTCAGATTACATGTCGAATTCACACAGAAATATTCAGTTTTCTTATTTTTTTTAATCTACATGCTTCAACTTCACTGCTGAATTGCTGCTGCTTTGTGTTCGTCTCTACAATAATGTCCAGATAAAATACCTTCAGGTTGTTGTCGTGTAAAAAAACAAAACAAAACAAAACAAAAAAACTGTCATCCGGGTGATGACACAGTTATGGTCAATATTGGACCAACATTAGTGCCAAATGGTCCCCCTTCCTGAAAGACAAGCATAAATGTAAATCAGCTTGTAAAAGAAGAGGAAAATTAACTAACTGACTAACTGCAGACTGGATGCTTGTCAAATATTCATCACATCCTTCATCCCTTCACTGTTCCAGTCCAGGGTCAGCAGTGGATCAAAAAGAAAACTCAAACTCCCTCCAGGAGGAAACACATAAAGCCTTTCAATCCAAATTCTGTTAGCACTTGTAAAGAATCAGTTAAAAATGTTAAGCTGCTGTTTATTCATTTTTATTCGAACATCTTTTTCCATCCAGGCCAGCGGTATTCAACTCCGGTCCTGCAGGGGCAGTGTCCTGCAGCCTGGTCCAACAAAACTGAATCAAATGGTTGAATTAGCTCCTCAGCTTTCAGACAAGTCCTCCACAGGTCCTGCTAATGATTATTTGACTCAAATGTGTTGAAGCAGGGTTGCGCGTGTGTATGGAGGCTTTGGTCCTCAAAGTGACCATCACTGGATCACTGGATCAAGTCATGGCCCGACTGACCGCTGCCGCATGTCCTCCCCCCCAGATTTCCTGTCTGACTCCTGTCAAATATCATTTTTTTTCTATATATTTAAAACATCTTTGCCACTGAATCATTGTCTCCTTTCTTTGTTGTCTGTGTTTCTGTGCGTCTCAAACTCAACCCTGAGCGCATGTTCACAACAGTGGCCACAGCATCTTAAAATCCTCACTGATTCTCATCTGATATCGTATCATTTCTTCCACACCCGTCTGCCTGCCAGTCAGGTTGTTGGTGCTATAGATCCCTTATGGCTCAGCCAAAGAAACCATTGAAGCTCTGCGATGCAACCTCTTCCCCCTGCGTTTTGCTTATAGGATCCACAGGCAGACCTACAAAGATGTGATTGAAGTGAAAAGAGTCAAGTCAATCTGTGCTTACCCAATGGTGCATTCGTGTACTCACACACACACGCATACAAAAAAAAAACATGTGGGCGTTTCGTCTTGTAACATCTGAGATTCTTCAAATGCGCGTTTGAAAAAAGTTTCACGCCAACCGCATCAGTGGAGGCGAAACTTGTGCAAAGACCTGCCAAGTAAGTCATGAACACACAGGTACTCCACCCTACCTGCAGAAGAACAGCGTCCTCTCTTCTCTCCTTCTCCTCCACTGCTTCATCCTCGATGCGGTTTTATTAAAAAGCGTCAGCCTGTGTAATGCTCGCCTGACATCTGTTCATTGGGAACGTGGTGGAGCCCCAATCGGGGCTCAGTGGAAAGAAGATAAGTCAGTCAGGTGGATGGTTGACAAGGACAGTTTAGCAGATGTTCCACAGAAAGATGAAATGAATTGTGTGCCCATCGATATAAGCACGTGTTTGAACGTTGGTGTGTTGCTGTATGCGTGAGAAAACACACCGAGAGTCCCTGAGGGAACTCTCCTCCGGAGAGGCTGATTTTCCGAGAGGAAAATCTCCGGAGGAGGCATTTCACACCTTCACAGCTAGGAGCCTTAAGATGTGAGCGACTGACAGAAAGATGGGAATATTCGGGCTGAAGCACCACCTTTCTTAAGCAAGAAGTTACCCTCATGTGGATGGATGTCTGACATCTTTCACTAAAGTTGATAGAGGGAGCGCACACATCTGTGTCCATCTGATGTGCAAATCTGGATTTTTGTCGCTGAGAAATGCTGCCTCTCAGCATGAGATCTGAGACGATTTGGTTCAAATTCCGATTCAAAAGCGCAAAGAAAACAGTTGCTCAGGAATGATGTCGATGTGTTTGTCTCCTTCTGTCCCATCATTTCTCCTCGTCGCTGGCAAATTTAAGCGGCTTTTCAAAGCCTGTGCAAAGGTTCTCATTCAAGACTGAGGAGCGAAAACTGCATGTGATTGAAATGTGAAACTTGAGATTTCATTAAAGAAATATTCAGTTTCTCAGACAGTTTGAACATTTTATGAGGCCGCTGTGCTACAAAGATTTTGAATGCAGAAATCTTACGTTTTGATCGACAATCAAAGTGAGCTTGACAGTCATCGAGGAGTCCGACCCTTCACAGTGAAGGTAAGGCACAAAACATGTAAACTGGCTGTTTAGTTTCATGACAAGCTTAGTTATTCATGCTTTTCTTTCCAGAAAACCTCTATGGGGATTTATACTTTTACAAAGATTTGGAATCAGTTCAGATAGCTAAAAGTACTAACACCTACTTTAATGACAATGACAATGGAGTTGAAATGAACAAAAACAAGCAATTGAGATTTGTTATGTCATAAATGTTTGAGCTTCACAATAATGTTATAATTTACAAATAAATAAATAAATAAATAAACACATAAAATGATCTCCTGAATAAGAATTAAAGGATATGTGGCAACCAAGAAACCTGACTGACACGTATGATGCTTAGATGTTGCATAAATTGTTAAATATATATTTTTTCCGATGCAATGACCTGCTAAAACAGACTTCTGACACAATCTCTTTTGGCCTCGTGCCACAATTTCTTGGTTTTCCTCTAGCAGAGGAACATGAAGGGCTTTTTGAAGGCGGGAGACACTCTAGGTTACTGGATGTTTCTCCACCTGCAGCTTGCTGCAGTCGTACAAACACATATACACACACAGAGGCTTTTCACTTTATCCTGTATGTTAAAAGCACAGCTCAGACACAGGAGGAGCTGTTTGGATGTTTCCAAAGGCGCTGCTTTAGAGAGGCAGGAGGAAAGGTGTAGGAAAGGAAAAAATGTGTGGCCTTTGCCCTGGAAAGGAAGTGATTTATACAGGACTGCAAAGGAAGCCCCCAGGACCGGGCTGTGATTTTGGAGCCATGGCTGCAGTCAAAATCAAGGTAGGGAGATGTTCGCAGGCCCAGAAATACATTTCGACTGAAAAAAAAAAGTAAATAAACACAAAGCGCAAAATGTGGTTGTCTATAGAGTTGCACTAAGAAATCCTCTGGCGAAGAAAATAGATTCGGAACTCTTTCTGCTTTCCTGGATTTTATTATCTAATAATAATGATAATAATAATAATAATCTCTTTTCAGTCAGTAAATGCACCATGCTAAACTTTTTTTATAATTGGAGTTGTGATGTTTCTCTCCTGTTTCTTCTCACTCTCCCTTTCTTTTTGTCGGCTGCATTCTGCCTCCCCTGAATCCGAGAATCTTATCGAGAATCTGAACAAGCCCTATTAGGCCTTTATAAGCTCAGCATGATTCAGTGCCGGAGTTTCATCAACAATATTGGCAATCAAGCTCTCTCTCAGAGACTATCGCTTATGTTTCCAGGAAACCTGCATCTCGAGATGTTCAGTGTTTTGTCTTCAAGTAGTTTGAGCATCCATTACTCCGTTACTCCTACTATTTCTCTTTTAGAGTGTCAAAGAGTGTCAAATAAAAGCCTACAAACATGACTGGAGTCATCTTTCTTTAAGTTTACAGTTGTGATCTCTCTATCTAGAGATGGCAGCTCGTTCAGCTTTTTCTTCAAAGAATCATTAGCAGAAGCTAATAATTGTCTTATCATTGCTGAGCAGCATCACTGGATGAAAATGTAAATGTTATTTCCACTCATAAGACAATAAATTAGTCATCACCACTTGGATTTACATTTTAATCCGCCAGGGGTGCGAATAACTTTGTTCTTAACAGTAAATTATCCAATTACAAAAATGTTTAAGATATAAAAATGTTAATTATAAATGTCACCATGCACATCAGGAAAAGAATCAAACTTTTCGCTCTTAAAAATGATCTTTTTCATGTAAAAAATATTTTTTTACATATAAACCCCTTTTTTTTCCTCTTTAAATTAAATTATTTTTTGTGTAAAAAATACTGTTCTTGCACTTCCACTACTAATATTGTGTTTCTTTATTATTGTCACTGCATACTTGTCAGGAAGATCTTGTACAGTGGACAGAAGTTACATGCTTACGCTTGATTTATACATTGATTTATTTTAGTTGTCACAAAAACTATTCATACTTAGTTTTTGAGATAACGAAGTGAAAATGAAAATGAGAACCTAAAACTGCATTTCATGTACTGGCCACTAGAGGGTACTGCTCAGAAAAGTGTTTTGGGGCACAAATGCTTCACACTGAATAAATGTTTGCACAACTTCCAAAGAGTTGATGTTTTCCTGGGGACCGGAGAGGATGTGTGATGCGTAATTGGCTGAAGCAAGTAATTTTTCAAATTATAACTTCAGTTTACAAATATTGCAATTAATTGCAATGAGTTAGAAATGGTCATTGTATCAGTTAGTTGTTATTACATACATGAATGCGAGAATGTATTTGTTTTATCCCACCTCTGAAGTACAAATCATTACATTTCAAGCCATTTAACTCAGACAGAATACTTCAAAAGATGCCGTAAAACGGTGAGAAAAGTCAGATTTGAGAGAAATAAGTCATGGCAAGCTTGAGAACCTTGAGGATAACATACAAGTTTAACATTGGAAACAAATAATTTAAAAAAAGCTATAAAAACTTTTTAAAAAATGGAGTTTTGGAGATAAAATGAGTGCATTTAACCTCAGGGACCTGTTACTTTTCTCAGCGTACTAAAGCGGCAGCAGAGAAATTGGACGCCTGTGTGTGTGAAACCTATTTTCATTCGACTGAATCGAGTTGAGGCATTAAACGTGAGAACTCCGTCGGCCCTGTGTTCATTTCCTGCCTCTGTATCTCTCTCTCCCTCCTTCTTTTTGTGTTCTGCCCTTGAAAGAGAAAAGGACAGACTCAGCCAGCCTGGGAACGGCGAACTACTACAAGATCCGAGCAGCGCGACATCAAAGGCCACCCCATTTGCACAGCAGCTTACGCACACCCACACATACACAAACATCGGCTTACATATTTGGAGGTGGGGGTGGGGGGGCTGCTTTCTCTGAAGTTCATTACGGATGGCAGAGCTATTACCCTTTTTCTGACAGAATGTAAAATACCAGAAGCAAAAGTTTCACTCCAAAACTGCCACAATTAGCCAAAAAGTTGCAAAATTAGAACTTGCAATTCTCTTATTTCGAGTGCAAGCTTGTGAAGGCGTCTCATTCGCAGGTGAAGCCCAAAAAGAAAGTTATGTACAGTAAACAGCTCTTCTACTTCATCCTCCTGGACTGCTGATTTGAGTTAGTGGAACAAAACTCCACGGATCAGAAGTGGATGGATTAGTGGACATCTCCTCCCACCTCCTCTGATCTTCTACTGCAGCCTCACAAGAAGGAAGCTGCTTTCCACAGTCATCCAGTACACTTAATCTGAAGTGGCAACATTAGAACCTTCAGCCGGTGCCAAGACAAATGCAGCCAGTGCGCACGCTCACTGGTTCCTGATGTACCATGTCAGAGGAAGAAAAAAGGGGGGCCTGCAAGAGAGTGAAAGCAAGTGAGGGAGGATTAACGTGAGAACGTCGGAGGAGTGTACGGTGTGTAGGAGGGACAAATGATGGATGCAAGATGTGTGAAGATCCGTAGACAGGATGAAAGAGTTTGAAGAGTCATGATGAGTTACTAGGGCGAAACGTTGAGCAATATGATAACAGGGGACATTGGTGAAGAGGTCGCCGTGACTTCGCTGAGAAGAGCTTTAATGTGTCGTTTTATCTCACAAAGTGGAGGTAGAAGTTGACCTTGGAAACGTTGGAAACGTGTGAAAGAATAAAAGTTTTGAGTCTGACCGGAGCCCGAGGTAACGCCGGAGAGAGCCACCGACTCCGAGTTCAGCTCGCTGCAGAGCATCTGTTGCTGGTTCGGTCCAACTCTTCTCACCGCATGTTGGAACCATTACATGATGTCATGGTGGTGCAATTTCCCACAAACGCCTCCATGTGAGAGAGGAAGCGACGTCACAGGTCCAGACCGAGTCCTGCAGATGGCACTTTGAAAAGCCCAGGGAAGATGCCATCTAGACTTTGACGATGCGCTTCTGTGGGAGGTGGGATTAAAGAGATGCATCAAGAGACTCGCTGTTAAGCTGCTCTGTGTCTAACATGTCCTGAGATCTCAGTGACCGGTGGTTCGATTAAACTCCTCTGACGAGTCTTACATAAACAACAGATCAAATTACTGTGTGTGAAATGTTCAGAAAGAATTTACACATCTGGAAGCGACTCTGAACTAACAGGGAATGAGAAATTGCCGTTTGAGATTACCCGACAATAGTTTTCCGAGAGCTTGTTGATTTAACAACGAATACCGAGTTCAAAAATGAATACTGAGAAACACACCAGTGTAAAAGGTTAAAAAAACAACTATTTTAGATGAGTGAAAATGATTTAAAAAAAAGGGGGGGGGGGAGAAATGCTCTTTGATTGATGTGCAGGGATTTAACTCACTGATTATACAGAAACCAAATCTATGGAGACATCACGAATTGACCATTTCAGCTGCATGTGAACTTAAAATGCTTAAATTTAGAATAGAATAGAATAGAATAGAATAGAATAGAATAGAATAGAATAGAACAGAGATTATTTATTTTGTTTAGGTAAAAGTGGTAAAAGTGATCCTACACCTCGGTAAAATAAAGTGTTTTCCTGCTTACATCATAATGTTTTCAGGAAAATGTAACTGTCCATCACATGGTCGTAACTTCACTTAAAAAACATCCAGCATTTGTCAACAACAAATATCACCCAACATGATATTTTTCCAGTCAGTGAACGCACCATGACGTAGCATGAATAAGTCCCAGAGGCAAGGGCTCTGGATTCTACTACCAAGCGGGGAGAGTTGATGTTAGCTGCTTTCAACATTAGTATGTAAAGTGACATAACAGGAAACACATAAAACACAAAAACTGTCTTTGCTAAGACACATGGACACATGTTCACTCAAGTTGCACGCTCCTCGTCCTCAATAAAATATATTTTTACTTGGTAAAAAGTAAACGCACTTTACTTTGAGCTTTCCAAGCTAGAAGCTGCATAATTATGTCTGTACCATCTTTTTTTAATATAATTTCTATTGCCAGTGATAATTATAGTGGTTGTAGCAGAGAGAAATAACAAGAAAAAATTGTTCTTATATATATTTATTTTTCAGGTATTTATATTTATAGAGTTTTTATTCACATTTAGTGCATAGTAATTAAGTTTTTGTCTATCAGTTCACAAACTACAAGAGCAAGAGAGCAGTATTTTGTTTAATATGTTGTGATCTTCGATAATTATAGTTCATACGGAATACATTAAATAATAAATCATAGTAATTTCTTTATTACTGAATAAGCCAGTTGGTATAAATCCTGACACAGCAGTATGTGCAGTTCTAGAGAGGAACCATTAGGGGCCAATGCCTCTAATCCTGGAAACTAATCCTGGCTCCTCCTATGGGTCCTGTACTGAAAAGATAAAACTACATGCATTTCTTGTAGTCTTAAGGCTTCTTATAGCACAGAAACTGTTACTAATTGGTTCCTTGGACCTATTTAATCTTTTACAATCACAGTGAATTAAAAATCATTAAAAAAGCTTCAGTCGTGTTGAGTTCAGATCACAATAATCTGCCAGATCTGTGGTCTGTAACCTGCAGCTCCGGAGCCACAAGAGACCATTTAGCTCACTTTATATGTTCATTTGATATATTAAACAATGAAATATTAACCCTGTTTTTTTCTTGCATTCTTTTGCAAACTAACAGTCCAAAAACACGACTGTTAGTTTCACTGGTTTCTCTAAATTCTCCCTAAGTGTGAGTGTGCATGGTTGTCTGTCCCGTCTGTCTCTGTGAGACAGACCGGCGACCTGTCCAGCGTGACCGCGCCTCTCGCCCGAAACATTGCACCTCCTGACCCCACTAGGGACAAGGATGTTAGAAAATGGATGGATGATGGAGAAAGAAATGAAAAAGTGCTCGGTAAACCAAAAATATAGGAAAAGGGAAGCCTTCCTGAGGCGTTTTCATTTCTTAGCAACGGAAAATATCGTCTGAATCTTTAATGTGGCGTTTTAGCTTAAACTGCTAAAACACTTCGAGCAACACTTTGACGTTGATAAATTACAACTGCAGTAACAGTTTTCAACGTTGAACCGTGGCCCCAAAGTGATGAGTTTGGAAATATTACTTTAAAAATCTTTGCTGCCTCAGACTCAGGTGTGAAGCCTCCAAAGCTCAGAACTAAAAACTAATTTGTGTCCCTGATCTTTGTGGCTCCTGGGACCTTGAAACCATCACACTGACATTTCCCTCTTTTAACACGCAGAAAAACTAAGTTACGATAATGATGTGATCTATCAAGCAGAAAAGAAAAGAAGGGCCAGCCCCTATGCAAAGTGATACTGTTGTGCTTTAAGCTCCTCGAAACACATCTGCTTGTCTCCACAACACAAGCCCACTTTTGTTAACCAATCATCTCGCTCGAACGAGACCCAAAAAGATTGTTTAGCGCAATTTAGTAGCTCGGGCTGGAGCTCAAATATCCTACTTCAGATTTAACCTTGTTGTTGAAATTGTTTCTGAGAATACGCGTATACACTCATTACATCTCTTGCCATAAAATTACTCCAGGCCAATGAATAGCTGACAACAAACAGGAGCAAATACACTTTAAGTAAGCTGCCAGTTGTCATGGACATGGTACAAACACGTCAACTGCACAAAACCTCCAAAACAAAGAAAGCATTACCATGTGTCACTAGAGGAGAAAGTGGCCAAAGCATTCATAAAGTCCTTCAAACCACATGAAACGGCGGCAGAAGAAACTCCGTCACAGCTTTGCCAGTAAAGAGCTCTTGGTCAGTGTAAACTTTGGCCTGGTTTGAAGCCACATGCACAGATTAAAAGCCTTCCAACATTAAAGGGCTTGACCACCTGTCTCAGTTCTCTGTCTGTCCGGCCTGAATGAGACCACAGGGAGATCTTCTTCTTCCAGTGCACCACCTGCCACCGCCAGCTCCCTTTAAAGTTGGGCGACTCTTTAAAGGTCCCACAATGGCGCTTTGTGAGAGTGCCCATTCTGACATGGAGGCCGCTTTGCGAAGCGACTTCACACTGTGTTCGCACCGCAAAGCAACTTCTAAATTTGATTCTTAAAACGTGACCTGATGCGGTTTTGTTCACGGGATTCACGCTGTTTCCGTGAATGTCATGAAAAAGATACTTAGAAGAAATGAACTTTATTAGTTAATATGTGCACCTTAAAATAATTTTTACTTAGAGATCAAACTTTACGGCAATGGTCAGGCAGGTGGCCACCAAACTCAAACGAGGCAAGTATTTATCGCATGTTTAGCATTTTTTGGTGTGGACTAACTCTTGCGATGTTTTCTTAATGATAAATTTGTCTGATATAACAAATATACAAACTACACACACCCCTGTTAAAATGGTAGGTTTAATTATTGCAAGAAAATCAGTCCTGCAGATCATTTTCCTCCTTTAAAGTGACACTTATCCTTTGAAATTTAATAAAAAAGCAAACTAATAATGTGATTCAACAAAGTACACATGTAAGAAGGTGCAGTTTTTTAAACTATGTAATGTAATAATAAATGTTCTGACTGCTCTGTGTTTGCGCCATAAGAGCGTAGCTTTTCATTCAGGGATGTGCAGATGTTTGAGAGCCACTCTGTGTGATGTAGTTGGAAGATACGAATGAAAACTGAGTTTAAGTAAATCTGGAGTTTAAACAAAAAAACTGAAAAATTGTGAAAAAAACAAAATAGCTAAAAAACATTAAATTAAAAAGTAGTGATATTTGATTTATCACTACAAAGGACCACTGGTATATAAACAGTAGTTTTTTGGTTTATTGGCAATATCCAGCGCATTGTCATATACAAAAACCAGAACATTATAAAGCTTTGAAAAATGTATATCTTTTGCGTTCAGACTTATTAAAAATAAAAAAAATAAATGGAACCTTTAAATGAAAGCATATTAACAATTCATGAGGGGTTTTCGTACAGACAACTTACTGGATATGACGAAGCAAATTCATACGAGTACAAAAAAAGAAAAATGCTATTGCATGAAGAAGAGAAGAGCTGCACAGTGGCACAGTCGGTAGAGTTGTTGCCTCCTAATAAAAAGGTCTTTGGTCTGATTGGGGAGATTTACTAGTTGAAACAACAAACTCTGATCCCCAATTTGTGCTTTCTGTCATTTTCTTTAATTCTCTACCATAAAAAAAAGAAAAGCAACCCAGCCCTCGACTACCCACTGAAATCGACACGCTCAAGTCTTGACAGTGTGAGTCTTACAGTAACCTGATATGTAGTCAGGTCTATTAAAATCAGTCGAGGTCACCTTTGTGGTGTAATGCTGCTTGTGGATAAGTTTTGGATTAAACTCTGCTTTAAAAAGTAGCCCAATCCCTTTGGCTGCAGCTCGAGCATGTAGAAGTTTATCAAACAGAGCGCACAAAGACCTAACGGGGAAAGAAAAACAAGCTTTATGCCAAGTTGGATCTCAGTGTTAAATTTAATGGTATGAGGCAGAAAGGGCTAAGTTACATCAAAGACCGCTTTAAACAGCAGCTGCCATTTTTCAGCTCAAATAAAAGATAAACAGTCATCATCATTAAATTTAACCACAGATTGTTTTTGTCTGCTTTGGACTCAGACAACAAAAAAAGAAGAAGAAGGGGAAAAAAAAGAGTTATTTATCTTGCTTTGCTCCCACAACAATGCAGATCAAAGTCCAAAGCTGACGTTATATATATGTTTGAGGAGGAAAGGCAGAACTGTTTATACTGGCCCACTGGCAACACTGGCACCTGCTGCATGACACTAAGTTTGGTTAAAAATGCAGAAAACGCAATAGTACGTTATAGTGATGCAGATTCCCCGCTGTCACTCTGACATCAAAACTCTGCTGACAAGTTAGAATAAAAAAATTTGTTTTTATGAAAAAACGGAACCAGAATAAAAGTAAATAAAAGTATTCAAATCTTTATATTTCAGTTTCTTATGTTAAATTTGTTTTTCAACTCATGGCAACAAAAGTATTCAAGCTATTACAGAGTCTAGTTCAACTCAACCCATTTTAAGATTTTACCTAAATGCTGTGGCGTTTTAATGTTAACGATCTTTCCCCATTTTTCTAACATTTATCCAGGAATAGGCGGTGGGGGCAGCTGTTATAGTTAAATACACCTCCTTACACTCACCGGTCAATTCATTAGTCTGCTCCTTTTCTCAGTACTGCCAATGTCAAATCAGCCTCACATGGCAGCATGTTCTTCGGCAACATGCCGAAGTTGAAAGTGACCTGAGGGGAGTCCAAGGTTACACACAACTTTCTTTTGGATTTGCAGAGCGGTTCAAAAGGCGCAGAAATAGAGAGGAGAGAAAACCGTCGTGTCAGCAACCCTAAACTAGTCAAAGGCAACAAGAACTCTGTTGCACCACTGCGTTTTCTCTTTTATAGTCTCTGCTTAGAAATCAATGACCTGCAGATCCTCCCGAAATCCCATAATTACAGTTTTTTTGGTATGTGACAAAGTCAGCTGCTGGTTGTGAGGCGTCGCAGTGACACAAGTCATTTGGCTCTAAAACAAACCTGAGTTCAAAAAGGTCGGTGGCAAGTGACTCAATCAAATGTAAAACTAAATGGGTTTTTAGTCGTTTTTATTTACAAGCTGAAGACCAGGAATTGGCTGAAGTATCAATTGATGGAAAAGAATAACAACAGAGGGGGAAATCACTGATATCAACAAAATGCTTGTGCGTTTCTTTGTACTGAGGAGGAAAGGCTGTCTGTCGAAACAGCACAAAGTGGAGTACTCTATTTGTTTTGCTGCAAAGCTCTCGCAAATCTCTTTTGGCTCCATGGTTGGTGGTATGGCATTTCCCGCCGTGCGTGACCTGAGAGCAAATCATCAAAGAACCTGCAGCCTGTTCCCATGCCTCTTCTATGGGTCTTGCTATTAAATATAAGAAGATCGGGTTAAATGATCAAAGACCACTGGTTTCTGGGGTATAAGTTTAACTCAGTTTCATCAAAGGCCATTAGTCTTTTTAACCCACACTACCTTGAGGTAACATAAAACGGACAGGTAATGGAGCTTTGCGTTTCCTGTAAATACTGTGCGTGTCTTCTGCAGTGGGAACCAATGTGAAAAAGGATATAATGACACAAAATGGAAGCTCCATTTCTCACATTCCTGTAGCCTCCAACAACAAAGGCACCTGTCTCTTTTATCTGCCAAATAAACGGCACCAAAAAAAAAAACCAAAAAAAAAAAACAATACAAGCAGACTTCAAAAGCACATCCGACAGACGGTTGGTTTTTCCTCCACCCAAAGTGTTTATCAGGCCACTCCGGGTATTGTGCTCCCAGTCACCCACTTCCTCGTGCCCCTGCTTGATTGTTGCAACATCTGTCCTTCTGAACAGCAGCTTTGGAGCTATCGGCATCGACTTCCTGTTCAACATATTCTCGTGTCACTGTGGCACTTGTTCCAAATGACCAGCAATGAACGGATTGAAACAAAGAAATGAGTGCATGTCAAGCACAGGTTTCATTCATCATCGACATTGAGGGAGCTTCTTTCAAAGCAGCCAGTCCAGTCCGGCTGCTGTTTTACTTTGACTAGGCACAAACTTGAATGCATCGTCGTGGATTTTGTGTTTTGACTGACACAGAGTTACGTGTGCGATGGCGAAGTGGAAAAATGTGACACCTGGTTTCAATTTAAAGCATATGATTGTGTTTGAGCGACATTGAGACTTCAGTCCAACTGGAGACACCGTTCAGTCAGACTGAGCCTGAGCAACTGTTCAAACCAGAACAGGCAAAAATGCCCACTGGTAGAGACGGACCCCAAAAGAGTCACCGCTCCAATCCCAACAAAATATCGTTCAACACTACAGACCCAGGAGAGACTGGATACATTATAAATATTACCGACAAACCACAACATTTAACAAAAGCAGTTTGAGAAATATTCACAACACATTCAAATGATAAGATCTTCAATGTGCATTTGTTTTTTCTTTAATTCCAATTACAAAATAAGGAGGGAAAAAGTCGGCATCTCGGGCTCTTCCTTTTAGACTTGAAGTAAAACTAAAGTGTTTCTGTCTTTGGTTAGTCTTGCTCTCTTGTCTTCATCTTCTAAAGCTTGCATCAAAGAGAGAAGGTTGATAAAAACATAAGGTCCACACATGTTGCGCAGAGACCGCTTTGTGTCCATTGCATGTCTTGCCACATCATCCGCCTGACAAAACTGTTCCTCTCTGTCCTGGTAGGACCTAGCAGTTTGCCTTCACCTTTGTTAAAACAAACAAACGTAGACCCTGCGAAGTAAAGGAATATATCATAGAGCAGTAAAAGGCAGCGTTGGATTTGAACAATCGAGCACGGCCAAACAAACTAATAAAAGAATTTATTTTCTCGATTTTTCACCTTGAAGATTTATGTAAGGTAGAAGACCAGATGAGATAAGTTTGAAACAAAATGAACCTTCTTTTATTTTATGTCTGCCTTGTTTTTTAGTAAAATAATTATCACCGTTACAAGTCTGGCCTGCTGTCAGAGTGGTGATGCCTGTGGGCATGACTTTCAGGGTTCAGGTTCAGTTAAACTTTGGCCACGAAACTTGGCAGAAAACCGAAGCAGTGTGTAGGATTATTGCTCCATTGATGTTCAATTTGGTAGGCTAATTCTCTGTCTGAATTAATGAGCTTACACTGACCAAGGCAGCAACTTGTGTCTCTGACAGCACAGACAGAACGCTTGAAATATAGCTTGTCAGACTTTTGCTGTCAATTGTTTTTCGTTGATATTTTTGCAAGAGCTGATTTATACGACACTGCATCCGAGTGTGTTCAAAGAAACCTTGTTAGCTGAACTAAAAGATCACGGTGATAAATAGATGTAGACGAGAGCATTTTATTGTATTTGCGAAAAAGATCTCATGTGCAAATGAGTGCCTTATTTTCTTTTGAGCCTTTAACGTAAAACATAACTCTCTCTCGGTTTTGGCTGTATCATTTTTACTGGGGCTCTTTTACAATTTCCCTACATCTCCTGCCAGCTGGCTGGAAAGCCAAGCAAACCTTTTAGGCCTCTTTGAGTCAACAGTCCGTGCAATTTTTTGGAAACGTAGCCTGCACAGTGCTAATCAAATGTCTTCAAAAGAGATACGCGTTTAATTTTTCTTTTTTCCAATAATAAATAACACACACTTTGATTCCTTGTGAGACACTGTGTTTTTCCTACTAATCCTTTCCAGTTTGTGCTGTGTAGTGCTGTACGTGCACCGATCCGTCTCCCTCTCCCCATCCATCTCTTTCTCTCGTTCTAATCCTAGACAAAAGGAAGCCGGACGCTCATTCCAAAATGTTGGATTCGTGAACGTTTAAAGCCCCACTTGTAGGACAGAGGAAGAATCAGCATGAAAACACTGACAGAGAAAGTAAGGAAATGAAGTTTTGTACAAATACATAAGGCCCAGAAACAGACACAGAAGGCCTGGACTGTCTATCCTGCTCTTCCTCCATGTTACTGTCATTTTAATGAGATGCTGAGGAAATTTAAGGAGAAACCGGAGAGGTTTCTCAGCTCACTTTCTCACATTTGTGAATTCCATTTATTTTGTTCTTGTATTGACATACTTTATATTTAGTAAATTATTTTGACCAGAAAAGATACTTTTCTCTTTTACAGAAAGGCCTCAACATCTCCAATCATCAGTTCCTGTGTACGTAATCATCAGCTTTAAGACAACATGTTAGAGGCTTATGAAATAGTATTTAGAGAAATCTTTATTTTGTATTGGAGTTTTGGCCATTAGCGTTAGCCTCCAGGTCCAGGAGATTTGGATTCACACCAAACACTTTAAATAAACATTGAAGGCATGTTTTCCACCAATATCTAAAAGTCAATGTTGGCTCGATTTGAGTTTTTCAACAATTATCTCAGATGAATTGTTTTTCATTTGGTTGATAGGAAGACAAAGCATTCATCCCACTTTGGTGTGACAATCAGCAAGCACCATCGCTTCACTTTTCCTACTCAGCAATCTGTTTTTGTGCTGCTGACATGTCCTGTCGCTTCTACAGGAGACGCCAAAAAGGCACCGTGGTACAAACAGGGAGCTGCTGACAAACAATAATGCGGCCCAGTGCCATCTCCAGCTGCTTCCTCTCTACAAAGACTCTGAGTGAAGTGGATTGTGCTTATTTATTCCTCTTTATAAGGCTAACATAAAAGACAGTTATTTATGTGTGTGTGTGTGTGTGTGAGTGTGTGTCTGCTTAGTTTTGGAATAGGGTGAACCCTGTTCATGTTGAATCAAAGAGTTTTTTGCTCACTTGTTGCATCATAAAAAAGCTACAGAAGACCAACTGTTTTTGTAGGTTTGTTAATTTTTTTTACTTTTTTATGAGTGTTGCATGGAACAATTCTGAGTAGTGGGAGCCAAACTCATATAGATCATCTCAGGTAAAACCTTTCACTGAGTAGAGAAGAACTCATTCAGGTTGGATTGCTACCAATTAAGACTAATCAAAGCCAAAACTCTCCAAGTCTTCGGTTCAAACTTTAGATTATGTTTCGTTTTTTTCTTTTAAAGTCTGATTGAATTAAAAATACTTTGCAAAGCAAACTTGAGAAAATATTAAGGATAACTAGAGCACAGATTAAACAAAGAGACAATCAAACGGTTCTGATCAGAGCTCTGATGAGCTGATCAGCAGTAATCAATACCACGCAGGTTTTTGAGTAAAAACAGAAACATTTACACATTTGACTTTTGCAAAAGTAAAAAGGTGCAGGTGGGCCCTGCAAACTTTCCCCTCGGATCAGATTTTCTCCAAACTGTGATTGCTCTATTATCTACTCCAGATAAGACACTGACTTCCCCTGCACACTCCATATGACTCCACTTCTAAAAAATCCCTTTAGCCATAACGTTGCCCAGCTCTGCTGCTTCTTGTCCTATCAAACTCAGAGTATGAAAAGCACGAACAGCAAGTAGCCTATCCTCCCCCTGAAAGTGACAGCGTCTCCGCCGCAACTGCACCAACCAGCTCCACAGTCACTGGGGAAACTTGGCCATTTCCCAGGCACGTCCCATGAAGAATGGCAAAGCCTCACGTCTGCAGCCGATTAGGGAGTGAGATTAAGGTCTGCCGGGAGAAACCGGGCCATGGTGGAGGTGTGGGTACTGAGAGATGGAATGAATAAAAGACAAGTTCAAACCAAAACCAGCCCTGCTGGGCTTATCCACCATCAGCTGCTGAGTGGTTGAGCTTCCTGATAAAGATGCAAGGAACCATGTGGAGGAAAAGAAGACGGAGGGGAGGGAAATGCCCAGCTATTAAGTTTACATAGGTTTCAGACCCCACCACCAGCCGTTCCCATGCCATCCAAAATATATTAGCTCTCCTTTCCTTTTACCTTCATCTCATCTCTCACCCGACGTGATGGCCCCTTTGAACCAGGCTCATGCTGGCGCTCTGAGCTCTTATCCAGTCTGGCCTCATAACAATTTACAGTAGCACACTTCTCTATCTGTGATAACCCTCTGATGGGAGAAAACAGCTTCATCTCTCTCTGTATTAGACACACGGCTTTGGTTTCGATGAGATCTTCATCTGGATCCTTTTCATCTTTATCCTAATGAAGCTTTGCTTTGAAATGTTTGTTGTACTGTTGGAAATCTACGCTGCACATCTGCAACCACTGTTTTAGCTCAGGATTATGAGGGCGAATGATTTCAGACGAGAAATGATTCACGCGATTGCAAAGACAAGTTTGTGAAGTTTAAATTCAAGATAAAACGACTGCCGAGGAGGGTGAAGTTCTCAACTACAGACAAGTGCTTATAGATAACCTTATGATATGAAGCATCATAAACAAACACAACATTATTGTTGTGAACTGTTTGTGACAATGTACTGATAATGCATTGGGTATTGATACATGCTCTTTGTTTGGTTGTGTCCCAAATCTGATGAGGGTGTCTTTCTAACAGACGTCGCCTGTATAGCTGCAATGTACATAACATAAAATATAACCCTTATTATTGTTTACAGCTGTAAAATAATAAATCAGCACACAGCATGTTACACCAGAATGTGTTTTATAAGGCAGAGCGTTTTTAACAAGTTCAACATGCTTGTGGGTTTAGTGAGAGTCTGAGCTTGTCACTACGTGTTCATTCAGTTAATTTAAATGCCATGCAGTGTTGAATGTTTTTATGTCTTCTCATATCACCAAAAATAACTTCAATATATGCATAGTCATTTCATATAGGCGACCAACACAAAGTAATAATTGTTATGAATTAGAAGGAAAAATATGAGGTTCACCCATTTTGCAGAATAGCTCAAGCAAATGCAGGAGAGACTCTGAACAGCAAGTTTTGGCTCAGATTATGAACATAAATAACATAAATATGCTTAAAATGACAGAATTTTATTTAGAAGTGCCAGATTGAAAGAGTGCAAGATTTCTTTTTGTATAGTTTATGGGTGCTTCAAAGAGGAAACGCTTAAAAACATAATATACATTTTTTTGTAAACCAATAGAAACTGAACCAATTCAAAAGCAGTGAAACTGAAATAAATGGTTCAGTTCATTAAATGTGGCTGCAGCTGTGAACCCGACTTTGGCCTCTGGAACCTATTGCAGGTGTGGATACTGTAAGCTGCTGTTTAGTTTTCTTATGTGTGTTTACTTCCAATAGGCTTGGATTTCATCAAAAGGAGATATTTGCTTCTAAATATATACGTGTCATTGTGTTTCCTAAGATTTGGAAAGGTTCCAAATTTTTCATTTGTTAATTTTCAAGGATAAATCTGTTGCCTCCGTTTGTTTTGGCTCACCAACTCTTTGCCCACATGTTGTAATAAATATATTTCTCCTTCCTACACTCTTCCTGTAATCAGGAGTAGCTCCACCATCTAGTGGTTGTGTCAGAAATACATCCGCTGTCAAAAACATACCCCGATGGCAGTGAAGCACTTTTTGATGCAGTATGTAAAAGACTGTGCATGTTGCTTCAGTCGCAACACAAACAACTCCGAGCCAGTCATCTGAAGTTCATCCATATTAGGATAATGATGCTAATAAGGCTAATGACAAAAAGAGGATGATCTTCTTTTCTTTCATGCTAGCAATGACACAAGAACAACATCTCTGTTCCTTAGGACAGTGCTGAATGGATTGTGGCTTCAGAGGGTGGCTCGTCCGCTTTGAAAATCTTTTTTTCTTTTTTTATTCACATAAGAAAGGAGGCGACTGGAGCTCGTACGAGAAAGCAGGCAAAGGATTGTTTGGAGTCAGAAACACATTTCAAAGGCTTCCCCCAAAACCAGACTGCAAAATCTGAGATGAAACCAGCTAATAAAGCGCCACACAGTGATAAATAATGCAACAAGAGGAAACAACATGAAAGATCTTTTCATCTCCGTACAGAGAGGAAACTGGAAGAAGAAAAGATGAGAATGTGTGTACACTGTTCTGCGGTTATTGGAGTTGTTTGTTGGAGCCGCTTTAAAAGTTTCGGTCTCGAGGAGAAAGGCATCTCTTTTTAACATTCTTGAAGACATAACTTCTTTAAGGTTTACAGAAAGAATGACCAAAGGAAAAGGATATTCTTATTTATTTTGAGCCAAACCCAAAGACCTCCAGCATTTGGCCTCAGTCTCTTCACTTGTATTGACTAAACGTTAGAACTCTTGTGTTCTGGGCTCTGATCTAAGATTCAGATTCATCCATTAAGGGAGCTTTGCTTATGTTTTTTTTAATCAAAGTTCCATCTTGTAGATGATTTTCAAACCATAACTTCCCTGCCCTTATTAGTAGAAGAGTGGAGCTGAATCTTATGACTCAGGGCACTCAAAAAGGCAAAAAAAAAAAAAAAGTCCCCTTGCACCCGCCCAAAATAGTTGTGTCCACCATCTAATGGCCAAGGACGGAGATCAAACCAACCTCAAAGCAGGGGGGGGGTCGAGACAAGAGCAACAAAAGAGTTTCCTCCCCGTTAAAATAGAGCAGACTTCAGTTGGATTGTGGGCTTTGTACAAAGAAGATCAAGTGATGAGTGGAAGCGGGGTTATGATGTTGTTATTGTTATTGAAGGCTGCATAAAGGACTTACAGATCTTAATGCTGCCTGTGAAGGCTGTGTTTGTGTGCTGGTGGAAGAAATTTAGACAAGACAGAAGCAAAATTACAGAAAGTGAAAGAGAATTTGTACAACGCTGACATCTTGCGGTCATAAGTGTGAACATTTTCACAACTAGATTAGAAAAGCGACACTTGTGAATTTTACTTAACAAAATCAAGTAAGATCAAATGGAAATCAATTGAGCTGCTTCATGGAGTTTGAAATAGAGAAATGAGAAAAAAAAAACCTGATGATAGAAGAAAGTAAGGGACAAAAGGAAAGAACCACAGAAGGGCCATCCAAAACTAAAAGCAATTAAACCAAAGTTACTGGAAAACCAGACATTCTTCAAATTACTTGAGGACTTTGCACAAATAATGTATAGGTGTCTCGATCCATGTTTCCTCCTCTGGCTGTTTGTTTACATTTACAGTCGTTTTCAGTCCACTAACAAGCCATTTTCTTTTGGTTGTTTGTTAGACCTCTTTAGACTGGCCTCCAAAGATTTTAGAGACAAAAATGATTCCAAAGCACAAAGGTTCATAAGGCATTATTACTATTGCATTTGCACTGGACAGAGTCATTCAAACCGCTGGCAGGCTTAGGTTTGATCGAAACTTCTACCTGTTAATTATCTTTTGTTCAATCTGGGGTTGGGTTGCCGACCCAGCCATCTCGGCAGAGAGGCCCAGACGTCTTTCTCCCCTGCCACTTGGGGCTTCCGACGGAATCCCAAAGCATTCCCAAGCCAGTTCAGAAACATTTTCCCTCCTGGTGGTTATTCCTCTGGGTCTTCTCCCAGTGGGATGTGCCGAGTCACCTCGGCTGGCTCCTCTCGATGTTGAGAAGCAGCTGCTCTTCTCTGAGTCCCTCCTGGATGTCGGACGTCCTCATCCTCTCGAAGGGAGATCCCAGACATCCTGTGGAGGAAACTCATGTCAGCCACTGGTGTCCATCATCTTTTTCTTTTGGTTTCCACCCAAAGCTTGTGACCATAGATGCGTGCAGGACTGTAGGTCAACCCGTAAATCAAGAGCCAGCCTTATGCTTAAATATGGTGTTCTCTATCCTTGATAAACATAAAAGTAAAAAAAAAAAACTGCTTATGTTCACCTGCAAATCATCTGCAGAAGATGAGCCAGCTGCCAGAACCAAAGATCTGTCCTAACTGGCTGGCAAATCGACCGACATCCATCGTTTAAAAGTGTTTTTTTTTTTTTTGTTTTTAAGTAAATAAGATTCAACATGCCTTTTTATTAAAGCACAAATACAAATTGATGAATCATTTTCAAGATTGATACTTCCTTAAAACGTTTGATTATCCTGTTAGAAATTGCTTTAGAATTCAAATCTGCCAGGGATTTGGATCATTTTGGGTTGAACTAACTTCTAGGCTTGAATGAATCCGGAAATAAACAACTTCAAGTGCGTAGCAGTGAAGAACTATCTCCAGCAGGGGGCGACAAATACCTACTTTCAGTCAGTGAAGCGTTGTGCCATGATGTTATTTTGTGCGAGCGAATCAAGTTGCGTCATTAAACTCAGTTTTCAAAACATGTGTATATTAAACGGCATCGCCTGTTTATAACTCCGACTTTGAACAGACCTCATATATTCAACGCAGACTCCAAAATGTGTGCTCCGCTTGTGTCGTTTTAATGCAAACTTTAACCGGGTTTTGCTTGACAGGGAGATGGAGCGAACAGGAAGAGAGAGAGAGAGAGAAAGACAGAGAGAGCGCGCGAGGCGGAGAGGAGAGATGGGATTGTTGATTGAGAAGATTATCGACGCTTAAGCGCCTCGCCGCGTCCCTTCGCGTCACCTGCCCCGGGACCGACGTGCGGACTACCGGACGCTCCCTCTGATTTCCGCCGGAGGATGTGGCGCTCTGAAACCCGCAGGTGACATGGATTAACCGGCTCCTTCGCTGACTGAGGAAGGTGCGGCTCTTTTGCGGCGCTTCTCCAAGTTGTTCGCCGTTACTGCGGCCGGTCGGGACGGCCCGCCCTGCGCCCAGGAGGGGATTATCGGACAGGAACAGCCGCTGCTCGGTAAGGTCTTTAACCCTTGTTGTTGCACAGCCAATTGGACCCACTGTCCACAAGACAGAAAGTGTCTGAAATAGATTATGATGGACCGCGATTGTGTTGGTTTCCTTTCAGCGCATCTCAGTAAGGGAAATGACTAAAAAAAAAAAAAAAAAAAAATTAAGAGTAAAGACTACATTTAAGTTCCCAATAAGCTTCCGCCGTTGGTTTGCTGGGTTGCACGGTGATTCAGGTGATGGCGATGTTTCCTCGCAGCGAGAAGGTCCTGGGTTCGAATCCCGTCCTGGAGTCTCTCTGTATGGAGTTAACATGCGTGGGTTCTCTCCGGGTACTCCAGCCTTCTCCCACAATTAAAAAAAAAACAAAAAAACATCAACAATAGTTTGCAAGGATAAACAGTAGATGTTGTTCTGCTTATCAAAAATGTGACTAGGCGTTTATTGTGAGATGTATATGTGCATTAAATGACAAAACCTTTCATAGAGTCTCCCTGTATGCCACTCTTTTATAAACCGAAAAGTGCTATGTTGACTTTTCATACTGAGGAACTATCTGACCGGTCAAACTATTCAGTTCAGTTTATATAGTACCAATGTGCAAACGAATGTCTTGAGATAACAGGTCCAGTATAAATTAATTTACATACGGTATACACAGGGGTCCTAATTGAATGATACCAATTTATTCCATCATATTGTCAAATTTGAGTGCATTTTCCTAAACAAAAGTGAAAATAAAAATTATAATTTGAGATCAACTGAAAACAGTTATATTTTTGAGATGGAGTTTAAAAAATACTAAATAAAAATAAAGTAAAATTTCAAGAGAGAATTTGAAACTAAAGCACTGAAGTTGTATTTCACCTCCCTAGTATCTGACACTGACTTCATATTGATATTATCAATATTTTGAATTTATCCACCCACCTGTAGTATTAGACACCCAAAGGCAAATGCGCCACTCACTCCTTAACCAAATCTAAGTAAAAACTTACTTTTAGTCTTTATGCAGCTCCTCCAGGTTTCTGATGTACCTTCAACCAGAAACAAAGAAACCTGAAAAGCATGTGATGCTACAAAATCCCATGGATGCCCTCCAAATCCAGCTGCTGTTATTTAGTCCCGTCAACTCTAGCAAAACGAGAACACTCTGAGGTGGCAATACCTAGCTTGTCTTAAGAGATAAAACCCACCTACCATGTAAAGAAAACATGATCAAATCAGCTTGCTTCCTAATAATCATCTAATCAAATCAAACTAGCCAGAGGAACTGCTGTGCATCATGCAACATCTTAGCTGCATTAGTCAATTTTTTTCACCTCACAGTTCAACTCGCAAGAGTTGAATTGACACAACAATGTCTGATGAAAAACAGACAATAAAGTAGAGAATAATTAAACTGGATCTCAACATCCATTAAACGTGTTTTTATTAGATTTAATATAGAATGGTGCAAACAAGCCTACAAACAAATCCAGGACTGGACGCTCACATGATCACAACTGGGCCCTTGTCAATATCTTTATCCATTTTCTAAGAACACAATGCTAACTTAATCAGTGTTAGTCACGTGTCAGGGGTCATAATGTCATGCCTAATTGATATAGTTGTATAAAAAAACACTAGAAGTCATCATGAGGGTAGATCTGCATCAGTCATTAGATACAAAGACACTCAGACCACCACTGGCGGCTCTCGCAGCAAGCGAGTCAGTCATTTCACCGTGTGCCACCACTGCTGAAGAATTGATGAACAGAGTCATAGTACATACATACTCTGTGTGAAATGCGTTTTACTAATGCATTGCCGTGCATTCTCACACACTCACCTACAAGCACACGCGTCTTATGATCACATTGTTTTTGCTTCATCATGCTGGAATACGCTGCGTTGTTTCCACTGTGTTATGATAAGAAACGTGATCTCATGCTCTGCATGAATAGCTCGACTCCATCTATACACTGGCTGTACGTCCCAACCTCAGAGGAGGTGTTACCATCCGGTGCTTTGTGCAGGGATGTTAATGAAAGCTGAGTCCTGACACTCAAGAGATGGAAACAGAAGAGCGAGGAGACAAGGCTGCGTTCTGACGGCCCTTCCTGCTCGGCTTTTACTCATTTATGATGTTATTTTTAGATTGGGCTACATTTTTGATGCTTCTTATTTGTCAAGTTTAATACTGAGCAATAACTGGATGTGTGCACATCAGACCCTTTGTTCCTCTGTGCACAAGCGTTCTTGTGCTTACCCATCATCAAAATGCATTTTTGCATATTTTATCTGTCTTTTGCCAGCATGTTGTTGTTCATGGTTACGTTTATATCTGTGACTGTATTAAAAAGCTGTTGGACTTGTAGCATTAGGCTGTGCATTAAAAGTAGAAACATTCTAATCTTGAGTCTTGCCAATTTGCATTTCCCCCCTTCTGTTCCCTCTGCAAACTGAGTCTGGCTCCTCAGGTGAGTCCTGGGTGGTCCGTTCAAGACCCCCATCCAATCAGAGGTCAAAACTCCAGATTAACACCAACCTGCATTCTGATCCTATTTGCAGTTGCTTTGGATGTCCTTCACTTGTAGATTTGTTTTCCATACAGTGAAATGGATAAATTCAGGTTCTCCAAAGACTTCTTTAAGTCTCTATCCAGGCTCATAACCTGCTCCAATCCTCCCTCTGAAAGCTTCAGACAACTCTTTTGATCTCACCATGGTGTTCACTCTCACTGCAACAGTCCAGAGCACACCGACTGCTGAAATGGTTGTTAAATATCTGTATGGCTGAATATGTTAGAACACACAGACTTTTCCTGGAGCTTTTATTTTCACATGACTGCATGAAGAAAACCTTGTTTTGAAATCTGACTTTTTGGGATGCCTTAAAAAAAATCTATGTTGAAAAACTGGAATGTGGGCTTAATGAAAAGCATGTTTAATGCCTGCTTAATGGCATGTTATTTCCAAATCTGGCAGCCAAGCCTTATTGGGATGTGTAATTCTAATTTATTGAATATGACTACTTTGAGCATGCCTGGAGACGAACCTTTCATTCGCCTCTGTGAGGCTAATTCAAGAATAAACACGCAGTTCACAGTGTGTACCGAACAAAGAACAGTTAAGTGCTGGAAAGATAAAAAAAGAAATCAGTGTCATTAATGGACTGGAATTAAAAGAGCCAGTCTAATCGCCCACATGTTTGTGAGTCTACACTGAGCTATTATTCGTGAAAAAGTCAGAGGCGTTTTGGCTAGGAAAACCTTTACTGGAAGTAGTTTACAGAGCCATTTGTGAGTTGAATAAATAATAAAACAGTTTGCAACACTGCTAAGCTGAAAAGGCTGTGACTGGATTTATAACGTTTCTGAATATGCAGATATTTTTACAGATTAAAAGTGTATCTAGCTGTGGCCTTTAAATTGAACTCACAATCTTTTCCATATATATATTTTTTCATTAAGTAAACTAAATAGTCAGCAAACAGCAGGAGGTACAATGGAACAGCTCAGACTACACCGTGTTCCAAATTACCTTCTGTAGCAAAACCATCTTCATGCATGACAATGACTACCACTGTGTCATTGGCTGCTATTGGCATTAAAGGGGAGAAACTCATGGTGAGGTCACCGTCCTCCTCTTACCTCTGACCCTATTGAAAACCTTTGGAGTTTCCTCAAGCAGAAGATCTGAGGGAGGAATGCAGTTCATATCAAAACAGCAGCTCTGGGAAGGTATTATGATATCCTGCAAAGAAATTCAAGCAGAAACTTTCCACAAACTCACAAGTTCAATGGATGAAAGAATTGTGCAGGAGACATCGAAGAAGGGGTCCTATGTTAACATGTAACTCAGTCTGTTAAGATGTTTTTGATTGAAATAGGTTTTTTATTTTAGTACACGTGATCACTCTATGCTGCACATTCAAAGAATGACCGTTTGCAGTTGTTTATAATTCATAAAATGTTTAGAAAATCTGCTGTGCATAATAATTTGGAAAAGTGTATTTTGAGTTTTTTTATTTTTGAAAAAAAAATATACTGATCTCATGGGGAGCTTTGTTCAGTAAAATTGTATTGTAATAGTTCATGACTTGAAAATTATACTGACCATCATTTGCATTGACCATTTAAGAAAATCTGAGAAAAATATCACTTGCATAATAATTTGGAACATGCTGTTCAAGATTCTGGTCAGAGTAAACCAGAATCTTGAAAGTTTATGTCTAACCTGACTGAGCAAGTATTAAAAATTTCAGTCGGTAGATGTACAAAGTTGATTCCCCAAAACATTTCAAAATATATTTGCAGAAATTATTACTTCCACCAGGTAGTGGGGCTGAATGCAAAAGCACTCAGCAGTTTTTATTGTTTACATAATAAAAAATTATCTTTTTATTTCACATTTACAGTATGTGCTGACTTGCCAAGTAAAACCTCAATAAAAAACACTTTGAAGTCTGTAGTTATAGCATGAATGTAAACATGTTAAAGCATTTTGAATCACATGTGATGGTCACGTGTCTGCAAAATAATCAATCTGGCGAAATAAATAGCTCAGTTTTTGTGCACTAGTTTCTTTAAAATCTATGTATTTCAGCAAGGTTAGGACAAACATACTGAGACAGAGAATTAGTTTCTCTATGCATTCTGCTGTGTTTGGTTGGCGGATGAGCACCAGCCAAAATCCAGAGCCGATTATTTTCTGTATATTTGTTGTTCAAAACCGTAAGACAAAAAAAAAATTGTTTTGTGGCATAGTTTTGTAGCTTGTTCTGTTTTTCCCCTGATTCTTGCTATTGTAGCAGTGAAATGTGGAAGTTGAGGGCCACACAGGCGTTGGCATCTTCAAATGATCGCGAGCTCAGTATTTACTGGAGTCTTCCACCAGTAAATGTCATTAGGTGACATGGATTGTGTGTGTTTGTTTGTGTGTCCAAATGGTGATCTCCTAATCGGATTGCTACCTCTAAAGATGAACATAGTCAAGGTGCAGTCAGAGGTCAGGGGTAGACCTGTGTGTTGATTGCGGCAGGTGCCCTGAGTTGGCTTTTGTTGTCCACTTGTACCACATAGTTCATTTGTATGGGACTCTTGCAATCATGTGGAAATGTGGCGTGTGATAAAACAAACAAAAAAAAAACAAATTAAGATTGTTGAAGTCCAAGTAAAATCTGAATTGCATTATAATTTGCCTCACGTTTTAACCATTTTCTCGTCACGCATTGCATTTTTCCCATTTCCCCATCTCATCTTTCCATTTTTTTATTTATTTTTTTGCTGCCTCATGTGTCTCCTCTCTCTCCCCCTCCGCGTCTCCGTCTGTGTGCATCGGTATGCCTGTGAGTTGTCGGTACAGCGAAGCGGTTGCATTATCTGCATACATTATTGATGTGAGCGGCACACTGACTAACGCACACAAGCTCCAGCCGCTAACCGGGATGATAAAAAAGATACTCTCACTCCGGACATTAAACACACAGTGTTGCACGCACATCATCAAATGAAGCAAAATAAATAAATAAACTATTTATTTTTATATGTTACTGTACATCAGAAATAGAAACAAAAAGTAGCAGGCATTCATCCTGTTTGTTGATTTCTCAGGAAGCAGATGAATTTATCCATCTCTGAGGGTTAGGGCTTTGTTGGCAGCTCAAGTGCCTGAACGTATATCAAACCATTAACTTCGAACAAGAGGGTAAAATAAGTTCTTAAAGAAAGGAGTACTGAGATGAGGGTAACTGAGAGGATGAAGGCGGAGAAGGGAGAGAGGGGATATATAAGAGTTCCCAGCATCTCTTTTCCCAGGGCTTTGTAAGGGGCTCGTTAATAATGCATGGTGTTTAGAGCAGAGCAGGGAGAAGTGGGACTCCACAAACAGCTCAGCCCGACCTACCCCGCCGTGATGATGGAGTCCCACTATATTTTTTGACGCTTTTATTCCCCCGTCCTTCTTCTTCCCCTTCCACTCCCTCCCCATTTTCCTGCATTGTCTCCCTTTTCATATTTCTGCTTGTTTATGAAATATCATTTTGCACTCTGCCTCTAATCCTTGCTTAGCGCGTTGTCTCACACTGAGCGTTGCCTTTTCCTGCTTGTGAAAAGTACTTAATCGTTGCATTTTGTTTGCTGAACAGCGGAGCTTTTAATGTTCATTTCCTTTCACCTCTTTCAGAAGAAAAGATTAGAATATTAAATAGATGTAAATAAATGCATTGCTTTTAATATTTTCACATTCTTTCACCTTAGAATCAAAAAGTCCATTGTGTTTTGTTGGGATTTTAACTGAAAAACTAACTAAAAGGAGTACACAGTTGTGAAGTAAAAGGAAGCTGATGATTTCAAAAATGTTTACCAAACAAAAACTTAAATGTTTGGCACATTTTTAGTCTGTCCCCTTTACTCTTAAAGAAATGATGAGATCATCATCATCATATGGAGTTCACCTGCATGTCATCAAGTTGGACAGAGAATGTCTTCAAACATCAGTTTTCATGTGTTGCCACAGATTCTAAATTGTACTGAGTCTAGACTTTGATTAGGCCATTATGACAAAAGACTTTGATATAACCATGTCATTGTAGCTTTGGCTGTATGACCTGCTTCAGTCTCGAGTCTTTTGCAGCTCCTGGCAGGTTTTCTTCCAGGATTGGAGTGAATGTCGCTTCCCTTCAAAGGTTTCCCTTTACTTGGCGTAGAGCAGCGACTCCACAGTATGATTCACCGTAGAAACAATGTGCTCAGGGTTATGTGCAGATGTAGCTTTCTCTCTCACACACAGCTCTTTGCATATTGGTGACAAAGTTTCATTTGAACGACTTTTGCCATGTTTTTGCTGTGTCGCCTGCACGGCCTTTGTAAACTAAGAATGAACCGTTTCTGGTTTTTCTTTACTCAGTAGCTTTCTTCTTGCGACTCTTCCGTAAAGCCCAGATAAGTTGCATGCACGACTAATAATAAACATGTTGACAGACTCTCCCTCTCGAACTGTGAAGCTCCGCAGCTGTTTTAGGGTTGCACTGGGCCTCTTGGAGGCTTCTCTGAACAATACCCCGTTTTTTTGGTAAGACAGTCAGCTTGGCGTGACTCCCATCTGTTAGTAATTTTGGAGTTACGCCACATGATTTAAATTTAAGCTCACTAATGTTCTTTAGCAAGCCTCTTTAACCTTCAGAGTACAGCTGGATTAAGTTCCACAAAATTACTAATTAGGTGGCATCTGAAGAGAGCTGGGTGCGTTGTTTTTATTCAGTGTTATACCAATGCAATCCTCACTTTTCAGACCCATCCATGTGAAAGAAAATTGGAAAAAAAACATCATCCTTTTCCTTACATGTCACAATTCAGCACTACTTTGTCACATACAATTTATGTAACGTAAATATAGATGTTTATGTGTATAACAACATGTGAAATGGGTGTAGATACTTTTGCAGGCTCTGTGTGTTGCCACAGTACTCTACATTTGTCTAAAGCCTCCCTTGTCTTGTCCTTATTATGTCGTGCATATCCCCAGGAGATGAAGGTACGTCATCCGGCTCCCCTTCAGCCAGATGATGGACGAACCGAACGTGCAGCGTGACTGCTACCAGCGCCTTCAGGGAGCCCTGGCAGAGGGGGTGGCGAGCAGGTGACTGTTTGCTATTTCAGGCAGATTTGTTTGCACATGTGATGAGTACGTTTAGAGAAAATAAAGGTGATGATATTAGAGGATCAGAAAAAGTGAGGGATAAAAGTGAAAGTGAGACAAACGGGGAGACTGAGTTGCAGCTTTGCAGTTTGTCTTGTAGGGTTGGACTGAAGCTCAGTTTAATCTGGCTCAGCAGGAGTGACGCACAAACTCCCTGCCACAGGCTCCAGACACACTTTCTAATCCCATTTGCCTGCGCTGTTCATGTCTCAGTGTGTTATGCAAAAGTTGGACGTAATCTGTGTCTCACTGTACCAGGATGTTGAATTCACAAAATAAATAAACTAGATTAACACTAGGTTTCACTTTTCCAAGCTGTAGAAAATTAATTCATCCATCCATCTGCTATGCCCACTTTTCAAGAGGTGGGGGGCGGCATTGATACCCTTTTATGGAGTCACATTGCTGCCAAAAAACTCTGAGGAGCATATCAATCACATTAGTGCATATGTTAATCAAGAGATCATAGCCATTCCATGTTTTCGTAGGCCCATGAACGCATCACAGAAAATGATAGATGCTGGTTGGCATATTTTTCCGTTTAGGTACCTTTGGTGACTGATGTGACTGGACAAACCAACATGAACTCATACCTTCACTTCTAAGCTCAACCCACTTAATTAATGTACATGTATATTTCTAGACTATGAAATAAAATCATCTGGTAAAAACTCGCGCATTAATGGGGAGAACATACAAAATCATAGTCATCCAAGACTTTACTGCTGCAAGGCAACAAACATGCAGCCCGGTTGAAAAGTCATGTTTTGTCTTGTAAACTTCATCCTTCATGTCTTTTAGTGCCATTTAAATAGAACACTGGGTGGAAATTGTTCCATTTTGTTATTCGATTCCCTTTTATTCTTCTTTGTCTTTGTAAGTTTGCATTTTGATTGGCGTTGGAAATCACCTGAAACAACAACTCTGAGGTCTCTTTTTGGACCCTATAGGTTTGAAAACATTTCATTCACTCGTTCACCCAGCATCGAGCGCAGTTATCTCCTACTGTAACTTTTCATCCTATTGTATTAATTTCTTCTTCTGATGTTTTTCAACCACATTTGTTCCTAAATTGCATATTTTTGAATCTATGCAGTGTCTGAAAGTTGAAAAAATCTTAGTCTGAATTAAAACTTAATGAGCTTTCACAGTTTAATCATTTTATTTATCCACATCTCTCTCTCTGGGTGCTGCTTTATAGAGGCTCCTTTACTCAAGTGCTCACATTAAAATTATGTGATTAAATATAGACAAAGAAATTATACGACAAAAGGAACATATGAATCTTAATATTAATCGTTACTATAGATGTACACAAATAAAGTGTTTAAAGTGGAAAATAAACTGCAAGTGCTGCTGCAGCCCCATTAGTCAACTGTGAGAGTGTGTGTGTTTTTTTTTTCTGCAGCAGTTGTTATACTGCCCGGCTCCTGTCTCAGCAATAAACAAAAAGCCAACCTTTCTGCCTGAGATGACTCTTTCCTGCAGCAGTTGTAGCAGGATCAACTTCCACACTGCAATATTTGTATTAGGCATTAAAAATCATCCTTTTTAAACAAATGCTTTATTAAAGGGAAAAGCAAATTTTGATCATGTTGTACATTTAGAGGATTCTTATAAATGAAGTTTTAGGATCTGTTCTGTCTGGACTGGGAAACCTTTCTTAATCAGCCTCCCCACAGGAAACATGCTTCATAACATCAGACAGGCCGCTTGAGTCCACTCAGATTATATACAGTATTCTTGTTTTGTTTATTGCCTCACACACACTCAGCTGATAGCAGCTGGAATGCATTACAATCACGATCCAGACAAGCAGAGTTTTACTGTCATCCCTTTGAGAAAATGTTACATTATCCACCCAGAAGCACATGGTAGAACATTTCTCCCTGGTCATTCTTTTCTTTTAAAGTTTTAATATATGTTTTTCTTTTCTATATTAGTCTACATTTTCTTTAAATAATCAATCTGTTTCACAGAAATAGGAAACCACTCAAGCTTTATCTGCTGTTACTTTACCCGTCTGTTGGCCAAGCTAAAGCTACACATAGAGGTGGGAAGAGAAGTTAAAATAATGATATGGACCTGGATGGTAGGGGTAGAGAACTTTTCATTTATTAGTTTTCTTTACTCAGGCAGGACAGATTAAAACTGATTTCACCAGACCTCTTGAGAAAAAGGAGCTACAACAGCAAAGAAAAAAAATCTAATAATTATATACACTACAAGTACAATTTCATTTAGCTTTGACACGGAGAAAAAAAAAATAATGCTGCGATAAAAAAAAAAAAACATTTCCCAAGATGCTAAACAACTACTAACTTTTTACTCTTACTTGTTTTCTTGTGACTCTGTTGTATTCAGATCCCACTCTGTATCATCCAGGTGTTTGTAACAATGTCTTAATGTTGCCAGCCTAATTTGTCAAAGCATTTATATTTGGGAATCCTGGCCTCTGATTGGTCGTTATAAGCAGCATTGCTAACTGTAGAGACACAGGCTCGTTCAGGCAGGATTTACAGACACCAGCCAGTAATATAAAAAGGACAAAGCTGCAAGCTATGTCAATAAATTCAGATGCAAACATCAATTGTGACTGAAGCTGTACGTCTGCATTGATCCACCCCTGCTGTTTGATGAGTGGTAATAAAACAAACGGCGTGAGAATAAGAGACAGGTGTTTTTTTTTTCCTGTGGTAATCTGGTGTTTCCTATGATGAAGCTCTGCGTTTTTATTCTTCTGTTTTCAATAAAGACTAAACATAACTTTTAATTATTAATCAAGATTCATAACTCCAATTGGTCTCCAGTCCCACCAGTCACGTGAAGTTTTTGGTTCTGCCACAGCAAAGGGTTTCAGTCTGAATGGGTTTTAGGCTAGCATTGGTCTCGATTTAAAAGTGGATGTGTTGAGTGTGTGGGCGCAGACCTGATGATGCAGCTGTGATATATCTACATTTTCACCAAGCGGTGATTAATCTCGCATTTATTTCCTGATTCGACAAGAATCCGTCTGAAAACGTCAGGGAGTGTGTAAGATTTCCTCCAGTGCTATTATTACACCTGTTCAGAAAATAAGCTGACATTTCCTCTCTGATCCCTAATCGTGAATGCTGCCACTGCAGAACAGGAACTGCAATGCTGCTGTGGCTGATTTGATTTGCTGGGCTTGAACTTCATCTGAGTACTCAATCAAAGCCATTCTGGAAGGAAACACACGTATAAAGGGGGCAGGTTGTAAAGGAGCACTTTGTCCCAATATTTTTATTGACTGAAAAGTGCAGACATTTGGCTTCAAATCAATCTGTTCTGGAGTATCTGATTTCGTAGAAAGTAACCTCGGAGGAAGAGTGTAAGTGAAGAGATTGTATCTATGATTTTGGCAGCCTTCCGTTTAGTAGTAAGGTGGCACGAATATCATGGCTCTAAAAAAGTCACACTTTGCATTGTTTTAATAGAATATGAGAAGTGCTTGAAGGGAGCTGCAGCAAGTGAATATGAAGAACGAGATGGGTTAAAGGAAGTATTGCAGGGCTAATATGAGGAAAGGAACGACAGAGAGGATCAGGAGAGGGGTATGTGCTGCCAGATGGATGGATAATGTGCTTATAATCAAAGATCCCACAGGAGACGCTGCTGTCTGCCTGCGTCACTCAACACGCCTCCGCCTTTCTCAACTTTTATCACACTTGTCGTCTGTCATCACCTCCCTCAGTTGGCTGTTTTTATCACCTATTTGCTCTTTATCTCTGCTTTTTCTCCCCTTTTCTTCTGTCAGCAATTTGCTTCCTGTAATGGACGGTGCTAATGTTCAGCTTCTGTCTGGAGGGAGATTCCTTCCTGTTGCTGCTCACTGAGGGACACATCAGACCAGCTGAGATCATTCACTCATTCATTTAATCGATTCCAGTGCTGTTTCTCAGTAGAGCATTACAGCCGAAGCCTCTCATTCATCTCTTTATTCTTGTATTCAGTGATTAGTCAGCAGTGAATTAGTATATTAATTCAGTCTGCACAAGTCTGGAATTTGATTCCAGCATATTTGAAATCTGGATTTTTTTCCATCCATCTGTCCGTGAATCACTTTGGATTTCTCTAAAACAAAAAAAAGAGCTAGAAAAGGGAGATGGAAACATATGTGGCTAATGGGTTCGAATCATCGACCTCACATGATTGATGAAGTGTTGCTTTGCTGTCCTTTCTCCAGTCTTCGTGTAATTTTGTCAGTATTAGTCGACATAACAGAAGAATTACAACTTGCCCGACAGTAACACATTGTGAAATTACACTTTGCGTCGCGGGTTGGTTTGCTCCAAACCAGTAGAAGGAAACAAAACGTATTTTCTGTTGAAGACAAATGTGGAATATCTCCTTTTGTGAAACTAGCCGGCCACTCAGTTATCCTCATCCAGCCACAGTCTGTACATTTTTAATAAGCATGTTTTCTTGTAAGCTGATATGTCGCTGTCTAAAATGTTGCCCAGCTCCTCAATGCACCATTAACCAAACCCTGTAGACGCCAAGTTGGCCCATTATGTCCTTCCCACCAACCACCACAGGCTTTCAGCGTTCTCATTTGTGACAACTACGTGCTTCACAGATACACAGCAGGGACTCGTTGTAAGGAAAGTGCGTCATTGTTTAAAATGATGAACTACTTTTATTGATTGCTATTGAGACTTGTGGGCAATATTGCATCAGGTGGTTCATAAATCAGGCTGAGAGACCATTAGGCGACACGATGCCAAACCCGACGCCATTGTTGGGCTGGGGGCAACGTAAAATCCAAAAATGTCACAAAGGATCTTTGGACCTCACCAAACAATATCAGCTCATTTGAAAGCATCGTCCAAAAAAGCAAAAGGAAGATTTTTCCAGTTTTAGCTTTTTTTATTTCTTTATTGTATTAAAATTGTTTTGTGTCCGTCCAGTGCTTTTGTTTTAGGATGGTGGCGCTTACACCATAGGTGTGGTTGGGCTCTTACATTAATACACATGTAGGAAACAAAAGCATCGCCCCTACGCTCATCACAGAACTGTTCTGTTTAACAGCTTGCATTTCCTAATTTAGGACTAACATTGATGTCAGTGGAAAAGAGCATTTCTGGACTCTTGTTTACCGGATTTGTGTATCATCTGTGTCTTTTGTTGGGCCAAAACACCCAATATTACTATGTGTTTAAATTCTTGCCCTGTTCATTGATTTGCTGTAAATTAAATTTAGCTTGCATTAAAATACATCTCTTGTAAATATTGTAATGATGTAAGTACATTTTCCTTTAATGACAGGTAAATGGAGTCTCAGGACAGGAGTCGCTCCCCGTCCCGCAGAACCAGCCGAGTGGAACAGGTGGTGGGACGATGGCTGAGACGGTCCAGAGATCTGGGCAGCCGGTCTCACTCTCTGGGCAGGTAAACTCAGAGAGGGAGGCCTGCTCACTCTCTGTTTTCATTTAGATGCAGTTGTTAGGTAATCAAATTTCTCTGACTTGACTGTCTTTTGATGTGGAAACTGACCTGTTCAACATCAAGACCTTGAATCATCTGAATTTTGTCCTTGGAGTTCTCAAACAAGATCAAAACAACTTCAAACAAATCAATCAAATCAGAGTTTGGCAATTAAATATTATGTGACCAAGAAAAAAAGTTTAAATATAATGAAAGACTTAAAAAAAGATTAACAGCTAAGACCGTTTCTTCAAAATAAAATTTCTTCATAAAAAAAATAAACGAAGCCGACACAGCTATCATCTGAAGCTCCGAGTTTAATTAAGATGGAACGATGTGAATTCTTTCTTCTAGTCTAATAAGTCAAAAATCAGAAAATCACTTCAGTAATTACTGTGACCATGAGGTTAATAGGGGCTTGTTGTCAGAACTTAAAAACTAACATCTGTATTGGTAACAGAGATTGGAGGCATTGTCATGGTTTGCGGTTTGAAACAGTGAGGAAGATGCAATAAACCAACGTTGTTGAGTGAAAACGATGAATTAATGGTGAAAAATCCAAAGTCCAGGCAGCACAGAACGAGCAGAAGGCAACAAACAACTGATGGCAGAACAGACAGACGGCTTGATGAGACAACTAGACGAGGACCCAACAAGGAATACAGGTGGGATTAAATACACAGAGGGTAATCAGGGAAACGAGACACAGCTGGGAACAATCAGGGAGACTCAATAGACACAGAAACCGAAACAGGAAAAAAACAAAACCTTACAGGCACAGCGGCTCACATGGCAGAGATGACCTGCTTCATGCTGCTTGACCTCTCCAGGTTTTAGAACAAGAAGTGTTGCAAACATTAGTCATTTTATTTTTAAATCCTTGTATTCTTGTTTCGCTTAAGTTTTGGAAATTACAATTTTTGAAACAAAATCACAAAAATTTCACATAGAATCTCCAGCGACATGGTAAGACGTCCTCCTGATGCTTTGCAGAGATCGTGCCGCAGTGGATGGGAGAACAGGAGAGTCCGGTAGCTCCGATCAGAGAAATTACCCGTTCCGATTCAACGTTCAGATCCAAAAGGACCCTGACCTCAACTCCCATGGCCTCACGCTTTCCAGCCAGATCCCCATCCTGGTGCAGGAAGTCACTGCAGGTAGGACAATTTCCTCAACGGCAACATTAATTATAATTTTGACAGGAAATAGAGTGCAAAACTTAATGTCTGTTAAATAGAAGCATCACAAAGTTTCATCATTAGTTTGTATCAGATATTTCACATAATTATGCTCATCTGGGATGTGCATAATTATTTCTCCACCAGGTCACAACATCCTATGCCAAGGGGTAAATTTCTACAAGGAGCTGCAGTATTTTAGTTTGCTGAATAGATGCCTTCTGCCCCAGCACAATGTTCCCTGTAATGAGCAAACTCTTGGGTGTAAGTTAAAAAGCACCTATATCTGTACCCTTCTCAGGTATTCTGACAGAACAGAAAAAAAAACACTTACACTTGGTTTCTTATTTAAAATATGTTCAAATTTAGAAGGATATTCTTTGGGTTTCCTGCGCTTTCAATTGCAGAAATATCTAAATTGCTACATGTGCAAAATTTTTGTTATACGTTTTCCAAATAATCAACTTTTCATTATGAAATAGATTTATTTTGCAGTAAACCAAGATCCCTGCTGCAAAACACTGATTAATAGTTCTTGTTATCTTTTGGCAAATACTGTCGTATTAAAGAGAAAGCGTTTGTCAGCCTTTTTTCACTGTAGTCTCCGGTACGCTGTTTGCAATTTGCATAACAAATGTCTTCCCAGCAAATTAAAGCGCGAACCTGCGCCAGACCTCTGCAGACCTTTGGTCGGTACAAACTGACAAAGTAAAACCTCCAGCTGGGGCTGCTGCTGTATGCTGATGCTGCAGAGATGCACACAAAATTACATTAACGGAAGGAAGTGCTGCACGGCGCTAATGTCTTTGTTTGTGTTTGCGCATGCATTTGTGCCTGTTGTGAAGATGCGAGATAATGTACATACAAACAGCCAAAGGTATGCCTGAGCACCTCAACTCAGTGCAAGCACTTCCTCCTGACTGAATTATTTAGCACAGACATGTGTCAGAAGAAGTGTAAATGCAGCTGAGTTTGTAAGTACTGCAAGGGAGATTTTGTGACCATACTAACCATGTAATTATTAATTTACATTTATTAACAGTGCTACGATAATCTTTAGAGTTCTTTCGATGAAATTTCATTTGACAAACCATCACAGAAGTAATGCAAATTGGTGAAGTATAAGGAAAACCTTTTAAAAGTTTTTTTTTTCTTCAAATAGAAATCTGAAAACATGTGAGACCCAATTCATTATTCTTTTTAAATTGACATTTGATTGGTTTTATTTTTTTTAGGTAAAAAAAAATTCCTTTTTGAACTTTCATATGTGCATTCATTTATTCACTCGTATTTTGAGGCTTTGTGGGTAAAGGGTTAATACAATGAGAAAAATGCTGATATTAATGAGGATTAAATAAATCCCAAAAGGGCAATAAATGAAGCTGCAAAAATGTGTTCTCTTTCAGAAAATAGAACTGTATCTCAATATGACTTGATGTGAAATCTCAGCATGCAATATAAGTCTGAAAATCATCGTCTGCAGTGGTCTTTCAATATTAGGTGCTAAATACAAATGCATGCTACATTTTGTTTAGATTTCCATTGGTAAAATATGTTAAAAACCAAGAGTATTTTTATACTCTATTTTGAGTTGCATTTATCTCCTAAAATACCAATAACATGCACTAAAGTTTGTTGTGAAATGCCAAAATATTTGAAGGTTATGAATACTTTTGCAAGGTTCTGTGTATTTTTGTGTATTTTTGCAAAATAGTTAAAAACTCTAAAAACTCCAGTTTTTAACTCTAGTTAAAAACTGGAGTTTGCATGTTGGAAACTAACAAACTGGATCCCTAAAAAGGGATTAAATACTGTAAGTCATCCTTCCACAAAGATGCTAGAACATGGAAAATCACCTAATGACACAGAAAACATTTTAGTACCGAGCTGTGAAATGTTTTTATTGAGGAGCTGAAAGTGCAGAGGAACACAGATCTGAATCCCTCTGAGGTTCAGGGGCACATCACTGAAACTTTTCACTCTCGCGTCTGCCTCAAGTTCGTTCTGTCACCATCTGTTTCTACCCATGACTCTCACACAGACACATACACACACACACACACACACACACACACACACACACACACACACACACACACACACACACACACACACACACACACACACACACACACACACACACACACACACACACACTGGTCCTCACACCACTAGTGGCCCCTCTGAGTCTTGGCTCAGTTTCACTACCCTCTGTCTCTTTGTATCTGGCAGGTGCTGCAGCATCTTGACAGTGAAATATGAATCCTTTATTCAAAAGCATTTTCAGACCTATCAGTGTCACCGGCTGCTGCCCACATTGTTTTTAAAGACAATATCAAGTGATGTCTCGTGTCTGAGAGCTACCTGATATTGCACGCTGAAGAAAGGCAAAGTGGACAAAGCACAAACTGGAGGAAAGCCTTGATACCCATGGTCAATTTATATATGTATTTTGTTCATAAACAGACCCACATAATTTCCTTTGATTTATATTTTAAAAACTCTTTTATTACTTATTCACATAATATAAATTCAGACCATTTCTTTATGTATTCAGCGTGATAGCAGACCACAGTTTTGGCATCTCTAAGCCTTCATCTTATCTAATAAGAGCCAAGTTCATTCAAAATGTCAGCTTGTTCATTTGTTTCACTGAACGCGCTGCATAATGCTTTGTGTAACAGCTTGAGTACAGGACAGAAAGACGTGTCCAACAAGGTGGCAACCAGGAGAAGTATCTGTAATCAATTCACAACTCTAAGAGCTGCTAGAAAACCTATCAATTAAGCAGCCAGTCGATTTTAAAAACAGCCATGGAGACAAAAATGTGAGTCTGGATGATGGTCTTGAGGAAGGAGAGAAAGATTCCTGTTGCCGTTTTGAAAAGATTTAATTTTGTTCTTCGAACAGCGCGTTGCAAAAGTGTTAATGCATATGGGCCCTCTGACCAACACCAGCAAGCAGGACAGGTGAAGTGTCTTGTCTAAGGACACAATAGAGACGGGCAGAGTGGGGGCTTGGACTGGGTTGCCAGTTCAAGCAACCCAGTTTGCTTGTTTGTCTCTTGCATTCAGCAGAGAGATACGCAGTGCAGTGGCTCTGGCTCGCCATGCAGGTGTGGGGCTTCATGCAGAATAAAGTTAGGGACCCCTCTTCCTGCAGAGAACATCACCACCACTAGACACGATATGCTCCAGGTATATGAGAAAAGTTAGAAAATATTTGTGACCAGATGATCATCAGTGGGTTTTCTTAAAGATAAACATCTAAATGTTGTTGAACATCAATACAGAAATAATCAGAGCGAGATTAGAAGCAATAATATTCACTTACCGTTCCGATTTCTCCTTGTCTTTATTGTAAGTTGAAACTTTGTGCAGACTAAATTAGCTGATAAATTACAACAAACATCCAAAAATCATCTCAGGTATTAAAATTGGGAGATGGGAGATTTCTGTCGGCGACTGTAAAACACTAAAGAACAATTAATTGACTGCTAATATTCATGTTGTGGGACAGCGAGCTCTTTAGAGAGCAGGGTGGAAAATATTGCATTGGAGTCAGATGAAAGGAAATGACTAGAACACAAGCTGCTGCCTGTCATCAGCACTCATGAGCCGTTTGAGCTCAGACCAATTGGAGGCCCCTCAGGAATGACGACACAAGGACGTTTTGTGTGTCCAGGTGGTCCTGCAGATGGCCGGCTCGTCCCTGGCGACCAGCTTGTGAAAATCAATAACGTGGCTGTCGATGACCTGACCCCAGAGCAAGCTGCTGAAATAATCAGGTCTGCACATGCAAACACAGGCTGACATATCTGAATGTTGTTGCTTTCAGTGTATTTAGTCTGTTTGTGACAGGTGTGACCATAACAACCAGACCTTTTGTGTTTTTTAGGGAGTGTCAAGACACGCTGACCATGACTGTCCTCCGAATCATGCATGTGAGTCTGCTGGTGACCACTGAATGTGGGGGCTGAGTTGGACTGGTTGGACCAATTAACCTACCAGTCATGTTTTTTGTACTTTGGGAGAAAGGTGGAGGACCTGGAGAGAATCCACGAATGCACTAGGAGAACATGCGATCGCCATGCAGAAAGAGCAGCCCTAAATGTTACACTGACGGAAAAAAATGCAGCTTGCCCTCATTTCCTAGTGTTTGGGTATAAAATATTAATGGACACAAAAATCTTTGCAGGAGAATAAAACACTCTTACTGCACAGTTCAGTGGAACTCCCTGTAAAACATTTTCTTGTGTTTGCAGGTGCTATCATCCTGACAGTTTCATAGAAAGGTTTTATACTGCTTCCTTCCGTCCTTCCTTCCTTCATTCTTTGCAGACAATAGTTCTTATTTTATCGACACTGATGCAAAATGTTGTATAAAAATGACACCATGGAGCTGCCTTAGTTAACTGTAACTGTGTTGTTTAACATGGTCTGTTTCTCCACTTGTTTATCATTTTTAATTGATTTTATTCATGTCTAAGCCGTTGAAAGCTCTTGGATTCCTGAACAATTTTTGTCTTCAATATTTACCTCCCCAAACAGGATTTAAAATAGAGCCGAGGATCAATATCCAGGAGAGATTTGTGTCTTGTTGCACTTCTGAGTAAATTAACCAGCATAGTGTGTTTCTAGTACAGCCTGTGCAATTCAGTGTCTCTATCCACATGGGATTCTGAAATGCTGCAGTCAGCAGAAACATTAATCAGGCTCTTTCTGCATCTGAGCTTGAGGTGTACAATCCACTCACCCAGCACACAGCACTTTATCAGTGTTGGATATGACGGTAGGCTAAACCCACAGGAATTTCCCCACAACGAGATCTACCTTGAAAAGGACGAAGCTCTTCGCAGCTCATTTGTTTGCTGCCTGAACGTGCATCTCACTCTGCGTCTGTGAAACTGAGGTGTGTGTTTGCATTGAGATTGATTTGATTGGATAATGGTGAATGAATGGCTGCTGCTCAGAGAGTCTCATGAGGAGTTTTTGCTGACGGAAACACTTTATCAAGTGATTCGTATCTCACTTCTCCTTTCAAGAAATCATTACTGAGATTTAAGGAATCTCTGTAGATCAAGTTTTATGAATGTGTTTTCATCCCAGGGCCCAAAGTCGTCGTTCATCACGCCTGAAAAGAGGGCCAAGCTCAGGTCCAACCCTGTCAAAGTCCACTTTGCAGAGGAGGTGGAGGTCAATGGACAGTCTGAGGTAGGTTTTAGTTACCTCAGACATAAAAATGAGGGGGATTAATCTTTTCATGTGTGATTTGTACCAGATACAGGGGAAGACAGTCAAAAGATAAAAATAGTAATCGGTTAGACTTTTGTTCATTTTTAGAGTTACAGAGGTGTTGTCTTCCAATCAGCTTGATTCATCTCAGGAGTCTTTATTTTTGGACATACAGTTTGTTTGTGTGAGTTGTTGTCACTGTAAACATGAAACTCCCTTGATCCCAAACAGACTTGCAATGCAGACACAGGGGATCCACACACAGTTTCATAAACACTTCAAGATTTTCATCTGCTTTTTAAATGAGACCAACTTCAACAGTACCAAGCAAAGAGATCATTTTCAGATTTTACTATACAAATAGCTTTTGATGCTGATTTATATCTGTCAGTATAATTTTATGTATGCAGTTTTTTTTTCTCTATTTCCTCTATTCTTGCTGGTCCACATCTTTGTTGTGGATTTAAAAGCAGCTGCAGAAGGAAAATGGCAGAAATTGGAGTGTCCATTAGTACAGTCAGAGGAAATGTGGATCGATACCTAAAGCACTCTTCAGTCCTAATTTCTGCGATTACAGGACATGTTTAGATTGAAAGGGAAAAAGTAGAGGGACATTCAGGGGAGACGAAGCAAGAGAGAAAGCAGAGCAGAAGAGGCTGGAGATGGGAGGGATCTAAACTCGACTGCTCTACGTTTGAACTTAAAACATGCCTGCATCAATGTTTCATAGCATCACATTGTCAGTGGAGGAAAAACACTTTCCAAAATCATAGGAGAACAGGGATGACTCACTGCAGAGAACAAGCAGGGCAGACAGAAACAGGCCAGTGTAATGCACAGCAATTCTTTGCAAGAAAAGCCAAAGAGCAAATGTTCTGTTTTATTACACCATGACATGTAAACAACGTTTTGTTTTTAATGATGCAGATTAAGAATCTTTCCAAATTTAAACTAAATCATAAACACGTCACAAAAACTTCAACAGTTCTATCTTGCCTTGCAACATTTTGCTATGGAAGTATTCATACCTTGTTTCTTCATTATTTCCTGTTTCATCTTTGAAAACACAATGTCTATGTTGAATTATAGTGGTGGTACAGTTACGCTGTGGGATTCCTTTCATTTAATCACAACAGGGAAGCTGATTGTTGGGAAGTTCAGGACAGTACTTGAGGAAAACCTGTCAGAGGGTGTGAAAACATTTGAAACTAAAAGATTAGTAAGGAGGCCTGGCTTGCAGTTTGACACAAGGCATTTAGAAGTCTTTGCAAATATGAGCTCTATGAAGTGAAAAACTGAACTTTATGCAAAGCACAGAGCTGTGGCAAAACAACTATCACTGCATATCACCCAAAATGAGCAGGTCTTATATGAAATATGTAACTGGCAATATTATGCTTTAAGTCCAGACCTCATGCATGCCACAAAGACCTCATGCATAAATTGATGCACTTTATGCATCAATTTGTGTTGATCTGTCACAAACAGCAGAAACATCATAAAATGCATTAAGGTTTATAATTGTAATGCTGTAAAAAGATTCAAGATGTGTTACTTTATACATCTTCATGCTAGCATGTCCTGACCCTGCTCAACCTTTTTTGTCAAACGCTTTCGCTGATCTCTGATGTTCTTGTTTGTTCACAGGGGAACTCGCTACTCTTCCTGCCCAATGTTTTGAAGGTGTATCTGGAGAACGGGCAGACAAAGGCTTTCAAGTTTGAGACCAGCACAACCGCCAAGGTATTTTGACATGACTATCTACAATCTTAAAGCCTGACACGAGATGGTTACGACTGTGATTCATTGTACAGTCCACATGTGCGACTGGTGCACAGAGGGATTTTTGTGAAAATAATCTGCAGCTTCAAAGAAAAACATGTCAAAACAACATCTAAGTAAACATTATTTCTCTCTCAAGATGGCCCTTTTGTTTCTCCACTGTAGGATATTGTGATGACACTAAAGGAAAAACTTTCACTGAACCGAATTGAACACTTTTCCTTGGTGCTCGAACAGCAGCACAACAGCAGCAAGCTGCTGCTGCTACATGAAGAGGAGAGGATACATCAGGTATTAACACACCTTGGGAAACCTTTTATGCTTTCATCTGCTTGTGCAAATATATGTCTGATATGATGTATGCATGCATGTGCTCAGGTGGTCCAGAAGAAGGAAGTCCATAACTACAGGTGTTTGTTCCGTGTTTGTTTCATGCCCAAAGATTTCAAGACGCTGTTGCAGGAGGATCCCAATGCCTTCGAGTATCTTTACCTTCAGGTGCAGCTCCTAGGGAAATAAATGATGCTTGAATATATGTGTGTGTGTGCATGTGTGTGTGTGTTTTTTGTTAAAGTCTATATTTTTTGGAAGCGATTACTATTCATATACCTATGTAAAATGTAAAGAAAAACTGAACTAAACATAACTAAACTAATATGTTAATTCTGATAAAATCATGGAACTCATTTCAGATGCAAACATAAATTCTACCAATTCAGTTATGTCCATAAGATTAGTAAAATAGTAACTCCTTCTTTCTGGAGAAAGATTGCTGAAGGACTTATTGAATTAGTGAGGATGTGTGATATTTTCTGAAGTGCTATGATTAACTTAGCTGACAAATTTCAATCTAATGTGGAATAAAAGCTCAACTTCATCAGAAGAAAATACAACCTACACTATTGTACTGTTTTTATGATGAGATACATAAAATTGAAAAGCTGCTGCAAAACCATACAATAATATTCCTTTAAAAAAAATTTCAAGTTAATTTGCCAAATCAGATTTTCATCAATTGTGTCGTTCCGTCTTTAAGGGGGTGAACGATGTGCTGCAGGAACGCTACGCCGTTGAAATGCGGTGTAATACCGCCTTGAGACTTGCTGCGCTGCACATTCAGGAGAGGCTGGTGAGCTGCGGACTGTCCCCCAAAGCCAACCTGAAGATGATCACGTAAGCCATGCATCAGAGTCAAAGACACATTTTATGATAAATATGATGCAACCTTAAGCTATTTAGGATATTTCCTCTTCAGTAGATATGCAAACAAGTTTCTGCAGTTTTGTGTATTTATGTTTATAAGACGCAAAGCTGCCTAGCAGACGAAAATCAATGATCCCAATAAAAACTAATCTTACAGCTTTTTAAGGGTATCAGAAAACATTCGCTCATTTAGCAGATGCTTTCATCTGCTCGGAACCGTCATTCAGGTTTTAGCGCAGGAGGATGTTCTGACATCGGCAGAAGAATAAAATTGATTGAAAAGTGTAAGAATGAAAGGTGAGGAATGCAGAAAGGAGGTGCTCCGTGCTCTGACAGTGTTTGGTATTTTGTTTCATTATATGGCAAAATGTGGAAGAAGAATCCGAAGTCAGACTGGTTTGAATGAGAGATGTCAGTTCCTGACAGAGAATCAGGATCATATTTTGGTCTTGCAAACAATCTCAGGTCTTATTTTATTCCTGGAGTACTGAAGCACTATTGATTACACTTTGATTTAAGTTTATTTTCAGTTTAAGCTGAAAGCTGTAATCCAATGCCCAGTACACAAATTTATATCTTTTGATTTTTACAACAACAAATTAAATATTTTTATTATGTTAAACCAACATAGAAAGTGTGAGTTTCTACCTCTCTTTATTAGAAGCTTCCACATAGCATGATGCTGCCACCACAAAATGTATTGATGGTAATGCAGAGCACAGTTTTTTGCGCACAGATCAAAAAGTTCAGTTTTGGTGTCATCTGGCAAGATTGCTTTCTTCCACGTTTGCAGCGCCCTGGTTGGATTGTGGCCAACTGCAAAAAGAGTGTGTTGCATCTTTGTTTAAAAATTACTTTGGATGCATAATTGTCTGTTGATAAATTTTTCCAAATATATTAATTGAGTTAGCCTTTGGTTATAGTGGATTTTATTAGGGAAAACATTACAGGTTGTGTTCTAGGGGACAATAACACTTTTGAAAATCTGTTCACGTCATTGATAGAGATACTGGATGTTTGTATCATACAGTTGCTTTCTAATGAAAGCAGATGTGAAGTTGTTTTTTTCTGTGTTTGCTCCAGGAAGACTTGGGGCATAGAAAATTTTGTGTCGTCCACGTTACTGAGGAACATGCGAGAAAAAGATCTGAGGAAGGCGATCGGCTTTCACATGAAGAAAACCCAGTCCCAGCATGATCCCAAACAAAAGAGCCTGTCAGTAGATCAAGCACGACTCAACTATCTAGAGGAGCTGAGTGATCTCAAGTCCTTTGGGGGAAAGTCCTTTGGTGCCACATTGATGGTAGGCTTTTTCCATCTAAATAAAAAAGGAAGAAAGTAAAATAGACTAGTAAGATTTTTTTAATTAGTTTGTTGTTTTTATTTTTCAAATAAAATGTTCTTAGCTGTGCTGTTTTCTTTTCTCTTTCTGATCTCCACCGGGCTTCTAGCTTCAAGACAGGGAGTCAATGGTGAGCCTGCTGGTTGGCGCGCGTTTCGGGGTGAGTCAGGTGGTCAACCACAAGCTGAGTATCATGACGACCCTTACAGAGTTCAACAGCATCACTCGCGTCGAGCTGCTACCGGAATCGGACAAAGTCAGCCTCGTCAAGATTTACCTGCAGGACATCAAGGCAAGTCCCTGGAGGACTGAACACACCAACTTGTTCATGATGTGCATGATTAAAGGGCATTTTTATCCAGTTGTCTTCAGGCATGTAGCTTTTTCTGTCTTTGTAATTGAGACTGAAAAAAAGAACATAAACACTAAGATTTAATTGAATGTATTCACTTTAATGCATTAAATAATGGCTTCTCATAAAGAAAGTAGTGACAGTGACATCAGTAGCTCAAACTTACAATTTAAGTTTATAAGTAGAAGATTGATAATGTCAGCTCATCCAGTGAGAAAGAGGAGCTTTTTTAAATCTAATCCATGTTTTGATTTTCTTTCTCATAGCCCATCACATTATTATTGGAGGCTGGTGCAGCAAAAGATATGTCTTGCCTCATAGCAGGCTACTGCCGTGTGTTTATTGACCCTAACCTCAACGTTTTCCCCTGGATAGATGACAAGAAACACAGAGTTTCTGCTGAGGAAGGTACAAAAGCAAAAAACAATTTAACAAGATTTCATTTTTAAACCCTTCTGTGTTTTCCTCAAGATCCACATTTAAAGTTCACGTTTTTACAAGTTAGGCAATCTGACCGTATCTGACATTTAAACATTTAAATTTCTTCTGACGTTTTAGAAAGGTACTGCTGCTGATTATAAAACCAATCAACTACAGACTTCAGTCTGTTTGTTGGGTTTTAATGTACTAATTCAACAGAGAAGTTTATGTTTCTGATGTGGAAAACAAGGAATGGAATCAATATGTTCATACTGTGATTAAATTATAAATAGTTACTGTGTTCACTCATTGTAAGACTTCTGCTGGAGATTTTGATTTTGTAGTTATTGAGGTGCATAATAGTAAAGGTGATCAACTTTTCAAATTTGTAGTTGGGTAGAAAATGAAAATAGTGTATCTTTTTATTTCCACCTCACAATATCCACGTTTTTTTTGTTGGTGATTACAATAATGTTGGTGATTGTAATTCTGCTCTGTTGTAGCATCGAATGTCAGAAACAAAACTTGTCACATGTTGTGACTGACTACTGCTTTCATATGGGTTTACAGGTTATGTGTCAAGACGTGCAAGTGACTCAGAGGATTCTTCAGGCTTGGATATGGAGCCGCTGTACGGCGTGGCGTCTCAAGATGACAAACCCCGCCCTCGTGTTAGATCCCTGTCAGACTCTGAAGGAAGAAAGAGGAAGGACAGGGACCGGATGAGAAGCAAAGACTGCAGAGACAAGAGAGATGCACCTGTGGAGAATAAAAAACCAAAACAAGAAAAATATCTTGATACTCCAAGAGAGTCAGCTTCATTAGGAGACGGTAAAGAGGGAAAGAATGAGGACACATTGAGCAGAAAGAGGCCTGGTGCAAAAATACAGATTCAAATAACTGCCAACGATTCAGGGGGTCGTAAAATAAGCCCTGGAACTGTAGAGGAAGAGCAGCCATCTGTATCAGAAGCATCAGACTCATGTCATACCGATTCTCGCGTCCTCACCAGTCCCTCAAGTGACTCTCTTGATGCTCTGGAGGAAGACGATTTAATTTCATGTACCTCCTCTTCTGTCCAGACTCAAGCTCTCTCACAAGCTCATGTCTGTGTCCACTCCCCTTTTCAGCTTCACCTCCACTCTGACAGACATGTTCAGCCTCACCTCCTCGCTCCTCCACCACTACACTCGCATCCCCTCATTCACCTCACAGTTGTCAGCTGCGCCGGAGAATCAGGAGACAGAGGAGACTGCAGGAGATCTGGGGATGGAGCCGATCCCAAACTTGCGTCCACCCCATCCCAGAGCCCCAAAGGTCAAAAACGTTCAGGGGAACTCTGCTCAGCAGACAGCTCGCTGTGTTTCGCTGAGCTCTCCCGTCTCGCAGATCTCCTGCCGAGCCCTCCTGAGGCTAGCGAGGATGATGACGTCGAAGATGACGAGCTGAGGCGGAAGGGAAAGTTACAGAGCAATATAAGTGTGACACTGAGAAACGCAGATGAAGGTGGAAGTGTTGGCGAGCATCCTCTCGCCGCTTCTCTATCATCCCCGTCATCCCACAAAGACTTTGTTTTTAATTTTGACCAGAGCGATGCTCGCTGCTACTACAACCTATGCTCCAACATCACCCCTGACAGCGCTCGCAGTCTTCCAGGTCCTCAGGATCCTAACATCCATAAGGATGAAGCGAAGGCTAATGGATCTGAGCTGATTCCCATCCTCCAGCCGCCCCCTGGATTCGGGGACAGCAGCTCAGACGAGGAGTTCTTTGATGCAAGAGATCGCTTCACCTCACCTGAAGATCCCACAGCAGGTGCTGTCCGAAGAGGTGATTTATCTTTGGTCAAAAATCTATTGACATGTCCTTGCTGCCATCTGCTGGCTGTAGAATTTAGTACACAAATGGATTGAGTAATAAGTTGCAAAGCAAGATTTTCTTGCACACATTTAATCACAAATGAAAATGTTTTTTATCACCTTTGTACTTTTTTTATTTCTTGCAGGCAGTCAAACAGAAATGAAGCTGGACAACCTGAGCATTCTCAGCCTTAGTGATATAAGAGTCTCTGTAATGGACACAGAAATGGACAGACAGGAAGACCAAGAGGAAAGAGAAAGCAAAGAGTCAACATTTCTCCTCCGGAAGAAGTCCAAAAAGCGACGCTCCTTCATGGAAACAAATTACACTTCCAGAGTTACGTATCCAGAAATTGATGTTGAGTCAGAGTCCAATTTAAACTCTTACAGGTTTCTTACAAACATTCTGACAGGTCCAAATGATAACCCAATACTAACTTTAGATCCAGAACCCTCGGGGCAAACCCAAAATCCCAGCCCCACCATCTCCTCTCTCACTCATTCTGAAGGAGAGCCAGCTCAGCTCGAGTCCAAGCCCATCCTGTCAAAGCTTTGCTCACATGACCCAGGCTTTCTCTCTGTGTCTGAAAAGAACAGGAATCTAAACCCCGCCTCCAGAACCAGGAAGCAGGAAATGGAGATGGAACCAGATGCAATGGAATCCAAATCAGTGACAGATTTGGTAAAGGTGGTTCCTCCTACTATCACCGTCGTCCGCTGCCGGGTTGATCCAGATGGAAAAGAGAGCGCAGATCGGAGAGGTGACGGAAAGGAGGAAGGGGAAGATCGGGAAGAGATTGGTGAGAAAACAGAAGAAGCGGAGAAGGAAAATCCAGTGGGTTTGACAGGAAATGGACTACTTTCTAGTCATACATTTTTGCCCGATACAATCGAGGAGCACGGAAAAGAAGAAAAGAAAGAGAATGGTTTTGACTTATCATCCAGTTTAAAGAGACCCCTTGTGGGTGCAGAAATACCAGAGGGTGCAATCATAATGCCTAATAGTTTTACAGAAGTGAATGAAAGGTTGGTCACTGCACATATAAACAAACATGTTGATAAGAATTTCCTTTCACTGACTTCACCACCTCCTCCTCCACCATCACCGCTTCCCCCTCAAACACCTCCTGCACTTAAACCAGAACCAGAGCTTTTGATGAAAGAGGCAGAAATCTCCAAAAACATACCAACAATTAATCCTATTGCGGTAGCTCCCAAACAACAGAGTAATAACTACAGTGGCTCTGCTAAATTTATAAAACAGGCTTTAATAAGTGTTAATGATAAAGAACTCATTCATGAATCTACAGAAAGCTCTAATTCAGACAACGTTTTTGACGATGATGATGATGTAGATGCTAGTAATTCCCTTAGTTACACTTCAGGTAAGAAACCGAAAGACAGGACTGCAAGTGCAAACAGCTGCCTTGGTGATTACTTAACCAAGGGAACTACAGATGAAACACACATCAGTTTAGACCTTGAACTCCAAAATAGGGACCATTCTGTCAATGCTGATCACATTCTCACTTTAAGGTCAATTAGGGCAAAACTGGGAGCTGCAACAAGCATCATATCCTCTCTTAACTCAGGAACTGCACTGAAAAACACAGTTACACCAAAACCAAAAAGTGACTCCAGCTTGATGAGTAGTGGACCTGCAGAGAGTCCTGGCATTGTGATGGCAAAAACTGCCACACTGAATGATCTCTCCAAAGAGCTTCCGCCCCCATCTCATTTTATCTTACAGACTTGTTCACCGAGCATCATGGGCCGCTTATCTGCATCAACGCTAAGAGGAAAGATTCAAAACTTGCCCCTTTATCTATCACGCTCCCAAGAAAGTCTTACTCAAGCAGGGGTTGGGAGTTCTGCGCCGAGTCCAGCTGGGGAAGCAAGTAGTGACGATACATGTACCACCGACAATGTTCCCGACGTCACACAAACCCTTGACTTAGAGACAGGCAGAGCACCTGAGTCAGTCGAATCAGATGATTCTGATGCAACGCTGACTGGGTCTGAATTGGATGGGGAGTTTTTTGTAGAAACAGCAAAGAGATCTCCTCTGACATCTGAGAAAGAAGAAGTTAGTTGTCAGCTGCCTGTACAGACTGAGCCCAAACAGCATCATCAAACTCTTTGTTCCAGACCCAACGACAACACACCAGGACCCATAACAGAGCCTCCTGCATCCATAACAAGCCTATTCCAAAGAAATACTTCTGTGCTTAACACCAACACTCCTGGACCTGTTACAGATGCCCCAGAACTAAACATAAAAGTCAACAGTCTACAGGAAGACATCCCAGGTTACAAAGGGAGCAGTCAGTCTCCAATAGTGGTGACCACTCACAATCTGAATGGACCACAACTTGCTTTTCATGGTCAATCTCAAAAAGCAAGGACAAGCAGTGACAGACCTTTGATGGGTCTTTGTAGTCCCTTGGAACAGACTCCAGACCCTTCAAAAGTGTCTTCTGCTGGTTGCAGAGTGTTCACCATCTGTGAGGATTTGTCTCAGACAAGTACTCCAGCTGACCTGGTTGCCACTACGTCCCTGAAATCGGAGTTTGGTTGCAGTTCTATACTTGCATCTGGGTGTGAGTCGGTAGCAGAGGGGGTCCAGGTGCCCCTGGATGCCTGTGGCTGTCCAGCATCATATACAAACTGCTTCGGTGGAGAAGATAGCTTTGATGATGAGCTTACAGTCTATGAGTTCTCCTGCCGTTCTCAAAACAGTGGCATTTCTCAAACTCCCAGAGCAGGTCTTCATCTGATTACATCTCCTCCTGTTCCCTCCTTTATCTCTGCCTCCTCCACCCTCTCCCCATCTTTTCCTCAAACCATCCTTTTCTCCTCCTCTTCCACCTCTGAGCTCAGCCCTCTTCTCTCACCCCACTCAGACACCTCGGAATCCTACTTGTCTGAAACCCACAAGGACACTCTCACTCGTCTGGGTCAGCAGCACTACCCAGAACCTCCTAAAGGCTTCCAACTTCTTCGCAGAGATGTTGATAAGCTTTTATCAATTTTGGAAGGCAGCGGTGGCTCTGATCGTTCTGTGGCAGGGCTTGGAGGTCGGCACGCGAGGGACACGTGCCCGGCACACTTCACAGAGAACAGACGGGTTCTCCAGTTAGAAGCTCGGCGGCTCATGTCTAGTTGCCAGAAGGTAGCAGGGACTGGCCAGAACCCAGAGGAAATGCTCCGGTTTTTGGCTGACAGTTTCCGAACCTTGGTGGATCTGGCCACCATCTGCCTCTGGTTCTCTGGTTGTGAAAGGTGCGATCGGAGAAACGCAGAGGCAGTCGCAGGCCTGGCAGATGTTGCCCGCTCATTCAGGGACTTCTGCTTGGCGGCGGAGCGGGCAAGCAGCAAACGCAGCTGTCAAGACCTGAGCACCAAGCTGCTGGCCAAACAGTGCACAGCACTTACCGCCTCCGTCTTCTGCCTCACCCAGCTGTTTCGTACCCTCACCGCACTGTGAGAGAACAACCTCAGATTTGGTGTCGTTGTCCAGCCCAAGAGCTGCTCTAGACTTTTATCAGCTGGAACAATCAACACGACAGAGCAAAGTTTGATGCAGTTAACAGTGATCATGTGTAGAGGTGCATGTGATGACGTTGTTTATGCTGCACAAGTTTTGCTGTCCACAAACGGTGGATTTATTTAGGAGCTGATATACTTGAATGTATTCTTGATCTAGCAAGTGTATTATTTATTTACTTATTTATTGAAAGGGTTGCTGCTGTGTGTCTGAGGAAGCGTAGAATGCCAGTGGCAGAAGCAATGTTTACAAACTGCATTGTCAGCAGGAGAAACACTGTGTGTAAGTCCCATCACACACAGTAAATGGTTTTGATTTACTCGTTCGCAGGCCTTTAGTTTACTCAGCGCTCTACATTAGTATAACTTGGTGATCTTGAGATCTGTGGTTTACTTATTCTTGCATGCAGTGCCTTGCAAAAGTTTTTTTTCTTTTTACATCTTTGCCACACCCGATTGCAAACTTCTTTTTTTTTTTTGTCCCTTTAGATTTTCTGTGACCAACACAAAAGACGATGCATAGCTTTACTTTGTGATAATGTATCACTTAAAGTTAAAACATATTTTAAGTTTGGAGTTATAAAAAGTGTGGACAAAGTTAAAGAAGAGCAAATACTTTTGCAAGGTGCTGCATATTTACATAACCCCGTCCATCTGGGAGGATCTTTTTTGAATGTTACTGTTTACAAAACCTAAAGTTATGCGATTCGAGGAATCGAACCGGAAGTTGTTTGCTGTTTTTATACATAGCAGAGGAATGCCGGCGTATGTGCATTACATGATCAGTTTGAATGAGCTGCATTCAGTTCGGTGCAAATTTGCACGAACCTTTGGTATTATTTATGAAAAGTTAAATACAATGAACAGCTTTTGTCTTTGTTTATCCAACTTCCTCTTTTTGCACCTGTAGTTGAGACTTAACCTTCCTATGCATTTATTTTTCTTGGTACAGACACTAACTTTCAAACACGTTTCTCCAAATATTGTCAATAATATATATATATATATATTTTTTTTTTTTTTTTTTTATTTATAGTTGTGTGGATTTTAAGAGTCATGAGTTGCATACCTCGTTTTCAAGACAATGAAAACCTGCACAACTGTGTTTGAGCTCGGCACACAGTCAGAAACACCTGTTCGTACTTACCTGTCCTTTACACCAAGTGCTTTCTTACTGCGGTTGACAGCAACGAGCAAGAGTCCAGTCACAGCAGAATCTGGCCACAGATATCCTATCTGAGCATAACCCCAGGTTACAGGGATGATCATTGACTGATTGAGCTTCTCTCAGCTTTTCGTATGTTTTGTGGGCAGTTCACTGAAATCTTCTCACCAGTCCAGTCTATTTTGAGATCCAGTCATCAGAATTCATCAAATTCCAATTACATCTAGCACAAAACCTTGTACTACACCGTCTTACTTAAAGTTTATTAACCTTGATAAGCATTTTCACTTGGAATGTTTCTTAAAATTGAACGCCTTGAATTACACGAGACTTGCATGTGCACTGGAGAAATATTAATCAGGAGTACTTCTACCACTTCGGTGCTGGGAAGACCAGTTATGGCAGTCAGTGTTTCTGTTTATTATAAAAACAACCAAGGCTTTACTTACTGACATGTACTGTTGCATTTGGTTGCAGAATAATATATTTTACTGAACTTGATTTCTACTTTGCCTCAGAAATAGAACCAACTCTCTTTTTATTATGGCCACAAAGTGAAGCTTAAAGGAGTTCATCTGTCCTCACAAAGCATGCTCATATACAATACAGTGTTTAATCAGGGATTTAATCTGTGAATGACTGAATTGTGATCTCTGCTTCTTGCTTTGTAATGCTCAACTTCCACTATTAAAAATTATTTTATGAAATTGCATTTTTGAATGAGCTCTTTAATGGTTTTGGGGTCAGCACACAAGGCAGTTTTGTGTTTTTTAATGTTTTGTTTTGACGAGGAGAGTTTGCATTACTTAGCAATTATTAAATTAACATCCACAAAGTAAAAGGCAGTATGATTTCTCTATTAATGTAAAAACATAAGGTAGAGCTCATGAATTTACGGCTTCTAACTTATCACACCCCAAAAAGAAGCATGTTAACACCACCCTGAAAATTTAACCCAGGGAATATTCACAGCTCTTTTTAACTGGAAGTAAAGTTGATCTTCTCAGAAATGCAAATGTCCAAAACATGAAAAAATCAGATCAAATTAGAATATGGGTTTTGATGTTGAGGCTGAGAGATTTATTCTTACTTTTGAAAATAAAAGCAGGTAGTAAACATAATTTTCTTTCAGCAGTTTTTTTTTTTTTTTGGTCTGATGAAATTTGGATGATGCATGAAATTTTATTTAATAATTAACAGGTTTTCAAACATTAATCTCTTTAATCTGAATGTGTTTCATTCGATAATGAAGTTCCTAAAACAGATGTTTGTTTTCTTTTTGGTTTTTGCACGTAATTTGATTCATGATGTATCAAGTGTACTGTCCTTGTGATTTGGTGACGTCAGCGTACTTAAAGGAGCAGTTGCACAGGTGCCACATAGTGATTTTTTTTTTTTTTTTTAAGGAAAGCAAATGTTGTTCTGCATATAAAATAGTTGCGTTGTACTAAATAGCTACTGTGCCAAAGGTCAGTCCGTTTCCCTTTGGCAGCAGTGTCGTCATAAACATCATATCCTTTTGGGAGCGCGAGGAGATCTACTGTCTGCGCTTCGTCAAAAAGCTCCGGATGATTTCAGTCGCAACGAGCGGAGACCGTTTCTGGAGTCCTTGTGTATAAAGGCGCGACATATCTGGACATGGACTGTTCAGAGGAAACCAACACTGTCGAAGAGCCGGCTGGCAGACGACCGACTGACGCTTCCTTTGTTGAGAGCGAGGCTGAAGGCTGCGGACCGCGTGGCGTCCAGGCGGACACGAGACACGAGCTGCTGCGGCTCCTTAAACTGGCGGGACCTGTGGTAAGCGCTCCCACACTGAGAGGAAGCTGGTCCACTGTCTGTGACTCGACCGGAAACAGGAAGGGTTGCACAATAAAAAAAATATTTAAAAATCCTGTTTTTTATTTATTTATGTATTATTATTAATGCAATTAAAATAGCAGTATTAATTCAAACAACAACAAAAAAAGTCAATATTGTTTTAAGAACTAAAATGTTTAGTCTATGTTGAATTTACCATAAACATATAAAAAAAAAGCTCTGAAAAGTGAAACCTAAAAATTACAACAACAAAATAAATTAATTAATTAATACAGTATTTGATAAGTTTATGGATGCTAATTTATGTGGACAAAGCAAACTGAAAAAGACCATAGCTGGGGTCACAGAGGTTTCAGAAAGCAAATATGTGTGGTTTAATACTGCATTTGTCTTTAACTTATAATGTTTTAAAAATAAATTTTAAAAAATAGCCTGTATTTTACAGTTGATCGATTCTTTTTGTAAATGCTACCTTCTGAAGGATGTTGTAGCTTTAGAGGCAGATCTATTGCCACAGATCTGGGTGTGATGAAACATCCTAAAGAATACTTTCTGTGTTTATGGGCCTTCTAAACTAATGTTCTAAAATGCCTTTGAAACAAAAGCCTTGTTTAATTTTTCCTGAAAGTGATGCTGTGTTTGCAGGTCATTTCCCAGATGATGGTCTTCCTGATCAGCATCATCAGCCTGGCGTTCTGCGGTCACCTGGGGAAGACGGAGCTAGCAGCAGTATCACTGGCAGCTGCGGTGAACATAATTGGGCAAACGTGATGCATTCCCAGATTGTCCTCTTTAGAGCTGAGTTGATTCTTGAGCTCTTTTTTTTTTTTTGCTTTCTCCCATGCAGGTGGTGAACGTCACTGGTATTTCCGTCGGCACGGGTTTGTCTGCATCTTGCGATACCCTCATATCTCAGGTGGATAGTCCTTGTCTGCGGTTAATTCAGCAAACAGCCAAACAGTGAAAGATTTGCATCAGGTGAGGATCAAATCTGTTTGCTCTGTTACATGCAGACCTATGGGAGCGGTAACCTGAAGCGTGTGGGTGTGATTCTCCAGAGGGGGGTTCTGATTCTGCTGCTGGCCTGTTTCCCCTGCTGGGCCGTCCTCATCAACACCGAGCCCCTCCTGCTGGCGGTCAAGCAGAGTCCAGAGATTGCCAGGTCTCTTTCAAATCCACCTTAGCAAGTGCATCTCATTTCCCTTAGACCTTTTCACATTTAGAAATTTTATGGACGTTCAATGGAGTAAATTGTATGCATGTCATACAATTTAGATTTTTGTGTATAAGAAATTTAAACTGATGCTGGTCATTTATCAGAGTCGGCTTTATTGGCCAGGTTTTTGCACACAGACCAGGAATTTCGCTTTACTTCCACTTTACTTTCAGAGACATTTAATCATGCATATTTAAATTGAGTGGAAAATTAAAAAAGACTTTTTAGATATTTAAAAAACAAAACAATATAATAAACAGTGCAAAGTTGGATTATGACATAAAATCAAAGTAGGGTGAATTGTAGTTTGTAGTTTGACGACATGTGAAAAAGTAAAAGGGTTGGAAATGTCTTCAGTTCATAGTCCTTCTTGTCAACAGTGAGTTTTTATTTTGCAGTCTGTCCCAGCTGTATGTGAAGATCTTCATGCCCGCTCTTCCTGTGAGTTTGATGAGTAACTAAAATTACCTTTCCAAAGGAAATGTAGAAAATTCCATCAAAACTACTTTACAAATATTAAAAAAGGAAAAATAGATGAACAAAAACAGCTTGACTGATTCAATAAACCTGAAGTTTTCCTTCTTTTTTTGTCATGATCTTCAGGCTGCTTTTATGTACCAGCTGGAAGGGAAGTACTTACAAAACCAGGTGTGTCTCTCAGAGGAAATTTGTGACATGGAATGTAAAAAAAATATCCAGGCCTTTTAGAATTAAACAAATATAATCATGTGCTTTAAATGTCAGGGAATCATGTGGCCTCAGGTTGTAACTGGAGCAGTTGGGAATGTCCTCAATGTTCTCATCAACTATATCTTCCTCTATCATCTGGAGCTGGGTGTCGCGTGAGTTTCTATATCACTAAAGTTAAAATAAACAAAAATTATTGCGACTTGGTTTCAGACAGCTTCATCACTAGACATTTCTGAATAACAATTTGTACCATATCTTATGCTTATGTTTATGTCCTTCGTGTGGTTGCTCTGGGTTTAACATGAAGGGGATCTGCAGCAGCCAACACCATCTCTCAGTACGTGCTGGCTTTGTTCCTGCATGTTTACGTCTGGTGGAGGGGTCTTCACAAAGCCACATGGGGAGGTCAGTTCAAGTCTTAGAACCAAGTCAACTATACATGTTTGCATTCTGGATTGTACTCTAGCACTTTGGCTTTTTTATTACATACATTATACTTTTGTAAGAATCTCCTTCTGTGTTATTATCCTTGTTTATTGTCATCACTGGTCAAATCCTTTGTATATGTGGACTCACAGGTTGGTCACTCGACTGCCTGCAGGAGTGGGGTCTCTTCGTAAAGCTGGCCATTCCTAGCATGTTCATGATCTGCCTGTCATGGTGGATTTTTGAAGTCGGAGGATTCCTGGCTGGTGTGATCAGCGAGGTTGAACTGGGGGCTCAGTCTATTGCGTACCAGCTGTGCATTGTGGCTTACATGGTGACGTATCTATAGATCACACACACTGATGCTCACTGCACATAAAACACTACCTGCCTATCAATGATCCGAAATGTGTTTTATTAGATCCCCAGGCTAACACTGCATTAAAAAAAAATCTTAATTATTTCTGTGTTCTCTTAAATGTCCAACATTTGAACAGTCCTTGAGATCCTGGAGACAGAATAGTCTTTTTCTGTTGTGAGAGGGCAGGTATTAGTATCTCCGCTTAAAAAATATACATAACATTTTGTTCTCTTTTGTGTTGATTTTTTTCTAGAGCCCTCTTGGATTTTCTGTTGCTGCTGCTGTCCGGGTCGGGAACGCTCTTGGTGCTGGAGACATAGAGCAGGCCAAGCTGTCGTGTAAAGTCCCAATCATCTGTGCATGTAAGACTCATTCCACAGCATATGTGCTCATTCATAATGTTAGGTGTTTAATTCAGAAAACTGGAGCAGTACGGAGAAAATTGCTTTGTCTTTAAGCATTGCTATATTTGGTCTATACATAAGCCATAAGATTAAAAACCAAAAGCTCTGACAACGGGTTCTCTGTCCCTGATTCCAGCTCAATAAATCTGAGCTAGAATCATTGGATCCTGCAGAATTCTGACTCGATGGGCTCTTTGCACGTCAGCTTCCGTGTTTGGGGAAAAGCGGCTCGTTTTTTTTTTCCGGTCTATTAAAAATGTCATTTTACAGTAGGTGTTTGCAGGGCTTGCCAAAGCTAACAATTAACGATGTCAATCGCATTTGTAAGACGGGATCCAAAGCCCCATCAAGCAAACTGGAAAAAGGTTTTAAGATGCAAGTTTCGTCAAACATTCGTGGTTATGAAACTTCGTAGCTAACTTTAACTTTAGCTTATGCTAATAGGAAATATTCTCAGGCATTTTACTAATACAATTGTCTTACTTAAATAGGCTATCTAAATATTCATGTTATTTTCTTACGTTATTTTGTTATTTTACATATTAAGAAACCAGAGTTGGGGTGAGTCACCCAAATTTTAAAAAGAAAAAGATTTGTTGCATTGTACAAGCTATCCCTGCGAACCTTTGTAATCCAAAGGTAGATTGGATTTTCACTTCTTCGATCTGGTTTGTTAGGGCTTTTATTTCTTCTTTTGATTTCCCTTTTTCATTTATTGCCATGACCAGTCCACAGGGCTATAATCGTGATCTGCAGAAGTGCATCGCACAGGCGGATCAGTTGCTCGGCTGTCCGGCTCTGGTCTGCTCACTCGTTCCTATACACCGGCTCTTTAAGGCTGAACACAGAAGTTGTTCCATTGAAATAACACAGGGACGGCTCCTTTATTTACCATTCTTCTCCCACCAGCAGTTTTAGGCTGAAGAAGCTGATCTGGAGGGAAGTGCAGGCTGCAAATTTAGCTTAAATTTGTCACAACGAATATTGATAAGCCATTGTCTTTTTAAGTCAGCATCGCTTGGAAATCCATGAAAACTTAAACGGCCGTCATATTTGAAAGACGCTGTACCGTGGAACACAACAGTGTTCATGGTATTACTTATATTGCTTTTGAAATACGGTTTTGTCTTTCCTTGCGGTCATGGTCACTCAAAGCGGGAAAAAAATGAGCCGCATTTGCGCCTGCGGATGTGATGTCAGCGCTGTATGTGCAAAGAGCCAATAGGAACGTGGCTCGTTTGGAGAAATCTGGCGTGTTTTCTTCAGGTCTTGTAATATTTGAAAGTATTTCATAACATACAATGTTATGATCAATTTCATCAACCCAGTTATGTTTTTATTGAAATGTTAAAGTTCTGTGTCTTGTATTTCTACGATAGACTGTTAAAGGAACATTTAAAAAAACATTTACTTTCGCAGCTTTTAAGTGGAAACTGAAGAGCTACCTCCGTTACTGACATTGCTTTTTGCGTGTTTTGCACAGTCATTGTTGCGTGCTTTGTTGGAGTTTGCGTCAGCATCACCAGAAACATCACTGGATTCATTTTCAGAGTTCAGAGAGTTTAAACCCCAAACTCAGTAAATGATTCCTAAAACCCAGCCAATTTAAGGACCTTTGATTGCAGCTTGTTGCATGTGTCACAACAGGATTTTTTTTGTATTCAGACAGAAGACAGTCATAAATTAATAAATACACAGACTCTGTAACTGTTTAATGAGCTTCTGTTTTGTTTAAAAGTTCTGGTAACAGAGTTGGTGTATGCTGAATAAAAAATTGTTGAAAAAGAAAAGAAAAAGACTAGTTTAAATTGTTTTTCATGTTGGTAGCTTAGTAATACCACATTATGAACTAAGTTTGGCGTATTAGTGGTAAAATGTTAGCCCATCAGCGCCAAAATCATCTAAAGTCAGTTCCAGCTACTGAAGACGAGCTGAAATCATTTACCTTGTTACCTCACTAAAACAGTGAATCATCTCCTGTGCTTTTTAATGTTTCCTGCTGGTAATTATTTACAATCTAAGGGAGTCTATTCCTGTGTTCTTTTTTAGGGACATAATTCAGAAGGTTGCAGATGTAATGCTCATATTCAGCTTCATGCATGTCAGTGATGCGACTGCGGTGAGAACGACTTTCATTCAATCAAACACCAAAGTCTGAGACAGCAGGTTTCGGCACACAAGTTGTAATCAGATGTGCTTTTGTTACTTTTAGGGTGTAGCCGCAGGAGTTCTCAGAGGAGCTGGGAAACAACTGGTTGGCACCATTTTTAATATAGTGAGCTTCTACTTTGTAGGGTTTCCCATAGGCGCAACCCTCATGTTTGCTGCAAACATGGGGATTACTGGTGAGATAAACAACAAATGTAAAGTCGTTAGCGCAAGAAAGTTTATTTATCTAATAAAGTTGAATTCAAACCCTAAAACTACTCATAACAATCAGAGGAATATGTATTTCCTCTGATTTGTTATTATGGTTTGGGCTTAGAGCTGAAGAAAAACCAAAATTGAGCTTGTCAGAAAATTACATTGTTGATAAAACCAAGAAAAGGTCATTTTCATTGTAAATAAAGTCAGACAACTTCACAGTATGTCCATGAACTGTACAGCTTTTGCACGTAATAATTGGTTGGGGCTCCTTAAATGACTGATTGCAGCTTTCAGTTCACCTACATTATTGGCTCTGGTGACTTTTCTTCCTCCGACTCCCAATGAGTCTCATTCTACCACGGTTGTTTTTAAAGCAGGTCTTAGTTCTTTTGAGTATGGAGCAGGTGCCAAGTTCTGGTGGAAAATGAGACCAGCGTGTCTTTAGTGTTAGTCAGGAGAGGAAAGCATGAAGCGCTCTAACATTTCCTGGTAAACAACCACATTTACTTTGGAAATGATTAAAAAGCACAGACTGAATGTGGAAGCTTTCTACAGAACCTCAAGCAACAAGATTCTGGGCCTTTCTGCTCTTTGTCAAAACTTTTACTTTCTAGTCGGTTTGATAATAGTTTATGGAATATGGCACTCTGTGGACAGCTTGCTTCTTTAGCTATGACCCCTGGCAGCTTACCCTCCTTGCACAGATGGTCTCCTTGAACATCTGTCAAGGTAGCAGACTTTACCACATTTCTAATTTCCTGAGGAACTAAGTTTTTTTTTTGAGCCCTCATCCTCACACCAGGATAAACCTGTCAGTGTTATCAGTGCTTGTAGGTTTTCAGTTTCGCTCTTTGAAATAAATTTCAGAACTAAAACTTTTCATCAATAATTTGTTTTATTCTCTTGCACCTGTACATTGTCTCTTTTCATCTACTTGGTGCATCATAAAATCTACTTTCTCCCTAACTACAACAGGACTGTGGACTGGACTTACAATTGCTGTTTCACTACAGGCAATTTTCTTCATCACGTTTTTGTGCAAACTTGACTGGAAAAAGGCTTCAGCAGAGGTTAGAAACTGAATTACTGAATTTTTATTGAAGATAAACATGTTATTGGCTAATGTATTTCATTATTTTTTCCTCTGTCTGATCAGGCTCAAGTGAGAGCAGGAGTTCAGTGCGTGGAAGAAAAAGAAACATTTAATCTGGAACAATTAGGTGGGAACAGACAATTATCACTGTCTATTATTATTCATTCATAAATAAAAAAAAACATGTCTGATTTGATTCTCAAAAGCTTAATTACTTGTTCAACATTTAGAGTCAAGTCAGAGCCAGGTCCAGGTTGGCTTTACTCCGACCAGAGGTACCAACAAGGAAGAGGGTGTCGTCCAGAGTCCCGGCCGGAGAGAGTTCGCCATCTCCACAGTGGGAGACGTGCTGCCGGTTAAACAGCTGATCTTACGACGTGGACTGACTCTTTTGATCATGATCGTCATTCTTGTGGTTGGAGTCATCAGCAGCAATTTGATTGTCACCCTGTTTTGATGATTTTTACAGCAGGCGACGGTGTGGAGCTTGCAGAAAGCTGGTTCTGTTCTGTTTGTTTTTATTACCAAAAAAATCCTTAAGGATCAAAGTAGGACTTTAAAACAGTAAGCCTGGGACAAAAAGAGAAGTGCCTTACGCAATAATGGAATCTTGTTGTACTAGTTCAGATTTTATGACATTGCAAACCTCAATATGTTTAATCTGGACAAAGAAGCACTTTGACAGATGAAACGAAAACGATTTGTGTTTTTTGTTCGCATGTATCCAGCTTTATGTGAGTCAGTATGATGTCTAGAACATTCAGAAGCAGAAACATAAATATTTCATGTTTACATTTTAATTGGTCTTTCCTTGTGTGATTCATTTCCTCATTCAAAATTCAGATGGCTGATGTGAAAAAGACTGAAACTGGGGACGGTCAAAGTTGCCCGGTACATGCAGACTGAAAAATTGGCTGAAAGGAAATTAAATATTGAGCTTGTCTGAATAATTGCTTTACAACGAAGCATGCAGGGGAGCTTACACACTTTATTTTCCTAAAGAGGAAATGCAGTAGATAAATTAAGACTAAAGTTTTGACCATGCTTAGAATGATAGATAGACTACATGAGGAGGTTAAAAGACGATTCCCCAAAAAATCTATTTATGAGAGCATAGTGAAATATAAAAATGAGAATACAAATCCAGAGTATTGATTATGCCAAGAAGTCACGAAATAATCAATACAGTTATAGTAGGACAATATTTCTGGTAAGTTTTTGTTTTTTGGTGATGTATAAACTTGCATACATGCGCCTTATGGTTTGCTACCGACACACCCAAATATCTGTATTGTGCGGCAAAGGATTTCTATATTAATTGAGAAGTAACAAACCATGAAAGTGACTGTTTCGAAAATCCAATATAATTTTACAGTCAAATAAACAGTGTTGATTTGAACAATGAACTTCAACAAACAGCGTCTTGAATAGAAAACTCCTTTATTGTGAGATTTAGGCAGAAAGAGACATCACAACTTTTACCCAACTGTTGAAAGTCAAGTTCTTATGTGTGCTTTGCCACATAAGAACTTGTAAAAAGGAAAAAAAAATCTAGTCAGGGGTGTGTAAACATGGCATGAAGCTATTTGCCTTTGGTCTGGTCTTCAAACTTTCTCCGCTTGGAGTTAAAATATGGCAGAGTATGTTTTCTTTTAAACAACTTGGAGTAAATTCTTTTGGCATTGATAAAAAAAATTGCACTAAATGGAGTTGATTTTAATCTGTAATTTCATCTTAACTCTATTTAGACTCGGACCAAGTGTTGTCTTTTTTAGGGTAACATTTTTTTCAAATTGAGCAAATTTTACTCCATGGCTGTTGATGGTTTTAATGATAGAGAAACACAATCCAGGCAGCACAGGTGAGCAACATCAGTGACTCTCACACTGATGGTAGTATTTGGCATAAGGCAACAACATGAGACACATGAGAAAGAAACACATTTTTGGGAACCACTGGCGTAAGGAATCACACCAACATTTTCTAATTAATTAAAAGTTTTGTTATAGAGGGTCAGCTGTGCCTCTGTGCTGAACTGGGTCAGAAAGGACATCTTTTGAGGGTTAGGTTTTTAAATACCGTATGTTCCGGACTATAAATCGCAGTTCTTTTCGATTTATACTCCGGAGCGGCTTATAATCCGGAAAATACGGTACGTCATTTTGTGAGCTCTTTATATTGTTTTTTAGTTCCCGGTTAACTTGACCCCGTCGCGCGCGCGCTTGAACCCACCGTGACGGCAGCAGCAGCAGCAGGGGGTGTCTGACTCTGAGTGCAGCCGTCCACTCACAGCGCCGCTCCGGCCCCTCCCGCGTCTCACCCTCCTCTGGTAAAACATCCCGCTCTCGTCTCCAGGGCTGCTGTCCGACCACCGACACCCGCGGGACAGGAGTCAGTCCAGAGTTGGTCAGGCTATGGACGGTCCGGGCAAAGCAGCGGCCGCGCACCCCGAGGGAGTGAAGGCGGACCCGAAGGCGGCTGGAGCAGCAGACCCCGCTGAGGGCTGCGGCTTCTGCCCGGGGAGAATGCGGGACTGTGTCCCGCAAAAGTACCGAGACGAGCTGGCAGAGCTGTTCAAACTGACGGGACCGGTGGTAAGACTCAGTGCGGTGTTCACTTTTGTCTAACGCCGTAAATGACAGTAATTAGTTTTGCGCGTGTTTCGACGGCTGTGTTTATTATTTAAGCTGCGATATCAGTTTTTTACAACGGTTTTATGTTTTTCTTTATTTTTTAAAAAAGCTTCAAAATATTAAAATGACGGAAAAAAATTCTGTTTACATTTGTGTCTCTCAAAAGCTCAGTAATTAAATATTTGCGCAAGTTTTATTGGATTGCAAAGGCCCAGAGAGACCGTGGTATGTACATCAACATAACTATGTACAAATAAAAACCTAGAATGTCTGATTTTGTACACTAACAGGTTTTTAGAGGTTTAGTTTAGTTAAATTATATTTAGAGCAGCAATTTTCCATTGTTGCCACTTACTGTGGACTGTGATTATGTCCTTGTACCAAATGAATATGCATTGCTCTAACAGTTAGAGCAATGTTTATGTTGTTCTTCAGAAAGGTGAACTTCCACCTCTGTCTTATACCTTTTGCATCTTTTAACAGGTTTTCTTCCAGGATAGCCCCTTAAATAGACTGTTTTTCTGTTTCACGAATATCAACAAATGCACAGTTGATAATTTATGAAAATATTTAACTGTTTTATATTTATTCAAATTTGCACTTGTTCATTTTTATAAATACATAGTTTTTCTTACTATGTACATTTGACCTCATTGCACTGTGTCTTATTTTCTTACTTTTCATTATTATTATTTTCAAGTGTGTCTGTCACTTCTTCTTGCCTGTGACTTTACTGCTGACATCCCCACATTTACAAAAGGAAGAAAAATAAAGGATCATTCTATTCTATTCCATTCTATTTCTCATCCATATACCATCACAATCACGCTCTCTATTTCTATTTAAAACACTCATACTCAAAACTGAGCTAAGTATGTTAGTTTTTCACATTTTGCACATAGGCCAAAAATGTAATCATAGTCATGATGTGACCAAAGAAACTTGTTGCACATGTTTCTGGTGTCCTCTGGATGACAGATGCATACCAATAACCATTTTCGAGGAAGAAGTTCAGAGATGTGCAGTGTAATGTACATAGAAATGTACATATCTTGTACATTTCCATTGGAAAGACATTTTTTTCTCCCCTGACTTAAACACCCCCAGACTTTACCAAATTAAAACTGGGTTTCTTATTATTTTCTGTTCTCCAAGCCAATCTTGTAGAATCCCACATTTTAGATGTAAAATGGTTTGAAAACCCACTAAGTTCTTGCTTGAATTTCACAATTATTTACAGTGCACCTGTTTCTGTTTCCAGATGATACAGAAGAGCATTCTGCTCAACTACTGCATTCGGGGCATATCTTAAATCAAATTTATAAATATTGCATCCGTATAATGTTTATTGTAAGTCGAAAACAGTCCAAGGAAGAAGGTGCAGATTAGAAAAAGACTGGGCTGTCCCACATGCAAACGGAGAAGCGTTGCAACATGTGGTATGACATGAAGGAGACTGAAAATTATTCTGAACATTTTATTTCAGGTGATCTCTGCACACGTTGCAACAAAAGTTAAGTTGTGCATAGTCAACATTTCAAAGTTATCTAAAATTGAAGATTAAAGGCAAATGAAAAATGTGGCAAATTTGACAGAAAATTAATGTGTGCAACCAATTCTCTAAATGTTTTGTTTACTTTTAAAGTGACCTACAGTGACCTAGAGATATTTCAACATTTAACAAAATCTGTTGAGATTTTCACTACGTGAGATATTTCTTCATTTTTATTCATTTCATCCAGTTATATATAAATATGTGTTGATATATTTCAGCTCATTTCCCAGCTGATGGTCTTTCTGATCAGTTTTGTCAGCATGGTGTTTTGCGGCCACCTGGGAAAAACTGAGCTAGGCGGGGTTTCATTGTCGATTGCGGTAAGGAGACTTTCTGGAATCCTGGTTTCTTTTTGTGTTGTTTCATCCAACCTTGTATTTAGCAATGTGTTTTCTCTACCTTGCATTCTGTATCTTTTTTGTATTTCTGCAGGTGGTTAATGTCACCGGTATTTCCATTGGCACCGGTTTGTCATTAACCTGCGATACGCTCATATCACAGGTACTGTTCTGAACAGAGGTTGTTCTTTCACTTTATTTACGTAACCGAGTCAGTCCCACCAGTTACAGCTGGGTTCCCAGGTTTTCCTGGAATGCACTTTGAAACAGCTCAGCAGTGAGCGTTTGGATCAAATTAGCTTTCCAGGATCTCCTACACCTTTTCTTGTTGCTGCAGTCTTGGTGTTCGCGCTGAACGTCTGTCTGCCTGTTTCACGCAGACCTATGGGAGCGGTAACCTGAAGCGTGTGGGCGTGATTCTCCAGAGGGGGGTTCTGATTCTGCTGCTGGCCTGTTTCCCCTGCTGGGCCGTCCTCATCAACACCGAGCCCCTTCTGCTGGCTTTCAAGCAGAGTCCAGAAGTTGCCAGGTTAGCTCTCTGCAGCACCACATGCAGGGGCACATAATGAATCCCTTTAATCAGCAATTGTTCCTTTTCAGCATTACCATTTCTGTTTATTCATTACCTCTACTCTGCAAAGTTGCACAATCTCTTCTGTAGCAAAAAAAGTCCTCGGTTCAAAAAGCTTTTGCTTCATAGCCACTCAAATAATGAAATATTGTGGTTATTTAAAAGAAGTATTCCATCTTTCATATTTGTTTTCTAGCAAATATCTAATCACAAAACATGCAAATATGTTTATATATTTTTTATACACATTCTACAGCTGCTATTCCCAATCTATTACATGCAGCAAAATAAACTGATACTCAACCTTGACACTTAATTCTTAATTCTCACTTAATTAATTAAAGTCTTGAAACAGGGTGAAAGCTAATAAAACATTGGTACAAGTGGTTTATGAGAGTCCCACAAAAATAACAGATCTCCATTTAAAAAAAAGCACAGGTTACCAGTGTGTAAAATAAATGTCTTGCATATATAGTTGCATTGAAACTTTTTTGGGGGAAAGGAAGTAAGCAGATTTTCTATCACACCTTTTTCTTCTAACATGTAATTTGATTGCATAGAGCCTTCTGAACAGTGAGCCTCTCTGGCAGCGACTTTTTGTTGCTGCTTACCCTTATCGTGGCAGGGGTCAGTGGCTCTTAGGTATATATGAATCTAAATAAAAGAACAAACAGACAACGTAAGTGAATTTTATGAAAGCTTTTGCAAAAGGAGAGAACTCAGCAATCTGCTGCTTCAAGCCGTCCACTGAGCGCCCTGGCGGCCCCTTGTTAGGCTTTCTCTTTTATTACAAAGCAGAAAAGGAATGTGGAGGGAGGCAGATAGGAGTATCCCAAAGATACAAGTAGATGCAGCATCAAGGTCTAACAAGTACGAAAGCTTTTCTCAGGGATGTGAATACTAAATCTGTTATAACTGCAAATGTAAGAATGATAACAAAACATAATTATTCTAACAGTGGCTGTCTGCAGGAAAGATGTCAAGGCAACCAGTATTATTGCGCATGCCACAACAGAACATTCTGTGTTTCAAATCCTGATTTGAAACACAGATATGTTTCAATTTCTAAGAAATTAAATGTTTTGTATATTATCCCCAAAATCTTCAAAAATAATCTGATATAATGAATAAGACTAAATCACTCTGTTATTAATGAAATCTCGTAGCATATGAGTCTTACTGTTTCAACTGAATTACTGAAAAAAGTAGTTTTTTTCAAATAATATTTCAATTTGTTGAGGTGTACCTGTCTGATGTTGTTATCTACAAATGCTGACTTGTTTTGCATATTTGTCAGGGTCACTCTTCTGCTCTCTGTTTTTTCTCATGAAGACTCTCCCAGATCTATGTGAACATATTCATGCCTGCTTTACCAGTGAGTTTCACTACTCAGTTCATTTAACCTTCCCAGACAAAAGTTTGTGTCTGAAACTTAAAATACTTGACCTGTTTTTGAGTCACAATTACTAAAGCTTCACCTGTTGCAGGGAAGTTGTCCAGTTGCTTAGTCAGTAATCTTAGTATTTTCCTTTTACATGTCAAAGAAGCTTTAATATAACACTGTGGTATTTTCTACAGGCTGTCTTTATGTACCAGCTGCAGGGAAGGTACCTCCAAAACCAGGTACGGTTTACTGAAGCACACAGTCCTAACAACGTTATTGAAATCAAAGTCTGTTTAATAAAAGTAACTCTATGAATACGTTGTGATGTTTACAGGGGATTATATGGCCTCAAGTTATAACTGGAGCCATCGTAAATGTCCTGAACGCAATAATCAACTATGTGTTCCTGTATAGTCTGGAGATGGGTGTTGCGTAAGTTTTTGAAAAGCTTCCATCAGTTCTGTCAAACTTGATTGGGCTTCTTCATCATCCTGATATCTTTTTTTATTTTGTATCTTCCAGTGGGTCTGCAGCAGCTAATGCTATCTCCCAGTATGTGCTGGCTGTGGTCTTGTTTTCTTACATCTGCCTGAAGGGTCTCCATAAGGCTACATGGGGAGGTCAGTTTTTTACTGCTTTTTTGGGGGACAATATAAAAGCAGGGCTTTTTTTGTTTGTTTGTTTTTTGGTGTTTTTGTAGACCAAAAGTTTATTTTTGGCCTTGTCTGACAGGATCTTCTTTTACATGTTTGCAGTAAGTATAAAAATAAACAACTTATTTATTTATTTCTGTTTATTTATTGGCTTTCCAATATAAGCAATAAATATATGATGTGCAGAATAAGAAAATCGAATCATAAGTGGACTCACGTAACCAATTATATGACTTTTGAACACCTCTGGATACATAGGATTATCTTCACCGGGTTAAATGTAGAGGGAACTGGGTACAAATGCAAACCACATTTTCAAAACTTTGTGTAGAAACATTTTTGAAACCCATGTATTGTATGCCCTCTACCTTACAATGGTAAAGTAGACAACATGACTGAAGAAGAAGATGTCTTCTTTGTCATGCTGAGGTTTGTGTTTGTAATCTGACAAAATGTGAAAATGCTGTAGTTTAAAAACCTTTTCCAAGGTCCTGATAATCCTTTGATAAGTTTGTTTTTCAATCAAATAAATGAAAGGTTTTGACCTTCAGGTTGGTCGCTGGACTGCCTCCAGGAGTGGAGACCGTTCATCCAGCTGGCCATCCCCAGCATGCTGATGCTCTGTCTGGAGTGGTGGATCTTCGAAGTGGGAGGATTCCTGGCCGGAGTGATCAGTGAAGTGGAGCTGGCAGCACACTCCGTCATGTACCAGCTGGCGGTTATTGCTTACATGGTAACTCCTCCGAGACGGTTCCCTCGTTCCGAATTTTCTCTCATTTCAGTGTCATGGTAAATTAAAACATAGCTGAAAGACTTTTTCTCTTTTAGAAATTGAAGTGCACATCTTTTTCTTCCAACAGTTTCCTTTTGGATTCTCTACTGCTGCTAGTGTCCGTGTTGGAAATGCTCTCGGTGCAGGGAACATTGAACAGGCCAAGCTGTCCTGCAAAGTCCCCATTGTCTGTGCAAGTAAGAACAATACACGCACATTTCACTCGCCTCTGTTACATATAGTGTGTAAAATAAGCACTAAACACTCAACCAGATTTCTAAATAAATATGTATGCAAAAGCAAATAAATTCTCACCAGATGTCAGTAAAACCCTACAAAATTTAACTGTAGCTTCAACTGTGGTTAAAATATAGCGTAATGCCATCTCACATAGGTCAGCTACACATCTCAGGGTTTATAATATTTATTTTTCCTTGTGTTTTTAATCTGCAAACTTTTAACTCAGTTGTCTTTTGCTTATTTGATGTTTTTCAGCCATAGTTTCATGTGTTGTCGGAGCAATTGTTGGTGGCTGCAAAGACGTCATTGGGTACATTTTTACCTCAGATAAGTAAGTGAAGCTGTTGATAACACTGTTAGCCTTTATCCCGTTCCACTTGCCTGAGTGCTTGAAGATTTACAGAAGTCGAGACACTCCATGCTAAATGGCAGACTAAACAGAGCTAAAATAATTATTCAACTCATCTTTTGGGTTCTATTCACCTTCGTGATTTTTTGTAACTTCAAGTGTTTCATTTACACTTTGTGTTTCACTGTCCAAAATATTTTGCTCTTTTTTTTTATCCGAGTCTGTTTATCAGATTTTCTGCTTTTTTTGACATGTTTTTAGATATAAACTCATAAACCGTGTGCTTGTTTTTTTTTTCTTTCTTCCTGTAGAGATACTTTGTTGAGAGTTTCTGACGTCATGATCATCTTTTGCTTCACACATCTGTGTGATGCTGTCGCAGTAAGTGATGGCTTCCCTGCAGAATTTCAAGCTAGTATTTGCATGTGAAAAATGCGACTTGACCAAATCACCATCTCCTCCTGGAAGGGTGTTACTGGAGGTATCCTCAGAGGAGCTGGTAAACAGCTGATTGGTGCTCTGTGTAACCTGGTGGGCTTCTACGTCATCGGCTTCCCCATTGGCATTTCCCTGATGTTTCCAGCCAAGTTGGGGATTGTAGGTAGGAAATCAGTCGCCGTGTGTTGTATTGAAATGAACCGTTAACCTTCAGCTCAGCGCAAACTCTGTTGTCTTCTCTCCTTAATTAGGGCTGTGGACGGGACTTACAATTTGTGTGTTGATGCAGTCCATTTTCTTCGTCATATATCTGTGCAAGCTTGACTGGGAGAAGGCTGTGAAAGAGGTGATTAAAAGATTTACCCAATTAATCTGCAGCCATATAATTAGATAACAAAATGGTTGATTCTATCTTCTCTAGAGAATGGAGTAATCATTTGTATATTACCCACAAGAGCCGGCAGCTAAAGTAATCTCAGTTTGGACAATCGGGCAGGAAGTCATGGTGGAGTTAAGCAGCTGCGTACAGCACGGCCCGGTCAAAACTCGATCTGTGTCATATAATACAGAGCTGCAGAGATTGGCTGCCTATGCAATAAATGGAACTTGTCTCATGGCTCTGTCTGCACATGATGGCAAAAGGAGTGAGAAGGAAAAATCCACACAAAATGTAAAATATATGTATGTTGCCTCTTTGAGCCGTTTTTTTGCGCTTTCCATCACGCCTCCTCTGATCTTCTTTGTCCTCTGCACTGCTCATCACTGAAGGCCAGTGCTTGAAGATGGTAGTTCACAAGAAAAAGAGCATTCTACATTGACACCATAGGCTTAAAAATGTTACAGCTTCCCTCGGTTACTAACCTTCCTGCATTATTCTGTTCGATTCAGATGTTGCTTATTGCAGTCTGGACTTTCTCCTATTGACTTGGATTTCCTCCATTAGATTTTATAAAGGGGCAATCAGGAAAACGAAGGAAAAGTTGTGAACAATGATGTTGATTTTTTGCGCTGTTTTCCAAGCACGGTCTGCCTGTAGTTTTAGCAAAGGCAGCGGAGGAAATGGAAGAAGCTGTTCAGTTTGCGTTGGCCGCATATTCAGGTTTGCTAGATTCCAAATACTGAATATTGTTTAACGTTAACAGCTATCTCGTTAACATTAAACAGTAAAATCAAATCAAATCAAATTTTATTTGTATAGCACATTTCATCAAGGCATTTCAAAGTGCTTTACATCATAAACACAAGAACACAAAGTCATGCAACATATAATAGACAATACATTGTTACATATTACATTTCAAAAACAATTCTAAACAGGTGTGTTTTTAATTGCGATTTAAAAGAAGTCAGGGTTTCCGCTGTTTTACAGTTTTCTGTCTTAGCAAAGAAGGATGGTTATTTATAATGCAGGCAATTTCCGCTGAGCTTCATAATGTCAAACTGACTCATCAAAACAAATCACAGTCAAACATTAGCAATTGGGTAACATTTCAAATATCAACAGAACCCACATCTCCAGGAAGTAATCGTTTCTACTTAGGGGGAGGCCAACTAGAAACAAAGCAAACCGTAGTGCAAAGGAGTGGTTTTCACCAGGCTACTGGGTTTTCTAGACACTAGACTACATGTACAACACCCTTCATCACATGCAGTCAACTGCTATATCAAGCCTGAGCATCGGAGCCGAATATATTTGCTGTTATTGTCATGGCATGAACATTGCAAAATATTTGTCTTATCAGCTCTGTGAAATGTTTTGTTATTGGACCAAGAGGAGGATGATCATTCCTCTCTGATTTCATCATCAGACCCATGCCAGTCAATGTCGCCCCCAAAAAAATGCTGACGATAATGAAGTACAACCAAAACTCCACGGACATTCTGTACAGACTTCCTGTGAAGTCTTGTGCTGCCTCATGTGTGGGAAAGGCACTGCAGAAATGCTCTGTCAGATCCTCAAAAGAACCATCCACATTCTGTCTACATGCAGTCTTGATCAGCCTTTAGGGTGCGTTAGAGAGACAGAACAACTCTTAAAGGATTAAGCTGCAAAGATGTGCGCAAAGCTTGCAGCATAAAATATTTCTAAGAAAATGATTTAAAAATGTGATCCACACTTTTAACAAAAAGCTTCATGTCTTTGCTCAGGCTCTTGTGAGGGCAGGAGTGCAGAGCAACGAAGAAAAAGATACGACCAAGATGCAAAATTTAGGTGAGCTGGAAAACACAAATCTTATTACCACTTGTACAAGTCAGAGAGTCTGATGTGTGGTGCTGTTTCTCGTTGGACTGTCCTTTGAGCAAAAATAACATGGAAGTAATAATGTTTATACTGACAATGTCAATAGGAAGGGCTAGTTTTTGCACCTTTCCTGTCTGGATTTTTGTAATGTGCGTGTGGAATTTCCTCTGCTAAGACACTTCAAACAGAAATTACATTCAGCTGCGTGTAAGTTTTCTGGAAGATGTTAGTGACATGTGGTTGAACCACTCTGAATGTGGTAGAGTTTTTCAGATGTTAAGCAAGCATTGGCTGCTGGAACATGTTTGTCATCTTGTCTGGTACGTTGTTAAACACAACTTCCTGGCAGAGCGCCACCTCTCTCAGGGAAATTCATTAGAAATGTAAATTTCAAACATATTTCATTCAAATGTGTTCCGGTGGAAAATCGCAAAGGTGCATAATCCTGATTTCTTCTGTATTATTGCCTACTGAAAATAAAAGCTGCACAATTTTTAGTAAAATTACCCTAGTTGGTGTATGCTAAATGCTGGGGATTAAATAAGCCCTTTACATTTATTTAGGCCAAAATCTTGGCATAAATTTTATGCTTACATATTTTAAGTAAATCAAACAGTATATCTATGTTGCACTTTTCTAGTGATACTCTTTCACCCAAAGTGCTTTTACACTCAAGCCACAATTACCAAGCCACTCTTAAACTTCTCCTTCCGTGTTTCAAAGATTGTTCGTCACATGGTGGCTTTTTTATACCTTTCTAGTTTTGGTGGTTTCATGCATAACTTTTTGGAGTGAAAAATACCCCAAACGTATTTTTGCATTGTATAAATTGCCACACACGTGCCATATCTCAGTATTGACCCAGTTACATCCATCAAGGAATCATTTTGTAGCTACTTTGACAGCTGACAAGTTAAGCTAGGTTTCTTTGTGGGGAAAAGTGACTATCACTCTGATAGACAGCATCGACTAGCAGATCTCTCACAGCTAGTTTGGTTTGATTTAGAGTCGTCATTTTTTTATTTCAACTGGTCCAAACATAGAATAAATTTGAGGTTTGAACATTTTTACACTTATCTCTGTCTTATGAAAATGCTTGATTACAAAGACAGATTTACTAACAAAGAAAGGATGAAGTTCACAGGTTTCTTTACAGGTAAAAAACATAATAAGAAAGGGACAAAGCTTCAACATGTAGGTGGTGCAAATCGTCAAAGAAGAGAATTGAGCCCATGAAACGATCAAACCAGCACATTTGATAAGTGATTTCAAACTTGTTTCTTTGAACTTGTGTCCTAGTACAAAGTCTCTAAACCTAAATTCTGAATTTCAGCCTGCAACCAGAGCCAGGTTGGTGTTGCAGCATCTCGTGATGGGGAGGACCATGTGTACCAGGAGGCCCACCCTCCAGAGCAGAGTAAACCCACCACCGTAGTGGGGGATGTCCTGTCGGGGACTCAGCTGGTTTTATGGCGAGGGCTGGCGGTGCTGGTCATGTTCGTCATCCTGGCCGCGGGGATTGTGGCCTCACACTTCCTCACTGAAATGCTGAAGTGATCCCTCCTAATAGTGTCAAGTTAGCAGTCAAATTCATGACTGTCGGGGTCTGACGTGACAAAGTTTAGCCGAGTCTTATTTTGGCTAAAATGGCCTCACTTTCTCTGGTGAACATCTCAGTCACATGCTGAACAAATGTAAGTGGGGTCCAACCAAACCAAACTCATTTTAGAAACATCAGACGAGTGTCTGCTGTTTTATGAGCCTTAAAATGTTTCAGTAAAAGCTGGTCTTTAACATTAATGAATGATAAGCCTCCAACATGTACTTGATTTTATTGTGTATTTTTAATTTTAGAAATTTGTTCTAAAATTGTATTTTAAAAAGTGGTAGGGAATATGAGAGCTTAATGCTGCTGAGGTTTATGAGGTTGATGCCCTGGATTGTGGCTTACTTATTCTGGAACATGTTAAAGATCTGGTGGCCTGCTGACACATTGCTGACTCACCAAAATCACTTAAAAGCAAAAAAAAAAAAAAAAATTCTTTAACATGCACAAATAGCAACACAACTATGCATTTAAAGAATGCGAAATAATTTAGCAGACTTAAAGTCAAATAGGGTGGTACATCCTCACTGCGCAGTTGAAGCCAGGTTTATGAGTAGCAGCTTTGATAAGTTCTAATTATCACACACCACACAGGCTGACAGGCATTTATAGAGCCAGCAGTGTTTGACAGAAGAGCGCGTCGATGTCATGTTGAAGAGTCGATGCATAAAATACAACCAGAGACGGGAGTAAAGTGTGTGACATAAACATGACTCGATATGCTGTAAACCTGACATAAAGAGTGCCTTAGCTGACAAACAGTATAGATTTTAAATGTATACTGCGATAATTAGCTTGATGCAAATACTTCATTTGCAAAATGTTTGAGACATTGTATGAAAAATAATGAAATGTCTTGAAGGAATTCCATCTCTTCAAGTGACTTCAATGATTTTTTTTTTAGTCAAACTTAGTTCTGGGTTCTGAATTAGCCATTCAAAAATGTAAATTAGTTGTAGATACTATATGAACTTCCGCTGTCTAGTAGACACCTGAATCTTCTTGACCAAATCAATCTGGTATTTGGAAGTGATCCTAATTTTATCCATCTTGACAATGTTCTTCATCCCATCCCATTGAAAATAATGCCAAAGCCTGATGCTGCCACCCCCATGTTTCACTGTGGGTCTTGTGCTAATTTCGTATGATGCATATTATGATTTGTGTCATGATACTTTTTAGAGTTAGGGCTCAATATGTTAACTTATCAGTCAAGCCTATATGTTTTCTTTGGAGGAAAATGTTTTATTCTTATTTCTTAGTCTAGACATATTAAGAATACATATTGTTTTCACATGTAGAACAAAGGAAGTAGTTACCAGAAACCTTAAGTTACATTAGTGTTCCTCTGTTTGTTTGTTTTATGTATATTTATCTTGGATAATGACTGAGCTAATTATGATGTTTTCTCTGTGCAATTGCTATGTTATTAATATAATGTGGAATTATTTTGTACCCTCCTCCTGACTGATATCTTTCTACAGTAGGTAATCTTGTATAACCTTCCTAGAAATTATGGCTTTAACTGAAGCAAAAAACTTTATAGTGAATTATTTAAATGCACTATGACTGATATTAGGTGTGCACCCAAGAAAACTGAATGCTGAAATTCAAGTGAAGATTTCTCAGCAATGTGGAAACTTGTTCATCAGTTATTGCAAACATTTTATATTATTTTTACCAAAGGAATTGTTTCTCTTTTTTTAGCTGAAGTGTACAAGATAAATGACACATTAAAAGTGGAAAAAGTTTGAAGTGATTTTTTTTTATTGTCTTGCTTTTAAATATGGCTTTTTAATAACTGTTCATACTTTTCCATAGTACAAGTTGAAGAGACACTGCATGAACTAAAAAGTCTAAACACAGTGGCCTCTGTTTCTTGGCTCCTTTGGTAACCAGAGGAACTTGTTTGGCCCCCAAAGTTCTGCTTTTAAGTGCAAATATCTATTAGTGCGTAAAAGTCAGCTGGATCAGTCATTAACCAAATGCAAGAGATTAAACCTTAACAGTGGACAGCTGCAGCCAGTAAAGTGTCGTGTGGTACACTGAGTTACTGTATACCAAGGGGTAAATATATTCATATATGTGCATATAAAATAAGTGTTCAATGCGTTTTTTGAAATGCAACCCTTTTATTCTAAAGTTTTTGACAGTTGTCTTTTTTTTTACATCAAGTAAACAGCGTTTCTGATTCTGTGTCCATATTAAGAGTAAAATATTTTAACTATTTTTATAAAACATCTATAACTGCAATTAAGTTTGTCTGGCCTAAAGCAGAGTAGAAAATGTGTTTAGTAGGAACACATTTTCTACAAAGATTCTACATTTGAGATCCCATTCTTCCAGTGGCCACACCTTGAAAAACAGAGACAAATGATCGTAAAATGTCTCTACATGTCTTAAAAGTAATACAGTCCTGTTCTCTCCTGATGAATTTTAAGAAGCGTATTGTGGATCATATAAACAGGGTACGGTGAAAGTCCACATTTTTCAATATAACAGTGATCATCGATTTTAAAACAGAATATTTTTCATTTTTGCCTTAATAAGGCAATGACGTCTACCACTCTGGCTTCAGTTCATCTTGGTCATTATGAACTGATTCCTGTCAGTTTCTGAGGCTTGAATTTTTCAGTGATTCTCACAGTTAAAGTGTATTTTCACTTCTAAGAATTCTTCAGCTTGAAAGCCTTGTGCCTTGACTGGTCTTTACCTTCAAAACCTCTGACAGCAACAGATTAAAATTTCATTGACTGGAGTGGTTCTGAAAATTCACTCCAGAATTTTCTCCTTTTTTTTTGTAGTTGTAGATTAGATTTCTCTTTCTGATTTAGTCTTGCAATGAAATGCTTAACTTTTACTGTAATTATTTTAACATACAATTTGTGATTTAAAAAAAAATTCTTTCGACTCATGAAACAGTGTGAATACCATTCTATATGTACTTATTTGTACATATATGTACTTTATATGTAGTTTATAATTGCCTTTTGAACCTGCTGCTGCTGATGGTCTGGAAGGAAAAGTATTGATTTGTGGTTTGCATTGTTTGTTCGTATGGTTGTCGTTAATATTGCTCTATGTAGATGGGTATTTACCAAAGGTTCACCTAAAGCAACCATAAACCAAACCTGGTTGTAAAAGGTGTTTAGGAGAGACCAAACAAAATCAGACCAACTTCTGCTCAGCTAAAATTTGAAGTGCAAAGCCTTACTTGCTATATCAGTTTGTGTCCAGCAGAGAGCGCTGCGGCTTTGCAAATGGAGAAGTTCCAGAAGCTGCTGTGAGTTGATCGTTGGCAAATTTATTCAGCTTTCACATGTTAGGACATCATCCTACTAAGAAAAAAAAACATTCTTATCATTGCCTACTAAATGAGAAAGTACTTTGTTGTCTGTTTTTGTGATTTAAACCAACAAAATGTTAAGTGCATCATTGTGGGAAAACAAGAATGCAAAAACAAACAAATCCACTGCCTTTTGAGCCACTCTGTCTGTAAATATTATCAACTTGTGTAATTTAATCTCAGTATAAATCCAGTGGAGTGTTCTTTGAGGATCTCATAGGTTTGTGAGGAAAGTGAGTTAGATCGTAGAATAGTCTAAGATAAGAAAAATCCAAAGCTCAGTGTAACCCGGGGTTAAATCTAAATCTGATAGAAAAATTTGCAATAATGTTGCCTTACTATATATATATCATTTAAAAGCACAGTTCCGATTTGGGTTTATAGCAAAAAGTACACCCTGGACAACTCACCAGTTCATCACCTGATGACACAGAGACACACAGGAGGACCAAACATGCAGAAACCTTCATTTAAAGTGACCAATTAACTCAGCGGTCAATTTTCTTGATCTTTTTTTTTTTAATGCTGCCTTTTAAACTAATGCCACCAAACATGTGACGACAAAAGCTTAATGCATGGTTCTTATTAGATAACATTTATCACAGTCCAGACAGGTAAGTATTGACAGCTGTTGTTCACATTCTGGTTTATCAAACTGCAATGTGTCCAAGAGCTCCAGCTGTTTTACTACAGAAACAGGAGGAAACAAATCTGGTTTTGCACCTGCTTGTATGAAAACAGGCTAAAAGTGAGTTATTTGCTCATTTACTATTAAAAGCTATAAAATGTGATTCACCTCTTTGGAGCTGAATGAAAAATGTTATACAACTTCACAAACAATGGGATGTCTCTTAAGAGTGTCAGGGAGCAGGTTGAAAGGAGGCAGTAAAAACAAACACAATTGCGCAAAAATATCTTTAGAAGATTTATAAGACCTCGAGGTATCTTGAACAATTCACAAGGAAGTCAGACTCTTGGGACGGTAAAGAAGAAAACGAGGTGTGGTCCAGGGCTTTTTGTGCATTATTGTTGACCCTCACAGGGGGCATGAGGGCACAAAATTTTCCACTGCTTTCACTTCTCACAAACTGACTTATTTTTCCCATATATTTTGCGCCCTCAAATTGTCGCGATGAACAATTTGAACTGCTTGGGTAAACGCCGGAGGTCGCAATTAGCTGTGTTCACTGCCACAGGGAATAGAGCACAGAAATGTTGCCCCCGTTTTTGGAAGAGTCCAACAGTGTCTTTCAAACGCGTTTCAACAGAGCCTTTCATTTATGACAGCTGATGAGACGAAAATTTTCCACACCCACGCAAACGCAGTTCCTCAACGCGTCCGTCAAATAAGGCGACCAATGGGCGTGTTTTCTCACTCGTGCAATTATTTCTGTTTTGTCATGTCTTGGACTTTTGCTAATCTAGGTGAGATGCTTATTGTAACATTCTTCTTGCATTGAATTCTCTGGATAAATTCTAGATATCTGAAGTCTGATGTCGTATGATTGCGCTTTCTCACTGCACATATTGAGGCTCAAGAGTCCCGGATCAGAGGAACGAATTAACGAGCTAAATCAAGTTATTCCTCTTTTTAATTCTTAACAGTCTCTACCAGCTTCATATGTACAGATTGACTTTTTTCCCCTTTCTCCCCTCATCTGAAGGTGTCCTTTACAGTTTTCACTATATGACTAGGGTTGTTCTCCATGACAAACTAAACCTCGGTCTTTATCAACTTTATGTCACATGCTATGAGATGTAAAGACACCTGACCGGCCAGGTTTCCGTGGCCGGTTAGCTCAGTTGGTTAGAGCGTGGTGCTAATAACGCCAAGGTCGCGGGTTCGATCCCCGTACGGGCCAACTATTTTTTCTTGTTGATTATTTATTCTTTTTTTTATTTTAATCACTAATCTAATTATTTAACTATAAACTAGTTGGCAGAAGACGACACTATATCGGATTGAAGAACAATATGTCGCTAGGATTATGAAACTATTACTCAAGGACTACGCAGATCCTACCTAAAAGAAAACGTGGTGAGAGATTATCCTGTTACGAGACTTTGAACAGAAAATAAAAGATATCACAGTTCTACTGGTGGTAGGTTAAATTCCACTGGGCGATGTCATGCTTTCATAAGGGTTCCATGGTGTAATGGTTAGCACTCTGGACTCTGAATCCAGCGATCCGAGTTCAAATCTCGGTGGAACCTGACTTTTTCTTACTTCATCTCGTCTATCGATACATTGGTAAATAATGTAGGTACTCTGTGCATTTGTAAAACTTTTTTCTTCTTTTTTTTTTTTACCCAATGAATGAAAAAATAATAAATGTCTGATTTATCTGTATGATTAATAAAGTCTTGGACATAACTTATGTAAAAAATATATTTATTGGCGCAATGTTATTTTTCATTGCATCGCAATGTCATTCTACATATTTTTCTTTTCATTTTACGATGCACTCAGATCAACTACTCGACGAATCACTTTTTCTTCTGTTTCCTGGATGTTCCTGCCCCCTTCTGGCCAGAACTGGACCCTGTAGTTCTAAAAAAAAAAAAAGAAAGAAAGAAAGTGAAACCAGCATCCGAAACATTTTGTTTACTTTCTCCGCAATGACAAGGAAGATTAAGTGCACTTACTTAGGTTTTGTTGTTGTCTCAGGGTAAAGGATGACCACTTCCTCCTCCTCTTCATCACTATCTAATATCTCCACGACATCCACTAAAAGAAAAAAAAATCTATGACATGATCTGAAACATTTACTTGTAACAAAAAAAGGTATTTTATAAACAACTTTTTTATCACTTTTGCACAATAAGATGCAAACCTGCTCTGCTCTTGTCTTGTTGATGCTGTTCCACATGCATCTTTGTCACTTCCTCCACACTGTCCCCTCCACTGCTCTCCCCACCATCATCCTCCTCCTCTTCTTCTTCTTCCAGGCCCCACGTGTTGCGCAGACCCTCCCCTACCTGTCCGACCCCTGGGACTGGCACCAATGGGGATGGCACCCTGATGTGGTTAAAGAGGCCAACTAAAAATATATAAATATGACTCGTTTGTTCTTATTTAAGATCAGTTCAGGATACGTTTGAGGTGGGCTTTTGGCTGTCCGGACAATGCCACTGGCTGTTTCGCTGACATCGCTCATCTCCACTTCTGTCTGGTCCGTTTTCAGAGCTGTGATTCGCTCCTGAGGCATGGACTCTGCAAAACCACACCTCCCACCTGCTTTCCTGGTGGGTTACAAAAACACAAGACACTGACACAATTACCTCCAAGGATTTTCCAGAGCCGGGAACAAGTCACCGCTTTGCAAATCGCATGCAAGTTTCAGGTCTTTCTACCTTCGTCTCAAGTCAAATCCAAAGTCAAGATATGCAAGCTGTGAGTAGCGTCCGGGTCGTACAAAACACTTCATTTGACAAAATATTCAAAGTGATCACAAAGTAATGAATCAACAATTGGAAGAATGTCTAAATTACCTGATCCAGATCATACTCACGACATAGGGACTGCATGCCCAAACATAATGAACAGAGGAAATCGTTCAATTTGAAGGAAATATTGAAAAATAACTTTAATATTGTAAATCTAGCAAACAAATCTTTTTGGTAAATATCTAAGGAGGAATATGCAACCATTTGCCCATGTGACCATTTGACTAAGTGAGTTTCCTGACTATTATTTAATTTGCTAGCAAAAAAGAGCAAAAAATAGTAATATGTTAGTCACTACATTTGCTATAAATAATTGAGGAAGTTACATGCTGTTGCTTCCATTTAAAGTTTTCAGGCAAAATGCTTTACCCGGTTAAATTAATTTCCTTTAGACTGCTTTATAGAAATGAAATTCTATTTAACTGTTCTTTGCTGAGTTAAATCTGTGAATTATGACAAGTTACTATGAGCTGGCTGGAATTTAATGTTAGCTCAAAGAGATATTTAAGGAACATTCAGAGCAACCCCTTGAAACCACAAGAAAATCCAGTCATTTGTTCCAACACCTAACTTGAGTCCGCATCTCTCAAACTAACTATATCACAACCCAACAGCTCACCTGGCAGTCTTGTCGTTTAGCAGAGCTTTGTTGATGAGCTCTGTGATCTCAGACACCTTGACGCTGGCGATTTTACTGCATCTCATCACCTTCAGCAATAGAGGGACAAAAAAAAAAATCAAAAAAATCGCTTTAAACAACATGGATCAGTGCAAACGCAGGCACATAACGCAGAAATGATCACAAATCACAAACATTTGATAGTTTTCTGAACAATCCTGAGTGGCTGGATGGAGCACTGTGCAAACAATTCGACGCATTAAAAAGTAAACGACAAAAGTTCTCTTCTAGTCTGCTCGCCTGTTCTTTCAGCAGCATGATGCCCCCGCTGGACTGGATGGAGCAGATCTCTCTGTGTTTGTTCATGGCGATCATCAGAAGGCCGTCCATCACTCGCTCCTCCCGCTCACTCGGGTCAACCAGCAGGAAGGTTCTGCAGAGAGGACAGCGTTCACGCGGCGGGACTCCAATTTAGCTTCTGTGTGTTGCGTAATAAAGCGGCAACACCGTCAGAAAGATCGGTTATTACAGATCAATAACGGTCGCTGTAGCGGCAATCTGTGAAAATCGCTCAAAATGACATATAGATGGAGAATGTTCAGAATCATTTCCAGCGGGAGAACGACACCAAAATATATGTCTGTTTAATTCTACATCTAAAATGTCAACTATTCTATTCTAAATTCTAAATTTAAGTTACTTAGAAATAAATTTGCCAAACACACACACAAAAAAACACCACATTATTCTATAGAGACTGAAGAAAAGTTTCTTTTTTTAAACATAAAGGAGCGAATCACATAGTGAATTTGATTATTAATAAATAGTCCAAATCAGTATTTTGGAGCATCTCTCTGAAGAAGTAAGCTAACTGTGTCGGGATTCATTTCCGATATTCTAAATACAGAAACAGACACAAAAGCGAGTCCTCACCCCTGCTGGAAAAAGGCGAAGCTGACGCTGATGGGCATGTGGTAGATACTCAGAGGAATGGGGTCTCTCTCCTCTGGACTGTACTGCAGACAGAAACAAACAACAACAACAAAAAAAACGCTGTGATGAAGACCTCAGACTATAAAGCCTGTCCTCGTTGGACCTGGGTGACTCACCACCGTGACCTCCTCCCCCTGGATGCTGACGTCGGGTCGTCTGAAGTGACACAGGGCGCCGATGGCGGCCACGCTGGCGGCGTCCATCAGGTTCCCATCGTTGTTCAGCGTGCGGACGTCTACTCTGATCTGCCACACCTGAATCGTGGTCACACGGAATACACGGCTCTTTCTAGTTGTTTCGTGGGGCTCAAACATTTCAACAGCTCTGCCAGTCCAGGTGGTCTGTGACCGCGTACAACTGGACCTTATACGTTCCTTTCAGAATAAAAGCCAAGGTCTTATTCTGAAGGGAACATACGAGGCCTTGAGACCCAACTGTGGTCATCACTGCTTCAAAGGTTTCAAAACACATAAAATGGAGACAGTGCCACCATGTGGGTAAACTTGAATATTGCCATTCAGAAGGTAAAGTTTAAAGGCGGCTCATTTAATGTCTGCTTTAACAATTCACACAGTCGTACTTAAACCTCTCTGCACAACCTCTAGTGCTCTCCGCACTCTCTAAATGTTTCTATATATTTCACAAAAAGTTCATGGTGTTCTGTGTTCATACAAGTTGCGAAACCTGTCTTTATTAGAAGATGATGCCCATATGTGTCTCGGTCTGCTCCGGTCTCTGCAAATTGTTCCAGTTGCTTTTTAGTACATTTTTCATCAAAGATGTCATTAACTGGGCTGTCAACTGAGAACTGAGTGAAGTGAATATGAAAAAAGCTGCAAACTATTCGGGTCTCTAAAAATAAGCATGAAATAATCTGGAGCCTAAAATGAATGAAAATAAGAAAAAAAAGTGCTGTCCCTGCCTCCTCAGCTGGGATGCGAACAGTTTAACTGCAAGTGTTGCATTTCAGCTCAGGAAACGTGCGTCTCGCCGAGTGCGTCACCTTTTCTCCAGACACCACACACAGGGACTCTGTATCGATGCACTTGGAGTTCCTCAGGCATCTCTCCAGCTGTCTGTTCAGCTTCACCGACAGCTCCGACTGTCTGCAGGGACGACAAAATCCCACAAATGATTTTCTGCTCCAACAGGCCGACTAAACTCGTTAAGGCGTAATGGGAAGCAGAGGGTAAACAAGAGGGGATGAAACGCCGCGGCGTGAGCCCGATCTGTTCGCAGAGTGAAGCCGAGTCCTCGGGCTGGCCTCACCTTCCCTGCTCAAAAGCCGGGGAGGCCATCGGCGACAGCTCCAGGTTGAAGAACATGATTCCCTCGTTCGGACGACTTTCCTTTGGCACCACCAGTTCACACGACACCTGGGCCATGACCCTGAGAAGCAGAGACACATAACTCAATCACAAACCGAGTCAATAATGTGTAAAACCACCTTCTGCTGAAATTACAGCTGAAAGTCTGCCGGGGTGTGTCTCTACCAGCTTGGCACGTCTAGAGGCAGAAACCTAATCTTTGGAACATAATCACAGAACTATATAAAGGAAACAATTTCCAGTTGCAGTGACAAAAGGGGGAATACTAAACATGAAGAAAATATAGAAAAGATTACTTCAGCTGTAGTTTTAAAAAAAAGTATAAGAGAAAACATACATATGATGATTGTAAATAGAAGGTAACCATAGTTTCCAACAAGAGCAAAAGGAATCAAGCTGAAATTGATACAATAATAGACATCCTGAATCTGACAAGATTATTTTCAAAATTTTGACAATTTGGATTGTATTTTTGCTTTTGCCAGCTGCAGTCCACCATGATGGATTGGCTCCAAAGACAGTGACCATGAGAAACTCTGGACCAAACCGATCACATGTTGGTGTACCTGAGAGCTCAAACTGGTTTGCATTGGTTCCTGGTTCTAGTACTGACCACACACTCACCTGGTTTGTCCCAGATCCACGAAGCAGCACCCATAGTCAGTCCCAAAAGTGATTTTTATTTTCCTGTAATCATACGTCTGTCGCCCATCCAGGCGCTAGAGGAAAGAGACAGCAGGAAGATTAAATTGCACATCTTAAAGCGCTCGTATCTATCCTGGGTGCCCGGTGTTTTTCTTACCAAAACACCACCGACACACTGTTGCAGGCACTATGAGGTTTACAATCAAGATGCATTGTTACAGTAAGATATACACCAAACACTATGGTGCTAGTATATTTGACCTCCAATCCAGAAGCAAGTAAAAGCCTCTTTTTGGGCAGAACAGTTTACTCCTGCTGTATGGCTTCTCACCTTCCTAAAACATCACATTCAGTGAGCGAGGCAAATATGAAAGGGAATTTCTTGACAAGGGGACTAAAGGATATACAATAGAAATCAAATAGAAATTAAAATAGAAATCAAAACTATATGCACAGATAGTGCATATAGTTTTGCACAAACGCAAACATATACCACACTTAGGGTATATGTTTGTACCATTTCCACAACTAATAATTAATAACTACTTTTTGAGATAAGTAAAAAAGAAAAAAAAAATGAAAATGACCCATACAGCCATTCTCACAAACCAGCCAAGTAAATCCACTTATGTGTCCTCCTCACTTCTCCATAAAAACATGTGGGGAAAGGACACAATCTGGATGTTTTTTCAATTTGATTCCCGTGTTGGTTGCAATAAATGATGGCGGCGACAGCGTTCATACTGTGTTCTGGCTTCACGGGTGGACGAAATAAAAGGATTACAATAAACACCTTTTTCTCCTCGATGGCCTTCAGTATGAAGTCCCGCTCACAGTTGGACAGTGGCGTGTCCTTCATGCCGACGGTTTCTCTCGTATATTCTTTTATATCACCTCTCAGGAAACCATGCGGAGTCCGTGTTTACACGTTGCGAGCATGCGCGAGGCAGAACGATTTACGGCACTGAAGCTCGACAGACGAAACGCAAAAAAATATCAGCTGAACTAAACGTTTGATCCTTGGCGTTAGCGTAGCACTTCCAATTGAGTCAGCTGCTGAGCCGAACGTAGCCCACATTCACTGATCCAAAGCCCAAATATAGCTGATTTTGTTTTGCGACGTATGCTGCTTTCACTGTAAGCAGGAAATGTGGGACGTCCAAGCTCTACAATGGTCTTCTCTCGAAATGCAGAGCAAAGGGTTTTTATTTTGGGGAGAAAATATAATCAAGATAAAGCGTAGATTAAAAACTAAAGCCACCAAGTAAGCTTATTTTGTTCTGTTCAGATTCACATGTTTGCACGGACCGTGACCTTACGGTTTCCCAGAGGATTTTATTAATGTAACTTAACGCTTACTAAATTATTAAACATAAAAGAAGCACCAAGATTCAAGGGCTATACCAACGCTGTGTACATCCACAGAAAAAAATGTAGCAAAAAAAAAACAACAACAACAAACAAACAAACAAATGCCACAAAACACCGAGCTTCTTGCTCTTTTGGTGTGATTATAAAATAGCTTTGCCGCGCTTACTGTCAACAGGCGCCGTTTTCGCTTGTCCATGAACGCATCACTTCAGTTAGCCTGGCATCACCGTTATTCGGACCAAGCTGTCACTCACGCTCCCTCACATATCGTCTTTTCCCCGTAACTGTTCCTCGCCGAACCTGAAGCAGGACAACAGCGCAAGATTCTGACACATAGAGGCTGACTAAAAAGATTTTTTTTCCCTCTCTGCGGTTACAACACCTCCAAAGGTAAGTGTTTGGTTTGAATGAGTCTCTACATCCCTTATAATGCGACATTAATGCTAAGCTAGCCAGCTAGTAGCCTCTATTCATTCATTTTTTTTATTTTTTATTTTTAAATTTTACGGCAAAAACAAACCCGTTTTGCTTCCAATTAAAATATCGCGGCTTTCCCATTGAACGCCAGCGCGTGTTTGGTTGTGGTGCTGCCTGTCTGAGCTCATTAGTTTGATCTGCTAAGCCCATGTTTTGCAAAGGTCTGCTGTCTGCGAGTGGCGCTCCGCGCTGTTAGCATCAGGCAGCGGAGCAGGTGCTGCGGACACAGCCGCTCATCCTAAAACCGTTTGGGCCACTGCGGTGCTCTGTGGCCGCCATGTTGGCTCCACGGCCACGTTCCGTTTGTCCGTGTTTTATCGCTGCCAGCGGCGCTGTAACCGTAAAAGAATCTGCGAAGCGTTTTTATAACGAACGAATAAGAACGGGCGACTGTTTGTCGTCAGCGACGTTGGACAGATGTTTGGATTGTTCTAGTAAAATCAGCTGGAAGGATGATCAGTCTTTTTGTGTACTGCGTAAGGTTAACGCACCTGTTGATCATCTGATGACATCGACGACCTAAATGAAATCAGTGCAGCTTTGATGCATTTCAGATTTAGGTCAAACAAAAGCTTTAGATCATCTCCCTTGACTTTATATTTTTGTCTTGTGTTTTTTTACGTTTTGTCCAGTATTTCAAACTTCTTTTCAGCTGTTGACTGTTTTTGGTCAGATTTCCAGTTCCATTTGTTTTTTTCTTTTATTTTTTTTCTGTTTAAGCCACTTTCTACTTCACTGTAAAACCTTAAACTTGTACAAAGAAAAAAAATAATCTGTCCTGCTTTTCAGAGAGTAATACTAGGAGTATGACAAAACTGCGTATTTGTCTGTGTTTTTAGCTAGAATGAGAATAAATGTAGTTTTTTTATTTTAGATTTTAAAAAAGCTATTACACATTTTAATGTAAATACAGTAAAATCTTAGTTTGCCAATGTGCACAGAAAGATTTTTGAAATGTAGTTACAAAACCCCAAAAATTGAATTTGCCATAAGAAGAAATCACTTGTAAATAGAAAACGGGATATAATGAGTGTATCCCCAAATTGATAATTAAAAGTTAAGAACTGCTTGTCATGTTGGTTGATCTCTAACTGTAATCTTTTTTTTTTTTTACTTTTTTTTATTCACTTAAATTCTTGTCACATAAAATCCAATCTTAATCTTGGGTTTCCTTATAGGTCTTATGGTTTTTATGAACATCCTCCGTAGTTATTCTGTGTAACACTGAGCCGATGGAGGTGAGTTCCCGACAGGTTCCTCATTTGTGGAAAAAGCAGATAAGCGTCACAGTAAAAAAATATGATATATCAGGGGAAGCATGGTGCTTTGCCTGCATCTACAGTGAGGACTTTAATTTCCTGCTCCACAACAAAACAGAGCCAGGCTGAGCAGATCCAGATGAAGCTACTGATATGCTATTATAGGTCTCTCAGAGGCAATATTGAGCAGATTTTTCTGATTGTGTTTCAATGCATGTGGCTCCTGCATCTATACAGTCATGAAGCCAGAAATCTCGATGAGGTAAACTGCAGTTGGCCACAGAATCTTTATTGTTTCTTAGAGATTTTCGTTTCTTAGCTTCTGGTCAGCTTTTTACAGAAGTGTTGACTCTTGTATGGATCTTTTAAAGTAATAATTAAGGTGCATTATAAAGATATGAGACTTGACCTCTGCATCTCATCCACTCACGCTTCCATCATTTTATGCGCTTGTCTTCTCTATTTTTATCACCGACATGACATGAACAACTCTCCATAAATATAATCTGTGTCACTCCACATCTCCAGCTCCTTTGTTCTTCCTGCTCAGGTTTGGTGCAGGTGCTTGAAATCCTTGAAAGCGCTTGAATTGCAAAATACTTGTTTTCAAGGTTTGGAAAGAGCTCAATAAAGTCCCTGAAAGTGCTTGATATTCAAACTATCCGGGTTTGTAATTAAGTGCAATCAAACATTTGATTCAAAACCTAAATTTGGAACACATTATTGACATTTGAAACCAGATATTTTCATACGAATAAAAAGAAAGACACATTTTTTTTCTCATTGTTACGTCAGACTAAACTTTAGTTGTTTTAGGTTCTTAGAATTACCAAATCATCACTACTTGCTAACAGACTGAAAACCTAGCAAGAACAGCTTTTATTTTAATATTTGTTATTCCCACGTCCCCCCCATCGCTCTTCGTCCACCCGAACCTTTCTTCTCCTCTCTCCCCTTCAACCGTTCTTCTCTCCTCCCATCCGCCTCAGATGAAATTAGGTGGAGGCTGGGTGTGGCGGCTGCTGTTCCTGTCCTCGCTGGCCGTGGCGGCCATGGCGTCCAGCGACGAGCCTTCTGAGGTGGACGTTCTGGACGGCGATGGCGACGTGCGCCTGGACGAGGAGGAAATGCAGGTTCTGATGGCGGACGATGACAAAGAGGAGGAGGCGATGGTGACGGATGAAGAGCCGTTTGATGAGGATAAAGATGCAGATGAAAAGTCTGAAACTGACGCCAATGTCACCTTCCAGGTCGGAGACAGATCCAGCGTTGAGTGCGTATCTGGATTTTCAAACTTTGATCTTAAATTATAACATTATAATCCCGTTAATCCCAGGTAACATACAAGACTCCCGTTCCCACTGGAGACGTATACTTTGCAGAAACCTTTGACGATGGATCACTGGACAGGTAAAACCGGGTTTTAATGGAAACTGGTAGAGCAGCCCTCACTGTCACTGTATGGTTTTCCATACCTGAGATATTTTTTGGATGTTGATCTGGGCAGATGGCAGCCATCAAAAACAACGAAGGAGGATGCAGATGATGAAATCGCCAAATATGATGGTTTGTAGCCTTTTATTCGTTTTATTTTTATACAGTACAGATCCACAACTCTCAAAGTCATTTAGACATTTAGAGCAGTCTAAGCCATTCTTATTTCTGACAAAATTTTATTTGTCCTCTCCTGTCCATTCGCAGGAAAGTGGATGGTGGAGCCGCTAAAGGAGAACAAGGTTCCCGGAGACCAAGGCTTGGTGCTCAAGTCCCGGGCCAAACACCACGCCATAGCAGCCATGCTGGACAAACCCTTTGTCTTCCAGGATGAACCTCTGGTTGTCCAGTGAGTTCACATAAGAACAAGATGCAAGTTGTAATGAAAAAAAAAAAATCTTAAAAAATCTCAGAGTTGAGTTTTTTTCTTTTAAATTGCAGGTACGAGGTGAATTTCCAAGATGGTATTGACTGTGGTGGAGCGTACATCAAGCTGCTGTCTGACTCTGGCAGCCTCAGTCTGGTTAGTATTTGTGTTTTATATTCCTTAAAGTTTATGCATTACCGATTTAGAAATGTTCATTTTCTATGTACAGTTCATATTGGATATATTTCTTAACATAATGGCCACCCAAGATTTCAACATTTCAGACTGTGTCTTTTTCTACCTCTGGTTTTTTTAGTAGGAGTTTTAGTCTCATCTGGCTAGAAAATATTAGTCTGAAACATTTCTTCATATGCAACTTTTATTCATTAAAAAATCAACTTTTTGCATCTGTCTAACCATGTCATGCTTTTTCTGCCTCCTACTAATTGTTTTCTCATTCATTTTAACCCTTGTGTTGCTATCTGGTGTTAGGCAGCTGCTGGGTTGTTGGTTGTCTGACATTGCCCCAGGAGATTATTTCCATTTTCAAAATAGCGGAATAATGTGCTGCAACCGAATGCAAGATCTTTGCTGGTGTTTTTTTTTCTTCTAATTGGTGCAATTAAGTTCCAGGAAATGTTCTCCATATGAGGTTTTAGACTTATATTTTGCAACAATCTGCAGTAACATTAAGTAGGAAGGGACGACACAACCGTTTCCATTAACTTTTTTTCTTTATTGTGTTTTGTTTTTGCGTTTTTTTTGTCAGGACAAAAAAGAGCAAGCAGCATCAACCTAACTGATAATTTTGTGGCTTCAGTGAAATGTTGGAAAATCAGTAAAGTTATTGATCATATTGATTTCCTTCTTGTTTTTGCATGCAGGAACAGTTCCATGACCGCACACCCTACACCATCATGTTTGGCCCTGACAAATGCGGAGAAGACTACAAACTGCACTTCATCTTCCGCCACAAAAAACCCCTGAACAAAGACATGGAGGAGAAACACGCCAAGAGGGCCGACGTGGACCTGAAGAAGTTCTACACCGACAAGAAGACTCACCTCTACACTCTGGGTGTGTGGCTGATTGACGAGCTGCGTTTAGTGTTTTGATCCTGTGGGTATTTTTTTGTGAGTGTGCTCTCCGTCCTTTTTTCTGCTTTTAGTCCTGAACCCAGACAACAGCTACGAGATGTTTATCGATCAGTCGAGCGTGAGCCGTGGCAACCTGCTGTACGACATGGTGCCTCCTGTCAACCCGCCAAAGGAGATCGACGATCCAAATGACTCCAAGCCGGACGACTGGGACGAGAGGGCCAAGATCCCAGACCCCGAGGCTGTGAAGCCTGATGACTGGTGATTCATTTTCGTCTCTAATATCAACAGGCAGAAGTTTCACCAAATGTTCGGGCCACATTTAACATTTTTAACTCAAATATTGGTACAGTACACAACCACAAAACTACATCCAGAGTACAGATTGTTTTAATTTATTAAAAATGACACAAAGATTAAAACGGTTCCTTGACAAACCGTTACATGGTTTTTAGAATTTTACATTAACATCTAAGAAATGTGCAGGAAATCAAATTATGCCTCATAATCGAAGTTGAAGATCTTTAAAAAACTAAGAAAGGGGGAAAAAATCAATAAAAGTAGATTTATACAAAAAGTGTTTTGACAAATTTTAAAAAATAAGTCAACCAACACTACATACATACAAAAAGTTAAGGAAAGTATTTTTTTTCATGTTTTTTTTTTTTATTTTTTTTATTTGAGTCCACGGTTCTCAAACTTGGTGAGAATAGTGAGACTATTAATGAAAACACATTTAGTTTCTAGCCATCAGATCCTGGTCAGCAGACTTCCTGGACCAGCTAATGGAATATTCATGTAAAAGTCTTAAGAAATAAAAAGTTGGACTTTGTCATCTAACATAAAAACAAGAGTCAAAGCAAAAGAATCCAAAGGACAAGAAGTTTTTATGACAAGAGGTAAACATTTCTGGAACCCAAACGGTTCTTTCTTCAACAGACTGGAGAAATTATTCAGCCATAAACGTTTCTACACATCATCTAGAAAGCGGTGATTATAGAACGTCTTTAAAACACTCTGGACGTTCTGAGCCTCAAATAAAACCTGTAATTGCATTTCTCTTTGTGTTCCAGGGACGAGGATGCTCCTGCAAAGATAGAAGATCCTGACGCCTTGAAGCCAGAAGGATGGTTGGATGACGAGCCAGAGTTCGTTTCCGACCCAAATGCAGAGAAACCAGAGGACTGGTGGGTCCTTGAACTGACCGGCACCAACAATGTGTGTTTACTAAAGCAGAGTGATGTGTTGGTCTGATTGCTGTTTGCTGGGTGGGGGGGCCAGGGACGAGGAGATGGACGGGGAGTGGGAGGCCCCGCAGGTTCCTAACCCGTCCTGTGAGACGGCTCCTGGCTGTGGCGAGTGGAAGCGGCCGATGATCAACAACCCTCAGTATAAGGGCAAGTGGAAAGCCCCTCTGATTGACAACCCCAATTATCAGGTAACGGGAACTCTTCTCATGAACGGTCCGTATTTTTGTGACGTTCCCGTCATGAAACCGCATCCGCTCTGCAGGGAGTCTGGAAGCCGCGCAAAATGCTGAACCCAGAATATTTCGAGGACCTGCAGCCGTTCAGGATGACTCCGTTTAAGGCTTTGGGGCTGGAGCTGTGGTCCATGACCTCAGACATTTACTTCGACAACTTCATCATCACGTCTCACAAGGAGGTGGCTGACCGCTGGGCCTCAGACAGCTGGGGGCTGAAGAAACTGGTGGCCAGCGCCAACGAGGTGAGTGGAGGACGGTTGGGCCGATCGTGTACTGTCCTGTTTCTGCGAGGCTCATCTCTGGTCTCTTGTTTTTAATCCTAACAGCCGGGGATATTTTCTCAGCTGATGATGGCAGCGGAGGAGAGACCCTGGCTTTGGATAATCTACGTCCTGACAGTCGGATTGCCCGTCGGACTGGCGGTTCTCTTCTGCTGGCCGAAGGTGGCAAGAATCTCCTGATCTTTTCCAACATGAGTCCACCTCACAGGTCCTACTTGACTCGGCTGTTATCATTTCCAGAAACCAGTAGATGACTACGTGTACAGACGGGTCGATCAACCGCAGTCTCACATAGAAGAGGAAGAAGAGGAGGAAGAGGAAGCAGAAGCAGATGAGGAAGAGAAGGAAGCTGGAGCTGGAGAACCAGCAGCAGGTGTGACAATTATCTGCTGGTGTTTCAACTTCGCTGCGGTGTTTCCCTTCACCCTCATCATCACCGCCGCTGTTCTTTTTAAAGCACAAGACGACGGGGAGAGGCAGGAGAATGACGGACAGGGAGACAATCAAGTGGGGGATGATAATGAAGAAGAAGAGGTGGAGGAGGAAGAGGAAGAAGAATCGGAGGAAAACAAAACTCCAGAAAGTACATTAGAAGATGAGGTGAGAGTCTCATGGTCTGTTTGTTTGTGGTGAATCTTTTCGTAGGCATGGAGGCTGGAAATACTTTCCCACCGAAACAACTTGTTGATATGATGATCTGATGTTTCATATAGACTCCAGAATATACAGAAGATGAGTTAACATCAATATCAATAAAGATTAGTCTTTCGGAGAGGATGCAAGACTAAGGAGGTGTCAGATTTTTAGTTTTGAGATTTTGTTTTAAATTTGTCTTGGAACAGTTTAGGTTTCAACAGCTGCTTACCAGGGCTGGGTAACATGCGTTTTAATACCATTAACCACTCCAAGACGTTAAGTTCTGATATTAAATTTAAAACTTTTATGACTTTCTTGTAGTTTTTAACAAGAAAAACTACAAGGAGCTGTATAATACTGAATCACAGTCCTAATTGCGATATCTGTCATCAATTTCACAATCACACAAGGCAGCCAGGATCAGTAGTTAGTTGCACATTATAATTCAAGTGCCATGCATTCATAATACCAGCTGCCTAACACTATAACAATCTTACTTTCTCTTCTTTGATACTCCTCCAATTCTCCAAGCTGAGATTATTTTTGTCTGCAGGTAGGATATTGCTGAACTTCTCCACAGAACCCCAATGTAGACAAACGTTAATGTGGCACACACTTAATGCTACAACCAACGATTATTTTAGAAACTGATTATTCTGAGGATTAACTGGATTTACAGATTGACACATTCTACAGATTTTTCATTTAACCACATAAGCATTTTTACACAACAATAAAAATACATTAGAAGATGCAAATAAATAATTTAATTCCTCTTTAAAATACAAAAGTAAACATTTTAGTGCTTGAAATACAATATATAGTATTCCTTTAGTGAATCTGGGGAAACATATGTACAGGCAGGTGTTCTTATCTTAAATGTATTTCTGGTTAATAACCAGAAATATGGTTTTTCTTTTTGTTTTGTTTTTTTAGCAAATGGCCTTTTCTGAGTCTGTGCTCCAGTTAACTATGAATCAATTTCTAAATCAATTGACAACTATTTCAATCCGATCAAGTATTTCAGCTCTACAAACATCTGAGCTTTACGGTGTCAGCACTCCCATTACAGCTTGACCAACAAGGACAGAAAAGTGTAGGTCACTTGAGGATGATCCACGGTGAAGACAAAACTCGCCCCTCGGTTTTGACTGGGTTAACTGGAAGTGACTCAGTTGTCAACTGCAGCTTCTCTTTTGTCAAATCACCCAACAGAAAGATGGAGGCGACGTCACTGGAGAGAGCCACAAACAAGCCATCAGAAAGAGGAGGGTACGGAAAGACTGAGGCGATTCCAACGTCTGCTGTCTCTTCCTCTCTACCGGGGGGGAGGAGGTGAAAGGGGTCTTCTCTGTTGTAGCTGCTCCCTCCTCCCTGAGCGGAGCAGCACGACGTTTCCTCCAACCCCAACGGTAGCCTGCAGTCACCTGGCTGCCCCATCTGTGTCTCAGCTCCACCCGCCCCACTCTGCCCAGGTTTGAAGCCTCACAGACCTCCGCACCCCGTCCCACGCTTCTCCTTCCTCCCGCCCGCTCAGCCGGATGAGCTTCCCGGAGGTTCCTCCGCCACTTCTAGCTTCCATTGATAGTTGATTTTTGTTTTTTTTTCTTTTTCTTTCCCCCCCCCACAACCTAATTCTGTTCCAGAAGTCGTCAAAAAGTCGGCATCTTCCTCCTCTGTTTTCACTATCTCTCTTCATAAACCATCAGTTTATGAAAGCAGCAGAACCCCAACAGCGCTGATCACTTTTTTTTTTTTACCGCATATCGAAGGGGCCCTCTCTGAGGTTATTCACGTAAATCCTTGATTTGAGGGGGAAAGTTTGAAGAGGAAGTTCTTGTTTTAAAAATGTTCGAAACTGAGGGGAGCGCGAAGGTTAACAGATTCCAGATAAAATGCATTGCTGGTCTACATTTTAGTTAGTTTGTAATGAGCATCTGTTTATTTTTTATTTAGTGTTGAGTTGAAATTTTGCTCCGCTGTTCTATTTATTGGTTTCGACTTGACTGTTTCTCACCAGTATGAATAAAGGTTTTAATGGTAAAGTGTTTTAAGGCTTGAGGCAACTTTCCACAAATACGTGCCACTGATGTGCTTACTGTGAGCAGAGGTCTGTGAAATATTTAAATTGAAAATAGGAAACTGACAGTCAATGCTTGCAGCTAAAGTAGCATTATTTCCTTGCCTTGGCAGGAAATAAAAAGAAACGCAGCAGTGCTTTCCTGTTTGAGCTGGTGATTAAATCTGGGAGACACATCGATCTTTATTTTTTATCGTCGTCCAAAGCTTTTGTAGTTCACCCTCCAGCCACATGTTGGCACTTAACCCCTGTTTACATTTGTTTGCAACTTTACATTTGTTTGCAACTTGTACATTTGCTCTTGGAAATAAAACTATTTAATACAAAAAGAAATCGGATGCAGTGCGTCTGTTTTGGGAAATATTTTTATTTTACTGTAGTAGGTCTGTGCAGGTGATAAGACTTGGAGTGGTAACTGTGAGATTTTATGAAACAAAAAAAAACATTTAAAGGCAAATCTGGACACAAGGCATGACCAGCTAGTGTGTAAAAAGGAGGACATTAGCATGACACATAACTGCTGAAAGTATAAAAGATAACCTTGAAAAAAGCCACAACATACCCATTTGAACTTTGACTTTTGGCTCGATAAACTGACAAAGTCGGACATGAAAGAAAAACAGTTCATGGTTTACAAAATGTTACACATCTGAAAAACACATAATGTTTAACATAACAAATAATGGCTGCTGTCCTCTATGGTCTATCACATATACAATCCGATTAAAATACATTAAATGTGATTGAAGCTGTTTTTTGTACAGCACCGTGTTCATCCACAATTTTGAAGCAGCATCAAAATCCAGTTTTCATTCACATTAATCTTTTCAACTCCCCTTTTCTCTGAGGCGGCGGACGGCTCGGACACGCCCTGTCTGCCGCTGCACACTGATGATGCGTTTTAACGCCCGTCTCCTAGCAGGCGATACATCCCAGGCCAAACCGATCGGATCAATAGCACTCAGCCCGTCTTGCTGCTGCTCTGAAAGTATCTCTTTCTTCCCTCATCATCGTGTTACTCGACCCGTTATGTTCCCTCCATCACTATTAGAGGAACAAGGAACCAAATCTCGGTTGCATTTCCATCTTGAAATACCTAAACAAAATTTTAGTTGCAATGAAAACATAACTGATGATGTAAGCTTTTAGCCTCTGCGCTTTCCTTATTGACGCCACGCTCTGCAAACTTCCTCAGCCAGTTTTCTGCTAAATGTAGGGACATTTCTTTAGATATGTTTAGATATGTTAATACATGCCGTTATTACACATTTTTCATTCTGCACAACACTGGTCAGCGAATCAACTGCAAGCAAAGGAAAATAGTTGAGCATCATGAAATACAAGACCAACTGAAGTACCAGATCCAGCTGTCCAACAACAGAAAATACAGAAATTAATTAAATTAACGCTGATAATAAGGTTCCTGGTAACTTGTTTGACGTCAAACTCATTTTAGAACATTCACTTTAAACTGAAGCACAACAAAATGTCCCGATGTCGGTGGGTTAAAAAAAGAAAACAAAAAGTATTTTACAGACGTTATTTTCATATTTACATTTGTTTAGTTCTGACTCAGGTAAATGGTTACGGGATCTCCAACCACCACCTTCTGCTTGACTCCGCTTCACTTCCGCTTGCTCTTGGTGTCGGTGGTCTGGAAGACGCTGGAGGCCGACATGAGGTTCTCGATGTACTGACCGAGCACCTGATTCTCCGACTTCAACTTCAGGTTCTCCTCTTTGACCGCGTCGACTCGAGCCGACAGATCTGAAGCAAGATCATCAGACTTAAAGTTTGTTCGGATGTTACACCGGAGACCTTGCAACAAGTTTCTGAAAACTATTCGCACCTTAATCTTTTTCACTTTTGTCGTTACTGTGTTACATGTGATGGACTAACCAAGAGCAATTGAAATGGAAGGAAAATACGAAGTAAAAGCTAATCAGTAAATCGAGTTCATATGAGAAATTTAATCTCATCCAGCTATTCTGTGAGCAACATGGTAACTCTGGAGGAGCTGCAGTAACTTCTAAGCTGTGTACTGAACAAACCTGCCCTTTATGCTGGTTTGTTAGATTGGGTATACTCGCATCCAACAGCAAAAAGTTCATTTTACAGTGTTCTGGTTGGTTCTGGCTTTGTAGCATCTCTTAATAAATGTGACGAGCTCCCAGCCGGGATAGGTAAAACTCCCTGTCATTAAAACGTAGAGCGGAAGCTTTCGTCTACCTTCCAGTGTGTGCTGCAGCTCCAAAACCTGGTTTATCAACCTCGTTTTCTCCTCCATCTCAGCCTGGTTCTCCAGGTCTCCTGAAACACAAATTTATGGCGTCACAATGAAACGTCCAGGGAATATAATAGTTCTATCTAATGCAAAACTGGCATGAGACGAACCATCTATGTCGCAGTTCATGATGAAAAGCTCGTCTTCCTGTTTAGTATACAGGGCTGCAGATCCTCTGTCGGCTAAGGAGAAAAGCCAGAGATCAGGGTGGTTTCCAACAAACTCCAGATAAAACGGAACGGTTTGAACGTCTTTTAAAACTATTGCCAAATTTATTTGCATAGCACATTTCAACAAAAAGAACATTCAAAGTGCTTTACATTAAGAAAATATAAAACATTGTGGTGGTATAACAGGAAAGCAATAAAAAAACTGGATATTTAAAGTCTTGTAGAAAGTTTCCTCAATTTTCTTAAGGTTTTTCATCCAGTATAAATGGGATTTCATTAATTTTTTATTCATTTGAATGTTACTTATTGCTCAGTAGCCTCAATGCCAACCATTGAGTCATTTCGGCATAAAATTGCTGGTGATGAGCCAATATTTTGCAGTTTTTTCTCCTTTACTCGTTTGGTTTGGTGCAAAATACCAATGATGACAAAACATTAAGATGATTCTCAAGCAAATCTTATTATACGAGGCTGAAGTTGGTTTCTGATTTATTTATTTTTCCCAATTTCTGATGTCTCACAAATGGGAGAAAGGTTTAAAAAAAATCCCAACATGGTTTTACATATTCTACTATTAGAGCAGAATAATGCAGTCCAGGTTTGAAGTGTCTAGGCGTTGTAGGTTTTTTTTTTTAAACTAGAGTATATTCAATATGGTGAAAGTAGTGGGAAAAATAAGGTGGAATCGCCCTTTAGCCTTTTCCCGATTCAGTGGCCAACTTCAGCTGCGTGACCACCAGCGCGTGCTGTCTTCAGACGTGTACTGGTCACCGCCTATAATCGAACAAGCCACATGATTGGCTGCACAGACCGGATTAAAGACACCGCAAAAACCTTCAAAAAAGTTGGCAATTTTAAGATTCAGACCGCTTTGAAACATCTCCAGAAACAAAACCTACATGAAACACTTTCTCCCCCCGTAATAAAGTAAACGAATAAAGAGACTGCGACCGGACACTTTGTATCAGAAAAGTTGAATAAAACAAGGAAGGAATACAGTGGGTACTAAAAATGCCGTGAGAGCCCAGAAACCGGAGCCCAGGTGTCTCTGCTCTGGTGGAGTGACGATGGGGGAAGACACCGCGCCCTGGATGCGAGTCCCTGTCTGCTTTCTGCGAGCACCATTCATTTCACCACTGAAGTCACCATTTAACGAGCCAGGACTGTGTGTGTACAGCGGATGATTTGTGAGAAATGGCTGCATTTAAGAAGAGCAATTAGACACCACGACACCTGAAGAAGGCGTCATAATTTTTAGGCCAACCGAGCCAAAGCTAAGGAGTCTGTCCGATAATGGGTTTCTGGAAGTTAGCTCTTTTAGCTAATTAGCTTAGTGACTAGCCAGGCTAACCGCTTCCAGCATCAAATGCGGAGTAAATGTGAGGCGAGAGCCGCGGGACATAAACCGTGTTTTCATGTGGAAGAGACTCGGATGAACAATTTGAACGCTGGGTCTTAGAAACAAGCCTCCGAACTGTTTTTGAGGTATTTTCTGCCGGTGGCTACATTTAGCTTCGTATAGTCCAATTTAAACAGCCAGGTAAGAGTTTTCTCCTCGTCGTTGTAGGAAACAGAAAGGACACTTACTTACCTACAGTTAAAAAAAAAGAACCACCTTTTCGCTTAGCTTAATTACTCTATGATGTTACTGTACCGCGTCGATGATAAGGAGGATGACGACAGCTGACAGATATAAATATATAAACCTGAACCATGTGTGTAACAACATCTACCGAAAGGGGGCGCAACACCAGCAGCTCACAGACATAGGTAAACTATCAAATCTCAAGCAACGAGTCGAGCAGCCCTTGTGGTCGGATCTACTGGAATAAGTGAGGCAACAGTGGTATAGCCGGACGATTGAGGCATTTATATGATACCTTTTATTCCAGAAGTATTATTTCTTCTGCTGGTTCGCTCGTTCTCTCTCTGCGTTACTGAAAAGAACATTTCACTTTTATGTTCTTTTGTCAAAAACTGTTGATTAAAAAAAAAAAACATTTTATTCTCTTAAGAAAGTAAAAATCAAATCTTTGATCAAATTAGTTTGTAACCTAATAAAGACATGGTGTACAATTACGGCTGTACAGTATTCGAACATCTTGTGAGGGTGATGGTAAATGGTGAATCTAGCAATGATAAAATCAGTTGCAGTTTATGCATTTTCTCTTCTTTCCTCTCTTTCTCAAAGTGCTTCCGTAAGGTGACCTTTGCCATTTTGGGTAATGTCATTACACCCGATGTGAGCTTCTGCTGTCATGAGACATTGTTCAATTAAGTTCATAACACTTGGGTTATTGTCCAACAATAACTGCTCTCCAGTCTGTCATTTGAGATTTGAATATTGTGCAGGCTGACATTGAACAGTACTGCCTCGCAGTACATTTCATATGGTCAGAAAACCTATTTATTTTGCATCTAAATGGCATACAATTATACAACGTACACACACTGTAAGGTATGTGAATTTATGTGTTGAGCAGTAAAGTTCATTCTAATGGCAACACAAGTTATTTACCAGACTTATGAAACTAATTCTGTTCTTGCTGCTGCAGGAGTCCTGACCAACCACGGATAACATTACGGCATTTCTAAATCATCGCACCGGAACCCTGTTTGTCAAAAGATATTCTTGGTTTGCTCTGTGAAGCACTAAATGGTTTGAGGTTAAAATCCAATACTAAGTTGCAGGTCAAATTCAAACAATTGGTGACCCCTCAGGTCTTCAGAGGCGTTTTTAGCTATTCATCCTCTTAGAACAAACTCCCTGTTGTGCAGAAACTGCTGTCTCATTTAAATCAGAACTGAAAATATGTTTCTTTCCATCAATATTGTTTGCCTCTTCACTGATGAGTGATTAATATTTTTCTTTTCTTGTGCTACATCCTAATATCTAACATATAAAGCTGTCTTTTATGCAAAACATTAAATCATCCTTCAGCTTTATTGCCTTTTAGCGTCCTGTGAAACGCTTTGGACAGTCGGTTTAGTGAATAAACTTGCCTTCTTGATATTTTACCCAATTTGTCTTCATTTTTATATCACAAAGGAAGCAGCGTGTTTCAAGTGCTTCCTCTGATATTTACTCATTTAAGTCAAATGTTGTGAATTAAGCAGAACCGTACAAAGCGGCTCTTTAAAAAATTATCCTGGCAAGCTTTAGTCTCATTAGGTGTCCAATGGTGAGACAAATGCCTATATAGATTAACGCAGTCACATTTATTCATTTGGGCTGTGATCTGTTCTTTGGAAGTGGAGAGAGGTTGTAGATGAGAAAGTTTTAACTGGATGAAGTATCGTTAAGAGCTACGCATTCATCCTGTTCCTGTCAGAGCACACCCACACAGCCACACCATCTGTCTCATGGCCCTTTGTCCCGTCTATCAGGTGTGTAGTGAGCTGAATGTAGGACAATTGTTAGTTTATGCAAATGCGGACAGTTATGTCACACTCGTGAATCACTCGAGAATTTTCCATGCAAAAAAAAAACAAACAAACAAAATCTAGCTGAATTTGAAACCGGTTCCAGAGGAAGGATCTGGTCTCTTTAAGAGATCTTTAAAGGTTGAAAACGACTTCTGTACCTGAGTCGTCTGCCAGAGAGATGGTCGTGAACGTCCCATCATCCATGTCCACGTTGGCCTCGAGGGCCTGAGTCTCTTTGTCGTCCTCCAGCTTGGATAGTTGTTTGTTTGTTTTTTTTTTCTATCTTTCACAATCCATTGCCGTCAGTGTTTCCAGGTTTCTAGCTCCCTCTTTCCTCCTACTTTCTTTCACTTTTGTCCTTCCTGCTCACGCACCTGCTCCTCGAATCGTCCGTTCAAGCTTGGTTACCTGTCCTACCTGACTGGCAGCTCAGGTTACACTGCTGTCATGGCAACACCCGAGGCGCTACAAGAGACGATCTGCAGGAAAAATACCAAGGGGTCAAAGATTAAACTCCAGAAGGCTCGTGTGAAACACGCTCATAAACGTGTACTTAAACTTGACATTAAGAGTGCTTTTAGTGACTGACATGTAAACAGTCTGCAGCTCGGCGGACGGGGCGGGGAGGGTTACCCACCTGTGATTTAGCTTTGTTTGAGCTTATTTAAGCTGAACGCTGAGGAGTAGAGCAGCAGATGACTGCAGTTGGTCTGCGGGAGCGACATCTGCCCTGCTGGTTAACTCTGAATATTGCAGGGGAGAGACAAACTCCGTCGTGTTTCAGCCGAGAGCAATCTGGAGAGAGGATTCACGCCGATCCCTCAGGTACAAAACATCTGTAACAGAAGCAGGCTGATTCATCTGAAAAATAACTATTGAAAAAAACATTTTGCAAAAAGTCGGTTAAGGACAAACATGATCCAGATCACCCAGATAGCTTTTTTGTTGTTTGTTTGTTTTTAGTCAGACTAGTTTTCTCTGGTGCTACAATTCATTTGATAGTCTGAAACATTAAAAGCAACAAATGAAAATAAAAAAAAGTTTGGTCCTTCATGGGCAGATTTGGTTTGCTCAGGTTTTTATATCTGATTAAGCAAACAAACACGTTTCCAGACTCAGAACTGGAAATGTTTATTGATGTTTCTTTTCTTAGCAATGGCTCGTTATTAACTTTACGTGTGTGTACTCCTTAAGTGAGATTTTGCATTCGTCTGTTACGCCTTTTGGGTTTTTAACTTAAAACTGAGGTGAGAGTTGCAACCAAAATGTCTAAACATCATCAGAGTTGATGTGCTAAAAAAAACCAGAGGAAGCCTTTTATTTGCATTTCAGCAAGGCTTCATCTCTGCAAAACAGATTTCCAGACACAAACTCACACTCAACACCGAGCATCCTGCAGAAGACGCAAACATGCTGATGTGCTCTCTCTGCGGCGGAGACGGGCAGATGGACGAGTGCTCTTTTACAGCCTCTCCTGCTCTCGGTGCGCTAATGTGTCTGCACGTGCATGTGTGTTTGTGCGCCCCCCCGCGCCTAACATAACGCTGGCAGCGAGTCGATGCCAAAGTGGGCATCTGGTCTGTGGACTATCACAGGGGAGTGGAGACAGAAAGGGAACGAACAATCTCTTCTCCTTGGCTCCCTTTTCACACAGATCTGGATGATGCCACCCATCAATAATCGTACAAAACAGACACACAAGGAGAAGAACAAACTGGCTGCACCATCCAACCAACAAACCAGTCAAAAAACGAGAAAAACAAAAAAAAAACTTGTGGGACAAACTGGAAAGACCAAATGTAATTTATGAAAAAGTTTGCCAGTTGTAGGTTTCGTCCTGGCATCTTGTCACAGGTCAGTCTGTCTATCTGTCTGTCCATCCGTCCATCCCTCTGTCTGTCCGTCCATCCACTTCAGGGTTTGCAGGCTGCCAGTAGAGGCGGCAGAGCGTATTTACCCTCCAGTTTCCCCCTCCTCTTCCTGACTCTTTCCTCTGTTCCTGCTTCAGACTCGGCTCACTCTCATTTACTCTACAGGAGGAGAGAAAACGCACACAAACTAGCTCCTGAACACACACAGTGTCTTCGCGCTCTCTGAAATCACAGAGCAGCGCTTTCGACTCGCCAGTCTCACCTGTTCCACCGACTGTCCCCCCACAGCATCAAACTCCGCTCTGCAGACAGAGGAGAGAACTTTGACGAACCCATCGACTCGAGTTAACTTCTTCATTCTTGTTCCAATATTGTGCAAAGTCAGCTGGAAGAGAAGAATAAAAGTTGTAAATTATTTGAAAGTAAAAGTATCTTGTTAATGTTTAACAATGAATGTGTTCTATTTATGGCTTCAAAAAGTTGGTCAAGTTGTCAATTAATCAAACCTCACATATGCGACGCGCTGGAGTAGTGAGGGAAAAGGCAAAATATCACACATTGTTTGGTTTGGTGCAACGACTGCTGCAGTCTAGTTCCTGCTTGTCTTGTTTACTGTCTCGTACTGTAAGTGTGTTCAGTTCATACAGTTTGACCTTCGACCTGGAGCAGCTTAACAGGGCAGACAGTTGACTCCTGGTAGGTTAAGAAATGGCTGAACAGAGGTGGTGGAAGTGATGAAGTTAATCCTGACAATTATTGCAATTTTGAAGAGAACAACACAAAGCAAAATGCAGATTTCCAGGGCATCATGAAAGGGCAACCAACATGTTGTAAAGCATAGGTTGTTGTTTCATCTGCAGCACGTTTGGCCATCTTCTAAACGAACTGCAGTCGTCGCATTTTCAAGGCTTAACCCAGATTCTCAGCTGGATTTAGCCCGAATACAAGATACTTCTGGTCACAGTCATAAGGTAGAGAAAGACGTTACATGTTTTTGGCTCGTAAGCAGATCTCAAGCTGAGCTTTAAAATGCAAACAGAAGAAACAGGAGCAGCAGCCAAAACAAACAGTGTGGGTAATGTACTGAAAACAGCATTTAAACTCAGACAGACTGTTCATCAGCTGACTGACTGTTAATGGCAATAAGTTAAAAAAACAAACATCTCTCTCTCTCTCTCTCTCTCTCTCTCTCTCTCTCTCCCTGTCTCTCTCTCTCTATATATATATATATGCATTAATAAGTGAGACATGTAAAAACCATAGATAATGTAGTGACGGAGCTCCACTGATTTTTCTGATCACTTCAGAAATGCTTTTTGACGTGCCAGAGGTGTTCCCTGCAGGTTGGTGCTTTGTGAGGTGAAGACGGCTTCATGGAGGGATTCTATAGATCAAACTGACTTTTTTTGGATATCTGCCTTGCTGTTCTGCCATAAATATTTTCAGTAAACAGCGGCATCGCTCAAGAGTTGCAAGTTGCAACATCTCTACATGGCCAGTAGTGGTTTAAATCCGAGGGCACAATCTTTCATAAAGATCTTTGGTGCTCCCTTGCAAAGTTGAAGTGAGGATGTTAGAGGCCTTTAAAGATTATTTCTTTCTCACAGATACTCCATGGTTTGGGGCTACAGTCAGTAATTTGGGTTGTGGATCTACCAGTGTCTTCATAAACAGCCCAACCGATTATATCACTCTGCATGAGTTGTATAATCTCCTTCCTTTTTGACCTATAACCCTCTAGATTTTTTAAGAGATGACTCTCTTACTGGACGGAAAGCCTCTTTGCCATCGACAAGTCATGACAGGGTGAGAGGCACCAAGAAATTTTTTAGGAGCTTTCGTCTAAAGCTTTTAATCAGTCCATGGATAGCCTGTCTAAGTTTAAATGCAGTTGTCAATATGCTCTACTAAAGTTTTGTTCCTAAAAAAAAAAAAAACCTAAGGCAAGTTTTTTGATGACTGAAAGAGTCTTTCAGATGAAATATCTCAGAAATGCGGACCTCTGTAAGTCTGGTTCATCTATGATGAATGTAGCGCCTGAATTGAAATACAGAAATGCATGAGAATGTTGAATCAACATGTGGTTAAGTAAGTATTTGTAGGCTGTCCTTTGTGGGATAGGAAAACAAGAAAAATTTAGTCAGATTTCATGTCAAATGGAAAAAAAGGCTACGACACACCTTATAGAGTAAATGTAAATATCTGGTTTAAATGTGAGTGTGTACTGTACATATGTCAACTTCACAAACTTTTGCCCCTCCATTTAAACTTTGTGGGGATGTTTTCAATCTTCCTCATTTTGCATTTTCTCTACATTGAGCTGAATCCAACATTGTCTTATAACAGGGCAGCAGGATTTTTCATTGATATGGAGTGGAACTGTGAGGAACCTTTCTCACGCATCGTAATCACAGCCGCTGCAAGTAGGATTCCCTCTCAAGCAAAGGGGTCTTGAAAATGAAAGAGCCACTTTTTGTTTTTCTGTTTTTGCAGAAACAACAGCCCTACTTAATTGTTCTCTTTGCCTTGTGTAATAATGACATGACAAGAAAACGTGGAATAACAGCTATTAAAGGATTTTCTGTGACTGATGAGTGAGTCAGTGTGTGGTCGTATTGTTGACATCAGTCAGTCTGTTTCTCCAGCTGACCTGCGAGGACATGTCTCGCTGCTGTCAAGAAGTCAAAAACATATATTAGACTCTAAATTCAGAAGTCAGTCTGTCACACTGTTGCACTTATGTCCGAAACCCCAATTATTTGAATGCGGAAACGTTAGAGGGAATTCAGTTCAGTCTTTATCGGAGCAAGCGGTTAATCCCGAAAAAACTTTTTTCTGTGTTTTACGGCTGGGAATGGTTTTCATTTCAGTCGAGACTCTTTCTCTTTTAAGGGTCGAATCAGATTTAATTGATCTGCGGTCATTCTTCATCAGTTCACGACCAAAAGCTCCTTTACTTTGGTATTTTCTTGTTATTTCTTAACAAGTGTCAAACCATTGTGAGCTGGCGTCCGCTACTGGCTTCATATAGGCAAAAAGGAGACCTTTACACATGTTTTGCTGGCACATTTGGACACATGGATATTTAATATCAGTTATGACAACACTGACCACAAGATGTCTTCACTAAAATGTCATCACGTGAACCACAGCAGGTTGATATGAAAGCTTATACACAGCTGCCTGGGCAACCATCCAGGGCGGCATCTTATGGAGGGGAGGTTGCGTTGTTGCTATTTATCAGAGAGTATTTGAGTGAAATGTGGGACCGCCTGTAAATAAAGTTAAGCTAAAACAGGATTGGACTATGCGACACCACATTATTGACAATGAATTATGTCCATCGTTGACTTTCAACATTTAGCATCCCAGTAATTCAATTTGTTTCACCTCTTATTAATCATGTACCCTTGGCTTATCTATGTGGATCTTTCTGATTTGCCCAACATAGCTCTATTTGCATTTGTATTGTTTTCATTTGGCATCCTATAATCTCCATTGTTTTCACAGATCCATCAGTAAATTAGTCCAGTATGTGAATAAGTTTTTATTAGCAGATATCTTTGCCTGTGTTTGTGGGGCTATATGTCTACTCACAGTCATATTGTGAGTCCCATTGTTGCAGTGCTGTGAGCGGGGCGTGTGCATGCTTTTGTGCACAGGGTCTTTACTTTACATGCTCACAATAAGCAGAAGATGTCAAAAATACCTATTTGTGTAGATTTGTGCATGTTCCCCCTTTAGCACTTTGCAAATTAACATATTCTGAAAGAAACAAGATGTCGCTTAACGGTGGAGGACATGTTCATCTCATTATGCCTTCATTAGCATATTTACCCAGCATCCTTTGTGATCATGGTATGCTCATGTTAGTGTGTGTGTGTGTGTGTGTGTGTGTGTGTGTGTGTGTGTGTGTGTGTGTGTGTGTGTGTGTGTGTGTTTGTTTTGTAAATTTGTATCTGGCCTGTACTGCATCCCACCTTTGCCGCTCCATTATTTTTATCTAAACATGCCTGTTTTTCCTAATCCTTCTTTTTAACCAACAAAAATCAGAAAATCTTAGTTTTCATTTGAGTCAAACTTTGTGGTTTTGGACTTGACATTGTCTTTAGATTTGTATTTATTGATCTAATTGAACCAAAGTTAGTTTGATTGATTCATAATTTGCAGTTTTCTTCCTGTTGTATTTTGTGTGTGCCGTTTTTCATCCTGCCAACAGATTGCCTGACTCTGTGTGGGTTTGTCACATGACATAACACTAAATCTATTGAAGTTTGTGTTAGCAGCATCACCAGATTTTCATGACGGATCAAGAACACTTTTGAAAGGCACGGTACACATTGTCTATGCTGAGATATTTTTTAACGGTCAGTATGTTGCATGTTATGTATTCAGTTTGGTGTGTTTTGTACTGTGTCATGTCTTTGCTCTGCTTCTTGCTCCTCCTGGAGTATCTCCTCTAAAATGTTTAACAGCTCCTTAGTGCATACTACTCCCCATTTTATTACACTTAACCAAAAATTTGAAGTTAGAGTCTCTCACTATCCAAGTTTCTTCAATGTCTCATTAGGAGAGTGTGATCTGCCATCATTGTTTGTTGGTTTCTGTGTTGAAGTCTCTTCTGTGACGTTTGACTTTACCCAGTTATCTCGGACTCTTTATGTTACTCCATCTGCCTCAGCAGTCCAATGTTACATGATCAAACTTCACAATTGCAATCATCTTTAAGAAAAATAAAACCTAAAATGACTACAGCTTATCTGCAACTGCTGACTCTGCAGAAAATAGGATGCTCCGCCTCCTTCTCGCCAACCTCCATGGTGACTGTGGTCACCACCTCTTCTGATCCAGACAGTCATTTCAGACTGTTACAGCTCTGTGCAGGAAGAGTAAACACTGGGGTGATTTGTGCAGTACGAGTGGCTAGCAATAACATGCCTGTTTAAAAAAAAAAAAAAAAAAAAAACTGCAGCCATTGCAGCACATATAAGTCTAACACTCATTAGCTTATAAACCAGCTGGCAAATTTAAAAGTCACAATATGGATGTGTTTAAGCAGTTAGTTTGATTAGTCTGTTGCAAAACAATTCATTACTCTTGAATTTAGTTTGCATTTTGCACATCACTCACACAAACATTGTATTTTACCAGGGCTGCTTGTTGAACCCAGACAAAACACAGCAATTGTCGAGCAGAAAGTAAAAAATGTGTTTCATGTAAAAGCTTTGAAATGTGGCATCACGCATTTGCTCTTAACACCTTTTTAGGAAATAGTGCAATTAAATTCTAGTATCAATACGTCACAAGAAGAACTCAGTGTTAAGAACATTAGTGAACATTGACCACATGTTAATTTTGGTGGAGCTGCATCGATGCACGGTTGTTGAACAAAAGCCATAAGAAGATGTGTCCCGATGCACAGTCGATCCTCTTGGGAGAAGTCGTGCAGTGGTAGATATGTTTCAGTCAGCAACAAGTTAATTATCTCTAAATTATAGCTTCTCTTCCCCCAAATAACCAACTCAGAAGTTTTCCTATGATTCTGGAAAAATGTTGCACCATTCTAGACGCTTTTAAATATTGGCTCGCAAAAATTCAACAAACCAAACGTTGCTGCACAGTGTGTGTTTACACACAAATTAACCTACAGATTAGGAAAACAATTACAAAATGTGTGCTTATGACATGAAATACATAAATAAACAAACTCTCCATATCTACTGAAACAGCCCACACAGCAACAACCTGCATTTTTTTATTTTTTTGAAAAGTCACAAACTTTGATCATATGTGCTTTGAATTTCTAATGGCAGCTATGAAACTCAGATATATGTGAAATAATTGTGAAAGCAGGCAGATTTCGCTTTTATGACAACTGAAATGAAAGCAAATACTTGGAAAAACTAATGTGATTTACCTTGGCAGCCTATGTATTTTGACTTTGTCTAAACTTAAATTCTGCTTCACAGACTGAAGGCCTGTCATGGACCGGTGACCTGTCCGGGGTGTTCCATATTTTACTTCCTTTTAATGCCCATGCAAAGGACTTTGTGATATTCCAGTTTGGAAGGTGCAACATAAATAAAGATTTATTTACCTTACTTTCTCACTCTGCCTCTTGCCCAGTGACCACTGGATCCCTTCCAGTAATCCTGTGAGGATGATGGATTATCTGCAACATTTAAGTTTGAAAAAAAAAAGTGAAAATGACAAGATGTGTTTATGGGGACAGATCGCTTGATCAGCTAAGGGTTGCATGATGTTTTTCGCAGATGTTTTAAAGAAAACATCTGGATTGTGGTCGAGCATCCTTCTGCACCTAAGTGAGGTATTTCTCCTTTGTCCTTTTATCCACCAATTTCCAGCCGTCCTCCCTCCTTTCATGCAATTCTCTACTCTCCCTGTAGCTCATCAATATATCAGGCATCCCGATTCTCTCTCTCTTTATCTCACTCTCGGAGGCAGCGCTGTGTACATTAAAAATTTAAGAGCAGACGGTCTGGTGCAACAGCCCGGCAACCTCTCCAGTGAGAAAGCAAGACAGACAGGGGACCGTGTCTGTCTCTCCTTCTGCTTTTAGGAGGAGTGGGAACTCCAGAAAGGCAAAGGGCCCAAGGAGAACCCCATTCTGCCTCTGGGCATCACCAAGCATGTCTGAGGGTAGTCCTCAGGGCGAACGGTGCATCTTGAATGTCAAAAAGCTGCAAAAGTTGACGTGGCCGCCTCAGAGGAAGAAATAAAAATGCAGGAGGGGGAGTTATGTGGTGTCTGTGTGGGAGGAAATGTTCAAATGAGGTTAAACACATTTCTCCTGCCCGGGTTTGTTTGGTCTGCATGTCCTTGATTGGTTTGTGATGCAACAGAAATGCAGACCCAACACTTCCTTCCAGTCCTTGCTTCCCAACCGGGGGCCTGTCTGTTTGTCTCCACATGTGTGCATGTCCTTTGTGTAAACTCATTCTTTACCACCCACACTCAAAGTCGTGAGCAGACAAACCGGCAAGACGGCGACAAAAGAAAAGAATTACGTCTTTCCCCTGTCCAAGACTGAACAACAAATGATCTTTTGTGCCTCGTGTGTGCATGCACCGGCAGATCGAGTGAAAACAGCTTAGGCCGGCTTTCTAAACACAACTCTGTTCCTCAAGCTACCAACAAAAGTCACATTTTGAATGTATTTCTCCTTTACATACTTTTAGATTCACTAAATCTAACCATAGTGGAGAGCAGAAAGCTGAAACTGGAAGGTTTTTTTTTTATGTAATGGAGGGAACCCATATTTTAGCTGAACAATAGCTGTTTGCAGCTGGACACTCCCCCGCTTCAAAAAACTCCTGCAAGTCGTTCTCACAAGGTCAGAGCTGAAAACCAAAAAGGACGGACCATCTCACTTTAAAACCAGTGTGGAGTGCGTAAAATAACATTCCATTCATTCCTAAAGCACTAAGCCGTCCAGACTGGCCAGCAACACAAGAATACCAGTTACAACCACACACACACACACACACACACACACACACACACAGCGGTTTTTTCTCCTTCTTTGTTATCACACTGCTTGTAGACCTTGTTGCTTGATGTTAAGCAGGGATTTTGCAAATTAACCTACAGATACAGGGTAGCACAAGAGGAAGTTTCAGTGATAAGTCCATCCAGGATCAAATATTTATCAGACATTTTTGGGTTCGGTCTTCAATTTGTTCCAAATGAAGACAAAATTATTTAGAGTTTCGAGAAACTCTAAAAGAGTTTCCATGACTCTCACCCACACTGCTCAGCTTATTTTCTCATCCATCCCAACTGATCATTTCTTTGTTGCCACAATGCTCCACTGCTATAAACCCCATGCCGTTGAAAGCCTCTTTATCCCTTTAAACACCACCACATGTGTAAGAAAAATGCAGGAGATATAAATATCTGCACCTATAAAGTGGAGAGTTTCTGCTCAGTTTTGTTTAATTTAATATTGTATGGTAAGCCAACAACGTGGAGGTCCGAACAATGCCAGTAAACGCTGAAAACCCAAAACTGTTTAAATTAAAATAAGCAGTACTGGGAGCAATTGCATAAAAAACACATAACTGCAAAGAAATGAAAAAAATAATAAAATAAAGCACAAGTTAAGGGAAAACTCGCGATACCAAGTCAGGAAAGAGGGCTTTTTCAGCCAAAATTATTCAGTGGTCTTGCTTTACACACATAAAGACCATCAAATTCGTGATCCATCAGGTATAATATGGTTTCAGCTCCCAGTTTGAAGGATTTCCAAAGTGTGTTTATGGGATTCTCCCCATTCCTCTAGTGTACCTTTGGTGAGCTCAAACACTGATGTTGGACAGGAAGGCCTGGCTCACAGTCTCCACTCTGATTCATCACAAAGATGGGCTTAATTGGGAATAAGTCCAATTAAGCCCACACTAAACCTGCTCATCCATGTGTTTATGGACTTTATTTTGAGCACAATTGACAAGTCATGTTTGTGCAAGAAGGGGCCATCCCCACACTGCCCCCCGACAAAGTTGAGAGCATCGTCCAAAAATCTTAATACGAAACATTTCCTTTCTTTCGGTCTAGCAGGTTAGGCCTGGCAGTCCCACAACATGATCCAAATTTACGCTCAGCACAATGCATTCAGGGACGGGCTGTTCTCCTAAAAGCTGCCAAATCCAGACTTGTCCGTTGGATTGTCATGTAGAGAAGCTTTATTAATCACGTTTGAGAGCCTGACTGCACTGATTTAGAGGCCAGAGTTTTACCCTCCTGCATCCAACACTCTGCATTTTGTGATGTAAGTCTTGAATACAGCTGCATTGCTTTGGAAACTTATTGCCTACAACTTTTCCCGGCACCAATTTTGAAGCTTTTCTGAAGCTCATATAAAGTTAGGCTTACCACTTTTTTACAGAATTGCTGTCACTTGCATTCAATCCCTATTTTCTTCTTATCACTAGTTAGAGTTGACAGTGGAATATTTAGGTGGCATCCTGGTAACTTTTTGTTTGGTTTTAACAAATGGGATTGTTGGTGGGGTTTGTTTTTTTGTAAGAAAAAGAATATTTGAATTCTTGTGCATACTGTACACTATATTTTGTGATGGCTCTAACTATGTCACAGTGGGAGTTTTCTTATTGGACAAGTTTGACTCAAAACACTGTAGGCGGACATGAAGAAACATTTTTGATTGCTAAGATGTCATCCATGCCGTCAGAGATGCTAAGCACCCGGCAGACGCCATTTGTGTCTGCCGGGTGCCAGGATCAGAAAGCCCATTTGTGGTTGTAGCTATCATGACTTGTCCATCCAAGTGTCCCAGAATCTTTAAACTCTGAAGCAGAAAAAGGAAATGAATAAGGACCACAGACACATGCTGGTCGTGTTTAATTGCCATGCAGACAGAGTGACTCTGTACGTGCTTATGTCTGTCAGTGTGCGGTATGTGAGCGGGTGAATGGCAGCATGTGTGTGCGTGTGCGTGTTGGTGGGATGGCTAGAAAGAGACAGGCGGGCACATATGGCCTGAACAGTCGGGGATGGAGCTCAGAACTCCCACATGACACAGCAGATAAAAATAAAAATGACAGAGAGAGGCACGTCATGAATGGAGGAGAGAGGGAGCTGTTCTGTGACATGACATAACATGGGGGAAGTGTCTGTGTGCGCATGAGAACATGTGTCCACACCTGTGATGCTTCTGGTGATGATGGGGATGCTCGAAGAAATGATCGCATGACAATTCTTACGTTTGCTTAGACTTTTTGCTAATTTGTGTCTGTCAGCTCTTTTGAAAACTTGTCTATATTTTGTCACAGTACAACCACAAGCTACCATGAAAGTAATGTGCACATTGAAGGTATAGATAAAATGGTGGGTCTTCTTATAACATCTTCTTCCCAACTTTTGGTGCTCATTTCCTGTCTGATCACTGTAAATAAAAGCCACTTGTGCCAGAACAAAGCTCAGGAAATCTATTTTTTTTATTGTTGTGATCCTTCCATCAGAATTGAGGGTTTAAACGTCTACACAGTTTTCTCTCTGGCCTGTATGTTGTCTTCCTTGGTCTTTATGGTGCTGCTTGTTCAATAATGTTACCCAACAAACTTCTGAGGCCTTCTCTGAAAAGCTCAACTCACACTGATACTAACTTACATGCATGGATTCTGTTTTTTATTTAAATGACTTCCAAAGCGGCTGATTGCACGGTGTAATATTTAGGAAAACAGGGTAAAGAGGATTAGATTCATATGCATACCACCCTTTTCAGATTGGCAAAAATGTTTAAAACCATGCATTATTTATCTTTCACTTCCTAAATATGCACTAGCTTGAACTGATCTATCTCATCAAATATAAATAAAATAGCATGACAGTGGTGGTTGTAACATGACTAAATGGGGTGATAATATTTTTCACAATGTAATGCAGACCTCCACCTTTGATGAGCTCTGTAGCATATAGACAATTAAACAGCACTCTATTGTAAATCTCACTTAAAAACATTTCTTTACATTTAAGATGTTTTCATTTTTTTAAATTGCTTGTGAATCAAAGTGTTGAACCACAAGGAATCATAAAATTAATGTTACCATAAGAAATTGTTTCTCATCCTGATGTAAAGTTTGTGATCTTCTTCCGTTCACAGAAACAAAGACCAACGTCTTTGTTGGTCTTTTTGTAACTTCCCACCGTAACTTTCGTAACTTTCTGCCACTTGCTGAAAGAGTTGAAAGACCTTTTTATTTTAAACTGGTTTGTTCCTCTGTTACTTTTATTTTGACTGGTGCATTAAGCAGAATGAATCTGTTGTGTCTCCAGATAACAACCTGATGGACAGAAGCACATCTTCAACACACTCATCTGCTTGTGGGATTTCAGGAAGTACACTCACACATTACCACTCAAACACACATCCAAACAATTAATCACAGACGCTAACTCACGTAGCTGCTCACTCCGGCATGGTCATTATCAGTTTGTAAAAATCAAGAAGATAATTTTCCTACTAAAATCATTCTAGCTGTGATTCAACAGCCACATAAATATTTTTGCTGTTCAGATGAAAGAACTTTTCTCAAAATATCTTGCTAATCATTTTTCTGTTTTAAAGACATCAACCTTCGCAGAAGCTGATTCAATGCTGACTGAGATTTGTCATTGATATGATGCATTTTATGTACTCTGCGGTGAATTTTTAAAAGCTTTTCAGCTGTGGAAAGAGCTTAAAAAAATTTCCAACGAAAATCATTGTCTCTCTATAGTTGATGGTGAATCTCAAATTGATAAAATGATTCAGTTAGAATTTACAAATAGCAATGAAATTGTGCAAGTAACGGTGAAGGAAGGCAAAGAACAGAGTTATTAACATTCATCTGCAAGCATTCCGGTGGCCTTTTTGTTTGTTCTGCAGGAACATTTTCTTTTTTTTTGTGAAATTCGGTTTTGAAAGGTTTTATTCAGAAAGAAACACAAAATGTTCTTCTGTTTCAAAAATGTGCTCAGAGTCAGAGCTCCACCAGAGGAGCCAGGATAAATACAAGCAAATATGTTTGTAAATTAAAATGTCACTTTCCTAATGAAACTCCAAACAAATGCAGCAACTCCTGCCTGTCATCTCTGTATTAATAATTATTTAAAATGTAACCTGGGAGTGATGCCTTCCCCTGATGTATTGTGCTTTATGAGTTATGACATTGTTTCATGTTTTTATTCTGCAAAATTCCTTCAAGTATGTTTTCTCTTATGTTTTAATTTTCTGATTATATTCAAGTTATCTGGGACTTATATTCCTTTATATTCATATTTATATGAATAAATATTCACATGAATATTTATCTATTCATATGAAAGTCTGAGATTCAAATGTAAAGAAAAAACAGATGTATCTTTATCATTTTTGAATAATAATAATAATAATAATAGTATATGATTTCTTTATTCTTTATTTTTAATATTTTGCTACAAATCTGAGTAAAAAGAAAAAAACAAGAAGAAAAAAAAAGAAACGCGCAAATTTCTTCTGGGATGTTTTTTTTTTTTTTTTTGTCTTTTCAGTATTTTTTAAACAACCTGGAGGTTTTTCCAGATCAGTTTTATGGGGATTTTAATATTTCTTTCTGTTTGTCAGTGCAGTCACTGTGAAAGTGTAACATATATATATATATATATATATATATATATAATATATATATATATATATATATATATATATATATATATATATATATATATATATATATATATATATATATATTTTTTTTTTTTTTCCTTTATTATATTGACAAAGTAATCTAATTGGCATTAAAATATGATGAGAAAATGTATCGATTTATTTGAATAAATCGTTTCTCCATGTTGGAATTTCCTTGTTTTTTTGTTTTTTTTTAAACAACTGTCTGCTCTTTCGTTGTATTTTCTCGGCTCCTGGTGTAAACAGAAACGGTGGTAGGTGGAACCGAAGCCCGGTCCTTGAGGAGGTTCCCCCCCCCCAACGATCGTTACTCTACTCCGGGTTTTCGGGGTGCCCATCAGCGCGGCTTCTCGCAGCCGCTCGCTGGTTTTCACTCAACTCTATCACTCTGCTGGCATGGTGAAGAAGCGGACCTGATTTGATGGTGGCAGCCTGGAGCCACTGACTGGAGACTTCCGCCCCTGGTTCTCATATCCGCGTTTTGCGCCGTCTGTTAAACTCTGGTTGCCTCGCAAGCGGACTACCGAGGGCGCTTGTGCTCTTTTACTAACTCGGCACCGTATTATTCACCGGGACTTCTCTCGAACCAGGAACATATGAGATGCAAGTTCACTGGGAAACTCCGGAGCCTGTTCGGTTTAGACAGCAAAACTTTTTCTCCAAGGACGACAGTGTAGAGCAGCGACAGGACCGCTGCTGCTGCCGCCGCCGCCGCGGCTGCTCTGCGGGACGGTCTGTGTCCATATGACCAGAGACTAACCTTTATACTGTGGCTTTGTCGCTTTTACCCCCGGAGTTGGTGTTATTGTTTTTGTTAGCAGCGGCGTGGCAGCCGCTGTGTTGCCTAATGCAGTTATGAGCTCGTTTTACGTTTCGCCGAGGCTGAGTGGTATTCGTGTTTGTTCAGAGCCGGAGACTCGGTCGGTCGCGACTCCTCCGTGGCTCGCAGCCCTTTAAACCCCCGCGGTGTTTCGGCCGCGTCGGCGGCTGCTTTTGTCGCTCGCGCCCTCCGGGAGACGCGCGCGGAGCGGGGAGGACACAGAGAGGTGGAGGTGGCCGGAGGACTCAAAGAGGAGGGAGCGGAGGAGAGAGCCTGACTGGGAGAAAAGTTCCTCCAAAATAGCAGCCCCTCGGCGCGGTGATGGGGGACTTCGCCTCCCCCGCTGTCGGACCCAACGGCAGTATCTGCATCAACAACAGCATGAACCCGGCCAGCGGCAGCGTGGTGCCCGCCGGAGCGGTGGGCATACCTAAGCACAGCACGGTGGTGGAGCGGCTGAGGCAGCGGATAGAGGGCTGCCGGAGACACCACACCATCTGCGAGAACAGGTACCAGCAAGCGCACTCCGAGCAGCTGGAGCTGGAGCGCAGGGACACCGTCAGCCTCTACCAGCGGACCCTGGAGCAGAGGGCCAAGAAGTCGGTCGGTGGTGGCGGCAGTAAGCAGCCCCAAATCAAGCAGCAGCAGCAGCAGCAGCAGCAGCAGGACCCGGACTCTGCGTCCTCCACGGAGCAGAGGAACAACACGCTCATAGCGGTAAGGACTTTCAGCGTGCAGTCAGTGCAGCGCTGTGAAATAATGCACACGCTGTTTCATTTACTCTGCGTCGCTTTGCCTTTTTAGAATCCCCATTAACAGTCTGCATTCTTTCTCATGAGCGTAAACTTGTTGACATGCTCACACTGAGCGGCGAGGATTGCTCCTCAAGCGCACAGTTTACTTTTTAAAACAGAAACTGCATCAGTTCACGCAGCAGCAGCAGCTCCTTCTCGCTGGGGGATGACAGCTGATCAGTGGAAAGGCAGCCTGAAAGTTTTGGAAAGCGGTTCAGATTTTTCTTTCTTTCTTTTACAGTTCAGAAACTTGTTAACAGCGTTTGGAGGAGGGGGTTGACAATTTGCATGAGAAGAGAACTTCTCCTTTTCTGGTTGTTTGTTACGGGGTGGAAGTTGTTCTGCAAGACAGGCCAGCTGCAGGAGGGTTGCAACATTGTTTCCTTGCTCTGAAGCAGCAGCAGTAGTTGACTCCAGCCAGCACTCTCTAACCTTTGTAACATTCTCTCAGAAATCAACAGTTTCCACAGAGTTGCGAGCATTCAATTGCAGCCACCTGTTTGCATCCGAGCTCTGTCTCTGGCTCTTTTCTTTCAGAATATATACGATCTTTAGTGAAACATAGGTTTTTTTGTTGTTGTTGTCTTTTTTGGTACTGGAAAAAACTTTATATCATTTCATAACATTAGGTTTCTGTGTGTAGGAAATAAACGCAGCAGATCCAGTACATTCACGGTGCTACAGTAGTTTCCTGATGGTAGGGGGCAGTGGTAACATATGGAGGATGGCTCTCTGTTTACTGTTGATCAGATCTTTAAGTGATCAGATTTTATTGCCGTGTGTTTGATGGCAGCAGGTTGCATGGGATACGCACACTGTGCAGCACATTCCCGGTTCACACCAACATCCCCCCGTGGGCAAGCTCCAGTTTCCTTTTAGAAAAAAAACACCAAAGGATACACGTTGAGAATGTCAACATTGTCATCCCTTTTGTTGCTGCGATGAGCCCAGTTCCTCCCCTTTTGAAATGCTAAATCAGAGCGTCTTTAATTTTCTGCGCCTGCCTCGGTCGGGTTTTTTAAGAACTGAGTAGGCAAGACCAGCCTCGGCTTGAGAGCACGGCTGTGATTTTTCTCTTTTTTCTTTTCCCTTCTAATAGTGCAGGATCTCCCAGCGGCCCTTGTGGACATTATACCGATCCGCCCATTAGATGGCCGGCAACAAATGCTCAGAGAATGGAGGGATTACTGCTTAAAGACACAGCGCCGTCCGTTTTGCTCTGTCCCTTCTCTGCTCCTTTCCCAGTCTCTGATGGCGACAGCTTGTATGCAAACACAACAGTCAATAGCGGAGACACACAGTGCTGCCTGTTAGTACCTCCTTTTTTCTTTTTCTTTTTTTTTTAATGCTACATTGTGAGTTCTTGGCAGTGTGTGGGTTGTAAGGGGGGGTGAAACGGAGGGAGATGTCTGCAATCCCTCTTCCAGGTTTCCCTCTGAAGAACAGAGCTGCAGCTAGATGGCTGTATGTAGTCACTTCAGAGGCGAGCATTCTAGGAAAGCCAAGTGCGCTGCTGATATCAATACACAGACGTGCATATATAAAAATTCCCCGGAGGCTGGAATCTGGAGGGTCTTTGCTGCAGACAGGTTCTTTTGAAGTGTGCAGCTTGTGAGAAGGCGTGCTTGAATGCAGCTTCACCTGCACCTAATGAGAGCAGCAGCAGGAACCATCCAACTGCAGTTGGAGATGTAAAGTTCACAGCGTGAGACTAAAATTACATAAATCCGCTCTTAGACTGTGAAATGCAAATAGTTTACATTTGCCGGCTGCATCTGTAGGATTGTTGCAGCTTGTGATCGCATGAAAATTAGTGTTAAGAACTTGTACAGGCAAAATCCTCAAACAGTTTCTTCAACTTCTTGTTTCGCTATGTGCATCCCAATACAATGTGCCATGGTCTAATGGTTCTCAGACACACCCACGGAAGGGCAAGCCTGTAATCATAGAAAGTGTGTGTGTTTGAGTTTTATAGACTGAGAATTAGTGAGGCTGGAGAAGACATATGGGAACCCTGCGTCTATTCCGCCTCCCTTTTTGAGCAATGTAGGAACAAGCTCAGTCTATAGGTTCGAGGGACCTGGAAGGGAATATTCAAGGATGCTCTCGTCTCAGCTGTTGAGCTCAGATGCAGCCGCTTTCTGGATATGTGCATCACTATAGCCTGATTATAAGTGGTGGAAGGATTTCACAATTTAAAGGATTAAAAGAAAACAAGTGATTGGGTGAATTAACCCCCAAATAGGTCAAAGTTATATACAGGTTTAAATAAGTGCTCACACATCCTCAAGAGGTTGGACCATACTTTTTATCACTTTGTGGGAAAATGAGCTTCCTGCAGAATCTGTACAGCTAATTTAAATAGGATTTTCTGGCTTTTATGCACAGTCCACAATGTTGACGTTGGAAACTTGTCTTTATCCTGTTTTATCCATTACAAAACTCCATGTCCTCTTCCTTGTCCTTCAGTGACCTAGCTGTGTGCATCTTTCAACCATCTAGCTGCAAATTTGAGGTGATGTGAATGAAACTGATCTTCACAGATCCATCCACTTTGAGCAGGGACAATCATATCACTGGCATCGAAACAAACTCTCAGCATCCTCCTATCATCACCATGCTTGACTGTTGGTACAATGTTCTTTGATTTGACTCGACTCATCCTGACCCCTTCAGACGTCGTAATCAGATAGCTCTGTGTACCGTTTGACCATAAAACCTTTTGCAAACTGAGGTGTTTGGCTTGTCCACGTGGGCAGCTAAAAATATTAGTTGAACTTGAAGGTGTCGATTGTGGAGCAGGATGTTCTTACTTGCTTGTCACCCTCTTTGTCCACAGCGACGTACAATTCCCTTTACGGGGCTTTGATGGTCTCCGAGTTGTTCTTGAATATTTGAACTATTTTCCCTTCCTCTGAAAACATCAGTTTGAGTCAGATGGTTGAAACTCAAACACAGTTTGGTGTTACAGCACAGTGACCACAACCATTACCTTTGAACTGGTTTCACATTGGAGGAAGTAGGTTGGCATTTACATTTGAATGACGCTAACGTCCACTATGCAGTATGTGTGAAACTTGAGTCCGTAGCAGGACACCAACCAATTTACACGACCAGTTTATGTTTAATTATCTAATCCCAATCATGCAAGAAATTTGTAGTTTTGTAATGGATAAATACATATATAAATATATGTATGCAAAATTTTGACCCCTGTTAAACTTATCGCTTTAAAAAAGTTAAATCTGTATGTGAAAGCATAATTCCACCCTGAAATAAGAATCTAAACCATTGTCTTTAAACTTTAAACGGCGTGCTGTTATTGGAGAGGAAAGTTTTCTGAAACATGCTGCATCAAGAAAAGTTCAAGAAGCAGTTCTAATTTTTATCATATTTCCGATATACATCAACAAAACAAAGCAGCTAGTATTTACCGTGTTAGTCGAGGCAAAATAGCTTGTCTGATGGAAATTGTGTCATCTGGCTTTGGCGTATGCACGTCTGATACACGCTGTAAAGCTATCGAGAATGAACAGCCTGATTGCTGATCGTTTAGATGTGCCTCTTTCGACCAGCGGAGAGCTTTCTGGTGAATATGTTTTATTTTGTTGTAATCTTTTGTGAGCACGCTCTGGCTCCTTTAGCGCTCCGTCAGATGGCCACTAACTCTGCAGGAGGTTCTGCTGCAGGGTTCCTCCAGTTAATACATTTTCCACACCCAGTAGAAGTTAGTGCTGCAAATCAATGACTTGGTGCGATCTGCTCGGTTTTCTTATAGATAACTTTTAAATCAATTAGACTCATAAACTGAACTCAACAGCACTGTTCGATAATTATGATCAATTGGAAAATACTTGATTTGGATTCTGTCTTTATTACTGGACCGAAATTATTTTTTTAAGGTTCCTTGACATTCGTGTTGTGAATTGACGGTATATGAATAACCTGAATTGAATTGAATAAAAATAGCTCAGTCTAAAGCCCATCATATATATTAAGACTGTCCTTACAAAAGATGGTAGTTTGTATTGGTTCTTAAATAATAAGTGGGAGATAAGAGGTGTTGCTACCCATTTTTACACATTTTTTTTTTAATAGTTTCACCACTATCAGCTAGATAACGTTTTGCTTGATCTCCTCTGAGTGGGTGACTCATCCAGTTGAGGTTTGAATAATTATTTGTCAGATTTATCAGGATGATGCCTGTGTGATGGCCTGAATTTATGTTTTTCTGTGCGTTAATCTTCCCAGGACGACGTTTGACAACCCACAGACAGCAGGTGTGAACTTGTTAATTACATGTGTCGTGGAGAGCGAATTGGTGACGAGAATCCAGCGCTGCTGGTAGAAGGATTAGTTTTGAATTTTTTATTTATTTATATTTTATCTTAATGAGACCTAAAAGTGAAATCATTCTATAGCCTTTTTTTTAATCATACGATTCCATTTGAAAATTTTGCATCTGAAAAGATGCATTTAAAAAAATTTTTTAAATCAGATACTTGCACACACATAAACTTTTTATGTTTTAGGTGGGTGAAGATTTCAAAAATAATTTCCATTTACTATCAAAATGATGAGATCAAGAATATTAGATGGAATTGTAGACAGTTTTTTCTTCACTTTCCCTATTTAGCATTTAGTAGCATTGCACTTTGAAGCCATACTATATAGGTCTAGAAATTTGCGTGTATTTTTAAAAATTATTTGTTGAGTGTATCTTCAAACTGTTTCAAATTAACATATCTAAAACATATGCACATTTTCTTCCTGATGTCTTCCCTGATTACTTTTGATTTTGTCTCACAATGTCAATTAAGGAAATGATCTTTGCCTTTAAATATATTTCCAAAAGGGACCCTGTTTAACTCAAATACTGGAAGTAACTTGTCTTTGTCATATTTTCTATAACTTTAGAGAAAATTGAAAAGATTTCAGTTTTTGTTGTTTTGTTATTTAACAAATGCAAAATATTTTTTTGAATTATTTCATATTTGTCAGATTTAGCGTGCTTAAATTTACAGAGGATGAAAAAGTTGTCCTTGCAGTTAAAGAGCGTATGTAAATATCTGGTCTCAACGTTGTCTGATGCTTCAACAGGAAGGGAATGCCCATTTTCAGAAACTGAAACAACAACAATAATAAAACTGACAATATCTGTTGCCAGGTCGAACTTGTGACCTTTCAGTTACAGGCACGTGTCTCCAAACCCACGACCCACCATGTCGCTTCCAAACAGTGCCGTAAGCTACCATTTCTTATTATTTGACAAAACATCCAGTTAGATCTGATTATCTAATCTTCAAGACGTTTACAGCTGTGAGGACGGCATGCACAGCGAGGGGCTCGTTAGTTCCACTGAAACATGCAAGCCCAGGACGGTCTGTCTTCTGCTCTGTTCGTTCTCTGGCATCCACCTCACGGAGGAATGTCTCTCTCACACACACGCACAAACACGTGCACACACACACGCACGCATGCACGAAGGCACTGTTGTCCCACTCAACTCTTGGCAGAGGCCATATGTGGGTGGCTGAGTGTTCATGAAACCAAGGCCTTCCCTCTTCCCTCCCTTCCTCTGTTCAACGCTTCTCCGGTTTCAGCGTTAGCGTGGCGCTAATGTGGCGTGAATGGTCTTCTTGCTCGCTATGGCATTGTTAAAGTCAGCTGGGACTGTTGCTCACTTGCTATATTTAAACCCCTTAGCTGGGGTGAAGCTGACACTCATCAACACGCATAAACACACACAACGTGTGACGTCGATGCACTCGCGTGACATCAAAAGCGTGCTGTTTTTAACTCGTCACATGCCTGTTTGGCACTCTTTGTCTTGCATCGACGGTGCCTTTCGGACCTTTGCGCATGACATTCAGGCTTCTGCTTCTCTTTTTCTTCCAGTCACCCTCACTTCTCCTTGCACACAACCACACACAAGCTTTGAATGTTTTTGATTTGGGGCAGCTGCAACCACATTCCCTTCCTCCCACGCTTGTTCACATGTTCAACAGGAACATGCACACTTTCAGAGAAGACCCTTGAATGAGAGGGTGAGAAGTTTCCTCATTTGAGTGAGTGAATAACTGAGCTCCTGAATCTGACAGATATGTGGTGAATTGCAAAAAAAGTATTCATATGTTTAAAAGTGCTCACATTGTATCATGCTACAGCCACAAATGTCCATGTACCTTCTTTGAAAATGATGTGACACAGCACAAAATAATGCATAGCTGTAAAGTGGAAGGATCTTCAAAATAATCACAACTCATCATCACAACTTTTACTAGTTTCTCATATATAGAAACTGAAAGCTTCACTTGCTATTTGAGATAGAGCTGTTTTGCAACACCCAGATGGGAGGGAGAGCATGCATAAAAAACAATTTTCAAGTCTTGTCACAAATTCTCAGTTAACTGTAGATCTGGATTTGGAATAGGCCACTTGAATTGTAGCTCTTTTTTAGGTTGTTGCATTGCGTGAAGTCAAATGGCTTCTCCGGTTTTAGCCTCCATGACCAATAACGAATTTCAGCATGAATGCTGACTGCTTTTCCTTTCAGTTCACTACAATGTGCTGCCTGGGGTTGTTCTATCATGTAAAAGCTCAATAAAATGAATAAAAATTTGGAACTTAGCAAATATAAAACTTTGGTAGGAATAGTGTTGCTAGTATGCTGGCTGTGTGTTTTCTGCAAGTTCAGGTCTGTGGGACAGTTGGTAGCACTGTTGCTTTGCAGCAAGAAGGTTCTGTGTTTGAATCCTGGCATGGGGTCTTTCTCCAAGGAGTTGCATGTTCTCCCAGTGTGTGCATTGGTTTTTCTCCAGGTACTTCAGCTTCCTCGGACCTGGCACAGATAAGCAGGTAATGGATGGGTTGAAATTCTCAGTTCGTCTGTATTTATTTCTTAAATATGCTACAGTTTTTTTCCCCTTGCTTTGTTAATAAGAAACTGAAAGCGGCTGCAAAAATCTGCCTGTTAATTTTTAGCTTGGTCTTTTGTCCACAAACATCAGCACGCAGCAAAGTTTGTAATCTTCAGGTACAAAACGTTTTTTAGCTAAAAACACTTCCTGAAGTGACTTCTTTGAGTGTTAAAAGTGGTCATGTGATCTTTCTGGTTGTATCAAACAAGGGAGTGAAGAGACTGTCTCTGTGTGTGTGGGCACGTGTGCATGAGTGGCTTAATGACGCAAAACAAAACCAGGCTTCAAAGTTGACTGTTGGCAGAAACCTGTGCTGGAGATTGCAATGGGAAGCTTTGCCATCAGGTGGAGGAAATGGTAATTTATAACAGAGAAATCCATATCTATGCTTCTGTGAGGGAGAATTGAGAAAGACCAATTAACCTGACTGTGGGAGGAAGCCAGAGTACCCAGAGAGAACCCTTACATGCGCAGGGAGAACATGCAAACTCTGTGCAGAAAAAGCCCCGGCCAGGAATCGAACCCAGGACCTTCTTGCTGCAAGGCAACAACGCTACCAACTGCACCACTGTACACTCATTCAAAACCAAATTTCAGACTTTAGAAAGTTGAACCCCAGGAAATGACATTAATGGCATTGCACATAAATGAGCAATTAAAGTGAAGTTTCTGCCTTCATCCAAAAACCTTTCCTCAAACTGCATAAATTAGGCCTCTAAAGGACATCAAATAAATAAACAACTGAACCGTTATGAGTAGCAGTCATACTGTATTTACACTGTTTGCTTGCCACTCCTACTATGACACTGGAAACCTTAAAATCTGCTCTTCAGAATAAGGTGTGTCTTTACCTTCCCAAGTGTATCCATTACTGTTCATTCCATGCATTAGTTTGGTTTGGAGTGTTTAGATTCCTGCCCACATTAATTTAATTATTTTTGGGAGACAGATTTGTTTTCTGAGTTCATCTTCCATTGACTTAGCGTTTTAGGAGCCAGTTTAAAACCTATGACAGGGGCCACCTTTGTTCTCATCTACTTTGCATTCTTTAAAACCACAGTGACAGTAAAGTCATTTTTTTCTGTTTTCTTACTGTGGCTGGCTCGTTTGGTCCCAACTTTTCTGTTATACAAATGTTGGATAGTGAAGTGAATGACTGGGAGAAGAAGGGGAGCTAGAATGTTTCTCTCCTGACCTGTTGGTGTGACATACCATTTTTTTTGTTTTCAGATGTCTTAAAAATGGATTACAATATCCTTAGCATTGCTTATTTAAGTATTTTTTTTATGTTTGCATTGAGACTTTATAGTTAGTCAGAAATTAACCTTTCAATCTTTCAGTAGCACTTAATTATCAAATGATATTTTCAAATTTCCTGTCAACTGTAAACATCTCTTAACTCAAAAACATGGCGCTGTGCTGGATGAATGGCTGCCGAGCGTCCCAACCATCAGGCTTAGCAAGTTTTCTGAGGGAAAATCTTGTATTACATTTTGACCTCTCATGTGGTGCTGGTATAATAAAAGCCTAATTTGAGAAAAATATCACCAAATATTTGATCACCAGTTTCAGGCTTCTTGAAGGCATCTTTTAGATTCATTTTAATTGGTTTGTTTAAACTAATGGGCAATAAAATTAGAAAAAAAAGATCTTAATATGACTGCTTTTATTTCTGGCTTTTTATGTTGCCACATGTCCTCAGCTAACACTGTGATCTTTTTCCAGGTTTGCTGCCTGCTTGATCTTCGCCCCTTCTGTTCCAACCTCCTCTTGACCTTTTGTTTGTCTTAGTCCCAATCCCTTGTTTCCTCTCCATCATTCAGATGAACTTGTTCTTACCTTCCTCCCTCTCTCTGTCTCACCCACCCCCCACATGTCTGTTGATCTCCGGTTCAGCCTCAGCTAGCAGGCTTAGTGCTCTAAAGCTCTCTCAGCACAGGTTGGATGGCAGGGAGAAATCCTGTGCTGAGGTGGACTTGCATATAACAAGGATTGAAACATACATGGGTTAATTTTCCCAGTGTTAATTATGCAGACAGTCATTTTTGTCAAATATTTACATATCTGCATCTGCAGCCGTTTAAACCTGCAACATGTGCCTCTTCCCTCGCTTGCTGGACGACATTTGTTGTTCTTTCTAAGGCTGGCCAGATTCCCCCCTGCACCTTCCCATTGAGCTGCTGTCATGAATTTTTTATGAATGTTTGTGTGAGTGTGTGTATGTGTGTATGGATGGGGCAGGGGGGACGCTGCATCAAAAGCCATTAGTGCAGCAGCTGTGGTAATTGTGCCACAGTGGCTGCAGTGCAGGGGGGGGGAAATACATTAGCTGATAATACTGCAGAGGGCATAAGGAGGAGAAGATGGAGCGAGGACACAGAGGGACAGCAGGACATGAAGAGGGAGGATATTGACTGTCTGGTGGGGCAGTTAGCCACATGGTTGCTCTGATGTGCACCAGGTGACTCCCTGGTTTGGTTTAGTTTTATGGATTTGACTGCATTCATCTCACCATTGTTCCGTGAACGCATGTTTGTTTAGATAGGAAAACCAGTCAAGTAATATATGAGCAGACCAGTCTGAATATAACACCTTAAAGTTGCCAAACTACAGGAAAATGCTAAACGATTTATATCTTTGGATTTTTGAAAATGCAAAAATTCTTTATTATTATTATTTTAGCAGTAGAAATTGTGCTATTGGTAACCCAACATCATTATCAGATTCGAATGAAAGTCGAAAATGTGTATTGGCGAACAGCTTGATGCCAAGGATTATATTTCTGCAAGCAAAGATGCAACAGTTTTATTTTTTTCCCTTTGTGGTTATCTTCAGCAAGATTTTTGTTTGAGTAATCCTGTTGTCTACCTTTTTAATAAAACTACATTTATTGAGTCTAAGTGTAGTTGGACAGTTGTTTTATTGTTTATTTTTATTATATGTTGGTCCAAAAAGGGTGCATCTTCAAGTCTTCAGAAAATGTAACACCATTTAAGCTAAAAGATTTCTGAGAGATGGTTTATCTTCATAGCAAATTCATAGACTTAAAGCTGAGGCATTTAACTTTTATAAAAGAAGAAAAAAAATTCTTGCATCTTTGTTAAAATTAGGATTGTGTTTAAATTATACAAGACAATCTGTGAAAAAATGGCTTTCTCCATATGGTCTTGCTGTTATCTGAAGAAATGCACTGCTCTGTCAGAATCAACCAATTAGAACCAAGAGGAGGGTCTTAGTGCTGTCAATCAAGCTCTTGCTCTCTGATACGTTGCAGCATATTTCTGACAGCAGAGCCTATCATGAGAGAGCATGGCCACTGATGATGGCAGATAGATGGCTGTCAAGTTGCTGGACAGGGTCGACTCAAAAGTAATGGGATTTATCTCCAAAGACTAAAGCATACTTTTAAAGTGCTTTGAGTTTCATCATAGTGAATGTCAGACAAGATGATCAAATTTGCCCAGGCATCAGGAAAAGGGAGGAAAGTAACTCAGCAATCTGGTACAATTTTAAACAAAGTTAAAATGTTTCCACCCAAAAAAGAAAAACAAAACAAAAGCAAAAGCAGCAGAAGTTTTGTTCTGGATCCAGATGAGTCTGGTTTGTTTGGTGGAGCTGAGTCCTCCGTCAGCTGCCTGTCTGCAGATCACTTCCTGGATGGTTCCTAAAATAGCTGCTGCAACGATCAGAACCAAGGAAACATGCCAACTGCACTCTGTAAGACCACATTCGCTTTTTGCTTTCTCTCCCCTCCTGGTCGGGTATTAAATGGATTTTATCACCAGTGATGCCGGCATTTAACACAGTCAGGCATGACTTATAGATCAGTGTTTTGTGTAATGTTGAAAAAGAGAAATTAATTATTCATTAAATACTGGTGAAAGATGGTCATTTTTAGATGTAATCTACAGGAGTTTTATGAGACCCCCTGAACCTGCATCTTATCGTTTCATTATATTTTGAAAATTACTAAAAAGTTACAATATCTAGAAAAAAAATACAGATTTCTAAAACATTAGGATATGGAAAAAAAATATCTACCATTTGTTAAAACTGCAGCATTTTTGCTCATTGAAGAGCAAGATTCTGTTTTACAATTGATCCTGATGTAAACAAAATGATAGACCTCAATCTGTTAGAGTTCAAAAGTTTACATACCCCTAAACGCCAGGTTTTCAAGATGCAAAAATTAGACCCTAATAAATTACTTGGTCATAATGTAGTTCCCTTTATCCCCTCCTCACCCCATCCCTCAAAAAAATAGTCAGAGGGATGAAAATGCCCCTTCCAGATGTTTTTCCAATCTGCCATCTTGTCCACAGCCCACGGGCTTTCAGTCAGATTTAGTTCTCATACATTTGTTCTGGTGGATCTATTCTTTGTGAATTTAGGTGTTGGTTTGACTCAGTTTAATGCTGGCAAATGAAATCCTCTCTTATCCTCACCAACCTGAAGGTTTTAGGTCTAAACTTTGAGCTGTTAATTTTATGCACCTTGTAAAATCAACTAATGAGAAGTAACCCCACAGCATGATGCTTCCACCACAACAGCTGCCATTGTGGTCGTTTGGTGAGATGGGGAGTATTTTATTATTATATTATTATTATTTGTGCCTTTTGGAATTGGGTGTTTTAACATTCACATTTGGCTTCATCAGACTATAACACATCCATCCCTGTGGTTCTAGGAGACTTTAGTCAGGCTTGGATGTTTTCTTTGAAACAAAGATATTCTTTTTTTTCCCAGTCCAGGCGTATGGAGAACCTGTATAACCCTTAATGTTACTATGTGCTCTATTGGCAGCCTCATTGACCAGCTTTAGTTTGGCATCTTTATTAGACTGAGAGAAAAGTTTTTGTCACCCAATTGTTGTTCCACTTCTGGTGAGTGCCCTCTCACTTTGTCATAATGTTTATATTTAATGCTGTGGAAGTATTATGTCTTTTTCTGATAACGTTTTGCGAATATTTTTTTTTTTTGAATCAATATAAACTTTGGCTATTTGCAAAAAGATCCAAACAAAGAACTTTCAGAAAACACCTAGGATAGTTGGAGTTTATTTCTAGTTTATCAAGGTTTACAAAAATGGATGGCAGGTCTAAATTTAAGGTTTAGGTTTCTTAGTTTGGTATAGCTATCGTAACATTTTATTCTATTTTTTTTTCATGTTATTTCTCCTTATTGATTTATTTTGCAGTGGAATTGTTCAGAATATATATTTTTGAAAACAGCTTCTCAGCATGCCAATTCAGCTGATTTGTGCACTTAGACATTTGGGTCTTTTTAATATCAGTTATTTCTTTGAAATGAAAACCTTGAATAGAAAACTGCTTCAATTGTCCTCTCCATTAGTGAAGTTCTCTCAGTTGTGCTGCTTTGTGATTGCAATGTGAAGAATGTAAAAACACGCGACTGGTTTGTTGCTGCGTTCTTTCTGCGAATAGCGAGAATGCTTGGAGTGCAATCGAGATGCTGACGATATTGTGCAGGTTAGTGACAATTAAAAAATTTTAAAAAAGCATTTACTGGAGGTTATTGCTCATTATGAAAGTTTGGAGCAGGTAGAGAACCACCTGGAGGTTTCTCTGACCTGACTTTTCCTTCTTTTCCCTGAACAGTTTGACTTCTTCATCTCCTATCAATACTGATTTCTCTCCCTCCATGCATTTGTTCTGCATCTTCACATCTTCTCTCATCTTTTTTTGCTCCCTCTGTCTGCCTTTCTTTGTTTTTTCCGTCATATCTGCCAGAGATACTGGACTCCACTGAAGAGACAAGACGGACAGATGTTTACCTTCTTTTCTGCTGTCACAAACTGTCTACCTCAGTCTGAAACGCCATTCAGTGGAGCTCAGCTTGGTAAAAATAGCCAGGAAGAACTACAATTCCCTGAAGACCTTTAAAAAAAATTGGGTCAAATGAGGAGTTGGTAGATTAAACTTGAGCTGAAATTGTTGTGAAGTTGAACCTGGTATCTCTGATTTTTAAAATGCTCATTTTCAAGGGAGTTACGATTCTGAAGTATTTTAACATGTCAGCTAAAGAGGCATTAAGTTTTTTAATGGGTCTTTAATGATTCAAGCACAAAAACACTCAGAAAGCCTCTAGAGGATCTGCACTGGCAGCGAACGGAGGTCCCTGGAGGCGCTGAAAAGTCCAAATCTTTGCTATGCACATATGCTAAATATTTTGGATCATTAGCAGTGTGTTTTCCCCACCGCTGCTTTTCCAGCTCATTAGACCCATGTGATAAGATTTAGAAGAGCCTCTGTTTTGTTTCTGGACCAGTTTGCTAAGTTTAAAGAGTGTTAACTTTCTTGTTGCTAAAACAGTCCTGGGTAACAAAATAAGAGAGAGTAGTCACTGTGACGGATACATTGTCACATATTACACGTGTGAGCGATGAAATCACCCACCATCAAGCAGTGGAGACAATCGTACCATGTCATTGTTATAGAAAGCCACGGTTTCATAACTGCTAAAGGTTTTTCTGTCATACTGTTCCCACTGTTACACCTTCGTTTTAGCGACAGAAAGTGTCGGACTGACTAGTGTTTTTTTTCTTTCTCCAGCTGCATGCAGGCTGGGAAATTACAGTTCTGCCCCTGCCCCACATGTTGCTGGGTTGAAATGATTCTGTGCTTGGCAGACCTGGTTGGTCAGAAACTTTTTTTTTTGATTTGCAAACTAAAGGAGCACAGTTTATCATTTGTGTTAAACGTGACGAGCTGCGATACACCCGAGTGTATCCGCTGTTTGCTCCCACAGGTGGCGTCTCGTGACAGACGCGTGTGTGAGCTTTGTCTGTGTGTGCACATCTCATCTTATTTTTTGCTAAACACAGAAACAAAAAGTTAGTCTTCAAAGAAGTTACACTTTTGAGCTGTATTAGGAAAACGCTTCCTCTAAACACCCTTCTTCTGCTACCAGACTTCATCTGACATTCACTGACTTGGGCATGTGAAAGTTTGTCCGACGTTGCTTTCTGAGCACACTTAGCTCTTTGCCTAGGCATGGAGCAAAGATTTCTTTTTACAAATGGAGACTGAAAGTGTCTGGTGAAAAGAGTTCGAAGTTTGTCTACTGTAGCCCTACATTTTGTGGGTTTGCGCTGAGGGTTGGGGAATTTCATTGTACTTTTTAATGTACCATAACGGCAGTTCAGATTAGAACAAATGAAGAATACACGTCGGATGGAATACTAAAGGTTTCAAGATGGCATAAAAATCACCTGTTCAATTAAAAACACTTTCAGCATATATTTCAGTGGTATTCTGTCATTCAGTACACATATTGTAGCTGGGATTTTAACTGGATTAACTGGTCGTTTCGGGGGCAAAAATGTTGGGCCAAGTTATGGACAGCAATGAACAAGCCTTTACAAACTCCCTGGCATGACGCTGATTTATTTACACTCACATCCTGCTGCAATGGACATCTGTACCCCACAGGAAATCATTCCAGCCTGTGGCCACCAAACTGCAGAACTTCACGCTTCCACAGTCATTCTTTCAATTACGCAGCAGTAATAAAGCAGTTATTATGTACACTGGCCATCGGTTTTGAATTTTACTTCTTCTTCCATATAAATAGTCGGACATGATGACAGACGAGAACGAGAGGCTTTAACTGCAGCTTAAACAAATGCCTCCAAAAAAGTTGTGGAGTAAATGACAATATAAAAACAAACTGAATGACAGAAGAGGACTATTGCTGCTAGATGGTGGCCTTTCAGTAGACAGAGAGGATAGGATTTAGAAAACTGTTACTCTAAAATATGATTTGAAGTATGTACCATGGACATTTTGCATGTGTCCAAGTCTGAATCGACACTGGACATGTTCTTCTCCCCTGTGTGCCTTACAGGAGCTTTCTTGTACATATAAATGACCCATCACGCCCTCTAACATAAAAAGTTTAGAAATATCATCACACGGCTGGTACTGGCATATTACACATTTGGATCATAATAACTTATTAAATTGCAGCATTTCTTTTGGAGGTCTTCCTCCCCTCCAATAGTTTGATGCAGTCCAGTTACATTTTCAGACGGGTCCAGGTCAGTTTGGATAAGTTTCTCTCTCGACCAAAGACAGTCGAGTCAAGAGAGAAAGTTCAAACTGTGCTGGAAGTGAGGCATGAAGACAATGGCCAGGCTAGACTCGCTCTAAAATCCACATGGTTTAATAGCTGCTTGTTTTGGATGTTTGGGTTAATTTATTCTACAAGACAATGAAAACTTTCATATTGACCGCCAAATATTTATGAAGTGCAACATTTCTACTGAGTACTACTTAAGCAATGAAAGTACCACAAGTAATTTGTCTTCCACAGCTTTGAAAACCAGAGGCTCATAGTTTTATTTAGTCTTTTACTGTTACCAAGATTTTGTCATGGTTAAATTGACAATAAAAATAAAAAAATAGTTATTGTCGTCCATTTTTCTTCAGCTTTGCCTTCTGTCTGTCATGATTACTGGTGCTTGTGTAAATTCTCAGTTATCAATCAGTGTGTCTAATCAGTGTGTCTTTATTTATAGAGCACTTTTCATACACTTACTTTTCCCACATACTATAAGTGAGCAATAGAGCAATAGAGACAATGAAACTTGAAATGAAAAAGAGAGAAGAAAAGATGACTTAAACAAGATGGAAATGTGTATTTAGTGGAGATCGTGCTGCCTTGAAGGACTAAAGACACTCAGTGGTGTTGATGATGAGTTGCCAGCATTTGTGGTTGCATTATGATGAAGGTGAAGTAAGGCTTTTACTCCTAAATAATGGTGAGTATTAAAGAAATGATGGCATGTTTCTGAACAAGTAGGTCCTGCACCATGACAAAGCTGAATCTGTTCACTGATCATGTGTGTCAGTTTTTTTTTTTTAAATGCAAAAACTCATAAAGATAAAACTGTGTTCTGACTTTAGTCCCTGTTCAGCATGGCCTGGGCCCGTTATCGCACTTTTCAAAACAAAAATTTAAATGACCCAGCAGAGTAGGAAAGCAGAAGACTGCGATCTGAACCTGTAGCCTCTGCAAAGCTTGCAGCGCCGATTACAGACACCAAGGTCGTGTTTGGGATGTTTGTGACATTTGCGTCTTGACGCACGTGACTCTTGGTTTCACAAAGCTACAAAAAGGGAAACGGCTCTGCTCAGTTTGAAACCTTTATCTTCTCTGGAAAAGGAGCTGCGGATCATGGCACGGAGACGATGCAGCTGCACACACACATTGGCCCTTTCTCTTTCTCTTTGTCTGCCTGCCTCTTCCCTCCACGCCCCTCCCACCCAATGGCAGTTTTTTTGGACGAACCGTTGTCATAGGGACTGTGATGCAGTGAGACCGAACAGGCTGCCTGTCTGCTCGGATACGTCAAGTGTGTGTGAATGAAAAAAAAAAAGGCCCAACAAAAGCATCAGGGCTGAAAGCGGAAACGTTTGGACAATTATGTAATATCCTCTTTTATCCTGGGTGCGCATCTGTTTTAGTAACTAAAGTGAATATGAGGCTACAGAGCACAATATCACTCGTTAAAATGTAGCAGCAGGAATTTAGTCTTTGCTGGTTTTGACAGCAGAATTCAGTTACCCAACTCCGTCAGGCAACGCAGGGGTGAAACGAGGCGCTTTCCTGTGTGCAAAGTTTCCACTGAAAATGTAGGCCGTTTGCCAGGAGCCACCACTGTAAACACGGGTCGGGGGCAGAGAGGAGGAGGAGGAGCGAAGATGAGAGGATGGGAGGAGAAAGAGGAATTGGGTTGGTTTGAACTCCGAGAGGCGGAGAGAGCGAGAGGAGGGGAGGCCGGGTTTAACAAGTGGGAGGTTTCACGAGTCCTTGTGACGCTGCCACTCACCATCCGAGAACCGTGTTATTGGACATCATAAGGGTATCTATAAATAGGACCCTAATCTGCAGAAGGGAGGGCTAAAAATAGAGAGATACAAACAAGCACAGAGAGGTAGCAGTTTGATTTTTTTTTTCTTTTCTTTTCAAGCTGTGAGCAGAGAAGTTTTAAAGAGATCTGAGAACAGAGAGCTCCTCAGCTCTCATGTGCCTCTAGTCTGGCCCTAATGTTGCTTTAAGAAGACAACTAGCTGCCGCTGTAGAAAGCACTGCGTGGATTTTAGAATGTAAACACTGAAAGGAGAACATTTCCTTTGGAAGTTTAGACAATTTTGATTGAGACTAAACCTCTGTCAAATGTTTATGTTCATGTCTTTTAGATGGAAAGTGAGCTTTTTGAATTCAGAGAGACTTCATAGCCTGTTGCTTTACTTTCCACTGAAGTTTAGGATCTTGACCTAGTATTGTCAAAATTCTTAGCCGATTTCTTTTTTTTTTTTTTTTACTTTTGTCCTAATTGAAATTGTCAGATCATCAAATGCAACTTATTACACGGTATACTGTAAGAGAGGAACCATTGTAAATCCATAGCCTAATTGAAAAAAGGCTTTAATTTATTACAACGCTATGACATAAAGTAACTGCCCTGTAAACTAAATAACTGCTTACTGCAGCAACAAGACAAGCTTTTGTGTTAGCACTGACTAGCATTGCTATAGAGAGATTTTTGCTCACTCTTGTTTGCAGACTGGTGCATTCATGCTCAGTATGAGGGATTTCCTGCAAAGTCAGCCCCGTTTACATGGAGTTGGCTTTCAGCAAAACCGTAACATTTGTGTTGTGACTCAGCTGCTTGTTTACATGTCTCCAGTGATCGTGTTTCCTAACACCAGTACTTTTTGAAACTAGGTCTCAGATGGAAATTTTTCAGGAACTCTCCCAGTGGAGATGTGAAGTATTCCGCATCTGCAGGGTGAGGTGGAGATTAAGGGTCAAAACTCGTGTGTTTCAATGACAGGCTAACTGTCGTATAGAGCCCTGACATGACAACTGCAGGGGATTCAAGGTGTGTTGGTGGTTGTCTAAACGTGGAACTTTTCCCCAAACAACATCCAGAAATGAACTTTCCCAGTTGTCATATTAAACTGGACCTTACTGCACTGTTTTATATCAGTGATCAATTTGGATTGTATTTGATTGAATTGATGATGACTTCTGTTTGTGAATGTCTTGTAAAGTTCATGATTTCATCAACTGCAGCAAGTTGTCCAGGTCCAGAGGTAGCTAAGCAGCCCCAGATCTCCATGTTTGACTGTCATATGTTCTTTTTAATAAAGCTTTTTAGGCCTTTACTGGACAGTAAAGGGACTGGAAATGGGAGGGAGAGGAGAGGCAGCAAATGGGCTGGGAATCGAACTTGAATTCCATATTGGTTTGATATTAAAGTAACAATAATTCCAGCTGAGGAAAGTGAGGCCTTCTTGGGTTTAGATGTTCTACTTTGTGACATCCTGGTTGAGTCGTCGATGTGCTCTTGCAATCACTGATTCCCTGGATCTGTAGCTTTGTAACCATTTTCAGACTGATGGAGCTCAATAACAGTGTTGCTGAGTAGCTTTTTGAGACTTTTGAGGCGATTTCAGCTGAAAGGATAAAAGAAGTTCTCGAGCTCATCATGTGCAGCATCTGCTTTTTGGCTTTGCTGTTGTTTAGCTGCATGTCATTCAGTTTTCACAGGACATGCCGAACCATCCATCACTTTCTGGTTCTGTGACATATCCTCCTGACTGATGAACCCGATGACTGCGGAGTCCACTCTCAGCTCCTCTTTGTGGCAAGGAGCTGTAATCTGAGGTGTTTGTTGTGTTTGCTGTCATGCCTGGCTACCGGGAGCCACAGCATGAATTTGATATCTCTCTTGCACGCTTACTGTTTCATCTTTGAAAATAACCCTTGGTAGTTTTACAATTAAACATCGTTTTTAGTCTAGGTAGCAGATATTTGAATGAGTGAATTATTTTTGTCTTGGGGCCCTGCTTGATGAAACACCTTTGACAACATTACAGGCAATTAGGCGCTCGTTGTGATTGATCGCCCGTGTCAAGCAGGCTCCACATGTCATCCTCCGACATATAAACGCAAGACGGTGCTTGACTATATATACGATGTGTATAAATCCTCTATGAAGTGGACTAAAAAGCGCCGTGAGGTAACGGTGGTAAGAAAAAAAAGCGAGAACTACAAGAACTTGTGTGTGAAGTTCCCCCCTGATCTTCAACTCATAAGATAAACTTTCTAAACTTCTAATCTCTTCGCTGCCAACCATCCCCCCTTCTCCCTTCTCATTCATAGCTTCCTCAAGTCTTTAATTATGTTCACTTACAGAGGGAGTTGGGCGGGTGGGAGTGTGTGTGTGTGTGTGTGTGTGTGTGTGTGTGTGTGTGTGTGTGTGTGTGTGTGTGTGTGTGTGTGTGTACTCTACAGTTGCTTGCATGCTTAAGCCTGTAATTAGTGTTCTTTAAGATGACAAAATTTCTGAGAAAACGTTGAAAAAAAAAAAAAAAAAAAAAAAAAGGAGTTGGCCTCAGCATGTGCACGAGTGCAGACCGAGAGGGAAGGCATTCACCGTGGACTTGTTTAAAATTAATCTTTTCCTTTGGTTTTACTGCTTCAGGTTGTGGAAACAAAATTAGAAATTCATAATTTATCATGAGTCGGTGCACATTTTCATCAGGATATAAGAGGACACCGGCTGGATGGATGCAATGAAGCTGTGAATTCGGCTGTAATGAGTCTATATTTAAAGCTGTGTGTGTGCACGCCTCAGTGTTTAAGAAAGTGACTCATCTTTTGTGTTTGTGCACATACAGTAACCCAACACCCAGACCAGTCAAGCACCAGAGGAACACTTATTATTCTCACCCCCCTCATCGAACCAGCCCATTATTATTCCTGCTCATGATTATGTCCTTCCCTCCTTTTTTTTTTCTTCCCTGCCCTTTGTTTCAATTTTCGTATCTTTTTATTCATGTTCTTAACAAACTTTGACCAATCTAATTTTCCCGTGACGTTGTCCTCACGCTCACGTTTTCTCACCACCAGGAGGATCGCGTTTCAGTCGAGACTGAAACGCGGGCAGATTGGATTTACTTCGTCACTTCGCTTTGAGCTTCAAGCCACACAATGTCTGGGAGGTTTTTCGTCAGGAATTAGTTGGAGGAAAGGTCCTAACCTGAAAAAATGTGACATCTTGAAAATAAAGAACGTAGCCGTTGTGTAGCCAATACTCAAATTTTCATGTAAAAGGAGCGCGTGCCAGGAAGGTCCCGACGGCTTTCTTTTTCTCTGATCCTGATCTGAGCCCTTTTAAAATTGAGCCTTGACCAGCACAGTCTCAGTCTGACATCTGAATGTAAAGCTGAGACCTGTTATTAAAATCAAAGTCCTGTTGGATCTTCTCTTCCTATTGTGACATGGATGTTTGTGCATTAAACAATGTTCTCATAAGGTCTAAGTAGAAGGAAAGTTTGTATTTTTGTAGAAAATTAAGCCCTATCATGTCTTTAAATAATTATTTGAATTTGCTCCATTCATAAATGTTAAACTACCAGCAAAATGCCTAACTAACACAGCTGAACTGTAATAAGTTCAGTCAATAATCAACATAAAACAAAAGCACAGCACAAGAAATGACAGGGTTTGTACCCAATGCTAATTGATCTGTATGAACATTAAAAACAACATTACCATATCCTCCTGTGTCGTCTTCCACAGACTTTCTGATCTTGGAGATGCAATTACCTGACCTAAATATATTATTAACCACATATGAATATTACTACAGCGGTTTAAAGAGATCCTTCCATAATGGGTGTCTATGTTGATATGCACATAAGCCATATGCCGTGATGAATGCTAGTGCTGCAGCTGACCTGAAACTGTAGGAACTGGAAGCTGAAGATGCCTCACTGACTCAGATGGTTATCAATCACAATCTGAACCTTGAACTCATATTTGTGCCTGTATTTAATTTAGTATTTGTCATCTATTAACTTGTAAAAACTTGGTCTTTAAGTTGAAGACTTGAGCACAGTAGGATAACTAGCATTTAGTCAGACGGATTCTCTGACAAACATTCAACTTTTGTTTGGTTAGCTCTTCATCTATACTTCTCGCTTTAGGCCTATCAACCAACTGTGTTAACTTTTGCTTAGTGGATTTTCCAGCAGTTCTTATTCAAGGGAGATTTGGGAATTTTAAATGAACTCACAGTGGCCCTCATGTTTTGATCAACACGAGAATTTTAGTTTAATGTATTGGTCTTAAAATCGCAACAATGAGTAAAAAATGTGAACTAATTTAAAGCCTCTGCATGGTTTTTTCATAGTTTTGTTTTGGTATTTTCCAGGTGTGGATCAGTAGGAAAAAAGGAATGTTAAGAAAAAACATTGTATTTTCGGACTCTAGTACATATTCTATTATTTTCTCTTTCTTTTGTGCATAACTTTCTTTTTTCCTTTCTTTCTTTGTCATGCCATTCCTGCTGTCTGCCATCATTTTCCTCTTTCTTCTCGTATGGACTTTTATCTCTTTCAATATTTGTCCTTTCTTCCTTCTTTCTGTGATTCCACCCTTGAGTGGTAGTGTCCTGTCTCCATGTTTTTCTTGTGTCCTTTCTTCCTTCCTCGAGTTTCTTTGCTACCTTTACCTTGTTCTCCCCTGTGCTTTCTTTCTTCCATTTTCCTCCTTCTTTCACTGTCGTTTTCTTTCTTCCTTCATATTTTGTTTTCTTCTTTACTTTCTTGTGATCTTTTTCTTTGCCTGTATCCTTTACATTTTTGTGCCTCACCTTGTTTTCATTTCTCATTTCATCCCACACTCCCTCCTGTTGCACTTACTATTCTCTTCCCTTGTACAATTCTCTAAATTCATAGTGAATTTTTATTCTTACATTTTAAAATATACATTTTCACTTGGGAATGTTGCATTTTTCTGTGCAATTATCCACAGTTAATTTTGTTTCCTTCTGTGATAGTTGTTGTTTTGGTCTCTAAAAAGAGCAAAACATGCACTGTAGGTACGAGAAAGGCTTTAAGGCTCTTTTATTCAGCGACTGTATCATCAGCACAATGAGGAGTGTCAGAATGGGAACATAGAAAAATGTCAAACAGAAAAGAAATCCATTTGTGAGCAGAGTGTGTGTACACTTTGCCGCCGCTGCAGCCGCTCCACATACTGAAACACCTTTCAAAAATGTGACAACACATTGTGGCACCATGGAGAGAAAAGCTAGGTATTTCTTAAATGGGCTTGAGCATTTTTTTACTTTTTTTTTACTCACGTAGCAGCCATTCTTCCTGCTTCCTCTCTGTGTCAGTCAACAGCAAGGTGAGCTGCAGCTCAACTGAAAACAAGTGTCGGTCTCCAAAATCCATTTAGCGCCTCCTTGCTTGAGCTATGATATAACAAGTTAGAAATAAAGAGAAACAGACAAGAGGAGGATATGTCCAAGTCCTGTGTGTAGCTGGTGATGAAATACATCTGATCAATCAATCATCAATGTATATGATCACCTAATTGAAAGGGGGTTTTGTTGTTTTTGAAGGTGTTGTGCATACAGGTGTGTGCCGACACCGTACCGGGAAGGAAATATTTCAGCAATGACCTCATGGGATAAAATATGAGAGAAACTTTTCAGGTGCTGCAGAAAACGGCCACCTGAACTCACTATTTAGCTTAATGAAGTTTTTCAATTTTGATCTTAATTTTTTCTGCCAAATGTATTTCTGCAGTGTTTTCATCACAAAAAGTTACAGATATTTGGCTGTGGGTGAAAGTCCGAATCCTGACTTTAATGTTAATGTGACCTTCTCGAAATCTTTGAATGCACTTATCCCTCTGTTCAGTGTTTCAGTACTTTTTGGGCAACTTGCTGCTCTCTAACAAGGAACCTTAATGGAAAACTTCACAACCTGTTTGTTCAGAATCTCAACTTTCCTCTTCATGCTATTCACATTTTGCCATCATGAGACCAAAACTATAGCAAACAGCAGATCACCAGGACCTCGTCACTGCGAGGCTTCATGCTGGATGTTCTCTGATGGAAGTGACACGGAGTGTTATCACCAGAGAGACTGCAAGAGTGACAGCGGCACAAATGTGGACGTTCTTTGACCGATTCCCAAACTGATGACCGCCTCGTTACGAACAGCGCCCTTTGAGACCAGATGATGAATGCCATTCATCTCTGGCTCATTTAAGGGCCGTGTCATCAGATCATTAAAAAAAAAAAAAGTGTGGCTAAACAACCTCCAAGTGTACCTGAACACGCCTCCAGGCGCAGGTATCATCATCTCTTAAGGTCATTTATTCTGCATGAGGGACCAGCCGACCTTCAGGTTGAGCAGAAATGGCCTCAGGACCGGCCTTCGATAACACTGGGATGCCGCAATATGTCGACCTGTGAACAGCATGAGACGTTGTTGTCGAGATGTGATTGACACTCAGGGGCACAAGACACATTATTGAGAAACTGGTCTTTGTTGTGTGGTAACCAAAAGTTTGAGGAGATTACCATTATATGCTTCTACTTGAATGCTTTCATTAGATAATGTCATTGTCCACATTGCCCATAAATCTCACCCGAAAGCCAAATATCTCTGATTTTTTATTTATTGTCTTAGTATCTAGCGCACAATAATGCCTGCATCATGCAGTGTGCACTTTAATTAGTATTTGTGTTTATATCTCATTTCTTTTGTTAGTTTTTCTTTATGCTCTAGTATATTTAACTATGCCTGACTTTCTCATTTAAAGGGCTGTGTTTTTACATATTTTAGGAAGACATTAATATTTGGGTAATTCAAATGGAAACCCTGCAGAATACTTTATAGGACACAAGTGGGAGGCTGTATAAGTATTCACTCCTCTCTCAGCAGAGAGGAATTAGTTGGTCTTCACAATGATTGGTCAATGATGAAAATAGTTCAAGACAAGGCTCAGCCTGGATGGCAACTCCTCCTCGCTGTTTACTTTAAAGCAGGCGAGACAACATGCGAACGCGCGTGTCTCGGTCGGTCTCTGTATCCGTCCTTCTGTTTTCCTTCCGCCTCTTCCTCTCACTCTCTGCCTCGCTCTCGCTCCCCCCCCCACCACCACCACCTCTGAATGTCATTCCACATTTATGACCGGCCTCTGATGTGTACCCAGGGCTGACGGGGCCAACAAGATGGCCACTGTTGCCGTGGCAACCGAGTGGAGAGCCAGTGGAGAGATTACTTTTTATTTGGTTTTTCTTCTCGGGTTGGATGTTTAGTTCAGTGGAGAGTCGTGAAAAGTGTGAGTTCCTCTGCAGTTTTAGAACTAATTGGCAAAAGGTGAAGCAAACAGAATAAACAGATATAGACTCCATCTTGGTTGAGAGTCAGAATAATCTTGTTTTCTGTTCGGCTCCTTGACTCTGACCCAGAGTTTAACATTTTGGCATTGTGGGTCTTCCCAACTCTTGGAGCAGGTGTGTGACTACGTGTGTAAGAGAGCACTGGTTGTGGTCTTTTGCTGTCTTTCTTGATGCCGTGCTGGATTAGAGCAGTTACATAATGCGCTCTGAGCTTCAAGCAGCATACGCTAAGAGGATTACCACAAGTCTACTAAAGACACCAGTCCACAGACACACTTGTGCACACACGTTGCTCCAGAATGTAGTGTCCAATCACTCTGTGCAGCTGTACCCCCATGCGTTCGCGCACGCACGTACAGAAGTGCAACATGGCACACGAGCTGCGATGTTTGTTTGGGTTCACACACACCTACTGTGCAGAGAACGAGGCACAGATGTAGACTACCTTCTAATGTTATGCAATCATGGTCTTCAGCTCTGGATCATATCCACCTCGAACAAAAACACATCGCTCAAATGGAAAAAAAAAAAGAAATTGAAAACATAAATTCCTGAATATTTTTAAAGATCCTTCTTTTTTTCTGTGGAGTTTTGTGGAGTAGAGATAAGTAGTGAGTTAGTTCAGTGCACTAGAAAGGAAGAAGACATATCTGAGTTTGTAGAATCAGGGAAAACGCCTGCAGGAGTCGGGCAAGTTGTGAATGTGTGCTGTCTTGGGATGCATTCACACCAGCCATGTTTGATCCACTTGAGTTGAACTCTGGTTCGTTTGGGAATGTCTTAATAAACTCTGATGCGGATCTAACTTCTGTTAAAGTGAACTTGAATACATATGCGAATGCCAAGCAGAGCAGAGACCACTCCAAAAGCAGGAAGCAAACCACAGCACAACCAGAACAAATGTGCAAGTCTAAGACTAGCGGGAGAAATGGCTTGTGATGTTTTGCCAAAGACAAAAGAAATTTTACAACCTCTAACCACTAATTTTTTGTTTTATATTTTATGAAGAAGGAAACTGTGCTCACTGTCTTCTTTGGGTGGTTTCATGTTTTTTCCCTTCAGGGGTTCTTGGTGCAGTGCCCCCACAGGTGAGGAGGGGAACAGGTTTTTTAAAGGGTTTAGTTTGTTTGACGGATATCAGTGTGAAAGTGAACTATACCAGCTGAAAATGAAACACATGTTGTAATTTTGATCCCCAGTCAAACCAAACTATCTGATATCAGGTGTCAAAACATCCTTAGGCAATTTAGTAAATTTAGTGATATCTGGAATAAACTTCTTTAACATAAGAACAAGCTTGCAGCTTATCGCTTTAGGATGGGAATAATTTAACCAATTTCTGCAATATCATAGGAGTAAAATGTATATGAATGCTATTACACAAACATTTTAGTGAGAGGACTTATGAATTTGTATATACATTTCTGTTTTTCAGAAAAAAACAAATCCACTGCAGGTTGCACAAAGGATATGTTTGGAGGAAAAGATTTGAACCAGAAGCTCTTAGATCACTGGACCCTCAGCTCAGGGAGTTGTTGCTCATTTCCCTATCCTACTTTCTTATACCAGCTTATACCTTAAGCTGATATAAGAGAGCAGTTGGCTAAGAAGGTCCTAAGTGTGGATCTGTTCCCCATGTAGCTCTTGAATGTTTACGTGCTGCAAGCCAATATTCTGAACAGACTCCAGTTTGTGGATGCAGCAACTCCTGCTTCTGTAGCTGCATCACTCTCCAAACAAAGTTAGAGGGACATCATAATACTAGTACTACTACTATTAACAGTAATGATGATGATGATAATAAAAAAAACTTGTGGAGATTTGTGTTTGAAGGCGATTTGAACCAACGACAAAGGTTTCCCCTAAACGGCTCAGGCAGTTCAGTTTTATAGGTGTTTTATAAAAGGCAGTCCTGGCTGAAGTAAGTCCCCCACCACCAAACATGTGCATACTCTCCATCTCCATTTCCTGCTGTAATTGACCCATCTCTGTCTTCTCTCCTTTATCCCTGCAATTAGACCATCTTTACCCTCTCTCGCACAGTGAAGCAGACACGCACACTCGGGGAAAATACAATCGATGGCCATTCTTTGACCTGTCACCACATGAGAACAAGAGAGGCAGTGAGTGAGTGGGAGGCAAAAGAGAGAAAGAGGAAGTGTGGGGCTGTGTAGGAACTACAGCAGATAAGAGACTTAATTCTCTACAGATTCGTAAAATGTGAGGCTGAGGTGGGCATGTAGGGATTGAATATTGTGGTGGTGGGTTAACATCACATTACTGAAACAGTAACATATAGGAAGCAGGGATCTTTATTCTTTCATTGGCAACTTTATGCAGCTTCTAACAAAGGTCAAACTTTCAGGTGTTTTTGTTGCGAAGACTTTGTCCTTCCTCAGTGCCACTGGTTGAAGTAGTGTTGAAAGAAAAAATTCAAAATGGTGGGGGCGTTGCGGTGGCCAGGATTAGAGCATACAACCCATACACAGAGGCCTCAGTCCTCAACGCAGCCGTCACGGGTTCGAGTCCCAACCCGATTACCTTTCCCGCATGTCTTCCCCCTCTCTAAATCCACTGTCCTCACAGAGCATTCCCACATAAAGGCCACTCGAGCCGATAAAACGTCAAAAACAAAACTATTCTACATTAGTGAATATGTGCAGCTGTTATTTGGCATTTCAGTGGCTCTTTAGTTCCAATGTACCTTATCATAACCGAACAACTTCTCTCCTTCTGACTGCTGAACAGAGACTTTTTTTAGTCTGTTGACTGGAATGTTTTAATATGAGCTCCACTGCAGGATCATATATGGTGGAGTTAACTTGTAGGATTGGATTATAAGTCTGACGATTATCTTCGACTGACGTGGTTGGTGAATGACGGCTGCAGGAACAATCATTGGAACTTTGAAGTTATCTTTATGGAAATAATCCAGCAGATCTTCTGGTTTCCATAACTATCTTTGAAATTAAGCCATTTTGAAAATAGTATCATGTCCATTAAGCATGTTCATGTGTTTTGGAAATTATTTGGAAATTTACAAAGGAGGCATCCATGTATCTGAATGAAGACGTAGATAGTCTAAAAGAGCAGTCGAGTACATATTTAGAAAATTGATTTGTTGCCTTGTGCCCTATGTCATTAAAGACATGTACGTGTGGAATGTTGTTTTTGGGAGTCTAGGTTTCATCTTCATCCAATAAAGTTTCATAATACAATAGCAGACTAAACAAAAAAAAAATGCCCATGACATGTTTTCTAGATTTCAAACTGTGTCAAAGTGAGTTTTTGTGTTTTCACAGAGGGGGCCTGTTTGTAGCTTTAGTAGATTGCTACGTAATCCAGTTTTTGCTGCCAACTTCATGTTTCAGATCAAAGCCATTTTGCTGGTGGGAAATCAGCCCCGAATGATGTTTGTCCTCTTTAAAAGTTAAAAGGCATATCCAATTTCACCTTCTCATCTTGACGATGCAACAACTTAGCATTCATTCAGACAGATAATATTTTATACCTTGGTTGTTTGAGTCATTTGTGGACGGTATAAATGTAACATCTACAAAACTGCTACTGCTCACGTGTTCCAAGAAAAATGTTTGACTGTTTCTTTGCTTATTTACCTAAATGCATGCACGATCCAGAACAAAGGGTCTGACGGAGCAGAGCAAACAGAGAGCAAAGGGATTCATTAATTAATTTTGCAACAAGTTTATCTTTAACATGCTATTGTGCGAGACGTTGTCGGCGACAGAATGCTACACGGCTGTATTGTTTGCTTCATCATTGAAACATGTAGCTGCAGGTGGGTAGCTATAAGTGTTTGTCTGAGACAGCTGCAGCTCTGTTTGGTCACCGGCATGTCAGGCTGTCTGATCAAAGCCTCCCGTCACCTCTCATCTCCTCTTCAAAGTACACAAATGCTTCTCTGCAACGAACAATGATTGCAGACAGTTGGGTCTTGCCTCTCGGTTTCACCAGCCTGTTTACAACATCTCTAATCTGATCGGAGTCTTGTTATGTTTTCACCACTTGTCTTTCTTTGGACTTGACAGGAAGTGAAAATATAAGTTACAGTGGCTTGCAAATGTATTCATTGACCCTTGAACGTTTTATGCATTTTATGACGTTAAAACCACAAACCTCAATGTGTTTTAGCAGGACTGTGTGTGGTTGACCAACACAAAGTTGCACATAACTGTGAAGTGGAAGTAAAAGCATACATGATTTTAAAAATCTGTAAAGTTTGGATTTGTTCCCCTTCACTTGAGAACCCTTAAATAAAGTCGTTAGATTCCTTCTGGAGAGAGATTTGGGTGTTTGTTGGAGAATGAGGTTTGTTCCTTAACAGCTTGAGGGACATACCTTGGTCATGGATAAAGTGTTTGAATACATTTGCTGCAGAATTTAGATATAAAACGATATGACAACATTTCGGAGTTCTTGTTTAGTCAATTGGCGAACTTAATACAGAGTATGAGACAAAAGCTTTGGAGGAGCTTCAAAGATTCACAGTTCAGATGAGAGTTTATAGGACACGTATTTGCAATGTAATTTGCAAAATTGGTCTTTACAGAAGAGAGGCAGGGAAAAAAAACTAACATTTTCAATTTGGAAAGGGTTCTGGTCAAATGTCACCAGTTTGTGGATGCAGCAACTCCTGCTTCTGTAGCTGCATCACACTCCAAACATACAAAACCTGTTGTGTCTTCAAAAGCATCGGTGCAATATCACAATTCTTGGGGGACCAAGGTCTTGGCAGAGTCATGCTCTGGTGATACTTCCTCAGCAGAAGCAAGGCTCATCAGGTGATGGGCTGTTGATCAGAGCGAGGTACAGGACTATCCTGGAAGAAAACGTATACAAGTCTGCAAAAGAGAGGAGAATGAGGTAGAGGTTGACCTTTCAAGCAGGACAGAAACTCTTAATATCCAGCCAGAGCTTCACAACTCAGATGGAATTATATTTATGTTATTATATTTATATTTACGCCCAAAGTCCAGACTGAAATGCTATTGAAAGTGCATTTCAGTCTGATGTTCACCAAGGATCTCAGTTCAGTTTGACTGAGCTCGAGCTTTTAGATGCTAAAAATATGACAAAAGCAATTCTATAAAATGCTGACTCATGTGGCTCCACACAAAGCTATGTCATGTTTTTCTTTGTAATTATATATGCTACACACTGAAAACCTTACATAGTTTTCTTAAGTTTAACTATTGTACTCTACTTTGTGGGGTGTCATGTAAAATCCCAATAAATAGTTTTGTTTTTTTTTAAAGCGAAAAATGTGAAGGAGTTCAATTGAACAGCACATGTACGCACAGCAGGTGGGGTCATAAAAGATGGAAATTTGCTGTTTACGTGAATAACTTGGTGCTACTTTAATTTCTCCTGCTGTTAAAAATCTCTACTTTCATGCAGCAAGTGAAACCTCCTCTGTCTCCTGTTATTGGCAGTGTTGACAGAGGTTATAAATCTTTCTTCCCTGGGTTTCCATTTCTTCTTGCGGTGTCCATCTTTCTGTCCTCACGCTGTACATCATTCCAAACGCCCCCCGTCTCCCTGCTGCTTGTTGCTAATAAGATGTGCTTTCAGTGTTTTTCCTTTTTAAATGTGGCAAAACAGTTCCTTTTGCCGGAGAGTGGCTCACTGCTCAGTTTATGACCAGGAGACTCTGGTTTCTGGGAGCAGGAGGGCTCTGAGTGAGAGTGGGTGGGTTGGCGTGTTGAACTTTAGCAGCAGGTAACATTCTGGTTCGCAGAAAACTTTTTACTGGAGAGACACCTCCTTCTCTCTCGGGGTGGATTTCCCAGCTCGTCTTTTAATTTGCTCCGGTTAATCTCCATCTCTCGAGCTTTACTTCCTGCAAATTACCTCCGAGCTTCTCCCTGTCTGTTTCCCAATCTGTGCTGGTCTGTGCGTCTCTCGCTCTGCGCCCAGCCAGCCACAGGAATGCATCTCGAGGAACGCCTGGCGAGACGAGCTGGATCAAACGAGTTCAGAGCAGCTCCGGAGCCCGACTGTCTCTCACACTCTCCCATCCCTTCGCCTCCCTACTCTTCATCCCCCTCCCGTTCCTCCGTCCGGCCTCTCCATGTTTTCTCCCCGTCTCTCTCCCCCCCCCACCCTGTCTTTCAGGTCCCCCTGTTTCCTCCTTGCTTCCCTGCAAACCCTTTAGCTGCTCTTTTTCTCCTCTTCTCGCTCCTTTTTCTCCCCTCCTCTATTTCTCTGGCACGAAACTGAGACAAAGAGATCTTTTGAATGCCTCCGTGTGTAGGAGGTGGACCTCAAGGGAGGGGATCATGTGGATGTTTGCCCTGTGTGTGTTAGTCTCTCTTTATGAGCACATATTAGAGCCCTTTAGCCCAGAGCTTTAGCTACACGAGAAGGGAATACAGTTGGATGCAAAGCCACACACACACACACACCCACACACACCTTCTCCACATCCGACAGCCCACCGTGTCACGTTCTCCACCCTGTCTGTCAGTCACTCAGGCGGCTCTCATAATTGGCTTATAATGCCCTTGTTACCATTGAGGGGCTCTTTTGCCCCGGCCTCCCCCACCTCTGTCTGCTCGCCTGTTAGTAACTCTTCAAAATAGGCCGTCGAAGCAGTGGGGGGCGGTGGGTTCGTATCTGTGTTTGTTTGTGTGTGCATTCACGTGCCGTTGGAGGGGTGGGTGCTGAAGTGGGTCTCCCCCAGGGAGGGTCACTTGCAACAGGGGATGCACTCCCAGTTTTGTCTGGGGGACAATGGAGCGCCATGTCTGGGTGTGCGTGTGTGTTTGTAGACATCCGCAAAACCACTGTTTTTGATCTCCATGGCTTGCGTGTGTGTGTGTGTGTGTGTGTGTGTGTGTGTGTGTGTGTGTGTGTGCAATAATCAGTGTCTCATTTGTGCAGTCGACTGTTGACTCCAAGCAGATTCAAGGCCAAAGATGTTTGTCTCATCTGGAGTGGCGCCACATGCTGACTGGGCTGTTCTTCCAAATGTTGTTGACAGAATTCACAAATTTACAAAAATAACTAATTGCAGGATGACAAGTTGGTAAATATTTATATTGGGAGAATAGGTGATGTCCCACTGTGTGTAAGAGGAGTCGCTGTCAGCACAGGTATGAGTTGACGTTTTAAGCTGGCTTCAGTATCCGAATTTAGAAATCTTAAAGAGCAGGGTTTTTTTATTTATTAAGAAAAGAAGACATCAAACCAACCAGAAAAAACTGCAATGTAACTTTGATTAACCACATTTTGTAGGAAATTTGGTTTGATTTTTACGAGCCACCCAAAGATGAGATCACTGCCTTATTAGTAGAACAAAAATCACTTCATTGGAACCAGTTTGGCAAAAGTGGTTATAAAAGATATAAATCATCACATCCAGACAGACATGCAGTAAAGAACTCCAACATAAAAAAGGTAAATTAAAATCATAATTTTAAACTCCTTTTGTGTCTTTATTAAACATTAATGTGTAACAGAAAAGCAAATGTGAGATAGCCTTAAAGCGGGTGCCTTGCTGAATTGAAGTTATTGATCCTCTGCATCCAGTTGTCCAGGATTTGACTTTGTTTTATATGACTTCTCTTTTCTGCCTCTGCCCATTTCTGGTCCGATAAATCTATTTATTAGTCATTAAGAAGCATAGAAAAAAACTACTGGTGAATATTTCTGACAGTTCAATTGTGACGCTGAAGCCTATGTTTTATATTAGTTGAGTCGCTCACTTAGATTTAGGTATAACTGGTCAGACAATGCGCTTTGGAAAGGTCTGACTAATACATAAAATAAATATGCTGTTGGCCTCGGGTGAGATTTTCTTTTTTCCTGTCCTTTCTCAGTCTGTTTTCATGTCCTTAAATAATTACCGAGTGGCTCTTTAAATCACCTGCATTTTGAAATAAGGAAGTGGCATCCATTTTCTGATTGGCTGATGCAGCGGTCTGTGGGCGGGGCGTAGTCACTGTGACCGAGAAGGGAATAATCGCCGAGGCAGGCTGTCAGTTTCCACATCTCCCAAACGGCACAAAAATAGGAAAGTCTGTGTGGGTGAACGTGAAGACAGACGCTGGAGAGGAAATATTACTCGAGTGAAATGGAAGGGAGGGATGGGACTGCAGGACTGGATGAAAAGTGAGGAAATAAGGAGGCGTAAATAAGCCTTTTAAACGAGACAAGAAGCAGAGGATAGGTTAGCAGAAAAAAAAAATTGTCAAAGGAGATGTCACAAAGTGAAAAACTAGTCAGAAAATGTGTAACAAGGCAAGATGTGCATGTCTCAGCCGGAACGAGTGAGGACACAGGAGAGGAGGGGAGAAAGTGGTACATGTGACCCGGAAGGAGGAGGGAGGCGTCGAGGTGGGAGGAGAAGAGCGGCGTGTGTAAGCTGGAGAACAATAAGAGGCGTTGATGACGCGTCTCCAGGGGTATCTGCTTGGTGTGTTCCTCCTAATAGAAGCTAAAATAATTAATAACTTCCTCTGTCATTTGCCCGCATAATAACACCTGCAGCTCCGTCCGACGTGGCGAACACAGTCGCTGCGGAGTGACGAGCAGCCCGAAGCGCGCACATCCACGGTGACAAAGGCAGGGAGAGTCCTGCTGGAAAGCTTCTCACAGCCAGCGACTGCTTCAAGAGGCACCAGCATAAGAGAGTTGGGCGTGTGCAGACGGACACATAACGCTTCAGTTTGTGCATGGATGCTTCCTGTGGACCTTAGAACCATCTCTCCCTGACAAAGCCAATCACTAGTGCTGTTCTGTGTTGGCGATGTGTGTGTGTGTGTGTGTGTGTGTGTGTGTGTGTGTGTGTTCATAGCATGTGCGTGACATACGGAGGTTTATGGCCTGGAGGCAAGAGAGATAGAGCGTGAGGAGGAGGAGGAGAAAGAGGCAGAACCTCATATAAGGAGGGAGGGGAGGAGAACAAGGAGGACGATGCAGTCATTGAGATGTTGAAAAGCCAGCCGCAGGCAGGCTATGTGCTCTCTCTCTCTCTCTCTCTTTAGTTCTCCCCTCCTTTCTTTCTTACCCCACCCCCCTTCTTGTAAACCCAGAGAGCAGATAAAAGCCACCCTCGTCTTGAGGACAATACCGGCCATCACAGCTTTGCAGCAGTCGGAGTCGCCTACCTGCCACCTCTTGTCTTCGGGAGCTTGAAAGAGTGTTTCCGGCATGAGATTTATGTAAACGCTGCACACCGTCTGTCTACAAAGATGTTGCAGTGCTCCCACCCGAGCTTAGTGTGGCACTAAGCCCCTCCACCCCCCCACACACACACACAAGCAGCAATATCTGAGTATCGGAGCTCGATCCCACTTGCACAGAAACACACACTGTAGGTCTCACACTTTGAAGCAGAGCAGATCCAGATGACATGGCATTATAAGGTGAGCACTTCTACCTGCTGCAGAAAGAAACACGGTTCTGTTGTCATTTAGTCTCCTCTGACCTTTCCACTTTACTGTGCGGTACGCACAAAATATTCTGCTGCAGTTAGAAGTTTACAGGGCCGCCTTTTATTCCAATATCTGAATCTAGAACAATTTTATGGCTCTGTTCCACTACACATCTGAAAACTACCATGGCAACCCATTTGTTGCCACCCATTCATTGGAGCGACTGTGGTAGGAGTTCATCCCATAATCGGTGGGTTGCTGGTTTGATCCGCTGCTCTGTCCGCCCTCTGTCGTTGTGTCCTTGGGCAAAACACTTCACACGCCTTGCCTGCTGGTGGTCAGAGGACTCGGTGGCGCCCGTGGACGGCAGCCTCGCCTCTCTGTCAGACAGCCCCAGGGGGACTGTGGCTACAATCAAGTAGCTCAGCGGTCGATCAAAAGATATGCGTTGTAACTGAGTGTGTAAAACTGATTTCATGTCGCAAAGAAGGGGCTGGGAGTTTTACAATAATTAAAATGTTAACAATGGAAGAAAAAGATTTTGACTAAATTTCAGTCTTCTTTTGAAAAGAAGCAGCATCAATAAGATCAACGTACTGATATTGAGAAGTTTCATTTCTTAAGTGTCTGGTGTATCTAATTAGATTCATTTACATGAGGTGCAATGTTCAAACTAATCACCTGAAATTAATTGTACACCTTTTTTGACAAACGCACAGGATATGTTGCCTTTATGTCCAACATGCTGCGCCATTAGAGTCCCAACACTGTGTCAGAAGCAAGTAGTGTGTTACTGTACAGAAATAACATCAACATTGTTTCCAGATTGGAAGTGGTCATTAATAGAATAATAGATGCTGTTCTCGGTGTAAAAGTTTCACCTTCAGCAGGTGTTTATATTCTCACAGCCTTCTTATACATAAATACACATCCTTCCTTTTTAGTGCGCACTGGAGGAGACCACAGTGATTCCTTGAAGTGTTATTGAATTTGGGCTTTCACCTCGTGTTGCTGTTTACCGTGTGTTGTTTCCAGCCACCTCTGCTCCCGTTCTTCAGCTTCAACCCAATCAGAGTACAGTTAAGAAGCGGCACCATGTGTGAGGTTTATGCTGTTTGGTGTCGGGTGCGTGCGGCATGTTGAAGTCTGCTGTGGTGAAAATGTGTGTAACCTATACAAATATATAGATATATAATATATATATGTGTGTGTGTGTGTGTGTCACATTAGCAGCTGTATTTTGCTGGAAGTCATTTATATGGTAATGATGTCATTTACCTCTGAAATGCATCTTCCTCAACTCTGCCAAATAGGGCTTATCCATACTGGCACAGCTTTGCGAGTGTGTGTGTGTGTGTGTGTGTGTGTGTGCGCGTGTGTGTGTGTGCGCGTGTGCGTGTGGGTTTGGAGAGATGGTGTAGGCCTGCAGCACCTGTAATATATTAAGATGAATTGTATCTGCTCCATTTGTTTGTTTGTGTGGACCCATCTGTATATGTGTGAGTGTGTGTGTGCATGTGTGTGTGTGTGTGCGTGTGTGTGTGTGTGCACATAGCGGTTTGTTTACCTCATGTTGATAAGAATGTGAAATTGCCACATTTGGAGGGAATGCTGCAGCTATTTGTCCAGAGCGACTGAAGCCCAACCTTCACAAACACTTACGTTTGTATCAAGCAACATGCAGGGCTCATGGATTACATCACCTTCACTGGGAAATGGCATCAGATTCCTCATACATGCATGTTTCTTTGTACTCGAGGAGTTGCATGAACTCGAGTTGCTCCGAGTTAACAGGAAATGTTCCTCTTGAGGGGAGGGGTTGACTTGATGAGCCGCTCTGCAGCCCTCACCTTCACTAGCTCGCCAGCCCACCAAGCCTCCAAACCTGCGTGTGTGTTTGTTCAGGCTGCTGGCCTCTTGCTGGTCTCCACAGGCCAGGAATAACCACACAGAGCCTCTCACTATGGCGATGACTATCATTAACATGCTGATTACAGCTCTGAGCATCTTAAAATAACACTTACGCACCGGGGTAGTGGATCAATACTTGCATGCTGGGGTAATGAGGGGTCTGCCTGCCCTGCACAGATGAGATGATGTTTTACCCAGGGGTGAGATGGGTAGACGGATGAATAGAGATGTAGTGAGAGGATAGCCACTGGGAATAGAAGCAGCACCCACTCAGGAAGGCTTGGATGACTTTAAAGAGAGTGGCAAGGAGTTTAGGAGAGAAAAATCGTTTAGAACAGAAGAAAAGAGTTTTTAGTGTGTGAGAGTGGAAAAGAAAATCAAAATCCTGAACTGCATTTAATAGTGCAATTGGTTACAATTCTGTTCAGCAGCAAGTATATTTACTGTCTGATTATTGAGCCGTGGTTTCCACTACAACATAACTGTGCATAAACTACCACAGTGTCACAGTGAAAGGCTAAAATAATGTCTCATCAGTCCAGGTTGTGAGCCTGTTTAACAGAGGACCTGATGGTAGTCTAGTAGCTTTGGAGTGATGGCCGGTGTCCGGATACTTTCAACATCATTGTTGTTTTTCTTGCCGTGAGATATTTGCAAAAGGCACAATTTATTTTTTCTGTATTCAAGGGAAAAGTTTGATCCTACTTTCAGCCAGCTGACTGACCATGCACAGCAGCTGGTGGGGGATAAGAAGGCACACCAGAAAACTCACTCTATCACTTTTCAGTCATTGGAAGGACTGCAAGCCATAAAAGATGTGTGATGGTTCTGAAGTTCAGGTCAAAGAACATATTAGCTAAAGACTGCAACTAATACTCAAAATTTATACTATTTTGAAAATCAGTAAACAGACAGTTGTGGACAACGATGTTAATTTTGAAACTAAAACTACATGTTTGAAGATAAAGACAATGATTATTGCATCTGTGGAAAACTTTTAGAGTACGAACAAAACTTATAGAGATACACACATTTGGGACTTTTCTACCCTACAGATTCATTTTTATGACCATAAAATGGCAAGAACTCATCAAAATAATAATGAAAAAAAAGTATTAAACTTTGGTCAGTATAGACTCAGTCACGTGACTTGTGTAGCCATGCTTCCAGACAATGTGGCTGCTCCTTTGTTTTCTTAGTGTTTACACTGTTGGCAGATATGAGAAGTAATGTCTTCTGGAGGTTTCCGATGACATTAGCTTTGACAAATAGACGAATCTGTCTACCCTCGAACCCTTTCTCTCATGTGACGCATTAAGCACTTTCAGGTAATGTTTAGGTGCCTCGCAGTCTAACATCACCTGTTAGCAGATCTCTGTCTGAATCGTCGCTGCTCCTGCACCATGTCGAAATAGAAAAAAAAAACAAATGACACCTCCTCCTCCACATTACGAAGGACATAAATTATCTCCGTCTTACTCATTTACCATGTGTGCTTGTTTGTGTACTTGTGCTCTCACTTGGATCTTGCATGCAGACACTGGATTGAACTTTGTTCCTTCCAGATCTAGTGGAGATGTGCGTTTACTGTGTAAATACATGTGCACACACATTCAGAGAATCACAGCAACGAGGGGGGGGGGGGACCAGCAGTCTACTACTGCGTGACCTAGATATGCACACAGTGAAATGATAGAGAAGAGCGAGTGAAGACAAGCAGGAAGAGGGGACAGGAATGACGTTGTTTCATTTAAACAACATCCTGCTGGTGTTTAACCAGAGACATGTCAACATTGTAACGGTAATGGGTTTCTTTATTGGCAAGAAATACTAAACCCATCAATGAAACACATCTCTATTACAGACCATGCTTCTTTTTTGTTATTTGTCCTCAGAAAGATTAGGACAGCACAAAATAAATTACAGTATTTTACCTGAAACACCAAGAAATCTGACATGCATATGAACTTGTTGCAGATTAATCTGCAGCTTTCTTAATTGACTTTAAATGTCAAATAAACTCAATAAGTTATCAACGGAAAGCTCATTTATTTTAGTAATTCAATGCAAAACCTAAAACATATTTATAGGTTCAAAAAATTTGACCTTTAAATTGGCAGCGGTGGTACATTTTGAATATGAAGTCTCAACAAAAGACAAAAAGATGACCACGGACTTGGACATAATGACTCAGGTTCTGGGGCTGTGCTCTCTTGTGGCCAATGATCTGCATAACTAGAAGGACATCTGGATCGCACGCGGCTTCGTTACTCTCAGAAAGCCTCAGCATGTCCTCTGGTCAACACGTACACACTCGCACACAAGCATCCACACTGGGCCTTAACACGCACGCATCCACCCTGATGTGTGTGAGCAGCCAGTGAGATTCGGCCATCGCTGCCAAGTAGCCATCAGGGCCTTGCTGCTCGCTGCCACAGTGATCTGTTACCATAGCAGCCTGTCTGCCTCTCTGTAGTCTCTGCACTCTCACTCTTCCCCCCTCGGCTCTGAAGCAAGGCTGCAGAGAGTGAAAATGAAGGGGGGGAAGCTGGGAAGGAGTGCTGTCATTCCTGCCATGAGAGCATCCATAAATCTGTGTGCGTGTGTGTGTGTGTGTGTGTGTGTGTGTGTGTGTGTGTGTGTGTGTGTGTGGTGTGTGTGTGTGTGTGTGTGTGTGTGTGTGTGCGTGTGTGTGTGTGTGCGCGTGTGTGTGCGTGTGCGTGCGCACCAGTCTGCCCTCGTGACTGGCTCTAACGGAGGCAGAAGTCGACTTGATTCAGCCAATCGCATTCTCACGTAACTGAGCCAATCGGAGAAGCTCTAGCTAAGCAGTCAGATACTGAAAAACTTGATGTTAGCATGTTTGAAACGATCCACTTGATATAAAGAAAGAACATTAAAATCCATAATTTTCCCCCTTTTTCTTCCTTATAGCTCTTGTCTTTCCTTTGCTTTGGAGTCTCTCAGGTCTCTGATGTTCTTTGTTGCTCGCATTGATTGTCATTGTCACTCTTCTGTTGTGTCCGCAGCGGACAGGTGTCGGATGTAGTCTGTCCCGTCTTGTCCTCCTGCACATGTACACACTGAAACCTGCATATAAACTCAAACACAGCTGCTGGACCCCTCCTGTTGACCATCTGGCCAAGAAATGAGGAGCACGACCCCTCCCTTCCTCACCACTCGCTTCATCCAATGTCAGAACGGTAGCTCTAAAATAATAGAAAATGGCAACGTTTTTGCTTGGATGTACTCAGATGTTTGAAAACTGATTATTCTTTGAAAACTAATATCTGTTTTAAACAGCGTTTATAATAAATACGTCTTGTGAATTCGTTTGTTTAGCCAAATGTTTGTGTCGGGAGATGCTAACAAAGTGACGAGTTAGTACAGCTGTACTTCAGTTAAAACATTGTGTTACAGACAGTAATAACAATACTAGTTTTATTATACAGTCAAGCCATTGCACTTGACAATTTTCATTTTGACTGCTTTCTTGGAGAAGATACTTTGAGTTGTGGGCTGAAAATTTTTGCTGTAAAAAAATGTATCTTACAGATTTGTAGCAGTTGTTGCATTTTTGTAAACCTTAAATATGTAAACACAAACAACATATTCAAATGTAGATTTTATGTTTTATAGTAACAAAGCTGCCCAAACCAACTTGGTCCATGTGGAGAGTAAAATTTCTTTTTGACCTAATAACTGGTTAATTCAGCTTTGGTGGCAGCAAATCTTTTGTTGATGAATTCCTGTCCACTTTTCTTTTAATTCAGCTACATTGGTTGGTTTTCTTTGCATGACAGACCTGTCTAAAGTCACGCAACAACATCTCAATTAGATCTAGGTACCTGCTTTATGCCTTTCAAGACCTTGATTGTTTATTTTTTGAGCCACTCACAGTTGAGCTTGCTGATCATTGACCTGCTTCATAATCAAATGGTTCTTCTGCTTAAAATGTCAAACTGGCAGGCAAACATTGTCTGATGGACTGAAGAATTTGCAAAGCGGCCTTTCACCTTGATACTATCACCAGAACCTTTGACTCACTTCATGGTGTTCTTTTTCTAAAATGCCATAAGCTTAAAGATGCAAACATCAGTTGATAGAATATTATTCCAAAAGTCTTGAGGACATCAAGCACATTAAAGCTTTCTGTTGGTTTGGTCAGCAGTGGTTTTGGATTATGATCACAGCCATGGACACCATTTTTTCCTAGTATCTTAGTATCCTAGTATCTTATTGTTTTCTGAGCACTGGCCTTCAGTGAGATAGTGTTGCCGACAGTATTTTAGACATTGTCATGGATTCCTCTGTGACCTCCTGGAGGACTACAGAGCAGTGAGAGCGAGAGCAGTGAGAGCGAGAGAAGCAGCAAGCTAACATTTGACCCCACTCCTTCTTTTATGATGACGTTTTGAAAATTTGACTCAGAAAATGTTTTATCGGAGTGAGTGTTTCACCTTTGCATATTCGCCTGGATAGGATAAACATGTCTTTTGTGAAAACATTGGCATATTATCGCAAACTTTAACCTTTAACAATGGCAATACCTTTAAAAACATTCTAAAAAAAATACCCTCCACTTGCACTTTGTTGTTTGCCATTCTTGCTTTCTTATTTTCCTCTAATTTCACATAGAGGCTTTAAGTTCATGTTTGGGGAATAAAAATACAATTTTGAGCCATTTTCTGTGCTTTTCTGTGAATGAACATAATAGTGAGGGTTAAAGGTTAAAGAAAAAAGGTTAGTGATTACTTACAACCCCTGTTCAGAATAATATCATCTGAACTGTCCCTTTCTTTACGGCTTATATTGTTTTGTTGTTGTTGTGTTTTTGTAGCATCAGTAACTCAGCATGAAACCACATTTTCTAATTTCAGCTTTAAATGTTAAAAGGAAAGAAAAGAATGAAGCAATTTCCCTAATTATGCAGTTTAGACCTTCCTTCTTGCTTTCTCTGCCTCTTTGGCGTTCGGTTGAGTTTGTAGCCGCTAAATGAGGGAGGGAAGGCAGGAGAGAGAGCAGTGAGAGCGAGAGCAAAGAGAGGGGGTGGATCTGCTCAAGACCAGTCTCCACTCCCACACACCCTCTCACATTTCCTCCCCCGCCCCTCCAGCTCCTCCTCCTCCCAGCGTGATGGTGCAGCTCCAGAAACAGGAAGGAGCTGCTGCAGCTCTATAAATAGAGAAGCTGCTCAGCCAGGAACCGCACACAAACACACACACACACACACACACACACACACACACACACACACACACACACACACACACACACACACACACACACAGTTTCCCCTTCTTTCATCCCCTCATTTTCTCTCTCCTCGTCCTCTTTCTTACTTTATCGCACACGCAGACAGATGCTCGTTCAGACCGGCACGAGCACGCGCTGTCCACGACCCACTGGAGATAATTAGTCGTGCTTTAAACGCAAGTGGTTGGTTTGTAAGAGCGACTGGTAGCACACTCCGCTCCTCGTCCTTCCCTGTGTTTCCGTTTCTCTTCCTCCTCTCCTTTCCCCCTCCCCTCCAAACACAAACATATTAAAGTTATTGAGTCAAGGGGTCGGCGATGGATGGAGGAGGAGGTGTTGGGGGTGGGGGGGGCAGTGATGGTCCTCTCTCCACTAGCTTTTTTTTTATGTCAGGTCAGCAGGTTTAAAACTGCTGATGACAGACGGACACGCTCTTCTTTCTCTTTCTGCCCGCGCGCACGCACACCAACACGGTGTTAAAATACCCAACAAAGACTGTTTATTTGTGTGTGTTTGATTCAATAAGCGTGGAGATCGTTTTCCAAGTTCTTGTATACATTGGCGTCGGCTCCTCGAAGCGCATTGCAAACACCACTTGCATATAGTTTTTTTTATTGCTTTTGTGTCTGTAAGCTAAAACACCAAATAAATGGTGAAATATAATGTAAAGGATCATTGTTCTCTGATTAGATCACTGTGTGTGTGTGTGTGTGTGGGTGTGTGTGTGTTCAAATCAGGCGTGTACAGGCCCCTTGTGTACAGGAGGCAGACTGGCAGGCGCTTTCTCACATGTACGTACACCCTTCTCTGGGACGGCAGCCAAATGTTTCTTTGTTTGCACCTTCCTCTTGTCACTCTGGAGTTTTCTGTCCTTCACTCAAGCAGACGCTTTGTTTTGTGTGTTCTTTCCACTCACACACTGCTCAGTTTTACAGGGATCTGGAGGCAGGGGAAAGCCGGAAATGCATACATAGACGGAAAAAGAAAAAAAGAAAAAAAGTTGATATTCAGGAAGTGTTACTTTGTAACCCAACAATAATAATAATTACTGTAATGTGAGGATGTGATTAAGTAAATGACTGTGGGTATGCTGTCTTTGATAAGATGCACAAACCCAACTTTTCAACTTGAAACTTTCTTACTTTTCTTGAATTTTGAAGTCAGTTGATTTGCTTAATGTTTATATGTTTGGTATCACTAGTGGCCTTTATTCATGGTAGCCAGACAAGAAGACACTCAGCAAGCCTCCCAAGGTCAGGAATCGAACCCCAGGTGACTTCTCGCCTCTATATTTGGAGCACCTGCTCTAATTGTACCAGAATCAAATGGCAGTGAGTCCTGGTGAATCCTTGAAGGGGCTTTAAGTTTGTTTGAGTCAGGATCGTCAACACATGCAATTTATTGGCACTCCGTTGAAGGAATGATTATTTGTTCTAGTCAACAGAGGCAGTCATCAGTGATTTCAAATAAAAATAATAAACCATAAAACAAACCAGTTAAAGATCTGCTGTGCTGAATGTGGTGGCATCTAGTGGTGTGAATTGCACATTGCAACCAAATCAATAAGATTTCCTCGCCAGAACCACAAGGCCTGTTCTGGTGCTCAGCAGGTTCTTGTGTTTTGGACTTTGGTCAGAAGCCAGAGTCCCCAGAGAGAACAAACGTATGAGAAGGGTTTTCTAACTCGATGCAGAGAGGCACCTTTCAGGACCGAATCTGATCACAGGTCAGCCATTCATAATAACAGTTTGTCTAGTTGAACTGAACATTGATATTGTCCGAAATTCAGGGAACATCAGAATCAGGATTAAATATCAAGCCAAGATGTTTCTACTATGGAATCCGAAACCAGTTTGTTTATAAAACCAGTAAGTGTGAGAACTTGAAAAGGCAGAACTGCAGCTGAGTCTTACAAACACGGGATGTTCTCTGTATTAAACATCTCCCCGCTTCAGTCCGCCTGATTCGACTGGTTTGGTCTGTTTTGCCTTTACGATTGCATCAGGAGATGATTCAGTCATTTCAGTCAGGAGTGTTGAAGCAGAGGTGCATCCGACTTCACCAGGCGGGTTAGTTTGTGAGGGCCTGGATTTGGAAGCACTGTTTTAGAGCAGTTTTTCACTTTGTCTTGAAGACGAAAGTTTGTTGTTTGTTTTTTATTTTCTTTATTTAACCAGGTGAATCCCGTTGAGATCTAGATCTCATTTTCAGAAGTCTGCAATACACAGCAACCTGGTTACAAAATAAAACCAATTTAAACTATGTATCAGGTTTTTTTTTATCAATTAATGGTTGTATTATTTTTCATACTGAAGCTTTGAAGACCCCAGCTTCACTCAGCCAGTTAAACTGATTCAGAATCTGCTCCAGTTTCCTCACCAGAACCACAGGTGGTCTTTAATACACACCAAATGCAGACTGTGTGTATGTGTGTGGACTGTTTGCATGAAAGCCCTCATCATCCCTGGTCTCAGTGATTTGCTCAAGGGCACTTGAGCAGGATGGGTATCTGCTGACGTAGTATCCTTGAGGTAAAGGACAAGCTCCTGATAGTACAGCTGTTTTTTTTGTTCTTCCTTTTCCAGTCAGACTCCATGTGAGATCACATCGTCACGTATCCAAAAGACTTTGTCGGAGAGTTTATTGCAAACAGTATTTTAAAAACAATATCAGATTCTTTGGACAACCTAAAATAAGCTATTAGTTCTCAAAACCTCACTGGACTGACATTCTGCTGAAACTGTGTGAAAATCTTAACATTGAGTTTCAGCTCTGTTTTTTTTACCCCAAGCTTCACATGATGTTCACTTAACGCTCTCCAGGCAGATGTTGCAGATTTGCAACAACTAAATGCTACTTAGCTAGTCTTTGCAAGTGATTTGAGCCTGAGAGGGTTAACACAAAAAAAGAGAAAAAAAATCAGTTTTAAACCATAATGCAAGCTCGGAAAAAAAACTTCTGCACTTCGGCATCTCAGGACACGTCATGGGTGTCAGAATTTGGTTATGAACTTGAACTTTGAGCTTCTTCATCTCCACCAGTCACTGACATGGCAGGGAGCACATTTACTTAATACAAACCTGTTTGATCTAATTGACTCATTTTATGGCCCACTGGGCCAAACCAGAAACCAATAATGCGTTTTGTCCATGCTGGCCCACACCAGGAAGATCTAACCAAAATTTAAATTATGACTGATGTGTGTATTTGCCTGCTTGTGATTGAGAATATTCTTATTTTTGTCAGATAAAATTGTAAAGATTCTCATTCATTTTTCTCTTAGTTCATTGAAAATGAAAAAAAGGAAATAGTTGTTTTGTTTTGGGAACATTAAAGTCAAAACTTGCCAGTGCAGAGTTGGCTCTCTTCGAAGGCATTTATTTTCAAAACTATTACATATGAGTATATGATTTGCATTTAAATACACACATTTTGCCTATCAGAGGTGAACAATCATTAGTTTGTATTAGGAGCAGAGCTGATGTCACTTTGTGAGTTGCTTAAAAGAAGAAAATACAAAATTATTACAAAGTTAAAATTTTAAACTGGGTTTGTCTTATTTTAATAAGTAAACACAGCCAGCACCATAAAAATGTATGTACTTACCTTGAATCAAATACTTTCAAATGCCTTGCCTCATTTTCAGATCTAGCATGCTCCAGGTGTTGGAAACTTTAATGGATAAACAGAGCTGCTTTGCTCTACTCCATTCCACCTTCCTGTTATCTGATGAAAGTCTTGCTCTCTCCTGTTCTCGCAAAAGTTTCTTATACATCTGTAAGAATACTAATTCTGTACTGTTAATTTAAAAGAACCAGTGGAAAACTTAAGTTGTTTTTAGTGTGGGTAAAAAATCAAATTGGTGTCATCAATATATACCCATATTTTGCCTAATAAACCCAATAAAGTGAGGTCTTTAACTCAACTCTTGTAGAATATGTTGGATCATGTTCTGGGTTTTTGCCTTGTTATTTTGTCTCCTACTGTCTGGACTGTCTGTTGTGCATTTTTGATTCATTTCAGGAATAACTTTTCTCTCCACGTTGTGTTTACATGGCGATGTTTGATAATTTTTTTTTAAAAGGGATTTCGTCTTTAAGAAACCTGCAGCTTTGGTTTGCAGGACAGACGGCTGATAAAAACCTTAAGATCAGAAAATGAATAGTTCTTGCATTCCTCTGTGATTGATTGTAACCGGGTCGCAACTTCAGAATATAGCGAGAAGAAACGGTGAAAGTAAGAAGAAGAAGAAATTAAAAGTATTAGTAGTTCAGCAAAAGTTATCACCGTAACTTCTGCTAATCTCTTGAAAATTTTGTTCAGAAATGTTTGATATGTTTTCAGTAGGCCGGTGTCATACTTACTGCATGTCCAACGCCTTCAGCCACGAGGGATGGTTCTGCAGCATCTTCATAGCCAGCTGCACTTTGACAACTTTGCAGAACCGTCCAAATGTGCAAGTTTGAGCTGCAGCAGTTTCTGGTTGTGGTTGTTGTCAGCTTCAGTAAACCGTTTGTGTCTTTAGGGTTTTCCTGTTCAATTCAGGCGATTTTGTATTTTCTAATCAATCCATTCAGGACCTTTAAAAAAAAAAAGAAAAACAGCAACATTTCTTACGTTTAGCCTCTGTAGCGTTGCTCAGCTGTGCTGCCTTAAGTTTTTTTGCCTTTTATTATTGGGGGGTCCTGAGTGCAAATGACATGAACTGTAGTTTTTTAAAAACTTTTCATCGGCTGATGAACAGCCTGTTTGAGTGCAATAATTTGCATCCCCAATTTGTTTGGTCTCTTGCTTCTGTTTTTCACTTCTCTCGCTCTTTTGATTGTTTTTAATTAAAACATCCTTTTAATGTTGCGTTTTGTGTTGGATGTGACGCTCAACCTGCTGGAGGGAGCAATGCAAAGGCAGCAGGGGAAGAGAAGGCGGGGTGTTGTGAGCGAGCGAGGGAAAGAGGAGAGGGAGAAGAAGGGAGGATGCAGCGCACAAAGCAGCAGAGCAGCAGGTTGCTATAACAACAGCACCTTGGTGCCTCCATCTCTCTGCTCTTCCTCTCTGATCACCCTCTCATCGTTTGCTCCCCGCTGTCATTTGGCGCGATATGCCTCTCCATCAAGCCACCTATCCCACTCCTTCCTCCCCCCGCTCTCCTCAAAACTCCCCATCTCCTCTGCTTCATCTTCATGTTCTGGTTGCTCCCTCGCTCAGAGCGAGGGGAAAGGAAAAATAAAAAAATAAAAGCACAGAAAGACAGACCATCTGCCGGCAAATAAATCCCCTCTTCCTGTTTCTGTCGGCTTCACCTTTGTTTCCGCGTGTCGCTGTCGTTTGCCGCGTGTCGCGGTTAGCAGGCAGAGGAGCAGTCACCAGGTGTTTGTGTCAGAGAAAACGCGCAAGAGAGAAAATAAGCGGCGATCGCTCCTGTCTTTGCTCTTTTACATCCTCTTGTCCTTTTTGCCGTCAAGCTCTTTTCCTCTGTTTCTCTCCACTAATGCTCTCCAAAGCAAACTTCTTCCCAGCTCTTTGTCTCTGAATCAAAGTCCTGTTCTGGCAATGAACTATTAAGCAAATACAAATATTGTCGCTACCCGTGCGCAGGGCATGACAGGTGTTTTCCAGTTGTTTTTAGAGGTGTAATTAGGTAGCTAATTGCACTGAAAGAAATGAATGATTAATTAGTGAGTTATTTGAAGGTATTTATTGTAGTTGCTCGCAGTTTTGTCATTCATTCTGTCATGTTTCCTCTGGCTGTGTCACACTGTCTCGCACAGACAAAACCACAATCCCTTTCCGTCAATGCAGTCTACACTACATCAGCAAGGTTAAATGGATAATGTTGTTTTGTTGGTGTGTGTGTGTGTGTGTGTGTGTGTGTGTGTGTGTGTGCATGCATCAGTGTGGGAGTGTGTGCCGCGGTTCACACCACCTGGATAATTGTGGGAGTTTTTATAGGTGGGCTTTGAACGGCGAGCCTGTTATTATCAATGTGACTCACTGGCATTTAGGGAAAACCTGAAACACACACGCGCTCACACACACTTTTGTTCAGAAGACTTGAATTATTTAAACCCATTGATTACAGGACCACACATAAAGCAGGAGAAGGAATGGTGTTGGTAGGTGTTCTGGGTTTTTCTGTGGAGGAATCCAAACCTGAAATCCATACACGTCCACAGCTCAGTCTTATTTTATACATTTATATTAATTTTTTTTCAGCACAGAGTATATGGCCATGGCACAAATTACCAGTGTAGGGAGGGGGGCTGACCCAACTAATGAAGGCTGAGACCCCTGAAAAAGAGGTAGAAATAACATATTTTATGGTATTTTATGCAGGCATTTACACTGAAAGCATCAAAAATAAGTGTGGAAGAGTCTTGCATTTCAGACAACTATAAGATTTCCAACTCTTGGTTTTTGTCCTCCTGAGTATCATTATGCCATAATGCAAAGTCAATTTGAGGGTTAATGCTAACCTTTCTAACATGTTTCTTAATACCTTGCTTATTCATCCCCTTTACATTTTAATGATTAGAAAAGTAAGACTCTCACATACACGGGCGCTCTGTGTGATCGCCATCAAAAAATAGAATATGATATTCAGCAGACAGGGACATATTTACAACAAAAGAAAATATTACTGCACATTCAGTAAAATTATTTGACATTAACTCTTATGCAAACTGTTTTCTTGTGTACCATTTTGTCAACCAGAGAAGTGACTTTTTTTTGTAATTCTCGATGTTTATAAATGAGGGCAAACTTTTCCCTGATTTATTGGTTTTGTCCTAATTAGGGAAGATAAAATATTGTCATATTGTAGTTGATCACATTATTGTTCTACAATTGAAAGAACCCTGTGCCTTTAAAAGTTGACATTAAGACTTTTGCTTATCATCGACATCAGGTTTGAAATTTTAGTATGGTGGCAACCCTGAACTCAGTTTAGCACAGCCTTCCCTGAGTTTACCAGGCAAATGGTTGCTGAACAATCTTTACTCTACCAAAGGGAAAAGGGAAACATATGCCAGGATTAAATTGTTTTCTACAGACCTCATTTATTTGTTCTGGATTGTGTAGGTGCCAAATCAATGAAAGGAGACTTCTAAGTACACAGAAGATAAGTCAGTTGTTATTTTTTTTCCTGTCTGCATTAGCCTGAATTTATATTATACAAACTATATATATATATATATATATATATATATATATATATATATATATATATATATATATATATATATATATATATATATATATATATATATATATATATAATCTTTATCATTCTTGCTGTGTATTTCACTTCATGGCTCACAGACTGCAGTTTTTCCTGTCAATACTAACAGCGTTTATCATTTCATAATGATAATTAGGCTAACTGCCAATCAATGTGCAGAACATGAGAAGGAAACCACCTCCAGCACCTCTGCACCCGTCTTGCGCTCTCATTTACTTTCAGAAAATCCAGGAAAAAGATGGGGGGGGGTTTTCTGGTGTGTGTTTCTGTTAGCTTGAATGGGTCCACCTCCAGGTCAGAATACAATCTGAATATATTTCACCTGCTGTTCTGTCTGAATAACAAAGAGCTAAGAGTGCACTTACACGCGTATCAGAAGAGCTTCCTGTGTCCCTCTGTGTGTGTTTTTGACTCTTTCACATGTGACAGCTGAGGCTGTGGATGTTGCAAAATATTTCCCTGCTTCTGAGTGCCTTTGTTTTACAGCTGCCTGTTTCAAATGTAGATGAGCATGATGGATACGACTTCTGAGTGGCTATTATGAATGTGAACATGTTTGTGGGATTCGGCTTTAATCTTTGTGCGTGTGCATGTGTGCGCGTGTGTGTCTGTCTGCTGGGGTTAAAAGGAGCAATGACGTTTCAGCAGAAGGGGAAAATTTGTGGCCTGTTTTTCCTGCTTATCACATAGTTATTACTTTTACCGTTGTGCTATTGATCCATTTAAAATATGCAAAACATTGTAAATGTTAGTGGAGAATCTGTGTGTGACATTTAAGATCTGCAAAGCATCAGCTGGATACAATATTTTAGTCTCCATAGCGCCCCCTGCTATAGACCTCAGTGTCCTCAGCAGGTGGCTTGGTCTCACCGGTCCTGTAAAAACTGACAAACAGCTAAACAGTGTTATTGTATTTACTTTAGATTCATAGGTCTCAAAGTGTCTGTCCAGCTACTGTGTAAAAAAATTAAATGTATTTTTTTCCCCATCTCTTTAATAATAATAAAAAATGCTTCTGGCTAAGCGTAGTGGGGTTTTTTTTCCAAAGGTTTTTATGGCAATTGTTGCCTTTATGCACCAGAACAGGAAGAAATGCAGAAAGAGAACCGAAAGACATGCAGCAAAAGGCCTGATGCTGGGAATTGAACCTGGGACTCTGGCCTCTGTGGTGCGTCTGGACTACCACTGAACCACATGGACCCTGATTCTAAATCTGCTGCTTTGTCACAGAAACAACTTATTTCTAGTTTCCTTTATGACATTTTCTGCTGGACAAACATCAGCAAAGCCTTGAATGCATTGCTGGTGATACTGGTATTGTGTATAGTGATAATGAAACTAGTGATATGTTGTGCAGGATGGAAAACAGTCAGAAGAATGAAAGTGAGGAAATGTTTCTACAACCGATTGTCATCCTAATGTAATACCTTAATGTTTTTTTTAACATTGTTTAGCCCTAACAGAAATTAAACAAGACTTTATCTTGAGAGAAATTAGAAACAGAGGCACGTTTATTTGCTGCCAACACTTTTTTTTTTTTTTTGCATTCATGCAGTAAATTTACTGATAAAGAGGCCTGAGCAAGTATTTAGTGCACATACTCTACCAGTACAGAACATACTTTTAATAGGCCAACATTTCTGTTGAATACCTTTTTTTTTTTGTTGATCTAAGGTCCACATTATAAATCAGTAATATGTCATCAGTAGAGCTGTAAATACTCATCTCAATGACATTTATTATCAGTATTGAATCTCAGCGCTGCGATCAAAGCTAACGGGACTTTAACATTTGAAGGGTGTCTGTTCAGGGAGCAGATCGGCTGATAGAAGGCCAAAGTGGAAAGTTCTTTAAAACTTCTCATGTTGGCGTGAACCCTTTACTTTGTCTCCGCGTTCTCTTTTCATGTCTCGGATTTTGTTTACTGTTTGTCTGTGCCTCCTCTGCTCCCTCCTCCAGGTCTATGACAGTGATTACCTTAACCACCAGCCAGGGTTTGTTAGCACCCCGTTGTTATCTAGTCTGTGCTCCGGCTGAGGCAGTGAGACAGTGGAGCTGGAACGGTGCGGTGGCTGCCCACAGTAAGGCTAAGAGTGGGCTGCAGATTTCAGAGAGGGAGCGCTCATTTCCCTGTTGGCTGATGTTAATGTTGGGGAGAGCGCAGCTGTTGCTTTGATCCCTCCATTCTATTGAAAACAGGTCTTCCCGTTTTTAACTTGTGTTTCTGTACACATGCACGTCTCTGTGAAAAAGGCGCCAGTGTGGTTATTGGTTTATTTTTGCTTCTGATGACTATATGTTAGGAGAGAGCAGGTTGCTGCTTTTAATGATTTGTTCAGTCATTAGGCTCCTTGAGAGTCGTAAGTTTTGATTGTTGTTTCTCTGCGTTTCTTGCAGCTCCAGGAGACGGTGAAAAGGAAACTGGACAGCGCACGATCACCGCTGAACGGCGACCAGAACGGCATCTGTGATGGCGGCAGCTACTCGCCAAAGGGAAAACGGGTCCTAAAGGACAGCTCCGGCGGTTTAGACTCTCTAACGGGTCTCCCCAAGAACAATAATAACAATGTGCCACCCATTTCTCCTCTGCATCATCAATTGGACATTAAGCCTATACTGACTGGGCCAAACACGTCTACCGGCAACACTACAAACGGCAACGGCACCCATATGGGCAGGGCGTCCGACGACCTGGGGAAAAACGGCGGCAGCCACCTGCAGGACATGAAGCTGAACAGCTCCCTGGACTTGGAGGACAGTTTCAGCCTCCTGAAGGACCTGAAACAAGAGCCGCTGGACGACGGGGCAGGAATGGAGTCCAGCGAACCGCAGTCCCTGTCGAACCAGAACAAACTATTCTCTGACATCAACCTCAATGACCAGGAGTGGCAGGAGCTGATTGATGAGCTGGCCAACACCGTTCCAGAGGATGACATGCACGACCTCTTCAATGAGGACTTCGAGGAGAAGAAAGAGGCGGAGTTCGGCAGGCCAGCAAACAGTCAGGCCGAAGCCCCGCATGAAGCTGCTGGGAGTACAACACCTGGTGTCGGATCAACGGGATCCTTGCCCCCTCCTCCGCAGGGGGTCCCACAGGTTCCCATTGGTTCACCACAGGTCAGTGTCAAGACTGTCAACATGGCGACTTGTGCTCCTTTATCCTTAATCTTGTCCATATGAATGTGTGTATAGCTGCCTGTCGCGTGTGTTTCTGAATTGTCCAGTAATAAACTGCAGACCTGTTTCTTGTGCTATGACTGCTGGAGATGGGCACCAGCTTCCGGCGACTCTGCATAGATAAATGCAAATGGATAAGTGGATTTTGCTTCCACTTTGTGATTTTGCACAATTTTGTGTTGGATAATAATAATAATCCCCCCAGAAAACACTATCTGCCAAGGATATGCAGTCACTTCTGCAGCATTTCTGAAATCATGTTGACTGGATCCAGTGATTTGTACTCAGATCACTTTTAACCTGGAAGTAAATAAAATAAACTTAACATTCTTATATTAAAGTCATGTAATGTGAGATACAAATTACTCCTTCCTGTTAAATACATTCTTGCTTTGAAATATCTTTGGTTTAGTGCTCTTTGCAAAGTTCTCATTTTGCTACTGTGCACAATATCCAAAACTGATGAGCAGCAACATTTTTTTCTTAACATCACTACTGATGCGCCTACCATTTGGACCATAGCTTAATGCTGAAGATCAGCAAACGGCCAACACTGGCCATGTCTGTTGACGATCAATTAGCACGTGGCTTTATTAGCAGAAACTGAACACAACTTTCTCACCAAACTTTCATTTCTATTTAATGTGTGTTATTTAACTCATTAAATAGAACTGAAACTAACTAGGTGTTTATTTTAGTTTGGTAATTCAAACTAATGTTGAATTATCATTATATTAATGATGTTCAAAAAGATGATGCATTCTGAAATATGAAAACTACTATTTTAGTGGTACTGTTGATTTTCATGTATTTATTTTTCATTGACACTGAATTCATTCTGTTGTCCGGTGCTTCTGGCTGTCGTGTCACAGACTATGGTAAAGAAATGTTTGTGAAAAGACAACATGGTACAGATTAATTTCAAGAACAAGACTCCGAAAATGCATTTTTTTGTAATTTTGTATTAAGACTAAGTAAATCTAAATGCATACAAAACCAATGTCCCGTGAGATCATTTCTGCTGTGTCTGAAATAACTGCTTTGTTTCCTCCCCTCAGGTGCGACCGTCATCATCGGGGCCCCAGTTTGCGACCACCGCCAATGGGACCCCTCCCCAGCAACCCCTGCAGCAGTCTCCTGCTGTTGCTATGCCGTCAGGTTCACCGTTGCACAACTGCGTAGCTCGCTCACCTCAGACGCCAACCCAAGCTCAGACTCAAGCAGTCTCTAGGCCTGGGAATGGTTACATGATGAACCCAGGCCCAGTTAATCAGATGGGGTCAGGAGGGGGTCCAGGAGGCGGTGGCCCAGGTGGGACTGGCCCTGGAGGTCAGCCTGTGGGCCCAGTCACACCTGAACTTTCTCCAGCAGAGCAGCTAAAAGCAATAGCCCAGCAACATGCACACCACAGCAAGATGATGCAGCATAAGCAGCAGAAACAAACAGCTAACTGGTCACCAGTGGGTGCTCCAACCAGTCCCTACAATTCTGGTCCATTTAATCAAGACAAGCCCAACAGCCCCATGATGTATCCATCACAAGTCTTTAACACGCCACAAGGCCCTCTGGTGGCTGGGATGGCTTCGAACAATGGGCCGAAAGCCCCCATGAACAACTACCTCCCTCACAACCCCATGGGCATGATGGGACAGCAGCAGCCAAACAGCATAAACCAGAACGCTCTGTCCAAACAACAGACACAACAGCAGCAGCAAACAGCCGCCATGCTGTCCTACAACAACACAAAACCGCTCAGTCACTTCAGCGGCAGCGGCGTGGACCACATGGGTCAGAGGATGACTCCGCCCATGGCAGGGAACAGTCAAGTCAAGAACCCCATGATGCCGCCCTACATGGGCGGTGCCGGAGGAGGAGGTCAGGGGCCGGGGCAGACGCAGGGGCCGATCCCCGGACAGACGGCCCACCTGGGGGAGGAGCACAAGAGGATGCTGATGATGAAGCAGAAGGTGTTGAACCAGAACATGCCCTACAGCACCATGCAGCCTCATGGCCAGGTAAGGGAACTGCATCATCTTTATTGCCTTGTGATGCGGCTGAAGTGTGGGTGGTTCTGGATTTTTTTGGTTGTCTAAAAATTAAACAAAGCAACTTAGTTGTTCCCTGTTCATCTTTCCGTTTATCTGTCATGACAAGCTTTGTTTCTCTTTGTTTTCTCTTACCTACCTGTTCATTTATTTTTTTTGCACAACTCACTGATACTGAAACTTGAGTTTTTTTCTCTCAGCAACAAGTTCCACACCATGTATTTACCTACTGGAGACAAATTTGGTATTTTAGATTCTGAGCTATCAGACTCCAGATGTTATGGGAGTCAGGAACCACAGGGACATACAAATAACATTTGATACCTTATTTAAAAAAAAAAAAAAAAAAAGTTGGGCCAATGTATGTATAAGACTGCAGACAAATGATTAAAATGTTAATAAAATATCTGCATTGACATGGGTATAAGAAAAAGAAACCAGAGATCTAAAAAATGTTACTCCAGTCGTCTTTTTAGGGTAGACATTAGTGAATCGTAAGCTTTGGCTCTGATTTGAACTCAGAATGTTACAGGTTTAGTATTAAAAATACTTGATGTTCTTTGATTTTGGGAGTTGTTTCAGATTGCTCTTTTTACTAAAAAGTCTTCCAGAGATGCAGCCAGGGAAGTTAAATGGTGGTCGTTGCCCCAGCAACAAGCCAGAACCGGGAATAGGCATAGGAAAATGGCCTGTCGAGAGTGTATTGATGCCTCCGCAACACCAGCAGCCCTGATAGCCCCCCACCCCTTGTCCACACAAACCTCCGCACTCACACACCAAGCAAACACCAGAGCTAAACGGCTCCTTAGCTCATATCCCCAATCTGTCACAGCTGACTGATGGCTGAGATTGGACCACTAAGCCAAGCTAGCTGCTGTCATTACCCAAAGCCCACCTCGGGCAGTTTGTTTCCCAGCGCAGCCCCCTCTGAACGCTCCAGCAGCTCAGCCAGGTGTCAGGTGGTCCTAATAATGGTCCAAACAGTGTTGTTACGTTGGCGGTGAACTGTACCTTTTTTAAGCAACACATTCACTCTTTTTTTTTTGTTGTTTTGTTTCTGGTGCTGCATTTTATCCCAGACCTAATGGCTGCTGACTCTTATTAGAATTAGTGCAGGTAATGCCTGCTGTAACTGCTCAGCTCTTTTTCCTTCCTGTCTCTTGTCCTTGCTTCCTTGTGAGGATGAAATGTCTACAGTCACTTGGTCACCTCCTCCTCCTTCCCTTCTGGTGATCTCCAAGTCTCCTGTCCTGTCCCCCCTTCCTCTGTCTCTGCCAGAGACTCTCAGCACCAATAAAGCAGCAGATTTATTAATATAAGACCTTTGTGGCTGCAGCCTGGAGGCCTGTGTGTTTGTGTGCAAGTGCAACTCTGTGTATATGTATGTTGGGATGTTTCATAGATTTGGGAAGGTAGGTGAGTAGATTTATTTGCACTATTTGTGCAAGTGGAGGGGATTTGAAGACCTGGAAGAGAGAGAGGGAGCAGAAGGTGCATAAAGGAAATGCTGAAAGGAAAAGATTTATTGAAGAGTGAAGACGGAGCAAAAAGATGAGACACGACTGAGCAATGCAGTGTTTGAAATACAAACAAAAATTTTAAATGTATTTTGCCCAGTTTCAGAGTGAAATGTTTTAGTAAGTGAAATAAATTGCATCACTCTTCGTGACACCTTTAGATGAAAATACAAACCCCAGGATTTTAAAATGTTGAAAGTTGCAGTTCAAAAAAATATTCTCACCCCTTCAGCTTCTTTACATTGTGACGTCACAATCACAATCTTCAATGATTTTTAATTGGTTCTCATGTGATGGAGACAACACAGCGCACTTTGTAGAAGTGAAGTGGAAGAGCAATGACACAAGACCGTCAAACATTTTTAAAAATGATCATCATAAAAGTGTGGTGTGTAAACGTTTAAGAACCACCTCTTCATGCATTTACAGCTGCACGTTTTTATGAGTGTCTTTATGACGCTTAGTTTTCCACATCCAGATACTGAACGTTTTGCCAACTCTTCTTTGGAAAGTGGCTCAAGATCATTGAGATCAAAGACAATATCTGCTGAGATCCATTCCCAATTCTTTATACAGATTCAGAGTCGAATATGCTTCGATCCAAACCATCCAGTCGCAGTTTTAGCTCAGCGTTTAGGGTTGGTGTTGTGCTACAAGGCTCACCTCAACCTTGGCTTTCAAGTCTGGCAGCTTCCAGGGATCGTCTTATATTTAGCTCCATCTGTGTGTCCTGTCCCTTATGAAGAAAAGCACCCCCACAGGATAATTCTGCCACCACTGTGTTTCTGTGTTTCAAATTGGGAATGCTATTTACAGGGCGATGTGCTGTATGTGTGTATTTTGGATACTTGGCTTTTTATGTGAGTTTTATTCCCATGTGACCAAAGAAGAACCCCTTAGATTCTTCTTTGATCAATGCTAACCTTGTTTGGTCTGTCGGTTTTGGTGAACAGTCAGCTCTGCCTTACTCTTTACATTTACAGTTGAACAATATCCTGGTAGATCTTGAATCCCCAGTCGACTGATTTACAACATAACCCTTCTTTCGGATTCTCCAGAACTTTATCTCTGAACTTTCTGTGGCATTTATCTTCATTATGCTGCTTGTTCTCTAATTAAGCTGCACATGAAGTTACATTGACGGGTAACTCCAGATGGCAGTTGTTTGAGGTGGAGTTTATTTAGGGACATTGAAGTAAAAGGGGCTTTAAACAAATGCACTCCACACTTTTCAGATGTTTCTTTGTAAGAAAGTATGAAAGAATCCATCATTTTGCACTGAAATTAAACACATTTGAAGTTTGCGAGTGTAACGCAACAACATGGGTAAGAGTTAAAGGGGAATTAATGCTTTTACAGGACACTGTATGTTTATTTACAAGACTCTTTCTGAAATATGTTGTTGAGGTTTCCAAATGAGGATTGTATCAATTGGTAAAACTGTCTTCTTAAACAGTTTTAAAACTATCTCTCTGACCAGCAGGCAAAAAAAAAAAAAAACACGCCATAACATAATATGCTCAATGATCAATGATGTGTAAAATTCAGCTTTTAAATAAAGTGCATCTTTCAGAGTGGAAAATATAAACGCATCAACCAACAGCATATGCTTTGATGCACTGTCTGACTTTCATAAAAATCAAATGGAGGTTGGGGACACAAGCTTTGATACAAAGTAGGAATGATCTCAATATTCCTTTTTCTTTTTATTTTTTTTTTTTTTGTTGGATTCTGAACTGTTGGCTGTACCAAAGTACCTTTTTTCTCATTTATGGGTTATAGCCTTAAATAAAATCTGGATCAGTTAAAATTCAGAAAGAGCAGGCTCAACCTCAAAGAAAAGCAGGAAATCACGTTGGGCAGGAATGACCAAGTCGCTGCATTTCGAGTTTATGTGGCCATGTCAAAAAAATTATTGAAATAACTTCCAGTTATACAACTAGTACACCTGAATAAATACATTTCTAAGAACTTTCCGTGAAGCTTAAAAAAAAGGAACAAACTTGAACAATCTACACTTATTCTAACTTAAAAGGGCTAAATTCACACATGGATGTAATAATATCACATCAGCGTTCTGAAGGAGGTTTGCTCCTTGTAACCCTCAGACATTTAGTTTGACATTCTCCTTATTGTTGAAGTGGTAGTCAATGCCATAGTGAGACCAAAATTTCTGTCTGAGGCCTTGACAAAGAAGAATGAGGCAGTGTTTTAGTATAAAGATCGCAACAGCATCTGAAATCAGCTGCTTAACTCTGGAAAATAGGGAAAAATTTGAAACAACGGCTAACAAGCAAGTTCATTCACACAAGAAATGAAGCCGAGTCCCTAAAACCCCCAACGTGTCACCATCGGACCTAAAGCAGGCTCTCGATGCTGTTGAGGTAAAACTGCATGTCTGTGCAATCTGACAGAGGAAAGCTTTGAAGGATAGACTAAACTTTCTCAGAGGAACATAGATGTCAAACAGGACGTCTGGCATCATGTTTAGTGAACATGCGAGTCTGAAAATGAACTATTTGAGCAACAGAACACACAGCATGTTTGGCGTAAACCAAATACAGCTTTTTAGGAAAAGAACCAGTGACCAACTAGGATGCATGGAGGTGGAAGTGTCATGACGTGGGGAAGCGTTGCTGCTGGAGGACCTGGTCAGCTCACCTCCATGTCTATAGCAAAACAAGAAACGGTATTAGATACCATTGTGTGACCACATCCTAATGAAGAAGACTCCATGTTCTGGTAGAATTTGTTGGGTTTTGACTCAAATCTTTATTTAAATTCAGTTTTCTTCCTGTACAATTCTTGTGTTTAGGTGCAGTTTTTCTTGGTGCACCTTGTCTCCAGGTGGTGTTTAAAAATGTGCCCATGCCATCCTTTCCCTCTCTGTTTCCACATGCGTGTGTGTGTGTGTGTGTGTGTGTGTGTGTGTGTGTGTGTGTGTGTGTGTGTGTGTGTGTGTGTGTGTGTGTGTGTGTGTGTGTGTGTGTGTGTGTAGGCTAATCCTGTTAGCAGCTGCTCTGGGAAACTTTAGCCTCGCGCCTCCAAAGCTCGTTAGTCAAGCTTTAATTGTTGCTCCCTCGCTTTGCATATTGCCATGACGCTAATTTATGCCCGTTGTCGCGGTTACCGTCACCACGGTGGTGGATGTCTGAGAAAGCAGTGGGTGGGGCCGGAGGACGCCTCGTGCACGAGCCGGTGTGCGTCTGTCTGTGCGACACGGCGGTGGCGAGGCGGATGTGGCTTCTTGCACAAGCAGCTGTGCGAGGCTGGCAGTTTGCAGGCGGGTCTCTGGAGTCATCTGAGTGATGATTGGAGGAGAGTCGACTGACAGGTGCTGGCCTCGGTGGAGGGCCGACGGATTGAAGCGGGAGGTTTGACTCTGAATCGGCGTGTGCAGGAAACTGTGGCGCGTCGAAGTGCTGAGGAGCTCGTGCTGCTGCAAGGTGGTGGATTTCTTTTGGTTATAATACATTTTGTAAATCTTTCCTGAACCTTGTGACAAAAGAAGCGCAGACCAAGAGCCTCTTGAGTAATAAAATCAAAATCTCATCTCATGCTGTAAAAGTGAAATACAGGAGTTTTGCAGAATGCATTCCAGAAAATGGTCTCTTATGAACACCAACCTCCCTTTTCGTTTTAGTTTTTAACCGACGATCAGCATTCGGTGCCTCCAGAAGTCACTTAATTAGTAAATGAGGTCCACTTTTTGTAATTTAAACAGTTTACACATAGCCATCTCTTAAGGCCTCAGAGTATTAGCAGAAAACTAACACTGCACATCACCCTGAACAACCATTCCCAGCATAAAACATGTTGGTGGTAGAATCATGCTGCGGGGATGTTTTCCTTCAGCAAGGTCGGTCAAGCTGGTCAGAGCTGATTGAGATGGATTGAGCCAAAAACAGGGCAATCCTGAAGGAAAACTGAGAAAGGGTCAAAGGAGGTGGGACTGAAGCAGAGGCCGACTTTAATGGACCATAAACCAGCCTGAGGCGCAGTTGTCTCGTATCACTTCAAATATGTGGGATTAATCAGGTTTTTTTTCTTCTTCTTCATTTCTTTTTAAATAGCAGGTGAAATCTCTGATTTTTTAAATTTATTTATTTATTTTGTTCAGAATCATCCACCTGGCTGAATCCCATCTCATTCTTACCCCCTGATTTTTATCTCTCAATCCTGTGTTGCGAAGGTGTTGGGTGTCCCAGCTGTCTGTGGATCAGGGTAAATCCTGTGGGCTGCTCTCGAGCTTTTTAAAAATGGATCTTTCTCAGCAGCCCACTACAACACAAATGTGTAGGACCTGTGCTTGAAATACAATCATCACGTAAATATACATTACGTTTACTCTGCTGTCATTTTATTGTTTATCGCCATAAAAATATATATTAAAAAAAATTACCACAACAGTGGATAAAAATGTCAAACGAAAAAGTATTGTCAAAATTCTGTTTAAAAGACATTGTGAAACCAAAATCTAAAAATACTTTAGTTTGTATATCTAATTGCAGACAGACTAATCATTGGTATTGTTAATGTGGACCAATTGTCGGACAGTTTTTGTTAGTGTAGTGGCAATACATAATCACAATTATATTTATCTTGTGTTTTTCTTTAAATGAGGCATGTGATATTAAGGGGTTTTACTTAACAGGCAGAATAAAAATGTCGAGAGGTGGATGGATGGCAGACGCCATTTTAAACCCATACACAGTTGTGTTGTAGCAACCGGTGAGAACTGATGTTTGAGCTTCGTACAGGACTTGGCCATTTTTCAGTTCAGGATTTTAACGACAAACTGAGTTAAGAGAGGGGGAGCGAGGGGTACGTGCCACTTGGAAATGGAATCCAGCCTTGATGTAGTTCAATCGCATAAAATTTGATTGGGAAGGTTTGAGGAGAACGGATACTTTAGCATGGCGTTGTACCATGGAAGACGAACCGATCCCCCGCTTCCCCTAACAGGAGCAGGAGATATTACCTCCCCACCCTCACAAAAAACACATTTTATCTCCTGCTCCCTCTGTCACCCCCACCCCTCACCCGCCTGCACATATAGCCTCTACCAGAGTGACAAATAAACAAGTGAATGCTGCTCACTCTCCTTCCTCCATCTCCCTCTCTCTCTCTCTCTCTCAGCCACACGTGTCAGGGCTTGAGCTGAGCCTCCCTAAGATCCTATGGAGAGACTCTGGGGATGTCGAGAGAGACGAAGGAGGGAGGGAGGGACGGAGGAGTGAGGGAGGCGTCTGGGTGGAGTGGAAGGGGCTGACTGCTGTGTTCCTGTGTGTGTTTGCTCTCTGGCTCCTCCAAGATGCTTCATGTTAAGACAAACACAAGACAAACAGCTCTCTCTATGTGCTCCTGCTGTTCATTCCTCTCTTATTTTTTCTCATGGCTTCCTCCTCCCCTCCTCGTGTCGCCTCACCCTTACCTCCCTCCTCCACCTTGCCTCTTTAACTGCCTCTCCTGCGCTCAGAGCAGGCGGCTACTGCTGAGCTGCACTACTCCCAATCAATAGCGTGTGTGTGTGTGTGTCCCATCTTCTGCGTGTGTGTGTGTGTGTTTGCACAAATCTTTTTCTTTTTGCCTGCCGAACAGTACAGACGCATGACAGTGAGTTTAATATGCAAAAGCGTCTACTGAGGTGTATGTGTGTTTGTGCATCCACATGTGCATGTTTGAGCAGCATCAGTAGCAGCGGGAGGGAAAACAATTCCCAGCCTCGACTCGCCTCGCCACAACACACAACCACCGAATTTGTTTGGCTTGCTTCGACCGCGGCAGAGAAAACACACTGAGACAGACCATCTCCACCCATTTGACACGCCCCGGAGGTGTGAGCGCTGGCTCCGAGAGGAAACATCAATACTCGCCTCCACCAACAGGCTGCCTTTGGAGAGGATTGTCCCGATATGGCGGAGAGATTATTACCAATGTGTGTGTCTGTAATCAAGCTTCTTTTTTTTTTTTTGAGCCATTGCTCAAACCCATCTACAGCAATGGCCAACCTGCAGGCCCGAAGGTTCAGAAAACGTGTCTTGATGGAAAATCTGTGTGTGTGTAGGTGTGTGTGTGTGTGCATGTGCTTGTGCGTGCTTGGAGGGTATTCTTATTCTGTGTCTGTGGGCCAAAGGGAGAGAGGAAGGCAAATGCAGTCAGGGGGCTGAATACTAAACAGACTGCCATCACCCTGCCAGCACCTCACACACACACACGCACAAAAATGCATGCATGCTTGGTTACTCTACCTCTTCCGTACGCAAACGGTGCACACATGAAACAAGAGAAGCGCACGCTCTCTCCTCATGCCAGCGGCTCAAACTTTGGCTGCCTTGCTCGGCTGCCGGTTGCCCTAGCAACCATTGCCCACAGCGCTTCGCGGCCCAATCGAGACGAGGGTAGGCGTGCGCGCTCGTGCCCGTCAGCCCGCGCGCGTGACAGCCCGTCTCCCTGTCCAAATGTTTCAGGCGGTTGCGATAAATAAAGCTCAGGATCGCACCAGGATCACTGAGCCGGACTTGAAGAGCTAAACGAGCGGTGATGCTGGGGTCGCTGTGGAGACGGAGGGGCAAATAACGGGCTCGGTTCTCACCTTACTGGTTCTGATGGGCTAAAATGTGTCGACACGTGCAAGAGATGCAAAGACACAAATATCACCCTGAAACAAACCGTCACATGTTTAATAGGATGTTGACCCACAGACACTCACCATTAACACCTCTCTGGTTTCCATCATAATCTCATTACGTATTTGCTTCCTTTTAAAATATATATATATATATATCTGGAACTTCTTCAGATTTGATCACATTCCAATCACAAAAAAAAAAATAAAAAATAAAATTCTTTACTGGTATGTTTTAAGTGTCTGTCCAACAGATCATGTCCAAAATCATAAAGTTTCACAATTATTATTGTAAAAACTAATCAATTTTGATTTAGTCTTTTTTTTTACCTGCTCAACAATAACCTTAACATGAAGCATCTCAATGAAACCGAATCATAAAAAGTGATTGTAAATCATTTTCAGTTCAAAGCATGTTGGGGTCTAATGACAGTAAAGCCATTTCTGCAATTTCTGCCATTTTTGTGTTTGTTAGTTTCTTGGTCTTAAAAACTGTCTTAGGCTACAATAGAAATGCCATTAAGGGACAATTCAGGTGTGTCACACGAAGATTAAAAAAAGTACTAAAAAATATATAAACATAATTAGGACAACATAATGCACGCTGAGAACATGATTATAACTTACATACTTTGCAGTTATGTCATACTGCGATCCAAAGAGTGTGTATTTTTATTAGTGTATTTTCTGCAACAAGAATGAGAAATACGTCAGTGTTTTCTTTGGCAATTAGCATTAGCATTTAGTTAAGCTGATGCACACAATCTGAGTTAAAGCTGCTGAATAATTACTTATTATATCTATTGTGTTGTAATTAACAGTTTTCTATCAAACAACTAAACATCTTTTAGTGTCTTATAATCATCATCAGCCTCCAAAGCGGGTGGATTTTGACCACCTAGAGTTGAGTTTCATTTGGAAGTGGAAGCATCATGGTGTGGAGAGGATGGTCTTCATGGACAGGAAGGCTGGTCAGAGTTGATGGGAAGATGGATTCAGTTGAATAAAAACGGAATCCTGCAGGAAAACATGTTGGAGGCTAAACACCTGAGATTGAAGAAATTTAATCCCACAGATTTATAAGCACTTTGAAAACCGATGTCCCATATTTGCCCAAGTAAATGGAACAATAAGGGGCTAAAATTTCTGTCGTAAATCATGTTGATAAGCTAAACACTTTCTGCTGTAACTGCAGCAAAAGGACATTATAGTAAGTTTCAGCTCATGGTTGCTTTCCAACAAGATCTTGGTCTGTCACATACATCCCCGTCTACCAACACAAACACACTGCCACAGATAATTAATACGACTTTGGAGTGTGTTTGTGACGTTCTTCAGCAGATTCCCTCTCATTCTGTACAGTCGTACCATTCCTTACTCCTTATCATTTGTCTGTGAGCGCTGCAGAAAGCAGGCGTTGGAGGCAGGTAAAAGTGAAACAGAGAAGGTAAAACAGACAGTAGTGGGTGCAGGACAAGTGGGGGTGTGCGCCAAGGATTTCAGGATTACTTTGAGAATTTTGACTCTGTCTTACTGAGTAGAAATGAGGAGGTGGCAGCGACGGGGGTAGATTGGCTCCTCGGAGCAATTTACCTCAAATGGCTCCGACACAGCTAATCCGCTCTTAAAGGAGCCTAATCCAGCAGACTTGTACCTGATACTGAGGGAAGACGAGGTGGGAGAGGGGCGGGCGAGCAGACGACGAAAAGACCGAGAGAAGCAGGAAGGAGGCTGTAGAGAGAGGCACACAAGATCAATTTTATCGTGCTCAGACCATAGATGTTCTTCATTTGCAATTGAAATATGATGCAGAATTGAATACAGGCTGAAGCCGTCTGCAGAAAAGCTGGTTATCGAGGCTCTGTAGCAGTTAGTGCTGCTGTTGTTTTTGGTTCACCTTTTAGATTTCATAGAATAAAAGTGTCTTTAAAGCCATTCTTGTCATAATTACTCAGTAATGGATTCTTTGAAATGCATTTATTAATTCTTCTTTCAAGAATTAATAGATGCACAATTTAAAGCACAATCTTACCAAGTATTTGTGGTCCAGTTTCTAATGTAAATATCTTAGCTTTGTCTTATTTCGAGTGTACAAACTTATTAATAACATTACTGCAAGATTTAGGAGCTCGTTTCTAATCAGTAATTTCTTAATATTGATGTAAACATACTTGTTCCATTGGCTGATCATTTCACTTAAGACTTTTTTTGCCATGTTATAATTAAAATAATCTGCCAATACAGCTTCCACTTTTTCAACAATACAAAGAAATTGACTGAACATAAGCCCTCAGGCCTGGTTGAGAAGATACTTATATAATTTTAAGTGTACTAAGATATTTGCACTAGAAACTAAATCATAAATACTTGGTAAGATTGCAGTGTTACCTTCTTAAAACACCTACTATTATGTTTTTGCTCGGTTTGCATATGTTTGGGTTTAAACAAATCGCTGTTTAGTTTTATGGCCAGTTTTCCATATTTATTGTTTTTTTTAGATATGGCTTCATATGATTCCGTTGAATGAACTGAGTTTGTTCAGCTGGTTTTGGTGGAAAGGCCTCAGTGACAAAGGAAATTCAGAGTTGTATTTCTGGCTCTGTGCCAGCTCTGAAGACTCCTGGCGGTTCTCTGGCACCAGGAGTTAAATAAAAGTTTAGATTTTTCTGGTTTACTGGCCAAGAGACTGAATTTAGAGACTTTGTTGAAGACGGAACAAAGAGGATGACAAACATGTCGACATTTATTGTAGGGAATTGTGACATAAATAAATTAACGCTGGAGAGAGTTGAACGAGACCGTTATGAAGTTGCAGCCGTAGTTTGTATATAGGTTTATAGGTCAGATAAGGTAAGAAACTGAGGATGGTGTGAAAAGTGGGAGGAAAAACTGAGAATATCCTAAAATATGGACCGAGCCACAAGAAAAGTGGAAGGAATGAGTGTGGAACAAGCTCTGAAACAATTAACTTGCATAATAGAATAATTTAACATATGTTTGTTCTTAAGTTTGCTTTCTAATTTTTGTTTCTTAAAATACTTTCTCCAACAAAAACCACAACAATGGAGTTCTATTACTAAGTCTGGAATAGAAAATTCAGGTAACACAGCCGCCACGAAGTGGACCACATCTAAATGCAGCAGAGTTGTCACTGCGTTAGAGTTGAGTAAAATGTCAGGAAAAGTCCTAGAACTTATCAATCTTGTGCCTCTGATTTCTAATTTCTGTGCAGTTAGGTGCCAAATTTTTCACTGTGCATAAAATGCACTGCTGCTTTTAAAAATTCGTCTCCCATGAGGTGACAGCAGATCAAATTGAATGTGAAGTGAGTCTCTGGATTTTTGTTTTATATTGATTGTGTTAATCCCTCTTTTTCCTTTTCCATTGGCCAGTTCTAGTTTTCTCTGGTCTTTTCTGATTCTTTTCACACTTCTTAGAGTTTTCTCCCTTCATCGTTGCATTTATATATATTCTCAGGTCAAATAGTTTTCAGTCATTTAGAGTGTTTGCAGAAGGGTTTTTTTTTTTTTCTTGCCTCCCTGCACAAATCTTGTGCCCTTTTCTACACACTTCATGTTTTCTTCAACATGTTGTTTTTTTCTTCTACAAAATGAAGTAAAATAAACTTGAACCCCAGGAAGGTGATTGATAGCAGCACAGAAACTCGCTCACTCTCCATCGTTTCCCTTTTCCCTGTCCTCTCTTTATTCCCACAGTCTTCGCTTCTTCCTCCACTTCCTCCTCCTCAACATCTCCCAGTGGTGCCGTGGCTCCTTCTCATTCACAGAGACGGTTTATAAAGTTTGATTAATTATCTGGGTCTGGAGGGTGGAACCCAGACAAGTAGTTTTTATAAACTAGAGTGATTAGCTCTGAGATTCACCGTCATTTCAGATGTTATTTATTTCTAATTCTGTTTTAAACTGATGCTGTGCAGAGACCTACAAAAACACGTCTTTTATCTAAAATATTATAATTATTATGACATTAGTATTTGGTCATATAGCAGTGATTGAACTTGCATCTCGTCGCTTTCCTCGATCTGTGCGCGTCTCCGTCCGTTCCCAGGTTTGTTTGGCGTGTGACTGTACTGGCTGATCACATCCATCAGTTGCCGTGACAGCTGCAGTGCATGGAGCCAGCCTTATCGGGCGCACACAGGACACCTATCGCGGGTCCTGTTGTCCCAGCCGCCATGATAAGTAACACGGGGGAGGAAGACTGAGGAGAGCTGTTGCAGGAAAATTGTGATGTTGACAAGTGCTGGACTGATTGTGGAACCCAAAAAAATAAGAAGCAAAACGTATGTCTTGATATAAATGCATGGAAAGCACCTCTGAGGAGAGAAAAAAAGGTGCGAAGAAACAAATTCCCATGTGAATCTGAGGATAAAATGCCTCCTGTTCTATAAAGACGAACACTCTTAATCTGTCCTGTGAGTTTTCAGCTTTTGCTGATTTCAAATTTTATTACAGAAACCAAAATCAGAACACTTTACTCCTCTCCAGGGTTATGTGCACAGCCGATTTGTGTGTGTGTTCAAGTTCCTTTGGAGAGCTCCATCTCTGCTGCTCACTTTGTGTTTCCTAAAATTCCCAGGATCCTCCCTGACTGTACATGTAAACACATACACACCCTCACTGAGGGACACAGCTTTCCTCAATGGGAAAGATGTTGTCGAGCCGTTCCAGGGCACACTGATCCAGACCTGTACTCAGATTTAATGACACAACACAAACATCTGACGCTGAATTTCATTCAGGTGCCAGTTTCACTAACGTCAGGTCTTTTGTGGAACGGTTTTACTTCCAAGTTCTTTTGTTTGGTGTTAAAGTCGTTCAGCATTGTTTCGGTTCTTGTCTTCTTCCTGCTTAGTGAAGTATATAAGTATCAGGCAGGGATGTGACTGTGCAATATGTTGATGGTTTGATTAAAAATAACATGAGCAAAAAAAGTTCAAACAAGAAACTAAGATTTTTATTGTTTTTATTTAAAATGGAAAGTACAACATAATGATTATAATGGTTATTATAATGTTTAATTTAACTTGCCTATTTGGATTTTGATGCTTCATTTAGCTAAGATTTTTTTTCTATGCTATGTTCGACTCATTAATTATATCAACAGACATGTTTTATAGCTGGGGAAAACGTCTGGACACCTTGCACTAATAACTAATTATTAGTTAAGTTTAGAGATATGTCCTGCAGCCATCAGTCTGAGGAAAGTTAATACCTCCTCACTTTCAGCTGGGCGACGTTTGAGCAGATTCCTGCATGTTCAACCCGTTTCATGTCGCCCACCATCACCTCGATGAGATGAAAACCTGGACTTTCACCTGACCTGGGCCTTTCTATCTCATCCTCTGGCTGATTTAGTGGCATGTTTTGCATCGGTTGCAGAGTCCAGTTCCTTCATTTCTAAGTATCTTATATTATTGTAATGAATGTATTGTTTAACCTGGAATCGTCTCTTTGCTTTTAACATCCCTGTTCACTGTTGCCTGAGTTTCACTGAATTCCCAGTTCAGAACGGGTGTTGTTGCTGAACAACACTTGGTAACATTTGTATTGCTGCTAATTTCCTAAAAGTAACAGCACCACTCGACCTGACAAGATGTATTTCCCAGCTGAAACATTCTAAATCTCGCAACACTCCACATGGCAGGAAAATATTAATCAGCTGACTGCTCAGTCTGCTGCTAAATAATGAAACAACAAAACAAATCAGTGCATCCTTCAGTACTGCTGTGGTTGATCTCAAAAGAAATTGTATAGCGCTGCTGCTGAATACATCTGTTGCAAACATATTCCTGTTTACACTGTATAAATATGCCCTGTAGGCTCCAGATTCATGTTTGTTTTGAAACATAATTTATTTTAGTGTAGAATTATGTTTTTGTCCCTCAGTTGTAACATTTATTTTGTCAATAACAAGTGTCAGGGAAATGAAAGCAAACACTGAAGACAATCATTTCTAATAAAATAAAGTCAAAGCTAAAGACGTCCATGAAGGATATTGAAATTCAATAAAAGGTCCTTTTTTGGTCCCACAATGGGAAGATTCAGGTGTGGAAACAGAAATTTCATGTTGAAAAGAATTGTGCTTATTCAGTCATTGTAAAAAAAAAAAAAAAACGGTGACCACTTAACATTATTAAACATTAATTCTTATACTAAGTGTTATTGCTTTGCTTAACAGGGAAGTGGCATTTTTAAATGGTTTTGATTAAAGGACTGAGAATGTGAAAATGTTATGTTGTAATTATAATTAATCCTATTGTTGGCAAACACTCCTGTTTCTTCAAAAAATAAGCTGCTATCATAATCAAAATAGTCTCAACTATCAAGTATTTGTCTTGGTATTGGCATCAAGTTTGAAATTTTAATATCATGATGACCATGTGAGGTCATGAGGTTGTTTTCTTGGAGCCCTGTTAGGTTTAAGTCAAACATGTCCTCTCTTCAGGTGTCAAAATATTCACTTGTCTGTCCATAGAACATTATTTTATTGTGTTGCTTAAATCATCTTTCTGTAGAAGTGAGGAACATGCTTTGATATTTCACAGGAGCCACAAACCAGCGCTCTGGAAGGGCTTTTCTTTTGTGTTTTTATTTGCCTGTGAAACAATGCCGACTGAAAAGGAAGTGGCTAAATGAAGTCTTTGTTGAAAAGGACATTGAGCCATGCAACTTATCCTGATACTTGCACTCTATATGTAAAAAAACAAAATGTAGTTTTATGGGCCAGCCTTCCTTTTCATTTCTAAACAGTTATTGCTTTCCAGCTCACTAAGCTTCTAACGGGCCTCTTTCCAGGGAATTGTGAAATCTTCAGAAGAACCTCATGATTATTTTGTGATCACCATACTGGCCATTTCATAACGTCCTTAATGTATTTTAAGTATATATTTTATTAGCTGCATCTTTATCCCTATTGAAAATGCACTTTTATTTTTTCCACTTAAGGAATTGGAACCTCGGCTGCATAGAGTAAAGATTGCGTTGCGGTGTTCCTCGATGAAGGAAAACGCCTTCAAAACTTGCTTGAAATAATTATAATAGACTCCAATACTGCGCTGGTTAAATCAATGCAACACCAAATGTTTTAAAATTTAAAGGTATATGATTCATTTCTACATAAGAGTGTTTAATGTGTTGCTGCCAGTCCTGAGCGGAAGAGAAGTCAAACCTATGAGACCTTCTGACACAAAAGAGTGAATTTTCTGACCTTCTGTCATTAATCTACAATCATTTTGTTGATGGTAAGCACTAAAACACGTTGTCATTCTCCTTATCTCTCTCTTTTTTTACCTGCCTTTGCGTTCCATCCCCCTCTATCCCAGTATCCCTTATTGAAGCTTTTGCGCAAGAAGGCAGAAAATCTGCTTACCTCACACACACAGGGATGTTTGGCAGCCTCACACCAAGTTCAAACTGCTTGGGAAAGCACAGCTTTACCTGCACTATCAACAGTAAACGTGTGTGTAGGTCCTGTATGTGCATATATATCCTCCCCTGTGGTTGTGTATAGCCTGAGTGTGTGTGTGTGAGTGTGTGTATACAGTAAACAATACCAGCACATTTGTGTGTGAGGCTCTGCCTCCCATAAACAGAAAAAAAGCTTCAGCGTTACTGAAGGCACCGCTTTAAGTGAGAACATGGAAAGTGACTATTAACACCTTATTTTTCTGTTTGACAAAGTTAATTACTTTTTGTTTTGTTTCACACTGCTACAGGGTTTGATTTAAAATGGCGATCAGTCATTTTTCACACTTTGTGCAATGCAGAAACACAGAGCTATTTTTTAAGGCAAATTGGAAAGAGATGTCGTCTCATTTTCAAGTTTTAGCGCTGTTTTAATCAGCAAATAAAATTAATGGAAAGAAATAGTAATAGTAAACAGAAGAGGCAATTTATCAGTGGATGTTAGTACTAGGTTTCCTATAAACTAATCTCAGTGTAGACCGGTGAGGCACCAGCAGTGAAGGCTGTATTTTGTCATTGTTAGCGGTGGGAATCCTGGGTGGATAGGTAGGATTCAAATCCAAGACCTTCTTACTGCAAGACAAACTGTGCCAATGTGCATATGTGTTGTTAGTTCCAGAATGAATTAGGTTTCAGCAGCTTCCTACAAACCCACATCTAATCACGCTCCCTGCCTGCAGCAGGCTCTGCACAGTAGCACAGCAGCCCAGATTCTGATATGTGTCAGATAAATCTGTTCTTTAAGGCCTGAAATGTGGGAGAAAACCACCTCACAAAACTAGTCACTAAGTTATCACTTTTAAATTTCAAAAAAGATTCCTGCACGGATAACAGAAACTTTGCCCTGAAAGTTTCTCAATTTATAGAGCATCTATCCCAAAATGAAGGACAATGCAGTGACACCAGGGAAAGCAGCACTCGATTCAAGTTTGTCAAGTAAAAATCAGCTTAAGAGTTGCTGCTATGTCAGTGCATATCCAAGGTGGAGATATTTCAGGTGACTCGAAAGCTTTGCGTTTTCAGATCTGACCCATTCTGCACCCGGTCTCTGAGGGAGATGACATCCAAGCTATTTGATTTGAGACTTTCCGCTGGTTAAGTCTCACTGTTCATTGCGCTGTAGCTGATGGAGAGCGCAGAATCATTACATCATCACCCAGAGCCTGGTCCCCCAATTACTGGTGTTAAGGGTCTTCTTTGACATTGGCTGCTGTAATACCAAATATCAGGCTTACTTATAGGCATGCCTGTTGTCATTAAGTACATTTGACATTTCTACTTGCACCTGAGACATGTGTTATTCAGAACCTTAATTGCACCCCCTTAATATTTAAGAATAATTGACATTTCAAGCCAAAGTACCATTCATTAATCTCTGACAATTAGTTTGGTATTGAGTGAAAGAACAAAAACTTTGTAATCACCAGAGTCACTTTTTGCAACTGATTTCTTCCCCTGCGTTTACCCATACAATGCTAAGGACTGATGTTAGTAACTGGACTAGTCCTATTTAATATTTATGCTTGAAAAACAACTGTGCAGTTAATCTCATTCACTGTATTAACTCAAAAATTTTAAACTTTAATTTCTAACATGATATAATGATCTTGTCTAATTCACTCATTTAATTTAAAACATCCATTTTGTGGGGGAAAAAAACCCTTTTTGGTCCTATACTGAATATAATAAGCTAGCATTGACAAGTTGATTAACCAGCATGTATGTTCACTCATTTATCTAGCCCTCACTCTGCTGCTGAACATATGACACTTCAACCTTTTAGCATCCTAATAGTACTTAGATATTTTTTTTCTAACCTCTAAACAAGCCAGATCGTTTGTTTAGATTTCGACCATTTTCAAAGTGAAAATAGTTTTACTTTTGTTGTCTTAAAAAGTCAGATTTTCCAGCTTAAGTTGATCACTGCTGAAAACTGTTTAAGGAAAAATCTTTTAAGTTGTGATCAATGGACGATTGATGCATCTGCAGAAACAAATGTTTTCACAAAGTCTGAATGTCACAAAAGGCAAGACTGAGAAGAGAATCCATACGCCAAGCTTCCCGTTCCAGATTTAGCTTGCAGTAATATTCCTGCTCTCGATAGATTGCCGATGTGTGTTTTGAGAGAAAACAGTGATGCGGACAGAAGCACAAATGAGCAACTATCAGTCTTCTGTAACAGTTTGACACCAGGACTCCTGGATGGCTGCTATATTTTGCATCGTCACAAGGACATTCGGGTCTCTTTAGGCCTGTTTTGGACAGAGTTGCTCGACAGAATCACCCACTCAGTTTTTGTATCACAGTGCCATCCGCTAACAGCTTAAAATAGAAAGGTGGCAGCAACAACTGCTGACCAGGTGCAACATCACTGATGGACACAAACTATGAGCAGGCAAAACAGTTTTCATATCTACAGTTTTCTGTTTGATGGAAACTAAAGTTTGGCAAATCTAGGAGACCTAATCCAACAATATTATATTTATTTCATTAGAACATTTTTACATTTGATTTGAGAAATGCTATATTTTATTTGGCATTTTGTATATTTTAGTAGGGGCAGCTGTTATTTAAAGGAAGCTTTGGAAATTATTCCAGGAGATGGAGGGTTCTTAATGGTGACCATATGATAATAAGGCATCCGCAGCCTGCAGAGCTGTACATCCTAATAGCAACATTGATGGTTAGAGGTAGATGGAAGAAATAAATCGCTGTGCAGAATGTGTCTCCGACAGTTATTCCAGACTCACTGCTCACCGGAGCGGAGGTTTGCTACGAGCACATCTATTTGTTTTCCTACTCCATTTCACCTTGACATAGGCAGCAGGCCTGGGTTTATGACATTGTGTGCATGCGTGTGCATGTGTGTGTGTGTGTGTGTGTGTATGTGTGCGTGCGTCCTAAATGCAGGCTAGTGTGTGATTTTTATTTTCCTTCTTGTAGAAAGCAATCTCCCTGTTGGAGCTCATGAATCAATCTTAGAGGAACAGGAATGAAGAGCGAATGCGGGAGTTTGACTCTTTCTCCAGGTTTATACCTGTCATTAGTTGGTGCGTGGGCATCATGCACTCGCCTTTCCTGATGGTAGAGTTTCGTCTACAACACGACCGCTATGTCTTGTAATCGTCCTTTTGCTCCACTAGTTTGCTCACAAGCTAAACTCCTCCACCTTAACCCTGCAGGTGTTTGAAAGGACAAAGTTGTGGTTTTTGCGTGAGGCAGAGAAATCGTTTCCTCAATACATTGATGATAGACTAATTATGATGACTTGTTTGTTTCCTTTGTTCTGGTTTTTTATTGTTCCAAGTTACTTTACGTTTGCATTTCTGCTTCATGTACATTAGACCATTTGAAAAGTAAAATACATCAGTGATGTTGAGTGAATGATGTGACTTTTACAGTGTTGTTAGTGCAGCTGGTAGAAATATTTAAAAGGTTTTATATTGACTTTTTTATTGCACAGGGATAATCACATTTATTCATCATTATTTAAAAAAATCATAAAAATTGCAAAAGTCAAAATTATTGGTACTTTATGCAACCTGCTTAAGGCAACAGGGTAGCACTTACTCTGACCCATAAAATTTACCAAGATGGGAACATACAAAAACTTTTTCTCATTTCTCTTTTGCAGAATTTTTCTCCGGTATCATGATTTACGTCTCAAGACTAAGAATTTTTTAACATTTATTTTTGCTTAGCACATTTATCTTGACTTGACCGTATGTTCTGGACCATTATGCTGTCCAGGTCCTGCTTTCATCGAAGGGTTCGTGATGCCAGGTACTTTTCACAATGTTCCCAAATGTCTTCAGAAAAGAAACGGGCCCAAAGTTTTGCAGATCCTCCACTTTTCATAACAGTAAGACTTCATTTGCTTTATTTAAAACATTAAAAACATTTAAAAATAAATAAATAAATAATTTTTTAGATAAAAATGTATTTTTATCTAGACCCAAAGGCAAGTTGTAAAGAAGTTATAAATAATCTTGATTTGAATCCTAATTTACATATAACCCTTTCAGTTTTGCAATTTGAGATTTTATGACACACTTTTCCACATATGAATGTTTTTGTTTGTTTTATGTCAGACCTGGTTTTTCTTTTGCATTTTAAATCTTAGTCTGATCTAACCAAAGCATCTACTTTCTAATTAAGCCCCAGTTCACATTAGAAGCAGTTTATGGCCTGCATCAGCTGGTGGGGAAACACAGCAGAGCGTTGAACCACTAATATTATTGTGTTAAAAGAGTAGAGTACATGTAGTTACTCTCTTTTAATTATGTTTGTCCAGGAAGGAGGCGCAGAATGCCTGGATCAGGTGCATTTTTTATGATGAGAGAAAACAAAAATCACTCAGTCACAGCCCTCTCCAGGGCAGAGACATAGCTAAACATAAAATGCCCTGACCATTTCTAGCTTCTGTGTGATGGCAAAAGCAAAAAGAGAGCGAGAACTCAAAGTTTATGGCAGCAATAACTGCAAAAAAATAAATATATTGATCAATTAAAGTATTAAAACATGTCTCATCTGAAGCAAATCATTGCTGCAAATATTTCCCCTCATTTCTAATTCTCTTGGTGAATCTGATGTCAGAAATGAGCCTCAGCGATTCTTACTGGCTGATCCAAGCTTTTGCTTCCTGTCTGCATTTCTTTCCTCATTTCCTTTCCGTTTTTCCCAGAAGCCTTTTGGCGTACGCTACTGTTTTCCACTGATCGATCGTTGGCTTGGATTGGCCATGACTTTTTGTTTGGTTTTCTTGTTTCTGCTAACAGCAATGCAGAGCCTGAAGGATGCTTGTGTACGGTTTTTCTGGTTTAATACAATGTAAGCTCTCCTGTCTCACCATTGTCAAGTAGTCTTAGGAGTGCTGCTTATCCGAATGCTACACCACTGAGCTGATTAGGGAGGATGTATGGGTTTGTGTGTCTATTTGCCAATCAACCTTTACATCATGCTAGCTTGGCTCGGGTGAGTTTCGTGTGTGGAAACGGCTGTGAGAACTGTGTTTCCACAGATTGTGTGCACGAGTGGAAGTGTGCGCCTTGTGAGGATTCTCAAAAGCAGCCCTTTCCCCTCTCATGTGGCTCCTCTGGTATGTTTGGTATTTCACAAAGCCTTAGATCCTCCTCTCTTGAACGACTAGGGGGAGGTGTGTGTGTGTGCGCGTGCGTGTGTGTGTCTGTGCCTCTGCTAGAGAAAAATACTGGCTAACACACACACACACACACATGCAGACATTCATAGATCTGAAGTGTCATTTCTCTGCCTTGTATGGAGGAGGGTGGAGGAGTGGGGTTGTAAGCGAGTGTGCATGACACTGTGATTAACAGACACACTCTCTCTCGCTCTCTTTCTGGTTCTGTCGCTCCGAGTTCCTCTTCTCGTTAGTGTGCATGGTAGAGATTTCTTGGTTGGCTGGAGAGGCGGCGGTGGTTGTGTGTTTCTGTGCACATATGCTTTGTTGCGTGCTTTGGTGTGAGCGTGCGTCTGAGGAGACCAGAATGTAATTAGACACAATGGCAGAAGCTAATGGAACAGCTGCCTCTTTGTAAATGTTGCTCGCCGCGGCCGTGCAAAACGCTCGCAGGCGCTGCGTTGACCCACCAGCCACTCAGAGGAGCTTCACTCTCTGCTCTTTCTTTCTTTCCTTTTCTACTTTTTCTTCCCGTTCTCACCTCTGTCACGTCCACATTTTCACTTCCTTTCCTGCTTTTCTTGTATTTTAACTTTTCCTCCTGCTCTTTGAACTTCCACACAAAGAAGCCCCTGCATTCAATCTCATTCTTCCTCCTTCTACTCGTCTCTCCCTCCCTCCTTCCCTTGTCTTCTTTCTCCTCCGGCTGTCTCTGTCTTTCTTTGTGTCTGCTCTGTTCCTTTGTGTGGCACTCTCACTTTTCCTTCTCACTCTCTCTCTCTCCCTTCCTCCCTCCCTACCTCACTTTTTTTTCCCCCCTTGGCTATCAGACCATTTTTCCAGCAATGAGACTCGTCACCCCTCCCCCTTTCTGTCCTCTCCTGCCATCCCCTTCCTCCTCCTCCTCTTCCTCCTCCTCCTCTTGTGGCAGCGCTCCTATCAGAGAAATGATAACACTACGTCACTGTAATCTGGCACAGGAGGGCTGCTGCAGCACACACATGGAGCTCTTTACTGTCTCCATCACTGCTGTAGCAAAACACCAAATCTGTCTTGTTTTTCATCTGTCACTCTCTCCCTCTCTAATTTTTTTTCTCCTGCCCCTGTCCCTCCCTCTCCCCACGCTTTACTTTCTGGACCTTGACGCTTGTGTCGGATAGTTATAACGGCCTCCTTTAAACATTACGCCGCCGTAAAGCCTTCACAGAGAAGTGACCTTGCCCGTTCCACGTTCCCATCCCTCCGTCTTTCTGTCCCCCCATCTCTGTCCTGTGACAGGCAGCTGTCTGGGCCAATTGATAAGGAAGTAAATCTCTGTTTGACCTCGTCGTAGGCGGGCCCTGACGTCGCTCTGCCTTGGCGGAGAGCGCAGAAGATAGCAGGGGTGGGGTTGTTTGTCTACATCTAACGCAGGGGGGTCACAAAAGCGCTCGCTTATCCTCCCCAGTCGTATTCCCACCGAACCTTCAATCATTCCTGCCGTTTTACCGTCTGGAACAGCCTGCCGAGGAGCGAGCAGCTTTAATTGACCCCACGATTTGATCATGACACGTTGAAGCGGCTGATCGTTTAATGCCTGCCACATCCGTGTCACCTCAGCCCTGAATGGCACAAACAGTTCCTGCAGAAATTGCACAAACTTGCCCTCCCCCCACCTTGTTATCAGCCTTGATCGCTGTCTTTTTTTCTCTCTCTTTCTCAGCCTTCTTGCTCCCTCACTTAGTGTGTTAACCCTAACCCTACCTGTGAGGATAGTTGTGGGTTTTTTAACCTCTCTGTCACCTTTTGCTACAGCTCACATTTATGGCTGTATTTAAGTGTTCAGGATTATTGGCCTTTTTTTTATCCGTGGCATGTTATGTGAAAGGAGTCATTTTGCCATTTTCAGATCTCAGAAAAGTAGATTTAATAAAAAAAGAACATCAAATGTGTTGTTGTGTACTCAGACCTGTTAAGACATTCGGCTTCTTAAATACTCAGCTGATACTTCCTAAATGTGTTCAGCTGAAGACATGCAGCTTCCTTTGGACAGTGATGATGCCCAGGTGAGTATCATATTTTCCACCAGAGCAGTTCTTCATTTAACACCGTCTATAAGGCAAGGATGGACCCTCGCTACTTCCCTGAAAAACCAGTTTGTTTCTCAAATATTTTTGTCACATAATTGGACAAAGCACTCAAGTCTTAGTGAAGCCTAACTAAGTCAAACAAATGTTATAATATTCTTTGCAAAACAGTGTAAATTGTAGGATGATAGTAAATGATGTAAGTGGAAATTAACAATTTTATATTTATACATATGTATATACATATATAATACATTTTCTAGTTGTCATTAAAAGAATACAGTAAATGCTAATATAGCATTGGCTTTTTCTTCAGTGAAAGTTGAGCTGCTTGTGTTTATTAATACTTACATTTAAAAAAAACTCAGTAGTCAGATTCCTCTCATTGCTGCAGTATGCAGTTGCTTTGTTTGCACTGGTGAAGATTGACTCAATTTGGTATGCCAGTTTTGGAGAATCGTCAATGAAGGGATGCGCCGACCAGTTTTCAGATAAATCGAACTGATCATTTTTTTGTTCTCGTAGAATATGTAATGAGTACTAAAATAAATTTCAACCCCAGATGGTCAGGTAGCCTGTCCATGTAAAAAAGAAGAATAAGGTTGTGACGTCAATGAACCTCTCTCTGTCCTGACATTGTGGCACGTTGTACATTTTACACCCTTCTGGACTTGAACTTTCACCGAAAAAAAATGCCCCTTCTCTTCACATTTAGACCTTTATTATGTCGCCATACAAGTGTGATCTGGTCACTTACACAGCAAACAGTGCGACAGCCACTTTCAATACAATCTGAATGTTATGCGTTAATAAAGGGCTTTTGTCCTGGTTTTGCACACTCGCAGCTTCTTTTGGTGCCCGTTTTCACTCTTAACCCCAAATACTGTTGATAATCAGCCTATTTTTAGATGAAACTACTGAACTTTCAAGGCCCATTGGACGTGCAGTTTGCTTGAATTCACAAATCTTAATAAAAGCGTTGTTCGCTTTTATTGTGTGACACTTTTTCTTTCACTTTTCAGAAGATGAGGCAACATTACTTAAATAAATCCATAGAAGTAACAATGTAGCATCCCGTGTAGAGAAAGGTTTGAGCAGAGCTGAATTAAAAACACTTACCTGTTTTGGAAGCGACGTAAACATGAGTGATTATTTAATGACACGCTAAAGTTCCCAGCTCTGCTGTTATACTGGAAGGAGAAATGCAAAACACAATTCTGTAAACAAGACCCAGAAACACGTGAAGGACATGCGAAACACTCATCATCTCACCTGAAGCATTCGTTTGGTTGTGATCAGATACCTGGAGGGACACACCAGTATGACCAGTCATGTGAAACCCAAGCATAAAGAGCACAAGCATGATCACACGGCCACACACACCACTGGTTTCTCTCAACTTGTGTGGGCCTGGAAAAGATGCAGGAAGTGTGTTTTTACTCCTTTTATATTGTCTGTTTTATCTTCCTCCCTCCTCTCACCTTTCCTCTGCTTCCTTTTTACTTCCAGTAGTTTTCTTCGTCAGCTTCCCTGCACCCGCTTCTTCACTTTCCCACCAGATGGTCAGGAGTATGAAGACACACGCAGCATTACGCGATACCTTCCTTGTATCGCGATACCTGACAGCTTCCACGTTCACCAGCAAATGGAAACTTTTTTTTTTTTTTTACACCGCAGCATTGTTTGTTTCCACCAGAGAAAGGTTTCTCAGCCCTCTTTGCTATTATACTGTCATCATGTTACATTTTTGGCAGCTGTTTCATGGCCTGTAAAGTTTATAGGATCATCATCACCTCAGATTTGCAGTTCGGATCCCTCACACTCTTCCCCTCTTCCAGCACCACCAGCGAAAGGAGGAAACTGCGTTATTCTTCTCTGGAATGTTGCATGGAGCTAAATTTAGAGCCTTAGTTTCCGTTCCTTCTTCTCCTCCTCCTCTTCTTCTCCTGGTCCTTCTTTTCCCACTCCTTCCAGCTGAAACTGAAAGCTGTAGATTGTGTGTTAAGATCCACCTGAGAGGACTGGTCGTAAATTCTCCCACTGTCACCTTCACACGCCCTTGACATGGTGTCGTATTCACCAGACCGAGTTCCCCTGACGTCTTTTACGTTTTATAATCTAATACAAGTAGTTTTTAAATATATAGTTTTTCTTTAACCATCTTATGAGAAGACCTTGATTCTTCACAAAAAATCAAAAAACAACTCTGCTCTTTAGGAGGCTCTCGTAGCCATCTTGGACTTGGATCTTCCACCAGAGGGTAGAAATATAGGTCAACAAGATTAGGATTTGATGCAGCAGGATTATGAGGAAAATACCAACTTTGTTAAAGAGGCAGAGGTTTTGGAAATATGCTTAAGATAGACTTAAGATGATCTCTGCTGTACCTCTACATAATATGTGGTGTTTTATTTTCCAATTTGCCTAACATTTATTGTTGTAACATTCATTGTTTTAACATTGTTTTTCTTCTTACGTTTTTATAGTATAAATTCAGAACTAAACTCAGTGAAGTATCTATTTTTGTTGTAAAATCTTGAAGAATGTGAAACACAATATGACCTTGGAGCACTACACTCTTCTGTTCTCTCTGGCCACTTCAAGATTTGATTCTGGTAAAGATTTTTTAGTTTTGAAACCATAACTTTAGACCACAATTGATGTATCAAGCCCAGGCCTAATAACATATCATAGCGTTAGATTGCTAAATCATTCCTTCACTTATTGTAAGTCTTTGAAATGCTTTCACTCATACTTGATCATTAAGTGGTTAGTTCAAGGTAGTATGTGAATCCTACTAATAAACAGGATTTCACTAAATACAAAGACTTAAAAGTTGACTTTTTATTGCTGTCGTAACTTCCACACTGAAGAGTGTTGTTGTCAGTACAGCCTTTTAGTGCCAGGTATGGTGGCATTTCATAGCATCTGTTAGCAATTTAAACAATAAACTTTGCTAACTGTGGTCAGTAGTATCTTGTCCCAGTACAATAAACAGATCCTTACCTTAAGCGAGATGTATCCAAGATATTTCCAACATGTTGATGACCTTTCAGAAAGGTCACCAAACATGTGTGGGCCTGGAAGTGCAGGACATGAAAGTTATTTTATCAAATAACTTTGATAAAATACCCTCAGCTATTTCCCTAAAACTTTCCCACGCTGTCACAGCTCGTTTTTTGTTTTATTTCTTCCTCTGACTTTATTTTGAAACACCTCAGCGATAATACATATAAATAACCAAGTCTTTTTTTTTTGGGTAGTGTAGAACTTGTACAGACATGTTCTATGATCATGTCATTGAGGTACATATTAGAGGGGGTTTTGTATCGTCTCAGCGCAGTTTAAATGAGCTTTTACTGTTAAAAGAACAACTTCTGCATTTGCGTTGTCCACTGTTCGGTGTTTGTGTGTGCAGGTGCTTCAGTGTGTGCTGATGCTCATCAATACGGCCTTCTCTTGCAGCCATTACCGCTGATTCATGCCTCAGCCCTAATGGTCAAATCATTACCATTATTTAGACCACAGGCTGATTGCAGAAGGGAGTCCTTGTGTTTACTCATAAAGGAATATTTATGTGCTTATTTTATATATGTGTGCTTTTTTGTCTCCATCTGTTCTCCGGCTGCTGCAGGTATTGATCTACATATGGTCAATGAGCAAGGCTAACAACACTACAATAGTCCTCTCTCACCCACTCTTAATCGATCTCGGCTACCATGGCGTAAATGGTTCTCCTTGGTGTGTGAGGCGACCTGACGCGTTCGCCTTCTTCGCTGGGATTAGCCAGCGTTGCTGCACACTCCCAATGTCGGAGGATTAGCAGTTAGTTGACCGTGCCTTATCGCGGCAGAGTTGTGATGTAACTGTAAATGTCCGCTAACAGTCAAATGTAAATATTCAAAAACCTGCGCACAAACTCGATGACACCGACATGTGTTGCTAGCCCTTTCTCAGGTAGGAGGCTTGAGTTGCCATTGATTTCTCTGCAGCAAAAACCTGAAGGCACAGCATTAGTCTCCCAAGAGAAACAGTCAAACGAAATATGGAACATGTCAATATGTCCGGGTCAATAGAGCGGGATATCTCATCTGTTTAAAGGAGCATCTGTTTTTGGCTTGGGAGGCAGTGGGAGGATGGAAAGTCACAAAGAGGGGAGGAATCGGTTGATTTGCAGGGATATCCCCTCTTCCTTCCACATCGTGTTCCTCTCTTCCTCTGTCTCCGGAGGCTCAACAGAAAAAGCAGGCAAACAAAGAGAAGCAGAAATGTTTCTGGTAGCATTCACTTTCTCCACCGGTTACTGAAACCCGTACTGTACAGTTAAACACTCTTGTACTCCATCGGTGACTCAGAGCGCTCTCCAAGCCCCCATTTCATCTCTCTCTTTTTTTTTTTCCTCAGACTGTTTAAGGCTTAAATCCCTCCATACTGAGCGACTTAACCCCTCTCTTTCATTTTGCCCCCGTTACTAGTGCTTGTATCTACCAGCACCTATCAGCTGCAGTGTGTATATGTGTGTGTATGTAATCAGTAAAGTGAGGCTTTAAGTGCCACGTTCCCGGCACGTGGCTGCCTCACGGCAATGAGCCTCACAGGATTGCCTGAAACTCCCACACATTCTTCCTCCTGTAAGTTAGACTTTCTCGTTTTCTGACGATTTGGGTTGCATGGACCTGTCAGCTAACGAATGCAGCCCTTGGGCTTAAATACCCCCACAATGCATTCTTTTTGTATCCTTGGAAGTCCTCTTTGCTAGTTGTGTGTGTGAACGAGAACACAGAGGTCTTTAGAAAGCTTCAGTTATTACAGGTAAACGTTTTTGGTGCAGATATCTGTCTACATTTTTGCAAGACGGCAGCCAGAGCACAACCCGTGTGAACCAAAGTCCAGACAGCGAAGTAATAAAAGCAGGTTTTGAAGGGGCAAATATTTGTGTTCAGAAGGTTCCGTATGAAGAAAGAGGCAACCAACACGATGTAAATTGTACATCACTTTTAATGTTCATTTCTATTTCCACCAGAGCAGGGATATACAGTATATATAGGTATATATGTCTATATATAGAGAGAGATTTTCTAGAAAGGAAATAAAATGCAATTTCTGCATATCCAGGAGACGTAAAAGCTGAAAACAGTCAGGAATCAAAAGGAAGACGAAAGAGTCCAGTTTTGTGCTGGATTAATCCAACAGGGATTTCTAAAAAATATTTACTCTAACATGAATTATGACCATAAAACAACAAAGAAAACAAGCACAAACAGGGGAATGTTAAGTGGATGTGTAATTTGAATATATTGCTTAATGTTCGCGTTCAGAGTGATTTTGCTGGTAGTGATTTGGTTTCTACAGAACCTGTTTTGAAATCCACCAATTTCCACTATTTCCTTCAATCTGTTTATGATCTGCTGTAAGTGACTAATAAATAGTTTACCTGAGAAATTTGATTTAGATTTTACTTGATTATACTGGTTTAATTCAACATGCAAGTTTTTTTTTTTTTTTTTAAGATTTCTGTTTGACTTAAGATTTATTTTTTCTGGGAACATGTGAAACTGTTATACAATTATAGAGCTAACTTATTGCTCTTTTGAAATGAAATCCTGCATAGAGATATGAAATGCATCATTTGCACATAACCTGCCCTTTCGAGGGGCTTAATGTTTCAGAGAAGTGGGCTGAAAATGACAAACTCGTGGAGCTGATGGGTGTTGGTTCACATTAGCTATCTGCAGCTCATTAAATTAGCCAACAAGTGGCTGGTAAATTAACAATTACTGCGGTCTCAGTTTTATCTGCAGCACCTATCTCTCAAGGCAAGGACACAGTGGTCTGAAGTACTTTCAGGGATAAATCTGTGACCAAACTGTATATTTGTCTCATGAGAGAAGAAACCACAGCAAGCAGTGCAGCAGAAACAAAGAAAATAGAGTTATCCAACATGGGGAGCACAGAAAAGAAGAGTAAACAGATTTAATGATGTGGACGTTCTGTCTTTTCAAGCAGCGTTAGAGTACAGTCTTCTTATTGACTTGGCAGTGTGTGCATAATCTTCAGCAGTAAGAGCCTAAATGAGGCTTTTTAATTGTTGGTTTATGTAAAAGTGGCTCAATGCATGGGTAAACAGACGTCACTAGTTTATCCCCTGGGCTTCAGCTCCTCTCTGTTTCTCTTCGTCTCTCATTTGATGGAGTGCTTTCAGATAACTTCAGGCGTTGCCACCTCCTCTCTTTCTCTCTCTCTCTCTCTCCTTCCCTTTTCCTCTTTTTTTTTCTTTCTGTCCAGCTCTATCAATCTCACCCCTCTGCCCACCTCCGCTGCTTCCTCTTTTTTTTCCCCTTCCCCTTCCTGTCATCCCTTCTTCTGCGGTTCCTCCCACCCAAAGGCCATCAGTGTGGCGAGAACCGTTCGGTAAACGTCTGGTGCCACGCAGAGTTGTCAGTAAAGCTTGAGCTAATTAGCAGAATCACAGAATAATTAGTTTTTCTTCTCGTCATTTAATTCCCACCATCCCACATGAACCTCATCCCTTTCTCATGCCATCTTGAGCTCCAGGACGTTTCTGCTCTCCTGTTCCTTTTTATCCCCGCTTTGTCTTGATTTTTCTCCTTACTCTGAGTCTCCAGACTGCGCCTTCGTTTTACCTCTTCTGTCTCTTTCTACGTCTCCCGGTGCCTGTTTCCCTTCTACATCTGTCTCCTCTCTCCCCGTGGAGTGCTTTCCCGCCCACACCTTTTTCTCTATTGAGGTTTCTCTTGCCGCTGTTAACTTAGACACATGGTCGAGCTTGTTTTCTCACTCCGCGCCTTCCTCCCACTCTGCTCCCATCCTCCCCTCCCTTTTCTGTCGTTTTTGCTCACGCTCTCTTTCCCTCTCCAGCCCAGTCTTATTTATCTGAAACGCCAGTGTTTGTTTACACATCTATTTCACCCCCCCATCTTGGCCAGTGATCCATCCCCTTGAAATATTAGTAAAAAAAAACATGGTTTCCAGTATATATTTGTTTCACCTTCTACTCCTTTAATTTCTCTTCATCACCTGAGGTTGTTTGTTTGCTCCTTTCCATCATCAGTCCAAACTTTTCCCCTCCATTCCTCCTGATGTTTTGTATCTGCCCACCTTGCTTTTTAGGTTCCCAAAATTACTCCTCTCTGTTTTTTTTTTGTTTTGTTTTTTTCTTTTTAGAAATGTGAGTCCTTTGGTTGATCTAGTCAAAACCCTGACTATATGAGTAACAAGTAGCACTTTTCAAAACCATTTTATAGATGAAGATGCTTTATCTGATAGTTTTCAAAGCATGTGCGGTCTGAACCGTCATGTCGCATTTCATCCAACTTTACGTCGTTGACAGGAGATGTGCATCACAATTCTGCACCAGAAGAATCTAGATACAGTAAATCTACGCATAAATACTGACTGAAAATTATAATTATAAAATTAGGAAAGACATTTGTGCCAATGAAATGGATTGCACCATAATCTCACCACTGGTGGCTCTTACTGCACATCCAAACAGACTTTTCTAAAAATCTCCATGAAAGGCCACCACTATTAGTTCTGCTTTCTTTTCAAGAGCTGATTTCATTTTACTACTGTAAACAGTGCGCTGATGTGTGACATGAGTATTGTTGTGCCATGCATCCTGGTCGCTTTGGGGTCATAAACCGTTCACACTAAAGTCCGATTGCTGTCATATCATTCAGTAGTGTGAACGACCAGCCAAACCCATGTCGTCTATTTCTACTCTTTAGCTGTGGACCTTATTTGTTGTGTGCATCAAGAACACTCCCAGTCAGAGGGTGGCAGCAAATGCAAAGCAGATATGGAAATTATGAGTCACACATGAAGAGAAGAAGGAAAACAGAAGAGCTTGTGCCTGTCCACCAGTCAGCAAACTGGTGGACATGCACCATGTGTTGGAATGTGTTGGACATGAACACCCAAATTATTCACATGCTGATTTAGATTTGTGCCAAATAAAGTCCAAAAACATCATTCCATGTTGGTCCTGTATGTTTCAGATAAGTCCAAATTCACCGACATTCTTCCTTTTAAATGTCAAGTAACAATAAGAGGGAGAATACGTCTTAAAGTTTCTCCACTGGTTTGTTCTGGTCCACTAAGTGCCAAATGTTTATTTTCGGCCTAATTAGATTTCCTTGGATTTGGGGTCATGTTTCACATTGCCTGGCAAATCGTATTGATTGAGGCAGACTTACTGAGCATGTGCTGTCATAAATCACCTAAAAATTGGCCTTTTAAGTGTAGTTTTTTTTAGCTACCTGGCTTTGTGCAATATAGGCATCTTTTGTTTTTTGGATCTCTCTGCCTATGAGCCATATAGCCATTTTTACAGAATTAGACAATAAGAGAAGCCGAGATCAGAGCATCTACTGTGGCTTTAAACGTATCTACCTTGCATTTATGCATTCTAAGTACATCATGATTCCAGGCTCTTATTTTCTCTGAAACTTGCTCACTTTTGCACAATGTACTCGCAATATTTCGCTCCTTTTGTTCCATCGACTACAGTACACCTCTGTCCTTGTGTCTCTTCTGTCCATCTGCTCTGCTGAGTCGTGCGATCAGGAGAGGCTCCATACATCACCTCCCCACCTCTCCAGGGACAATGCTGTGGAGGAGGGGAGGACAAAAGAAAGGGCTGTGGAGATTGGACAAGCTTTCCCACACATGCACACTCTCGCTCGTGCACACAGCACCACCAGCTGTTAGCAATGACTGCAAATTGTTTTCCCTGCACCTATTTGTAGCACACAACTGATTGGAAGGTTCTTTCTCTCAAAACACACATTCCTCTGCTCATATGTCTGCACAAGCGCTTCCTGGAGTTGTGTCCGAGTTTGCCTTGTTGTTTCTTTTCAAGTGCAATCTGGGACAGACCGACACTTTGGGTTAATGCAATTTCCATTTTCTGCTTTTTGAGAGCGCGGTGTTATCTGGCGACGAATCGACGCGCTCTCATTGGGAGTCGAGAGATGGCGAGAGACGAGGAAGGCCAAAGATCGAAAACGGGCAGCGTGTGTGACTGGCGGAGGGAGAAGGTATCGGCGAACGAGTGGAGTGAAAGAGACAAACAGAGCAAAATGAGGAGAATTTAGAGAAAGACACAGTAATGCACCCGATGTGGGAGGGAGGGCTGCAGACGGAGAGATGAGTAGAATGCAATAATTTGATAAAGCAGCTGAGGAATGGAGGTTTTTCTACACTCTAACGCTTTTAGTCCCATTTCTACTTTTTTACGGCAGATTTCATCATATTACCAAAGGCCATTTTGGCTCTATTGTGGATAATAGGGTGCTGTGGAATTATTGGAGATGCTGGCTTAGATAATGGTCATTCTCTCTCCGTCTCCTCTGCACTGGAGGGGGAGGAAAAGGCACAGGAAATACAGCCGCAGGAGGAGGAGAGATTAATGGCCTACAAAGATGAGCAGAGTTGGGGGCGATGAAGATAGCAGAAGGTGCTGCACTTAGAAAGGCAGCTTAATGTGCAAGACAAAAGGAGGTAAAGATGGGTTGTTCTCTTCGCAAAGAAGTGTTTTCAGGCGTGCTCAAGCTGATCTCTGAATGTTTACTTCTAATGCAATAAGTGCACAAGAAAACCGGATTTATTTTTCATTATTTGCCCTCACAGAAGCAAGAGTACCAGCAGAGCAGCATATAGTCACTTAAATATGCATCTTCTGCTGAAGTATTTCTACAAAATCTATGCCTGTGCATAAAAAAGGCTTATTGTGAGGAATAGTTGCAGCAGTTTCTTGGCTCAACTAAAAAATAAACAATGCCAGTATCTATTTCATTAGCTGTTGCGCCTCATGTTATAGCTGGTTATCTACCAGCTGTAGCCTTTGTGAGGAGTGAAATTGTGTGAAAAGAATATTTAATGTCTATTTTATGTATGTTGCAACTGATGGGCACTTGAACAATGTTTAGTTTAATCTCTGAGCATCAAACCACATTCAGATTTAGGAACTTTCAACGGCCTCATATTGTTTGAATCCCCATAATCCTTCTGTCTTCATTCGGTGGGAAGCACCTCAAAGTCTTTATAAAATCAGGTATACAGCGGATTCTTGACCATACAGCGATGTGCTCGAGGCAAGTTTTGGATCATGTTTTGTAAAACCAAGGGACGGTTCTGTGTGAAAATCCCAGATGATCGGCGGTTTCTGAAACACTGAGGCCAGCTAACATCACTGCTCCGTTCAAAATGACCTAAATCCTGTTTTGCACCATCAGGAATCTCTGTGCGAACTTCGAGTCAACACATTCAGCTGTGTACGTCCATTGTACTATCAGCCTGGTCACCATCAGGCTTGATGAAGATGTTGTATTGGATTTGATCCAATTTTAGCATTTTTGAAATGTTTGTTAGCGACAGGAAAGGATCTAAAGAGATTTGGGGTTCATCCAACTTAATTGAATGTAAATGGGCGTGAATGAGTACTACAGTGACCTCTAACCACGATGCAGCATTTCACACAGTAGAGTACTTGTAGGATGAGGCAAAAGCTACAGAAGAGTCTCTTGCTGGAATATGGGAGAACAAGAGGAATGACTCGGGTCGCTATAGGAATGCTGAAATAAGGTGGGGAGAAGATGAGGAGGATGGAAACGGAAGATTGTCAAAGGATGTGAACTTGGCTGGGATGAAGAGCAAGAAAGGAACAGAGAGATGGAGAGACTGAGGGATGGAGGGAAAGAAAAGAAGGGTGGGGGGGGTCTATTACCCTGAGACTAGAGCAAAGTGAGAGAAAAGATAGAGAGACAGAAAAAGAGTAATAGCCTTACAGCTGCACCTAATGGCTTCTCTGGAGAGGAGAAGAGAGAGATGGAGGGAAGGAGCGCAGAGGAGGAGAAGACATAATGAGGAGGCTATGACAGGCTCAGATGGATTCAGACATGGAGGAAAAGACAAAGAAAGGTGAAGGTTATACAGCTGTGTGGTAAAGATGGAGTCAAATAAATAAATGAGGGGGGAAAAAAAGCGAGAGTGAAATATGGTTGATTCTGAGGCAGGGGGAGGACATCGACGCTAAAGAAGCAACCTGGAGAATAAAGATTGATGAGCTCAGATGAAGGAAAGCAAACGTAAAACGATGCAGGAAAAACAAATGAAAGCTGCAGATTCGGAAGAGGAACGAGGAGAAGAGTGAACAAAGGAGGAGGGAACATGGGGAAGACGGATGGAGCTGAAGGGTAGATGGAGACGGAGGGAGTAAAGGGGTGGAGGAGAGAAGGAGGGAGAGAGAGAGAACAGTGGCAAAGCAATCAGGTGAGGAGGAGATTGAGAGGGGAGCGCGGGGAGGGTGGCTCGACGGAAGAGGAGGAAATTGAAGAGGAGGTTTTCTGGGTGGATAAAAGGGCAGTTTTCTATGTGTGGGGGGGAGAGAGAGAGGAATGGGGAGGGCGGATGGATGTGTGGAGCGTATCTTCACCTCCGTTAACAGCCGTGTAATAGCGCTGATCGCAGCTGTGAATAATTCAAAACGGCTAGTTGGTGAATTGCCGTTCAGAGGAGAGCAAATAATCACCACGCCGATAGGATAACCTCACAAACACAGGTGTTGTGGAGCGTCCGCAGGGCCGGGCTCTTCTCACAGCTCAGACCCCGTCGTCAGTGAAAGATAACGAGCAGCAGACTAGAGAGGCTCCGCAACAATTAGATTGAACAGAAACACCTTGCCTCATCAGACAAACACACAAATCTCCCAGTTCAGAGCGCACAATTACATCACTTAGTCATTTACAACTCATCGCTTCCACAGCTCCCGCCTGCTGTGCCTTTAAGGTCGCCATGACGACCGTTTCCAGGGTGATTTGGTGCAGCACCTGGTCCCTCTCAGGGTGGTAAGCTCGCCTGCTCGCCACCACTGATCTCATCCCTTCGCTCCGGTCGCCTCCCAGCCTCTCATCCCCGTGTCGGGTCCGAGGTCTCCCGTCAGCGTTCGGCCCGCCGGCCTGGAGGTTTATGAAGCTGCTGGAATTCGACGGGTCTGAGGTCCGTCTCGTGACGCATCAAGCAGTGACAATTAGTGGTGCAACAGAACATGAATGGCACTGATGGCCAACAAGCAGGAAGCTCATTTATGCATCGAGTTGCTAATGGTTTCTCACGCGAGCCTCTGTCGTGTTATCCAGTTTGTTCTGTTTCTAAATAATTGCAGCCATGATGCCACTCTTTTTTTTTTTTTGATCACTGTGGAAAAAAGATTTTCGAGTTTTGCTTTTTGTTGTTATGTTTGTGTGTTTTATCACCGTTCAAAGCAAAAAGTGATTGTATTTGTGTGGGACATTAACATAGAACTAGTTCTTGATGAGGATGAACTTGCAGAAGTGTCTCTGAGATTCTTTCCTTCTCTAATCATTCAACCTTAGTTCTAAGACTTTCATCTAATACATATAACATACAGCTGAAATATGTTATGTATGATCTTCTACATAACTTCTCTATTTTTCTCTGTGGAATTTCTATGTAACTTTAACTCAGCTTTATGAACTAGTTACATTTTAATATGTTTTTAAAAATGGGTATTTTTTTTTTACATATCTTGTGTCTGTCCTTTTTAATGTCATTTAGAGAGCAGTTCACATTAACAAAGGAAAAGTTTAAGATTGAAAGATTTTTTCCTCCCTATAGCATCTTCCTCTCTTCTTATTCAGCCTCAAACCTTAATGCATTTAACTGCGCATTAAAAGGGCTGATGAAAGTTTTTTTTATTATTAGTATTATTATTATTATTGTTATTATTATTATTATTATCATTATTATTTGTCTACAACAACATTTCACCTGAATCCCCTACCTGGCAACATGTAGATGTTATCTTAGTCAACATTTGTGCAAGGGCTTTGCAAAAATAAACATAATTGTGGCAGTGTCACGCCACTTCAAGAGAGGCTGGTCAGAGTCGGAGGGAAGATGGATGGAAATACAGAAAAATCCCGGATGAAAACCTGTTGGAGGTTACATACGAGATGAGACTCAGGAAGACGTTCAGCCTCCACCAACACGAAGAGGGAAACCCCAAACGGCTTGAAGCTGTAGTTACAGCTAAATTTATTTGCACAAAGTATCGACTAAGAAGGGCATGGATGCGAATGCACGCCATGTTTTTCATAACTTTAAAACAATTTCAATAACTGAAACCAAGCTACTTAAAAAGATGGGCTGTACTTAAAGTCTATGGTTAGCTAGTCACTGTTCACTGCTAGAGTAACTTAGTGCTGTCAAGTGTCAGGTAAAACGCTGACTAAATCCATCTGTTTGTTTGAACGACCATCTCACATGGTGCATAAATAAGAAGAATGCAGTTAAACAAAATTTACACATTCCTCCCCTGCTAATCAGCAAAAAAGAAAGCAGCTGCAATGACTCAAGGCAGGTGTGGAGACAACGTGGTTGAACAAACAGTGAGTTGAACCAACTTCATTTGCAAATCCAACCGCCTTCTACAATAATCGTCTGGCTTTACGCTGGAGACAGAGTACATGTGATATTGGACAAGCAGATGTCACATTTGTAGAGACAGATATTCTCGTCTGGAGTGGGTGTGTAATGTAAGTGCACATCGCCGACTGTAAAAATAAACGCCAACCAATAGATGTGTCGTCGCTGAAATCGGAGTTTAACGAATTTCACGCTACACGACTGCAAACGAGCGTGGAGTGACATTCCTTGCTGTATGCCGTCTGTGGGTGGCTTTCTGTCTCTGCAGAGAAATCACTTTGTTAAGCACGGCGCCTCCAAACAGAGCTCCTGCTGCAGGGATTCATTTACTTAAACTGATCCCCTCCCGCATGCCTACATGGATTTCACAGTGTCCCTGCATGGCATCACCTCGCTTCAGTTATGGTTTTAGGATGATCCCGAGGACCCCGTCAGGCTACCTGTTTATTGGCGTTTTTTTTTTTTTGTTTTTTTTTTACTTCGGTCTCTGATGGGGGAGATTCGTGGTAAAAGTTTAACTTTGACGATAGCCTGAAATAACGTGTGTGCGCCAGTGTGCAGATTCACAAGATTCAGAAATAGGCCAGTTAGGGTTTAGACGAGAGAGATGTTAGAGATTAAACAGACCTCTGTGGGGAGCAAGGCTCTTCTTCAGCAGTTTAAATATAACTCCCCTCTGGGGAAACTGTGCAAGTTTGTGTGCTGGTGTGTTTGCAGGGGCGGGGTTAGAGGAGGTGAATGGATGTGCTGTTCCAATCGACAAGGCGTAAAAAAAATAATTTAACTTTTATCCATTGTCCATGTTTTGTGGGCATAGATTGTTCATCCTGTGATTTATATGACAAAAAAGAAATGACTAAATTCTAGGATGTCAAGGCTAGTTCTGGAAGAAGTCCTGAAAAATGACGGTAGACGATAACATCAGTGTGTCAGAGTGATGTCTTCTTTACTTGTGGCGCTCTGGGAATAGTCAGTACGGTGAGGTCTGTCTCCACCATCTGCTCAGGGTTAGTGTGTTTGTGTGTTTTCATATGTGACTTTGTAAATCAGTCAGCAGGTGGTGCACAGCATGCATAGTAATAATGCTTTAACCATGAGCTCAAATACCCAGCATCCCACATGGGCAAAGTATGACCCGGGAATCAGAGGTTTTAACATTGAAAACTCAGCGGTTTAGCCAAAAAGAAGTCAGTGGAAACCATGTCAAGTTTGTGAGTCTTCATTTAAATCAAAACATTCTAAATGTCTTTTTTTAATTAAGTTCCTAACTGTTTTCTCCGCCTTGGTGGGAAAGTTGTTTTTGTAAAACCAGACAAAGAGAGTCCTGGTGCATTCCTTTCTTTACCATTTCATTCTTTAGCAATTTTCTTTTCATAGCCAAAAAACTTGAAAAAGCAGCCGACTATGGGATATATTCTTGTTTTGTCTTATAACCAATAAGGTTTTGTCTTTGCTTGGGCATCCATGGTCTTTCTATTGTTGGTAGTAGGAAGAGAGCATGATAAGAATGTCTTTACCTTTATTCCTTAACACCTAAACCAACATGCATGCCCCAAATTATCCAGATTTAGGTCTAAAATCATCTTTTCATTTTTTCCAATATGTTTCTGCTGGCTAATATTGGCTAGATTTTAATTTTTTTAATCTAGTCATCCTAACATGCGAAAACTTGATTTGTGTTGCCTCAAATCTCAATCATTTTTTGTAATTCATCTGTAAGAACTGTCTAAATAATTTTCAACATGACATTTTTTTAAATAAAATGTAAAAAAAAAACAATTTTTATCTTCTTTGAAAATTGACAAATCTGTTACATTGCTTCATTCTTTTGCATGGTTTGAAACATTTCTTAAATAAAACGTCTTCAGCTGCGCAAGCATGAAATATTTTTTCCAAAGCATAAGCTCATTTCTTCACAGTAGGGTTATTAAGTCTAAAATCCCCCGACCACCAATTTGATAACTGCATGTTTTCTAAAAGAGCTTAAAACAATAGACGGCAATTTCCTTTTTCTTTCTCCAGCAGATCCATTGATTCTGCCATTGTGATCATTTTCATAAGTTTTTGATAAGATGTTTCCTTGAAGAAACGCCACAGTGGATTTTGTGGTGCTCTCTCCATCAGTCACTGGTTGTGAAGGGAAACCAGTCACAGGCCGTGAGCTGGATTTACCACATGTCTGCGCCTTCCCCATGTTCACCAAAGGGTCAGGGTGTGAAGTGTGATCCTGTCGGACATTGAGGCATTGATGAGCGCTGGCTGTGAAGCGTGCCCTTCATCAACCAGAGACGACACGGACGTGTTCCATGCAGCCGCAGCACAAACCATCCCCAGCTGCGTCGCTGCTGCAGATCCGAACGCAGACGGGGAGACGTCGTGCATACAGATGCGCTTTTTCGTTTGCCATATCTGTGATCTTGCAGCTGTATTCTCCGTAAGAGTCTCCTCACCTATCCAAACCTCGCTGCTTCCCCACTCTCCTCTTTACACCGCCCTCCTCCCCCTCTTCTCGATCACACAAGTGGGTGACAGATGTGAGCGACTGTGCGGCGCACACAGACACCCAATGTTCTGTTGCCAGCCACCACTGCTCCTCCAGGCTGCGAGTATATGTGTTTTCTCAATGTGCAAGCTGTAAGGCTTCATGCAGTGCTGTTTTAATCTGTGTTTGTTTTTTTGATTTCCACTGTGGGCGCCCTGATTTAGGTGTCTGCATGTGTTATTTCATAGTAGCAAACGCAACCTTTAATCTCTCTCCTGTGGGATTCATTTCAGGATTCAGACACACCTTTAAATACACACACACACACACACACACACACACACACACACACACACACACACACACACACACACACAGCAAATGCAGTGGCCATGCTTCTGCTACATGAGACCATGACAGGCTCACTAACGCACACGGGCAAGCATGCACACACACACACTTCCGCTCACTTGGAGTGTAATGCAATCACCTGGGCTCTCCTTGCTTCCTAACTCAATAAAGCTGACAGGCTGCAATACACACATACACACAAACATCCTCCGGAGTGACCGGTAATACATTCAGCATCTCTTTCATTTCATCCTTCTTTCTTATGCTGAGCAGCAGCGAAGAGAAGCAGCTCCTGTTGTGGATTGCTTTGAAAGTTTGTGGTCTGAGTGGAGCTTTTGGGGTAGGACTGAAGAGATGGAAAAAGATGGAGCTGGTTCGAATCAAAACACACTCTTTAGAAACGTTTTGTTTTGGCTATAGAGGAGTTGTTCAGGTTGTGTGAAAGGGTTAAATGCAGTTCAATATCTTCCTTTTAGTAGATAGCTCTCATTGCATCTAGGCCTGTCACAATAATCAATAAATCAATTAATTGCATGATAAATTAAACTCAATGATTTCCACTTGTATAATTTATTGTTCATCTCTTCTTTTTCTCTCTTTCTAAAAACTGGATGATAAAAGTCTCAGTTAGACCTTTTTTGAAGGACAATTGCATTGACAAAGTCTTCAAAATTAATTTTAATTGTTTTATTTATTCATAAGATGTTTTTCATTTCCAGTGTTAAATGTTCATTACTCATCTTTGAGAATGTGTTCTTGTATTATTACTTTGCCATTACCATTATGTTACTTAAAAATGGTCTCAAAACATCACCATTATATTTTACCACAGTAACTGCTGGAAGAATTTATTGACCAGCAATATTTGTTATTGTGACTGGCCTAATTTAATCTTCATTTAGTTTAATCAGTGTCAGTGGTACTGAGGCTAAAGCTAACAGCTAATATCAAATTCTATATTTATACACTGTAAAAAGTCACAGTTTTATTCAAAAGTATTCCTGTGATGTGATTTGGCCACAAGAATTAAAATTAATTTTCTATTTTTGTTTACCTCTTATTATTAATTAGTAAGATTACTCCAGCTACCATAACTGAAATGGAGGTCTATGTATTCCTTAAAGAAAACCATAAGTTAAAGTAAGACGTTTCCCATTCCAGTATTTTCCATAGCAGACTCTAGTTCAAATGCCTGAAGGATAAATAAGACAACTTTTCTTCACGCTGTTGAGCCATCCTGTTATCTGTTCAAACTCTACTACTCTCTCTCTTGCAGTCAGAATGAACCGCAGACACGTCTCAGATTGTCGTAAAACATTGTGTTGTTACTGAACGCCTAGTACGCATCACTAAAAAGATTACGGCTGGTCAAAGTGAAAAAATTTTATTTCTTCAATTGTCTGCACTAGACAGAAGTGATTGAGATGTGACAGTGGATTAGTGTACACCATTGTGATGTTTTTGAGTAGTCAAGATTTTTGGACTTGGCCCTTCTCAGTTTAGCCATTATGCTCAGCCTGTGGGACCAGCTAATCTGTATTTATAGTAAATAAATACACAGAGAGAAAGAGAGCAACTGAAATGATCATCTGACAAACTCCGTCAGGAAAGATTACTAAGGACTCTGACTTGAGTGTAACTCTGTGTTTTTTGTATGCACGCTGTGTGAGATTTGTTGGGGTCTGCCCAGCGCTCCGAAGAGTGACGAGGCACGGCGGCCATAACCGGTCCTCCGAGCGCCATCTGCTCATCGCCGCAGCTACTGTTGCCAGGGTACCTGCTCTCCTCCCTTCTATGGCTCATCACCTCCAAGCTCAGACTTGATTTTTTTTTCTCCCTAAACGAGATCAACACCCAAAGTCTCCCGCTTAGTCCCTCATCCTGCTCTCCTGCCTCCTTTCTCAGCTCACACATGGTGATTTATTTTCTCTTTTCTTTTCCCATCAGGAAGATGCATTACTTCCACCAAAAGCTTTTATTCCGTATGTCCATCTTTTCTGTTTAATCCTCATTTGTGCGGACATGATGCGGGCTCCCTCTGTTTAGAGGGGGAGATCTGAGGAGAGAAAGGAAAAAGAGAGTTTGGAGGAGGCGATGTTTAGAGAAAAGGGAAGAAAAGAGGAAGAGTGAGATGGGGAGAGAGGGACAGATCGTAGATCAGAACCGTCATGATTGAGCCATCTGCTGAGAGGAGGACACTGAGACTCTCTCACACTCACGCACACACACATTCCTGAGATTAAAGATCTCCACTGCCACCTGTTGGTAGATTCCCAACACCGCATGCTCTGCAGGCAATCATCTGACTGCTCTGCCTCCATCAAGGCACAAACAAGCGGAGATGAGACACGTATCTGTGAACATCGATCAGTCTGGTCTGCTTGTCTGTTAAGCCAGTCTTGAGCGGCTGACTCTGTTTGCTCTGCAGGGTGTTTTGGTGCTCTAATATACAAGCTTTGTCTTCACCTTCCTCCTCTCTAAGAAGAGCAGAGTCTCAACACGGATTATGAGGCTTTGGCTCTTTCAGAACATGTCGAGGACGGTTGTATTTTAGAGAATTTAACCGAGACTATGATTCGGCACCGTAATCCCGTTTTTGCTGTTTCCTGCTCGCCTGCAGGTAAATGTGATTTGTTGTACAAAGTCTGATGGCCTGTGTTGTTGCCGTTTTATGTCTGCAAAATGCAAACACTTCGCATCGGCCCTGAAATGTTCCTTCTGCTTCCATCTTTTCAATTGCTGGCAAGCCTAAATGTTGTCCACTCTTGCTCTGCCGTCGAACCTTTAATAGACCCATAAACGCTGCACTCCCATTGGCCAGAGCAGGCCATTTCATCCTATTACAGATTAGCATACGGCCGAGTGGAGAGGGAAGTGCTCTTTATATGATAATGAGGAGCTAATGTATGCAGAGAGGACAAACCAGCGCCCCACTGGGAGGACTCAGGGTGGCCCATGTCTGTCTTTGGTTTTGACTGTCTCTCTTTGTGAGCTGAAAACCACCAAACACAGACGGAGTAAACCTGCCGCTGTACGTTGATGCGGTTTTGCGAGTGCACTGAATATTTTTCTCATCGCCACCTGATTCCCGTTGTGTCGTGAGCAGTCAGTGACTCAGGCTGTTTTTATTGCCTGAAATTACTTCATTAAGCGACGAGTTGCTAATGGGACTGTTTTTATTGGGTTTTACCCACTATGCGTAAACAAGAACATAAATAAGATTTGGAAATTTTTTATTTCTTTTGAGTTAAAGAGGATTACAGCTCCCCAATTTTCTGCATTTGCAGAGAGGGAATAGAGGCTGTTGAGAAACCAGCCCCAGCATCGCATCGACAGTTTGTACCAGTTTGTATCAGTACATTAGCATTACGTTCCTCACTCTTCACATCTAAAACCCGCAAACACAGTACCCATGTCAGAACCCGTTGCATAACAGTTCAGGCAAAGGCTTCTTTAGTTTAGCACATTTATGAATTATGAAAATGAGTAAACATAAAAAAAAGCAAAAATCTTGTTAGTTTATCATTTGCTGAAAAGCATAATTACACCCAATTTCTGTTCAACTTTATTCAGATGCAAGTTGAAGCTTTGAATAATGATATGACTCTAAACGAAGCCTTTTCGAAAGCAATATAAACCTTATTGGTCTTCAATTTAGAGCTGCTTCCAAAGTAAAGCCACATTTACTTGACAGTATTTTGCTGGAAAAATGTGATTCATGCTTCCATTACGTCACATCCAGATCGCTGCAGAGGACGTTAATCTGGGTCGGTTACAAAGTGTGCAGATTAAACTGGCTTCTCATATTTTAAATTGAATTGAGGATCTTATTATTATTTTATTTTTACCTCTTCAGGTTTTTCAAGGGTCTGATCCAGTCTTTCTTAACTGATCTTTTCTCCAGGAACTGGACTGAATGTGAAGGTGATCAGGCTTTTGCAGCAGCTGAGCCAAAGTTCTTGAACAATGTTCAGGTCCATTGTGGGTGCACTTCTTAGACCGGAAATATCAGTGTCACCACATAATGTTCATTGGTTTCACTTGGTTTTTGCTCCAAATAGAGCATAAGACTATGGAAATGGCTTTTAGTAGTGACTTTAAATTGTTATTGCTTGATTGTTTTTAAAATGTGCTTTTTGAATAAATTTGTTATTCAAACTGACTTGTATGATGATGCGAAGAGGAAGCTGACTTGTTATGAAACTATTGCTTATTTGACTGTTTAGTGATGGTTGTTTATTCTTATTTGAATATTTTTTTGTGATCAATAAAACTTTTTATAGTTGCACATGTAAAAGCATGTAAAAATAAAAGCTGTGTTTAATACTTAGTTGTACGCCAGTAAAATGTTACCATATTACCTGTTACAAAGTTTTAACTGCAGGTGTAGTAAAAAGAGATTGCTTGTTTTAAAGATTAAGCATTTAATTTTAAAACTACTTAATTTTAAAACAAATCCAGATTGCTAAAAAGTCACATATGAGCAAGGAGCTTTAGAAAACCTAGTTTCAGTTAGTATTAGACTAATTCTCCCTCTTTTTTCCTAAAATCAGACACAAATATTTAATTTCTCAAAGCTTTACTGTTAATCGCATAACTACCTGTTCAACAGTCTTCCTGACCTGTTGCTTTCTTCTTCTTTGATGCTTCAGGAACAAGGTGTGGTGGGAATGTCCCGGCCACCCGGTGCAATACCCCCTCCTCACCCAGCTGGGGGCGTTGCCTCTGGCGTGGGGCCCAGCCAGGGGTCAGGTCCACCTCCAGTCTACCCCAGCAACCAGCAGGCGGCCATGATGAAGCAGATGATGGTGATAGAAGAGAAGAGGATCCAGATGCACATGATGGAGCAGCAGAAGATCCAGAGGCAGCATCTTCTGGTCGAACAGGTGACAGAAGGACTTTGGAGTCGACCTCCGCTTGTGGGTGTGCAGCACCTAACCCTCTCGTGTTCCTGACTCAAGTCAGGTTGCATGTTTAATTACTCGCATCCAGCCCTCTCCTCGACGTTTCCTTTTCATCTCTGTGGCGTGTGTGTGCGTGTGTTTTTGGCTCACATGCCGCCTGCTGTGATAATGTAGTGTTTGCTTTTTATTTCTCCTTCTGAGAGGAATCAAGTGGTAAAGAGTTCTGAACTATGATGTCGCCACCCACCATATGCTTTTTAATTGGACCGGCAAAAAAGGAAACGCACACACAGACCCGCAAGCACAGGAGTGTGTACTGAGAACTCGCTGCCGCCGTCTGACTGGATATTAGGCCTGAAACATTTTAGTTTTCTTTTTAGAATTTAATGTATCAGTTATTCTGACAATCAGTCAATCAGACAAAAAGAAATGCCATCATCTGCCAATTTTTCATTTGACTACATAAAAAGATGCAAACAAGCAAATTTAGAAAATACTGTACATTTGCCTAAAACATACAATTCATTTAGTGTTTGATCATATGAAGCAAACGATGCGTCTGCATGAGAAAACCTCAATCCTTCCTGCTAGATTTAACATACAGTGTAGAGCTAATCAGTTGACTATTTTTTTGACTAAGTAATTAATCATTTCTATAGAAAATGATGCTTAATAGGATAATTTTGTATTTAATTTTTTTTTATTATGGAACTTAAACCAGTTCAAGCTGAAACTATGTTACTTCAGGAGTTCATGGTACAAGATTTTTGGAGAGGATTTTTTTCTTTTTATCTTAAGTGCAAAATACTAAAGTTTTTTTTGTACGGTTTTGATTCAGTCCACTTTGTATCTTAATTAAAGGTGTCGTCTGGTGTATGTCTATGCCAGCTTTGCATTCATTGACACGGAAATGTTCGCCCATTTTTGTTTACCAAATAGCTAAGGCTCAAGCTGGAGAGCTTCCTGTTGGTTTAGCACATAAAAATAAAATAACTGAAAGCATGTTGCAAGAGGCATCATTCATGTTGCAAGGCCCTTTTCGCCGATTCAACTGTTTTCTTCGGTATCGACTCAACCGCCATCTCTGTACGTCCAGCAGTGCCAACGCCTGTTTCTAACAGGTTGAACATCTGTCTGAAAGAGGCTCAACATCTGTTCGGATAGTATCCATAACCTGTCTGCTCTTTACTGTACCAAAGTTTGTGTCTTCTGTATCAAGCGTCTGTGTGGCCTCAGATATGAGTCCAGTCCTCGCAAGGCCAGCGATGATCTTTGTTTTACCAAACAAGTGATTAACCTCAACTCTACCAAGCACCTGTCTTACATTTACCTTAACAGCATCATTTGCTGTCTGTCTTCACATAACATCTGTTTCAATTATCTCGTACCAAACACCTGGATCATCATAGCTGAGGGGCTGTGAACCATCTCACTTTAAACTAATCTTACATCTGTGGCATCTCTGGTTCCAGCGGTTGCCAACATCTGCTTCGATCGTTTTGAAACAAAGGTGTGTCACTGCACCAGGTCTTAAAGGAAGAGGTGAAATTTTGTTTGGCCATCGGCAAACATGCCATAATCAATTCTGTGCACAGTACCATCTGCCATATGACATAAAGTCATCATCTTTAAGCAGGTGTTGCGTCAACATAAGCAATTTATCTCTGTTATAGAGATGCCGTAGAGATTCAGAAAAAGATTAAATTGAAGTTTTCGAGCATTTCTGGGGATCAGAGATCACAAGTCCTCCTTCCTTATGTGCGCTTAATTTAACCCAGATTAAAACTGCTTGTTTTGCACTGAAGCTACAGAAATCCCTCCCAGGCTTCCACTCAGAAACATTTTTAAAATAAAAGTGCTTTAATTTCACTCAGTGATTAATAAAATTGAAGTCTATACTCTTAGGTCTGCATTATATTAGGAAAACATTTCATAAGTTTAGGATTTTGGTCATTCAGATCTATATCAGGTACAGACACCTGCTATAAATTTCCTCTGTATCAGCATTTTCAGAACATGCAGTTGAACCTAAGGAGTTGTTGTGTTTGCTCACAAAAATTAATCTTTGGTTCATACTCTAAATTGATCTTACATCTAAAGTGAAAGTTTGTTTTATTTGGGTTTTCCACCCCTTCCTTTTTATTTCATAAATGGTCCTGCATAATGATCTCAAGTCCTGAACAGATTGATCTGGTAATCCATCTCATAATCATAATCTCATAATTATTTGTATGTGTGTGTCTTTAGCTCCAGCAGCAGCAGCATCTCCCCAGGCAGATGGGCCAGGGCCAGAGGAATCCATACCCCCAAGTCAATCAGTACCAAGGTAAAACACACAAAATACCTGAGTTCATTCCATAAAATGGTAGCAGGCGTACAGACCATCTCATCTACAAGGCTCATCCTCGCATTTCATCACATTACAACCGCAACCTCAATCTATTTTATTGGGATTTCATGTGACAGGCCTACCAAAGAGAAGTGCACTGAAAAAAAATGACACATTGTGACAAACACTTTTTCTGGGGAAGACGCTAAATATCAGTCCAGAGCTACAACGCAAAGGTTTAGTTCAAAGCATATGCATGTGACGGTCTGGCCTAGTCAAAGTTCAGATTTAAAGATAGCTGAAAATTTTTGAGAAGATTTAAAAATGAATCTGCCCAGACACTCAGAGTGAGCTTTGGCTATTTTGCAAAGAATAGACAGCGGTGGAGACACACCCCAAATATTCGCAGGTGTAATTAAAGTAAAAGGTATTTCTGAAACAAGCGTAAACTGAAGGAGTCCGAATACAAATGCACAACTTCCTTTTCAAGATTTTAGTTTGCAAAATATCTTGAAAACGATCATTTCTCTTCCACTTCTTCCTGCTTTGTATTGATCTCTCACATACAATAAAAATGAAATGCCTTGACGTTTGTGGTGATAAATGGTAAATGTGAAAATGATTCCTGCTGCGCCTGACTGTATCTCCAGCTGTAGCTTGTCCAATAAGTTGATATATAATACAGACAAGCAGCATAAAACTGTTTCTGCGTCGCCCTCAGCTCACTGGTTAGAATCTAAAAGCAGCTCCGACCAAGTATTCCTGTCAAACCCATCCCTGTCGCTTTTATCTGCCTCAGTCAGATACATATCAGTCATCTCGGAGTTGCTCTTTCTCCTCTCTTCTGCCTCTTTCTCTCTGGGGGGAAAAAAAAAATCCTGATCTGCCTGTTACCAAGGCAACCTGTCCGTCCCGCATCCCCCAGAGTTCTGGTGAAGTCGGTGAGATGGATGAGACGGGGGAAGTGGGAAGGGAGGGAGGACTGGCAACAAGAGGAAGAGGTAGATGGTCCTGGTCGGTAGAACCTGAGGTTGGGAACGGAGGAGGAGTGAAGACAAGTGGGTGAGAGGATGATGGAGAGATGCAGGAGGGGAGTCAGCACTCTAGCCATTTATAGCCATTAGTCTGTCTGCAGGTCTGGGACGGTAAGGTGGAGAGGAAGATGATTCCAGATGAAACTTTTGTAGATACACAGCCAGAGTAAAGCTGTGCAGTATTAGGAAAACCTGTGGCGTGTGATAATATTGGTGAATGTTGCCATAAATAAACAAGTCATGGAGTATTAATGTTCATGGAAAACATAAACAATTCAGCAAAGTTCCAGCTTCTTTGGGATGGTGGCCAGAAGTTTCTCTAACCTCAGTGGCATGAGTCAACAGAGATTCAATAAAATACTTTCAAAACAATTTGAGCAACTTATGCTGTCTTGTTGAAAATAAAAGTTTTACCTTAAGGAGGTTCTCAATGCTAATTAATAGTGGGGTTGAGTTATATCTGAGTTACTATGATATGGTAATTGGGGGGGATCAATATGTGAATAATATCTCCATTTATAAACTCAGTTGTGAGATAGTTGATGGATAAAACTGAGTCTAGTTCAGCTGTCCTGCACTGACCAAATACATATACAATTGCTATGATTATTATATTGGTGCGTATATGCACGCCCTCTGAAATACAGCATCTAACCAATCCACTTTGATTGCGGTATTGCACAAATTGTCTTAGCTGGTAGCATTTATGAGTTTCTTCCTACTCATGAGCCTGGATTGCATTATTCATCAAGTTCTCACTCGTCTGTTACATTTCAGGTCGGAGCTTTAAGAAGAGGGATTAGTGGAATGGTGTCAGTATTGGGTCTGTTAAAGGATTTAGAGCCATTTCCACTTCCTCAAGCTCCTGCAGTTATGCTTTAATAGGAGGAACTGTGAAAATGAGCTACTGGTGCTTAACTGTGTTCATCTGTGTCATGTTTTGGCGAACCGAGGGAGATGGGACATATTTCTGAGATTAGGGAGTTAATTTGTCACACGCTGTTATGCATGCATAGCATACAGTGAAACAGGCCCTGAATCACTCTTTGTCTGGAGGAAAATATGAAACTAGAAATCACAAGAGGCGACCCAGGAAATATGCTGAGGAATAAGCAGGAAGGAAAAATGATCAACTGTGACTCTTGTTGTGGGTAGATCACTGGCTGAACACATCAACAGTGGATATTGCACCTGAATGATGAAATAAGTAATAAATAAAAAGACGGTTACTGGGGTGGGAAGCGTCTTTGATCATTTTAATTATTTGATCCGTAGGTCCTCTTTGTTACAATGCTTGAGACCAAGATGTGACTTTGATGATCAGAATGTTTTTTTACAGCGGCCATGAAGCTATGAGTCACTGGGTGGTAATTCCAGGTCCACATACTGTGACCTGGGACAGTAGGTGAATAGAGCAGGTGAGATGGTCTGTAAGATGAATCCAGGTGTGTGACAACCTTGTGGGACTCCAGTTTGGAGGGTGATGGTCCTGGACAATTAGAGGCCCACCTTCTCTACAAGTGGGGGGGTTGTCTGAGGGGAGGTCCAGCACCATACAACCAATTAAACCTCAGCATTTATTTGTTGTATTTTTTGTCTATCCCCATTTGTGTCTATTTTTTTATTGTTCTAACATCTCTTTAATTTGCATTTATAGGTCCTCCACAAGATCTGGCATCCAGAAGCCAATCACTCCAAAATATGCGGTCCTCTCGTCTCCTCCAGCAGCAGCAGCAGCAGCACAACCAGCAGCAGATGGTCCAGATGAATTCGGTTCAGGGTCAAGGTGGCCCAGTGGGACCTCAAGCCGACATGGGACTATCCTATGGCACCCAGGGGTCCAGCCAGGGTGCCTTATATGGCCTCAACCCTTCGATGAGCCAAATGATCCACCAGCAGCAGCACCAGAACCAAAGCGTCCAAGCCTCCATGGGTCTTCCACCGCAGCACAACCCTGCCGGAGGACCCCCTCGGCAGGCAGGTGCAGGTCCTGGACTCGGAGGTATGCCCGGGGGCCCCGGGAGCAGCGGGGCTGGAGCTTATGGAGGACAAGGGATGTTGATGAACTCCATAACTCAGCAGCCCCTCAAAGGCCCCGCAAAAGCTCAGTCTCAGAGACTGCAAAGCATGCTGGGAGGTGGAGGAGGTGGAGCTGGGATGGCGGCTGGCGGCTGGCCGCAGCAGCAAGGACCAGGTCTGCAGGCCATGGGGGGAGGAGTCGGAAGGACTACAGGAGGAGCAGGAGGAGATATGGTGGGGTTCACCTCCTCCCAGGGTTATGGTATGCAGCCCGGTCAACCTCCGCGTATGACCAAGCAACATTTTCCAGGTTCTGGACAAGCTGGCCAGGGAATGGACCCCAGAGTGGGCAACCCGGCTGCAAGTATGGGCGGCCCAATGATGCGCCCTCACATGGGTAATCAGCCGAGGACCAATCAGCCCCGACCCATGGTCATGAACCAGGGGATTAGCCAGGGAATGATGGCTCAGGGGATGTCTGGGATGGGGCCTTTTGGACCAGGTCCAGGAGCCCCAGGAATAGGGGGAGGAGGAGGTGGACCCTATGGACCAGGAGGAGTTGCAGTTGGGGGTCAGCCACAGGGCTACCAAAGGACAGCCAATCAGGACATGTCATCCTATGGGTACGGGGGCGGGCCCTCAGGAGGGGGAGCCTTTGGTTTGGGTGACGGATCGGGGGCGGAGCTGGACTCGGGCGATGGGTGGATGGATGAGCTTTTCCAGAACCAATAGCCAACGGGGAACATTTTTAGAATGAACTCAACTTTGGGACATAACCTGAGAAAGTCCAACAGAAAGGATGACACGACATAGACTGGCATGTTTTGTTTTGTAAAACATGAGGGAGATTATAAATAAGTTCTGATATTATGTTTTCTGTGGGTATGCGTGTGTGTGTGTGTTTGAAATGGAAGGAGCTCTCACATGTCTTGTGCATATTATTGAAAAACAATATAAGAATTAGGAGGTGTGTTTTGTTAGTTTCACTCTTACGTTCTCGTGTTTGAAAGCGATTCCTGTTTACACCGCTTAACTTTGAACCCAAGCTTTTTCTCAAACCACAGGGCTGATGAAGAGGAAGACAATATCATTCTCAAGGTGACAATTTATTTGTGTGAGGGATCTGAAGCTCAGTGCTTCAACCTTGCTTCAGATCCCTCAACTCTATCCTCTCAAGGCTCCCATTTCCGCTCTCAGCTCTGTTCCCCCCACATATATACAACAACTCTCACCCAAACCTGTAGCCCCACTCTCCCTCCAGAGACTCGTTCATCACTCACAGCACTCTCTTCTCTGTTTATATTGGGCACATCGCAACAGGACAAATGATGTTCCACTATTGTGCAACACAAGCAGATTTGAGCCAGCCTCTTATGCTTTTTGCTAGGCAACCCACCCATAATTTCTCCTTCTTTTTTTTTTTTTTTTTTTGAGGGAGTTTGTTTCATTTCCTGCATTGTGTAGCACTGTATAATGTTTTTTGAGTGAACAGAACAAAGTGAAGGACAGGAGTGGGATAGGACAGACAACTACAGCACAGCATACACAGTCACAACGAACAAAGATGCTAACGTGTGGGCCAGTCTGTGGGACACAAGCCCCATCCCATACATCAGCCAAAAAATGATCACTGGGCACTGAATGTACTCAAACACCACAAGTGACTTTATTTTGTTTTGAGGGGAATTCTTAGAGAAGCTCACCTGCAGTGCCTTGCAAAACTCCTTCAACGTTTTCATACTTTGTCATGTTACAGTCCCAAACTTTAATGTATTTTTACATGGATTTTATATTATAAACTAATTCAAAGTGAGGTAAATTTGGGGAAACAGAAGGAAAAGTAAACCGGGTTTTCAAAGTTGTTCACAAATTAATGTAACGTATGGCAGGCATTGCATCAGAGGGATGGTGTTTGCAAAAAGTCTTGCCACAGATCCCAAGTTGGATTTAAGTGTGAATTGAAATATCTGATCTAAGCTACACTGCATCTCAATAAAGTGGGAGTGAATACAAATAGAAGACAAGACCATTCAATATTTTTTTTATTTTGTGAAATTAAAAACTATGCATCATTTTTCTTCTGATTACAGTTATGTGCATCACATCACATAAAATCCCAATAAAATAGTCTAAAGTTTGTGCCTATAACGTGAAAGAAATGTTACAAAAACAAATTGAGGAGTATGAATACCTTTGCAAGACAGTGTAGTTTATTCCTGCTTTATCTCAAACGTCATTGCAGGCTGTGTCCATAGCCCAGAGTATGTCTGTCCGTCCTCCTGTCGCAGTACAGCCTTCCCATCAGCACTGCTTTACACCACAACTTCTGCGCTGCACTATTAGGAAAACACACAAGCGTCCCTGTTTTAGTTCACAAACCACTGCTCTAAATTTTGATTTTGGCCTTACAGGCCAAAATATTCAGCTATAAAGGCTCTCAGTGGTTCTACTTCCCTGTAGGAAACTGTTGGCTTTACGTCCGCTGCTCATGCTTTTATTCACCATCACCTTCATCAGACTGCCTCACCTTCATCAGACTGCCTCATCTTGAGCCCTGAAATGTAAACATAAAGATATAACATAGGTTTTATTGCTGTGGTTCTTGTCAACATGTTGCATCTCTAAATGTTTTGTATTATTCGGTGAAAGACGAGAGTGTCTGATTTTAGGACAATAATGTAACCTGCAAAACCAAAAAGCCTTCTGTTCTTATAGTTGTTGTCGTCGTCGTAAAATCCAGCCCTTTAATAGAACTCGGTCGTCCTGTTGCAAATGAGGCTCTATTTTTTGTTTGTTTGGGGGGGGGGGGTTTGTCACATGCGAGATATGTTTGTGGGGTTGTAGCACTCAACCAGTTTTCATCAAGGAAAAATGGTTGAATAATAAACAGATTGTTGAATCTGCTTTCCCGGACAAAGGTGGGGGGGGGGAAGGAATTTCATTCTTCCAGAACTCCGACGTGCGCCCAGGCAGGCTCGGACTTCATTTCCACGCCAAAGTGGGAGGAGAAAGGTGTTTGAAGGCCCTCTGTGTCTGTCTTGTCCTTTTTAGAAGTGAGAGCTCTGAGATCTGGTTTGGAAATTATTTCAGACAAGAGAACAGAAGCTTCCTCCAAATATCACAATACTGGGACCAAGTCTGTAGACAACATTTTAACAAAAATGGTTGTTGTTGATGTTCTTTGTTCTTATTTTATTTTATTTTATTTTTTTTTTTTACTGGTGCTGACATATATATGTGATTATGAGAAAAAAGTATATAAAAGATGATGGCTATTTGTAAATATGTTTTTACAGGTTTAAATACATCAGATATTACAGTCTCTACTCTGTAAAGAATTTACTGTTTGTTGAAAAATAGAGTATTTTTATTTTTTTTTTTCCTTTTCGGTTTCACTTTTAATCCATCTGAGCTATGCCATTGCACTTCAGACAATGTCTTACTACTAATTTGTATTGTAAACCTCCTCTCTTTTTTTTAGTTTGAGATTTTGTTCTTAAGCAGTGCTTACTTCTTTTTATCTTGTACAGAATATTGAAATGTTAACAAAAGAGAATTACAGAAGATTTTTTTTTTTTTTCAAAAAGATACAATAAAGAGAGAATGTTCTCGCTGGTCATATTAAACTGATCTGTTGTTTGTTGGGTTCCTTTGAATTGTCAACATCTTTATGTATGCACAGTCATTCTTTTTTTTTCCCAAATATTGACACTTTTGTCCTCACTCTTCTTTAAAGGACTCATATGTTCATTTCACTCCATTTTTATTTAAAACAAGCAATTGTCATTTTTTTGCCGAGCTGTTCTGGAGCGTTGCCAAAATGTTCAGTTGGAAAAACAAATCATACATATATTAGAAAACCCTGCAAATACCAAACTCACAAATTAAAATTGCACAACTACAAAAAAAAAAGACCAGCATCTAAAAAAATAATCTCCATTCTGAGTTAACATTTTAACAGCAAAATTTGTGTTGCTGAAAGAGGCGATCACACAATGTATTAAACATTGTTGCAAACACTGAATAATAAAGGCGGTTAATTGTATGTCATGGTAGCTGGTGACTATCGATAATTCGGTTGCATTTGCTCATTTAGACAAACCTGGGATTAAAACTATGTAGCAGTTTGTTCGGGGTCAGTCTAAAAGAGTTCTGCACATCATGCAAACTCACACTACAGGTGCATGACAGTCTTCACCAGCAAGGGTTTTCTGTGTAGTTCCTGTACATCGAGCTAAATGACAAACTACCTTTCCTCAACATTCAAGATGGATCTGTTTTTCAAGCCTTGCTGTCTTGTTTGCCTACACATAGCATCACTGCCAGCAAACTATATCCGGAGAGCCTCTTGTATCCTAATTAGCAGGATGGATGCATGTGTTTGGATTGTCACTTGGATCATCACCGCTATAATGAAAACTGGATTGAGTTCTTCCTGTGTTTGCAGAAAATCGTTTGGTTTCAGGATCTGGAGACAAATGCACAATGAGACTTAACTATCACTGTAATGAACTGTCACTCTGATTTGCATAATTGTAATTATACCTGCAAAGAAATCAAGAGATGATTCTGCCTGACAGTAGCACAGTGGATCACTGGCTCTGCATTGGCATAAACAGACATAAAACCCTTATGCTGTTGTTAAACCCAGCTTCTTTCAAACACTCTCCTCCCCCCCCCCCATCTGCCGCACCTCTTTCTTCATCCTCCTCATCATAGCCATAAACCTCCACCTCTTCCTCTCGACTTGCTGCTACACCTTTACCTCCTCGCATTTCCCCAGTTGCCATGTTTTTCCGTCCACCCTCTACCCCCCACCCACCAACATCGCCGCGCACACAACCACCAAACTCTTGTGCTTCTGTTTGACATTGATAAATGGAGACTCACGGAGATGACAGCATCATTACTCATGCTCAGTGGCGACACCACCTTGGACAGATAAAAAAAAATAAGAGAGAGAGGAAGAGGAAGGATGAAGGGAGGGATAAGAGGAAGATGGGCTGTGATGTCAGTGGAGGAGAAAAGCTCCAGGTTTGCTTCAACTCGGAGCTCGACCTGAAATCTCTAGAGAGAGCGAAACTGAGGTGATGCAAGGGATGTGGAAAATCCAAGCAGCTGTGGAAGCACAAGCATTGGGATTTTCTTCATCTAAATCTGGTTGTTGACCTTTTAGCCAACAATTTATTTGGTATCTGTAAAATTCAAAACATTACATTTTTGATAGTTTCACTTCAGTTTCAGTTTTCTCAGAAATAGTGTCTTTTCTGAATCAAATCCAATTTTATTTGTATAGCACATTTCAGCAGCAAGGCATTTCAAAGTGCTTTACATCATAAACACAAAGCCATGCGACATAGAATAAAAATACATTTTACATATTACATTTCAAATACAATCCTGAACAGGTGTGTTTTTAGTTGAGATTTAAAGAAAGTCAGGGTTTCCGCTGTTTTACAGTTTTCTGGAAGTTTGTTGATCGTGACCAGGATCGTCATCTCAGTTTTGGCCTTGGACATGAATGGAGGTTACTCTGAACAGCAATCAGTTTGCTGCCAAAAGCTCCATTTGAGACCTTTTTTTTAGATAACAGTCCTCAACAAACTGATCCTCCATTTAAAAATAAAGGGGTTTTTTCTGAGTCAAGAAGACTAATCTTTTCTGAGTCTTTTTCTTGCTACTTTGCAGCCTTTTTCATGAAAGGCATGGAAAAGTGAATTTGGAATGAGTTTGTTATAAAGATTTCTGTCTAGACGACGCTGATCCATCTGGTAATTTAGGTGACAATTCATGTTAAATTGGGAAATGGGGTTCAAATTTAGCTTAGAAAAGAAAGATGCAGCCAAGTTTGTTGAAAACTCCATCCATCCATTGTCTACACCCGCTCATCCTTGTGGAGTAGTGATGGTGAAGACAGAGTTGGTACCTGTCTTCACTGGGCAAGAGATGAGGTCCACCATGGACAGGTTACCAGTCCATCACACTACAACACAGCAGACAAACAACCATGCACACACAAAAAAAGGCAATACAGACAGACCAGGTAACTTGAAAGTCATGTCTGCTGGAGGAAGCCGCCGTTCCAGGGACACAATCCGTTACATCAGTGAGACGTTCAAAGCTTGAGATATTGTTTTCTGCCTTGAACTTCTTTACACCTCTATTCCTGACCTGTCTGCTGTGTTTCTTGCTCTTCTAACCGGTCTATTAACGTATCAATGTACAGAGCGTAGATGTATGACATTAGAAATATCGCGTCTTACCAAACCAAACGTCCAGGCAGCGACTGCGATTCTGCATGCACTGATATTGCAATTTCAACTACCATTCAATATATTGTCCAGCCCTATTGTGTAGTCACACACAAACACCAGCCTTGAGCACAATCTGCAGGGACATTTATGACACCAATCAGATCAACAAATGATGTGTCACAAAGAAGGAGATGAGCTTAAAGGATGATTCACTCCTCTCTGAAGGTAATAAGATAATGAAATGGTGCTGAAGAAATGTGGAGAGGAGAGACGGGGGACAGAGGGAACAGAGGATGTGGTGGTGTGGAGTGATGGAGGGGGGGAAAGTGTGTATGTGTGTGTGTCTGGTGTCAACTTGATGAATGTGGTGCAGGAGCCATTGTGGTGGTGGAGGAGCAGGAGGCCACCAGATAACCGCAGAGTAAAGCCTGAACGAACACGGACACACAACTCGCTCATTTTTAACTCCCTTCCAATAACTTTGCTCTCCGTTTGTTTTAGCCAGTTTCATCACTGCTCTGCATAAAAAGCGACCCCAGTTTGTTCGACAACTAGATATCAATGTAAACATATTTGATCACACGTCTAAAACACTGCCTGCCCTCTTCACAGCTTGAGAAATGTGCAAGGAGTGGAGCGGCCATGGAGTTTGACCTTGTATGCGGTAATATGGCGCCCTCTAGTGGCTTTACAGTCTGTCGGCATAAAAAGTTCTGTAGTGCCTTCTTGAACCAATCTCGGAGGCCTTCACAGGACAGTGACCAATCACTTGACCTCTGAAGGCAGTTCATTAAACTGGACTGTATTTGGTTGTATCAGAGTAAAGGGGGCTGCAAACAGATGTAAAAAAAAAAAAGACACGTCTCAATTTCTTCCACTTGAAAACTGTCTTCTACTTATTGGTATTGAACAAAATGTCACATGGAGTACTAGGCCTACTTCACAAGAAGAGAATCCTTTTCTGACGCTTTGTGATTTAATCAGACATTGTGATTTTAACCTTAATATTAGGATTTATGATAATAATAGAAAAAAGGCTAAATGTTTGCTCAACTCTTTTTATTTCACCTTAATCTCAATAGTTTTATCATAATTACTGTATTATCAGCAAATACATATTTTCTGGCATTGTGTTTTTGACTCTCTTTACATTTATTAATTTCTTCTTCCCATATTTGAATCACATTTTGGCCTTAAACTCGACATTTCTCAGATAATATGTATATATACATATATATTCACCTTATTTTGGGCTTTTAGATTTTGATCTTGGCATTATAACTTTTGTTATAATGTAATCTGAGATTTTTTTGCATATTTGACTTTTATTTAAAAAATAATTATCTTAATCTGATTTTACCTTAGTGACACTTTTTCTAGATTTTTCTCTTTCTACGTTATTTGTTTATCTGAAATGTTGCCAAAATGTCAAACTCTAATCTGAAACTGTGTAATAGAAATGATTACTTCATTAATGGTAAAAAAATTGTAAAAAAAAATAAAAATAAAAAATAAAAATCTATCTATCAATTTCAGCTTTATTATGTCCATTTTAAACGATGCCTGATCTTGATCTGGACAGATTGATTTTACCTAAACATGTCAAATCTCGGCTCCTCCGTCAGCACGTGAGGAGGAAATGAATGAGAAGAGAAAACGGAGCAATCGAGCAGAGAGTGGCTGAAGCAGGAGAAGCGGGGTTAACGGCGCTCAACTCATCTGGACTACCCGGGCTAACTTTAGCTACATGTGCTGAGGTCGATTCCGACTGCAACGATGCCCACGGTTACTTTACCGCCGAAGGAGAATGCTCTCTTCAAGAGGATTTTGGTGAGTTATTCCTTAAAGGGCCGCGCGGTCAACAGCAGCCGACTTTCGGGTCTTGATCATCAGTGAGCTGACAGCCGCTTCAGTATGATAGCAAAATGTCATCATTGAGTTAGCTAGCCCGCCAGCTAGCCTTGGGCCTTAATATGCGCTGTCACTGCTGTGCGTTAACGGCTGGCAGTGATATTGCGACTGTTCTGAAAAAAAAAAAACTTGTTGTTCATATTAAGCCACAGCGAATAGTGCAGTTGCGTGGCTGATGTTATGCACAGTTGACAGTCGGCTAGCGTCAGGGCCCGCCGTTTGTCACAACAAACAGCCTCCATGTAAGCTAACTCCCTAGCCACACGTTAGCCTCCAAGTTAGCTTCCACTTTCTCCCCTAATGGCTCACTTCTGAATGCAATGTGGCGTTTGGCTTTTCGCTTTTCATCAAATACAGACAGACACTCCATCTACTATACGTCCTACATTAGAAACAGGGGCTGCAACAAAGCTTTCGGGGAAATTTCGGGGTTCCTAACCGGCTAGCGCTTGTCAGCCTCGCTAGCGGGGGTAAGCGGTCTGTCAGTTGGTGTTGATTAAATGTCTTTTTTAGCGCTGTTGCGGCTGCTGTTCGCGATTAGCTCAGGGCAGATTGGGGTTGTGCGTTTCTTGCACGGAGGAAAATCACAACCAGGAGCGGTGTGCGAGCGTGTCACCGTGTTTGTAGCGGATTTTAGGCCCGCACGTTCATCCCAATGCTCCATGGACGCATATGCCTGTATGTAGCCTCGCTGTGAACTTGTCTGCACGCTGACAGGTGTGGCAAAAAAAAAAAAGAGTTACTAATCAAACTTTACTTCGGTTTGGTCATATTCTCACCGAAGGAACTGCTTTCTACTTCTACCGCGCTTTGTGTTGTGTGTGTGTATATATTGTTGCACTTTAGTGCGGGTGTCTGTACAGTAGTGACACACTTTCCAGGAACCAGTGTGTGCAGGTAAATCACCATTATCCGATTCAGATAAACATGATTGTTTTGAGAGCCGGTGGCTCTGCAGGGAGCCAGATGATGTTGACATCATTTAGCAGACTGCTGCCAATCAGCAGGTCTACATAAAAAATAAAAAAAAGGACTGTAATCTGCACTTGAATTTCCAAACTAATCACTTCTGCACATGGCACTGTGGTGTTGAGTGGTATTAAAGCTATAATCGGTTGTCAAATGGACAATTTTGACTCAATATTACTATTTTAGTCATCTTTAGAGGGATAAGCACAGTGTGTTCAAGTTCCATAGTAAGTGCTTAATAAGAAGTGTTCAAATCTCCCATACAATTAATTAAGTTACATCATATAGTCAGAAAGTGATTCTAAGCAACCTGCAAAGACTTATTTATTGGCATCTAAGATCTCAAATAGCTGCATTTGACAAAATGTAAAACTACGTTAACTGATGAATTACTTTAAATCATCAGCTGTCAAAAGCGGGTACATAACGCCCCCCTCGCTGCTGCGAATTACCGCCTGGTCTGTATGAAACTTTGGTTGGGAAACAGCTAAGATTTCACACCCTTAAACAATCCAGTATGTCCTCCTCATTTGGTGCTATGTGTTTTCTCTGACCAAATTCCATCAGTTGTTGCAAAAAAAAACAAACAAAAAATCATTACTATCAGTTATTTGTGCGCCAGTTTGTCAAATCAACACCAGTGACTTCAGCAGCATTAAGCGTATTGCAGAAAAAATAAGAGAAATCAGACAAACGTCGTATTTCTCCTTATAAAAAAATAACGTAAAACTTGGCTTTGGTTTCCTGTCGGGTTCTTCTCCAGCTCTTGTTAGGAGTGCACAGAAAAATACTTTATTTCTAATTTCCCAAAGTGGATCTGCAGCATAATATTAGATGAATAGGATGCTTGCAGAATAAGTTTTCGAACATGTAGAATTGGTTTGTGTTTAAAGTTGGATGTTCCACTGTCAGTGTGTTGTTTTGTTTTATTTTTTTTAAGTTTTTCCATTAGTAGAGCAGCCAAGTCTGTCGGCTGCTTCAACTGCTGCAGGTTAGCTTTTATTATCCGACCTTGCATATTTACGTGAAACAATTACAATTTGATTAGGAAAGGCACAGCATTTAGTATTTCTGTTGTGCACAATAAAAATGTGATGACAATGAATCAACATTAAAGCTTTGAGTTGTGATGTAGCATGACGAGCCAACAAGCTGCGGTGGCTGATTTCCAAACTTTTCTGTTTCAACAATAAACTGTTCAGCCAATCATTGCAGTCGACTGGCTATGCGGCACCTCAAACCCTGAGCTGCCGCATTGCATATCTGTAATATGTCACAGAACAACATTCCTTTAAATCCCAGGATTGTCAAGGCCTCAAAGACCACCTGCATGTCTGCACAAAAAAAATTATCTAGTTGTTTCAAGACATCTTTTTTTCTCGCCACAAAACATATAATAAGTAATTAAGAATGTTCTGAGAAATTTTCTGTTGGCCAAGCTCTTTGTTTGTTTTTATTTATTTATCATTTTTGACTGCCAGTTTGGAACTCAAGAATGTAGATCTTTTTTCTGAATGCACCATATCCAAGTGCCAGAACGTTTCGATGAAATCATACTCGGGCATGAAAGTTGACATATTTGCCTATTTTAAATTTCAATGAACTGTTTGGGCATAGATATGTAGGAAGCTATTTAAGGAAAACTGCATTGTTTTATACATGAGGCATGTCTGCATTTTAATTTGTGTCCTGGAGAGAGAGCGAGACTTTCAGCAGGTAACAGGAAGGCTGAAGAGAGTACAGAAACGTTACTGAGTTACATCCATTTGTTGCTGCAGCCTGGAAATGCTTCAAACTTTTGGTTGTTTTTAAATGTGAACGCCATTACAGTGTTTAAAGACATTGGTAAAACCAGCAAACGACAACTCAGGGCATTCCTAAAAATATCTGATCTTATTGGCTGCTGTTTAACTATTTCCAGATGTTTAGCAATAGAACGAGGAAAACTTTCTGATCTCACAAATGATTTCCTGAATTCATTAATTAAACTGAGCATTCTTGCAATATGAAAGTCAGCTTCCAGGCAGCATGATATGAAGTGCTGAGTAACATTGAAGCTTGCTGTGGCAGAGCTTTTTCTCTCTTTCAGTCTGACTTCCTTTCACACAGAATGTGGTGTCATCGCTGAAAACAGGCTTTGAAAAGTTTCGTCAGAATCAAATGTTGGCACCGGCAGAGAGCCCCTGCAGCGTGGAGACGCATGCTCCGACAGATTTTCTCTCCAACTCAGGGGGCCGAGTTATTTTTGTTTGGAGCATGTCGAGATAGCGCAGCTGGCTGCGTTAATGTTGCTAAATTTATTTTAAAATGCGCGGATGCTGCATACGGCGTTATCAGCGTTTGTGGCTCTCTGTTTTTTTTTTCTCTTTCTTTTGTTAAAATAAAAATTATTTGTAATGTGAAATTTAAGCAATTCTGCAGGATTCTTAACTTTTATGTAATTGTAAAAGCTTTTGGAGAAGTTCCTCTGTTTGAGAGTGGAAGCGTGTTTTTACAGATTATATATTATATTATTGTCATACGTGCATATTACTTTATGGGAGTTATAATTTGTACAGCGAAAAACATATTTCAGTTGCGAACCAACAGCTCTGTTTGGGAAATATCAGCTTTTCATGCACAAAGCAGGATTACAGTGGATATTCAGACACTTAATCGTCCAGCACAAGCAAATGTAGAGAAACAACATATCAAAGCCACAAACCGTCAGAAAAACCTATACTAACCATTTTCATTTGTCTACACCACATGTTGCGCTACCTCAACATTTTGTGTCATAAACAGGCTCATGTTCCAGCCAACTGTGGCATGCAAAGCTCATGTCATCCTCCTTCCTTTTTGTTTAATTTTAGCGGTTTGTGGGTCAGCGAAATGCCATCTGCCACATTAACTCTTCCTCTCTTATAAAAAAAAACAACCCCGTTGTCTCGCCCGACAGCCACTAATCAGCTTAGCAGCAGAGGCGATGTGGCGTTTGTTCAACGGCATCCCTAGATAAAGCTTCAGGGCAAAACGCTCCGCATTTCTGAAAATCTGCATATCTGCAAAAGGAGAAATGTTTTTTTTTTTCCTACTAATGGGGAGGAATAGTAATGTAAATGTAATGGCAGGTGTTCCCCTATTAATTAGATTATCATCAATGAAATAATTAATTTACAGAAAACCTCATGTAGCTTCATCAGAGACATCCATCAAGCATTTGTTTCTCATAATTAAAAAATCAAAACGTTACAGCATATCAATAAAATTGATGTCGACACAGAAGCGTTTGTTTTAAAAGTTTGTGTGCAGCATCTGCATTTAATTATTGGTTGGTCCTTTTGCATGAATTGCTGCATCAGTGCAGAGTTGCATGGAGGCGATCAGACTGCGGCGCTGCTGAGGTTTTAAAGGTTTGATAGCGATGTTAAGTTTGCGTCTGGGTCTGTTATCATTCATTTTCAGCTACAAACTACTTTATAGCTTCTCTATGAGGTTGTTACACCATTTTCAGGGAAAGAACACAGTGATACCATGTTCATTGGAGCAGATATTGTTGCTTTTTGGCAGTGTGGTAAGACACAGATTCCTGGTGGAAGATTAAATCTCCATAAAGCTTGTCAGCAGAAGCAAGCAGGAAGTGCTCTAAGAGTTCCTGGCAGACGGATGCAGCGCTCTGGAAACAGCCAGCTTCTTTGGCGTAGCTTCCTCCTGGAAAGTGTCAGTGACTTTCCTGCTGGATTACTGTCAGCCTAGCAGTCATTAGCCCCGTTATGTTTAGTCATCATTTCTAATTTTAAAAATCCCTTTTTTCTTTTTTTTTTTAAATTTTAATCTAATTCTCTGAGGTGTTTGCATTAGCTGCGATCAATAACCATCAAAATGAACAGAAGTAGAGGCTTGGAGTGCAGCACAGTGTGTGTGTGAAGATGTTTCTGAGATAATTAAGCTATTCAGTGAGCGTTCTAATCTTCTCAGATGCTTTGATTTGTCTGGATAAGGCCGAAAAGTGTGAAGCACATATGAGAGGTGGAAAACGTTCATCAGTTTTTCTGTAGATTTATTTGAGGTTTAAGTTCAGAAAGTAATTTCACTTTTCATTTGACTTCTTAGGACAGACTTTAGCACTATCTTGAGGGTTTCAGTGTAGATATCGGTGTCGTCTCCGGAGCCTAATGTCTTTTATCCCCCTGTCCTTTCACAGCGATGTTACGAGCACAAGCAGTACAGAAATGGGCTCAAGTTCTGCAAACAGATCCTGTCCAACTCCAAATTTGCAGAACATGGAGGTAAGAAAAGTGTTGTCTGATGGGAATTTTCCCCTCACCGTTTTCGTCAACTCTTTGCCGTGTCATATTCCTGCTGCAGAGACGCTGGCAATGAAGGGCTTGACCCTCAACTGCCTGGGGAAGAAGGAGGAGGCCTACGACCTGGTGAGGAGAGGCCTTCGCAACGACCTCAAGAGCCACGTCTGTATCCTGACTTATGTCAAGCCGCAAGGCGCGTTCAGTCTCTACGCTGCGTGTTATGCAACAGAACCGGTGGGTTGAATTCATCTTGCAGCGCGTCCTGTCACCGCAGCACAGCTTCGGCCTCTCCTGTCATTCTGAGGCCGGTGTAAAATCTGTGCACTCTGCGCAAAGACCACACCCTGTCTCTGAGCGGACTGCCTGGTATCTCTGTAGCTTCAGTCTGCTCTTATCTCGAGTTAGTAGCTGTGTGTGGAGTGGACCAAAAGGAACGCCTGCTCATAAATCAAGTGGGACCTTTCAGGGAGCAAATGCTTGGCAGCAAAGTCCCTTAATTAATATGATCTGTTGCAGTGATTTAGTTGACTTAATGTGGTTTATTCTAATAATTCTCCAGGTGTTATTGCTTCATATCATTACATGATTTAGTCTTTAGTTGTTTATTTGGCAAAGCAATTAGAGACAGCTGGTTTTACTGGTTTTAAAATGACTGGTTAACTGATAGTCTGGATAAAAGTCGATTCTGTATTTACAAACTTTGTTCCTCAGGATTGCCTCACTATTCTTTCTACATTCCTTTTTTAATTTCTACACCCTTGCCTCCATCTTTCCTCCTCCACTGCCTTATTTTCTTGGTCTCCTGGTTTGTTGCTTATTTAAATTCCTCCTTACACCATTCCTTTCTTCCTGATTTTATTCCACAATATTTCAAAGCTTTATTTAAACCTTGATTCAATAATTCTTCAGCAAATTTTGGTACTTTTTGACAGTTATACATAAAAAAATAGACTGAAAACTAGTGAAAAGTATTGAAATTGGACCTGAAAAATGTGTTGGGACAGTGTTGATTAAAAGCTTTGACAGGTCCACTGCCCTGACCATCGCGCCCTGACGCGAACAATTTGTCTCCTGGTCTCAGACGCTTTGGACGAACGGTGTGTGCTCTTTTCCTTAACTCTCCCCCGCGCCGCAGGCTGGCACGTCTACGGTTTACTGCAGCGCTCCGACAAGAAGTACGACGAGGCCATCAAGTGTTACCGCAACGCTTTGAAGTGGGATAAGGACAACCTGCAGATCCTGAGAGATCTGTCGCTGCTGCAGATCCAGATGAGGGACCTGGAGGGATACAGGGTGAGGCGGACCGGCCAAATCAAATCCTCTTGAGCCCAGCGAGCCTTTTGTGAGAAATAAGCTGGAAAAATGTTTGACCTTTGCTTTGAGTTAAAAAAGAAAATAATCAATTGTCGGCAAAGAAAGATTGTTTGTGATTATGCAGGTTGATTTGTCACCAGGCCCTTCAAGACTTCAGTGTGTTAGTCCTCACATTTCATGATTATCTCAGCCTGGGATTCAAATCTAGTGAGTGAATGGAACGCTGAGATAAATGTTGGGTTGAAGGGATTAAAAATATGAATGAAAGTGTAAAAAGCTTCTCTTTGAAAGGCTTTAGAGCAAACCTGACTCAGCAAAACGCTCCGCTCTACAGCAGGGGTCAGCAACCTTTGCCATTCAAAGAGCCACTTTTTTTCCTCACTGCTGCACAATAAAACTCGAATGGAGTGGCAAAAAACAACATTGTTTTTAAAATATTTCTACATAAAATGTTTTATTATGAAAGTTAAACTAAAATGTATTTTTGTTTTCAAATTTTAGAACCAAATCCTGTTACAAGACGGGGTGGAATTGATTTTGTAGAATGAAGCGAGGCTTTTCTGTAAATATGGAAAATGAAGATAGATGGGTTGCATACTTACTTGCATACTTACTTTTCAAAGCCTGCTGTAGAAACTCCTTGTGAAAAAACAACTATAATTATTATTTCTTATTGTCCAATCAAAAACTTTTAATTTTGGTATTTTTGGACGCTGGCACAAAACCTCTTTCTTCACTCCCTGCTCTTTTCCTCCTCCAAATATCAAATAATTACACATATCGGAACTCAAACTCGAAGAAGACATAAATATTTTCTTTGTTTCCGTAGGAGACGAGGTACCAGCTCCTGCAGCTGCGCCCCGCCCAGCGGGCCTCTTGGATCGGATACGCCATCGCCTATCACCTTCTTGAAGATTATGAAATGGCTGCAAAAATCATTGAAGAGTTCAGGAAAACGCAGCAGGTGAGATGCAATGAAGGCTGTGAGAACGAGGGACCGCTCTGTAAGACCAGAACGGAGTTTGTTGACGGATTTTGTCATGCTGTGCTTGACAGCTGCTGTTTAATTCACATAAGAGTTTTTTTTTTTCTGCTTAAATACTAGACTCTGAAATCAGACCAGCAGTGGAGCTTTACCCTCTTTGTCTGATGAGATTAGCCTGCTTCCTGCCTTTGTGCCCTCGGTGTAGCACGACAAGCAGACGCCTTTATAAACTTGTTTGGAGTTTCCTGTCCGGTGCAAAGGCAGGTTTCCATAGGTACCGGTCAGTAAAATCTCACAGAGGCCTTTCCCTGCCTGTTTCCGCCCAGACGTCTCCGGACAAGGTGGACTACGAGTACAGCGAGCTGCTGCTGTACCAGAACCAGGTGCTGAGAGAGGCCGGTCTGTACAAGGAGGCCCTTGATCATCTGTCCAACTACGAGAAGCAGATCTGTGACAAACTTGCCGTGGAGGAGACGCGAGGTGAGTCTCCCCCTGCCTTGCAAAAAAGTATTCACACCTCCAGTGTGCACCAGAAGGTGCTCCAATCAGGCGAGACCGTGGTGGTGGCAGCATCATGCTGTGGGGTTTTTTTTGTGTGCTTGAATTCCAGTCACTTTGTTCCACTGTGGACCAACAGCAGCTACTGGTTTGAGTTTTGCTGCCCAACATGAGGAGCAAGCGAGTACGGCAGGCCAACTTTACATTTAATTTAAAACGTAGCTGTTTCACATCCCCCTCTGAGTCACAAATATTTGAAATAAAGAATTCGACCGGGTACATATGGACGGAGGTGTCAAATATCTCTGCAATAAAGTGTCAAATAATTCCTCAGTTAAGTATCATTTTCATAATTTGTGCTGTTCCCACTCATGTGTCCCACACTACTGTTTTCAGTGAGTTCAGTAATCTTGAAAAAGCTTTAAGCATTTCTACCAGTTTTTAACTTTTCTCTGTTTGAAACATTGTTTCACATTTTCTTCTATTAAACATAAATGTATCTGGATTTTCAGGATTGAATCTGCCCACCTTGACATTTAAGATGTACAATGTTATTATTAAATATTCAGCTTTATGATGTTGTATGACATTAAATTGTTTCGGGTCATTATCTCACATCTCTCTCAATCTCAGTTAATTTAAACAGGAACATGTTGTTCAACTTAAATAACTGTCCCCTGTGAAACAAGTGACTGTGTGGGGAAAAAAGTAAATGGTTGTTTTTCACATTTTCAAGGAAAACTTGCAAATCATTTATTCAGTCCAGTAAAACTTGACAGTCTTGGCAGAGAAACTACAGTCATTTTAATATTCAACACGGGAAATAAAATCTGATCTTGTCAGCTTCGGCTGACAGATATTTGATCAAAAGCCCAATAATGAAGGCGTGGCCGACTCCAGTCATGAAGAGTCGGCGTCCTGCGTGATTTGCACTTTTGCAACATGTCAGCATGGAAGACGTTTCTAAAGTCGTGTTCTTGCAGGAGAGTTGCTGTTGAAGTTGGAGCGCCTGGACGAAGCCACAGAGGTCTACAGGCGTCTGCAGGAGAGAAACCCGGAGAACTGGTCCTATTACCACGGCCTGGAGAAAGCCCTGAAACCCAGTAGGATTGATCTGGGAGTTGGACATCATAGTTAACCACTCTGGTTTTATGAGGCGCAGCTAAATGTAGTTTCTTTTATCAGGCAGCGTTGAGGAGAGACTCAAGATCTATGAAGAAACCTGGGAGAAGTTTCCTAAGGGGCTGGTTCCTCGAAGGCTGCCGCTTAACTTCCTCTCAGGTATGTCTAATGATGTGGCAACTTTAGCTTAAACTAGATCATTTGAGAAACTCTTTAAAGTGTTTTCTAGATTTACTGATTCCTTTTTTTTTTTTTTTGAAAACTGAATTTTTCTTTACGTGCAGGTGAGAAGTTCAGGGAGTGCCTGGACAGATACCTGAGGATGAACTTCAGTAAAGGCTGCCCGCCTGTCTTCACCACGCTCAAATCGCTGTACAGTGACAAAGAAAAGGTGAGATATTGCAGAAATGAAATTTTGACATTTTTGTGAAACTGATGGGATTAAAGGAAACATGATTCACTTTCCTCTCTGCCATTGAGATCGTCTTTGCTCTTTCTCTTCTCAGGTGGCAATTATAGAGGAATTAGTGGTCAGCTATGAAACGTCGTTGAAAAGCTGTCGAATGTTCAGCCAGAACGGTAAGTGGGAAGTAATTTTATTAACAAAATTTTGACAAAAAGCCGTGTATTAAGATGTTTTCACTGCTTCAGACGACGGTAAGGAGGAGCCTCCCACCACGCTGCTCTGGGTGCAGTACTTCCTTGCTCAGCACTACAACATGATCAGCCAGCAGACCCTGGCTCTCGAACACATCAACACCGCCATCGACAGCACGCCCACGCTCATCGAACTCTTCCTCATCAAAGCCAAGATTTACAAGGTAGCAAAACGTCACGCCACACGCAAGGGACTGTGTGTGTGTGTGTGTGTGTGTGTGTGTGTGTGTGTGTGTGTGTGTGTGTGTGTGTGTGTGTGTGTGTGTGTGTGTTTGAGTCGAGGGCTGCAGCTCTGTTGCCCCAAGTGACCGTCTTCTTCCCCGACACAGCACGCTGGGAACATCAGAGAGGCGGCTCAGTGGATGGACGAAGCCCAGACTCTGGACACCGCCGACCGGTTCATCAACTCCAAGTGTGCCAAGTACATGCTGAAGGCGGGCATGATCAAAGAGGCGGAGGAAATGTGCTCCAAGTTCACCCGGGTGAGAAATATCAAAAGGTTGCAGGCATGTTTAGTCGTTAGTTTTTGTCCAAATGTGAGCTGAGAAGCTCAGTCCTCATTGGCTTTTGCCTCTATTAAGACAATGGATGTAATTATTGGATTTTTCTGGAAAGGTTGCAGTGGGACCAAAAATGATTAGAATATAAAGTGTTTTTCTTTTCTATTGAAATTATAGTGTGGTGATTAGGGCTGAAGTGATTAATCAGATTAATTGCGATGAATTGATTATTGCAGTAATCAATTCATCGCAATTAGTAATCAGTAGCTATCTGGAGTGTAGACTCTTTAAAAAGCCATTTGCTATTCAGAGCAATAGGTAATCCAAAAATACATGCATTTTCTTCAGCGTGCCATTGTTTTTAATTCGATTGACAGAATAATCGATCATTAAGTAATCATTAGTTGCACCCCTTGTCGGATATCTGCCTTTTGTGTTGTACCAGCTTTACTTTGGATGTTCTCCCAGAGTGAACTGAGACTACAGTCGCCCTCTGCAGGAGTTACATCTGCTCTGATCTGCCTGTGTTTCTCATGTTCCCCCAGGAGGGGGCGTCAGCGGTGGAGAACCTGAACGAGATGCAGTGCATGTGGTTCCAGACCGAATGTGCGCTCGCCTACAAAGCCATGAACAAGTTTGGAGAAGCCCTGAAGAAGTGTCACGAGATCGAGAGGGTTAGTCTCTACGTCGGCTGCTTCCTGCCGCTTCATCGCACGTCGCTCCTCTGTTTGAGCTAAAACTCTTCTTCGTTGCTCCGAATAGCATTTTGTGGAGATCACAGACGACCAGTTCGACTTCCACACCTACTGCATGAGAAAGATGACGCTACGCTCCTACGTGGACCTCCTGAAGCTGGAGGATGTTCTCCGCATGCATCCCTTCTACTACAAGGCTGCCACCACGGCGATCCAGATTTACCTGAGCCTGCATGACAATCCCCTGACGGACGACAGCAAAGAGCTGCAGGCGGACACCGGTGAGGGGAAAAAGAATCAGCCCGAGATCATTGTTCACACTCATTCTTCCAAACAGTTCAGCAAACAAAAGCTGAAAATGTTTGATTCAGCTCTAAGTTGTCTTTGCGACGTTATTCTGCAGCCAACCTGTCTGATAAAGAGCTGAAGAAGCTGAGGAACAAACAGCGAAGAGCCCAGAAGAAAGCGCAGCTGGAGGAAGAGAAGAAGAACGCGGAGAAGGAGAAGCAGCTGAAGAACCAGAAGAAGAAGAAGGAGGATGACGACGAGGAAATCGGGGGGCCAAAAGAGGAGCTCATTCCCGAGAAACTGGTCAAGGTTGGTGACGGAACAAAAAGGGAGCAGATTATCAGAAACTGATGGTGATATTAATGTAATTATTGGTTCTGTCTTTTTGCAGGTAGAAAGTCCGCTGGAGGAAGCAGTCAAGTTCCTGACGCCGCTGAAGCATCTGGTTAAAGACAAGATTGAGACGCACCTGTTGGCCTTTGAGATTTACTTCAGGAAAGGTTGGCCAGTCGCCTTTTCTCCTCCTACTACTTTAAAAGCTTCTTCTCTTTTCACTCTTTGCTAATCTCTGCTCTCCTTGTAGAAAAATCCCTATTGATGCTCCAGTCGGTGAAGAGAGCCCTCAGCATCGATCCGGACCACCCATGGCTTCACCAGTGTCTGGTGCGCTTCTTTAAAGGAGGTAAGGCCCAGTTTCTAGTTCTGTTGCGTCGCAGCAAACATTTCTTCTCCTCTGCAGTGACCCATCATGTCTCATCTTCTGTCTTTCTTCAGTTTCGGAGAGCAAGGAGCTGCCGGACGTGGTCAGGACGGTGCTGAAGCAGGAAATCACCCGGCTGTTTGGAGACAGCAACGCTAAGAGCTTCAACCAGGCCTACCTCACCAAGCACTCAGACTCCATACCACACCGACTGGCTGGTGAGCAAATGTCATGTTGGGTACAAATATGTAGAACGGCGACAGTAGAGCCAGTTTGATGTGTTATTTAGTCACAATGCTGCTCCCTTGTGGTTCTTTATTGAACTGTAAGCCGATCGTTGTGTCCTTTTGTTTGGCTTAATGTACAAAAGTGAAACCTAAACTTAGTTCAGGACTCTTGACTTTGATCTGAAATGTGCTTCTTGAAAATAATTGTTCTGCTTTATGGCAAAACTTAGACAAGTGTCTGTAGCGTCATCGGTGAGGGCAGCATATTGTGGAATCAAATATCATTCCACTTCATGTGACTTTGTTCACTGCAACGACTCTACAAAGTTTCAAACTTGAGGATCAGAAACGCGGTGCAGAAGAAACAGCTGCTCTGTTTTACAAGCACGGCGTTGCGTTCCCTCAAAGTCACGTTGTCTTCGTCCTGCAGCTGCGAAGATGATGGTGTATCTGGACTCGTCAACGGAAACAAAAGCAGCAGAACTGGCCACATCACTGGACGAGTCGCTCAACAACAGAACTATACAAGTACGCACTCACTCAACGAATCTACTTTTCATATCTTTCAGCGGCACTATTTACACTGTTCCTCTACTAATTTAAGTTGTTTCTAAGAATTTTTTTAAAGACTTATTTTATTAATTACGCGTCACATTCTTTTGCACAAGATGAAGCAAGACTAGGATTTTTCCATTTTTTGGCACAAAATAAATGAATTATGATATCTGGCTGCCGTTGCAGGCCTGAATAATTTGGAGCTGCTTCCTCATTTCTCCCCTGTCCATCTCTTCCTGTGAAACAGACCTGCACAGAAGTCCTGGATTGTCTTCGGAGCGGCTCGCTGGGAGACTGTAAAGAACACGCGGAGTCGTACCGTGCCGAGTGTCACAAGCTTTACCCGTACACGTTAGCTTTCATGCCCCCCGGCTACGAGGAGAACACAAAGATGGCGAATGGAGACGTTTCCACAGAAACGGAGGAGCTAGCCAACGAGATGTAAGCGCTGCAGAAGAGCGGCGGTTAAGAAAAGGAGTTGGGCTGAGCACAGAGCCTTGTGGTACGCCAGGCAGCCATTTTTTTTTCTTTCTTTCTTTTTTTTTTTTTTATTTTTTAAAGAGCCAGAAACAGGAAGCAAAAGAGGGTGTTTGGTCCTCTGGCTCTCCTTAATCTGGTCTGACCTGGCATGGCTCGGCTCTCTCCCATGTGGGTGAACTTCAGGACTGTGTGTGTGCTGAGTGCGTGCGAATGTATTTGTCGGTTTAAAGGGGGGGAAAAAGAGGAAGATGACGGAGCAAACATTTTACTTTTTAACAGTCTGCAACCAAGTTGAACTTGCAAATAAATAGTCATCGTGAAACAGATGGGTGAAACTGTGACACAAAGACACAGATTGCTGGTTTTGACTCGGGTCGTCGATTTACAGCCGCTTGAGTTGGGACTCCAAACAATAGCATAACTGTGTTCCCTTATTTTAAAAAGAATATCTCAGTTCTATGGAAACGAGACACGGCCGTCGCTCTATGATGTGGGACGGAGTGGATCCGGTCTCTGGCCTGCAGCCAGCTGAACATTAATCAATTTGAGGACATCCAGCGGCTGCAGGCACATCTGCATCTGCTCTCAAACTCACTTCAGGGTCTGTGGAGAGTTGGGAGAAAGACCCGATTCCCCCGCGGAGACACGGCAACACGTGGACAGTTTTCCATCAGAATGTGCTTCCTTCACCGCTCTGGGTTCAACTAGGGAACATTTAATCCCATCTGATCTTTTGGAGCACCTTGTAGCACAGAATAAAAGCTGTAAAGATTGTGTTGCGCTCTGTTTCCAATACACTGCTACTGTGTTGTTGTTTTTTTTTTGTTTGTTTGTTTTTGTTTTCTCCCTACATGGTTATGACAGAGATGGGTAAACCTAAGCAATACCATAGTCACCTTCCAGTCCATACAAAGGGTCAGTGGAACCACGAACGCTAATCAGGCTTTGTGGATCCACTGATCCTGTGAGCAGAGGCCCGTGTGTAGTTGTTGTTGTTGCAGTTAGAAATGGTTTTATCTGCATGTCAGCGCTCTGTTGAAAAGAAAATGAGCATTTTAACGCGTCCTTCAGAGGGACCTCGTACCTGAAGTGGCTCTTGGAACAGTCAGAAATCAGCATCGAAGCCTGTTGAGGGAAGGTGTCACAACACAATTTTACCTCTTCTGTTCCACTCGGTTTCAGGAACTTTTCTTCCCCTTTTTCCTCTCATTTGGGTTCTAATGTGAAAGATGAAATCTGAGGTGGTGATGTATGATATCTCTGGATTTTTGTATTAAAAACAAAAGAAAAGAAATCCGAGTTCTTGTGCGTCTTTCGCTGCCCTCGTTTTTATAAATACAGATACTCTGAAAAGCTCTGATGGGCTTTTCTCACTTTTCAAATGCTCAGGTGACAAAAACGAGCCGCTTGTATTTAAAATGGATTTGACACCAAAAAGTGATTCTACGTTAGACTGGAGTATAAATTAATGTGATAAAGAAACTTTGAACACTCTTGAAGGTGAATCTGTGTCCTGTAGAGGTCGCTGCAGAGTCATTGTTCAATAAACAAGGAACTCATGAAATACTTATTTTGTGACAACTTGGCTAAAATCACTCCACATTACGATGAACGCAACATTAAAATAGTCTTCAAATCTAAATTTTGTTAAGTCATTCTGTATTCATTCAATTAGTTCTAACCTTTTTTTCAGTCCCTCGCCAGTAGGCGGCGCCAACACTGCGAGGGGATTGGTCTAACCGGAACCAATCAGGTGTTAGTTTGTTGCATACTTGTGTGGATTTCAATGATTTGAGAATAGATTGTAGTAAATTAAATGTTCTATTATCCGCCATAAATACAGAAGTGTCTGTATGTACTTTAGCAAATGTTGATTTCAAGTTCAAATGTTATTGAAATGTTTCTATTAGTATTCATGCTTTTTTTTTTTTTTTTTTTTTTTTTACTGTTTAGGATACAGTGATGAGAATTATTATTACACTTTGGCTTTTTAGTTAGTGTATGTCTTTTTTTAAAGACTCATATTTTTAGTAATCCTTGTGGTAAAGTCAGTTTAAACTGTACAGCCCTTTTCCTGTGATTTGACTAGACCAAACTGGGTTTTTGTTGTGTTTTTTAGCTTATTTTGTTTCCATGTTTACTGAAGGTTGGTGATATTCCAAATGAGATGAACAGTTAAAACCGACGATCGTGATTCAGCAATAAGATATTTATTTATTTACTTATCATTTTTGTGCCATGTCCTTTGGATAGACACACACACACACACACACACACGGGTTTTCTGTTATAGATGTGATTATGTGAAACGTGTAAAGGACTTTAAACTTTCGCCCCATTGATACCGATCAACATGATCGATTAGGTCAGGTCTCCATGTCTGTCTGATCAACTCTCCGCCCTCCGGCTCCTCCGATAAATCAAACACAGACGTTGACGCGAAGACGCCCCACTTCCCCTCCTCTCCCAGCCACGCGGCTGTCCAGCGCCGTGGAGTGAGGCTGAGCGGCTTCTTGGCCAAAACGGACGGACCGGACCGGACAAAGGGAAGCTTTTACCCCAGAGTCACCGGAGTCGCGGAGTTTTGGATCCGTGCAGCGGTCGGGTTCATGGAGTCTTCTCTGGAGTTCTCCAGCTCTCTGGGCAGCGTGTCCTCCCTGATTGGCCGCTGTCGGACCTTCAAGGTGCTGGTGATCGGAGACTCCGGGGTGGGGAAGACCTGCCTGACGCACCGGCTGTGCGCCGGGGAGTTCCCCCGCGGGAGTGAGGCCACAATCGGGGTGGACTTCCGCGAGAGAGCGCTGGAAGTTGATGGAGAGAGAATAAAAGTAAGAGGAGACTTTTTCTTTTTCTTTGTTCTTTTTTGTTTGTTTGTTTGTTGTTGTTTTTTTTTTTTGTTAAGATTCTCGTTTTAAGTTGAAAATCACCCAAAGACGGTGCGGACATGCCAGAAACATTTTAGTTTTACGCATAGATGGTTCTCAAGCTGAAACATGTCTGGTATTTTCTTCCCGTTTTTTTCATGGAGCTGTTGCTTGTTCTCAGCCGAGCAACAAATTCCCCCAGGATAGCAGAAAGTGAGCCGGACTTTCTGTGTCTGCAGCTTAAAAATGTGGAGAATAAATTTTAGTGGCGTGTTGCATGTGAACCTCAGCAGTGCATCTAATTCCAGCTGCACTGTTCTGTCATGGTGCACTGGTGATTTGTTGGGAAGTCCTGCAGACATAAGCTCTCTATGAAATTTTTTTTTTTTTTTTAATGTGTGGGTGTTGGTTGGTTGGCCGGTTGGTTTCCTGAGTGTTTTGAAATTGACGCATAAGAGAGGAAGTGTCTTAACTTTTTCCACTCAATGCCTTGAGGAGGAGAGGGTTTGATTCCTCCTCTGGTCTCTGATGGGAGAAGTGTCGTATTGCTCAATAACAAAACTGGTCTGCTTTAGATTCAAGATGTCATGGTGATTTTTATTTTATCTCTCCTTCCCCCTATTTTGTCTCGTTAAAATAAACAACTTTGTATTTGATGTGATGATGTGATGGGTGAACACAAACCAGTGTTATCAGGAAGTGGAAGGAAAAGGTTGCATATGTTTTTTGTTCCTTTTTTGTTTTTTATAAAACCACAATTCACAGCAGTGACAGCTGTAAGGTTTGAAGCATGTCTTTGCTTTGCACATTAAAAGGCTGTTATTTGTGCCCACTTTTAGCAAAAACATCTGATTTTATTGAGAACATCCACAAACACTGGTTTTGTTGGGCATTTTTGTTTTGCTTCTTCATATGAAATATTCCTTTGGCAGAGTATATAGACTTTAAAAAAAAAAAGTTTCACAAGAGTGAAAGTAACTTCCAGAGGAAAAGTTTGCTAAGATTGTAACATTGTGCCAAAGAAAACCCAAGATTGATTGATGTTCGTTCAATTAGAAAAAATTACAGATCATGATACTGTGTTGGATCAGTCATTTACTGAACATCCAGATCTTTCTCCCGTCCGTCCTGCTGGCGAGAAACATAGTGCTGCAATCTGCTCCAAGTCCAAACAGGATGATGTGGCCATTTTGGATCGAATGCAACCCAGAAGGAGAATGTCTGTCTGTTTGTCCAGAGATAAGCCACTGGATAACAGAAAAATCAGTGAAAACCAAACAGCAGAGGTTTAGATAAAAATAAGCAAAGTCTTGTAAAACTCTGCACCACATTCTGATTGAGAGATGAACTTTGAGTCCTGCTAATTCTCTTAGGACTCATTTGAAATCCTGGTGCAAAACGGACCTGTCCAGCTGCTCATCCTGCTACTGAGTCAATTTTAAAGTACTGAATGAAAAATTAAAAAAAAATCTTGTTTCAAAATATTGACCTGAGTGTTCTCCAGGTTGAAGTCAACGTGTTTGTTTCTTTCCTTAGCTCGCTATCAGAAATGATTCACTCTTTTATTTCTCCATATGACAGCGACTTTTTTAAAATTTTGCCTCTGTTCTGCAAAAAATCAGAGTGTGTAGCTATTTCAACACACGGATGCTTTTCCTCTGTTTGCCTTCAGCCTCATTCATTTCCTCTTTTTTTTCTGTTTTGGTTTCTGCCACCTAACTTTGAGGAAAAAGCCACATCTCGGTTCTGTACTCAATCTCTTGTTTCTCATTTTGCCGATCAGCTCCAGCTGTGGGACACTGCGGGACAGGAGCGCTTCCGGAAGTCCATGGTGCAGCACTATTATCGGAACGTCCACGCGGTGCTGTTTGTTTATGACGTCACCTGTCCGTCCAGTTTCAAGGGACTGGCCGCCTGGGTGGAAGAGTGTCGGCAGAACTCTCTGGGTCACGAAATACCCAAGTAAGTTAAAGTGAAAGCACTGAGGTTTAATTAAAAGCAGAAACTTTTGGAAATAAATCAGTTTCATGGTGGTAATACAAATAATATTGTGAAGAAATGATTTTTTTTATGAGTTAAAAATATAAAAAACAATTTTAAAGATGAACTTAAAGTCTTAAACTGTAACAGTGTTAACGGTTCCTGGTTTTACTTTGAATGTAATCTATGTGTGCTGCTGCCAGTTTGGCCAGGATTCTTCTGCAAAGTTACTTTTTGGTTGTTTTTTTTATGGAATTTTCCTGGTGAAATAAATGTTTAAATAAAATTAAAAAAACTCAGTATCAACTTTTCAGAGGCCGGTGTCCGTAATAAAAGTATAAAGGGAAAAAAAATAAAGTTTTAAAACTGCCTTTTGAAAAACTGCATTTGATATGTATGACATGATTTATCATTGCTGTCAGCCATTAAATAAGAAACAGGCTGTGATCTTGTCTTTTTGTTTGAATTAAAATCTGATTTTTATTCGTACTTCTACAAAGTTCCACGTAAATGAATATGAACATGATGCCAGGTTATGTCTTGAAAAAAATCTGCACTGGAAATTGTTCCAGTCTTTTTTTATATATCATTTTCTGTTTTTTTTTATTTTGTTTTGTTTTTTTATCGACGTTTTAATATTGACTCTGACAATAAACAAATCCAATTTCTTCTAGTCTAGAAAGGCTAGACTAAAAGAAATTTGACTTTTTTTTTTAGTCTAAACTAACTGCAGTTCAGCTGTTTAGTTCAGACAACATGATCAGTTCAAACTGGTTGATCTGTATAAGACGTCAAGTTTCCCCAAATAAAGCCTGTCGGAAGCTTCCAGTTTGAAAAATATCCCAGGTCCCAGGTACAAAGCCCTGAGGAATTCCACATTGAGGCGCCTTTCATTTGTTGCCTTTCTCCTCAGGTTCCTCATTGGGAATAAAAGTGACCTCCGTGATGCCGGCAGAACCGGCTGCCATGTGAGCCAGGAGCTGGCGACGAACTTCGCCAAGGCTCACGGGATGGTCTTCTTTGAGACTTCCGCCAAGAACCTGCCTAAGAAACGCTTCAATGGACGACAAGGTGAAGGAGAGGAGCCGTGTCAGCGGAGTAAAGTGGAGGACATTGTCTCTGCCGTTGGGACGATGCTGAAGAGACACAAAACACTAATGGCCAGTTCACCAGCATACAGCGGATCTTTTAAAGTTCACAGGAAAGTGCAGGAGAAGGAGCCGTGGACTTGCTGCTGAGGACGGTTCTGGTTCCCTCCACACTCTGCCCCCAACTAGGAAAATGTGACTTTAATATTTGAGCTTCTGAATGTAAAAATTCACCTGGTGATTAATTTTGACCAATGCCAAGTGTTGTTTTTCTTTTTTTTTAATGGCTTTGATTTTCATAATTGATGTATTCCTTGAAGTATTTCTGTATATTTGTGATCTCATTGTTTATATTGTTTCAAAATAAAAGACTGTTAAGACAAACATCCTTGAGCCTTCGGCACAGTGATGTATTTATTGTCGGCCTGTGTGGTCTCACTGGGAATGTGTGCTGTGTGGGACTGTTTTCCCACTCCGTCTCTTTCCCGTTTCCCACTGCAGTAAGTTCTTCAGACGCTGCCAGTGGAGACTTTCTTACTTCAGGTTGCTCCAGGTCAAAATATGGGGACAATTATTTTGGAAGTTCAATGATTTGTACAATTTTTATATGTTTTCATATTTGTTGCACAAGTGCAGCAAATATGAAAAGCCTGACAAGTTGACTTGTTGGTGTTAACCTTTTACTTTTCCATCCAGCTGTGATTTATTTACCCTTGACAGAAAACAATAACGTTATGTTTATGACACTCCATCTCTTTGTTCCCACTGCAGCATAGGAACAAACTGCGTTCTTATGCGTGACCCCAGTGTGTGTGCGTGTGGTGGAAAAAGTGCATCACATGTGTATCTGAGATGATGTTTGTAATCGGTGATTCATAGCTGGTCATATGAGGCACACACACACAGTGGAGTGTGTGTGTGTGTGTGCTGCACTAGTGCAACATTCACCAGTCAAACGTTAGAAGTCTCACTGTGAACTCGAAGAAGACGATAATGAAAGGGACGACCGGCAGGCTTTTCTGGAGAATACCACGAAAACAGTAAAGATGGTTTTTGCTGAAGATGCAAAATGTGTGTTTTTTTGTTTTGGGTTTTTTTAAAAGTAATTTGTTCATGTCTCTTAGAAAAGACTTTAGTCATCCTTTGGAAACTGCTGAGATCGTGGCACAAACTCAGTATTTGAACATTTTTTAGTCCATCTTCCTCAGTTACATCCTCACATTTATGTTCAGAGGCGGGACATCAGGTCTCCGCTTTCGTGGTGCTGCTGCGTCACAGTAGTGTCAGAAAACAGGAACGTTGTGATTTTGCAAAAACTTTGATGTCATAGCGACATCATTAATGCAGGTCAAATTTTAAAATGACATTTTTCTTCGTTTTCATGCAATAAATGCACAAACTAAAATTGTCTTCACATGTTGGTACCTTGCAAGAGTTTTTCCAGTTCGACTGTTTTCACATTTTGTCTTGACAGCGAATGTATTTTACTAGAGCTTCATGTGAACAGACACAGCATATGGTGGGTTCAGAAAGATGCTGCAGAAGGTTTAAAGCAGAGTGAGGTCACAAAACATTATTTCTACCTGTGTTTATTCCATTATCTAAAAAGGGAAAGAATTTGCCACAACAAACCTGTCTATTGATTCCTCTGCTCACTGAGCTCATATAATCATTTGTAAGCTCTTTGTCTTCAGCTAAACAATGCAAAGAGATCATTTCACTGCAGGTCCACCAGGTCCATTACAATTGACGTAAACTATCTCTGTTCTGATGTTTGTGTTTGAGCAAACTCAGACTTTTTTTTGTTTTGCAATCGTTATCAAAACTAAATAAATCAATAAAAAATCAGTTACAATCAATAGTTCTCTGAGGCTTCTGAAGGTTTTTCTACAAACATTCTTCTTTCTTTTTAAACACTTTCATTTGAATTACACTGGATTGCACAGGAAATGATGAGGAAACAGTTTCATTCGTGTCTGTTTACATTCAGCAATTTGCAACATCTACTTTTCAAGAAAGATTTACATAAGACATCGCAAATAAAATTTATTGCAATTAAAAAAAACATTTTAAAAAGAAAGACTTCATATCAATGTATCAAAGTGGGCAGAATAAATAATAAACAAGGTTTGAAAGAGAAAACAACAAAAACAACAGTCTCCTCTGACTGATATTGATAAAGCGATGACTATTTCTGGCCCGCGCGCCTCTTCTTCGCCTCCCTGCGTTTGGTTTGGGCTTTTGTCTCTGACATCAGGGTTTGCGCATCAATACTCTGGCACCGTTTGCTTCGTTATGCAACTGCAGTGCACTGTTTCCGTGCAGACGGTTTGGTCTGTAATCCGTTTGAAAAGCAGCCTGTGGGCCCTCTGAGCTTCTGGACCTCTGAGCCTCTGAACCTCCTCACAGATGCGGACAGATCGCAAAGAACTCACTTCCATCACTCTGCTCGACGATTATTAAATGAGATATAAAAAAAATCCAGCTTCATATCTGCAGAAACATACATTCTTACTTCCAAACAGATTTTGGTTTTTTTCCCCCTTGTCCGTTTGTAGTTTGAGGTTTTCACCTGCAGAGGGCGTACTTTTTGTTTCATGGGGTGGGAGGGGATGCTGGATGGTGCGCTTTTTATCCCGAGCGATGCGCAGGAAGAGAGAGAGAGCTGCGGGTCATTTCTCTCCAAACAGCGACTGGAGGCAGACGTGTCTTTCCACCTGTTGCTGAAAACACGTCAACATGTTCTGCAGACGGGCTTTGCAGAGAGTCGGGCCCCTGGCACGGTGGCTTCTGAGGCCCACGTCCAAGAGCGGTATGTTGTTTATTTACCACTTTCTGGTGTTTAGTCTGATTGATGTTTTCGTCATTGGAGGGGAATGGGAGGGAGGAGGAAGTAACTTTTCATAGTGTGATTTAACAACAACAACAAAAAAAGTTTACTTGCTTAAGGTATCAGGGTTTTTTGTTGTTGTTGTTTTTGTTTATTTTGTTTTTCCTTTTTTATGTTATTTTGGAAAAGAGAATCGTAGTTGGTTTTAATGTGCAGTCTGAGTGAAGGAGGTGTGTCCTGGAGGGGGAACACACAGTTCCCACATGCATGACAGAGCTTTACAGCTAAACTTGTGGATAAATGTGGATAAAATGTTTCAAACCGTTGCAAATTTTTAAAATTTATTTATTTTTTTTTGTTAAATTGGTGTCATTTAAAAAAATAGAAAAATATTGTAAACTATTTGCAGTAGAATCCGTCCGAATTTGGGAATCATGCAACAGCGATGGGACTGTTCACATTGTGCACCATGAGCATGTCTCATTCCTGAACACAAGCATTTTGGAAGCGCTGGAGCTGAACTGTTTCCTTCTTCTTTCAGGAGATTTTTTCTATCTTTGTACGTTCACACTCCCCATGATTGTCCTTTGCATTTGGAGTCTGAGCTTCAGGAATCTGTCCTGAGGGCGAGAGGGAGCTTTAATTTCCTGTTTCAGAAAATTCCTGTGAACCTGAATGTATCTAGGCTGGAAAACTATTATTGTGTGACTTTAGGATTTAAACAAAGACAGCAGAGCTGGATGCAGGAAGCCACTGTCCTTGCAGACTGTTTTCTGTCGTTCATTTTTACATACAGCTTGAACTTGAGGAATCCACAGGGATTAACTGATTACCTGTATAAATAACCTGCGCATGGGGCTGCTGTGTCATGGGTATTAGAGCAGGAGGAAGGACAGATGGCTGCAAAAGCATCCACGGCTGGGCAATGTGTAAACTTTACTAGGAAAGCCGTGCACAAAAATGGAAACCCTGAGCTTTAAATCCAGCAGAGCTGGAACAATAGCCACCTCAACATGTTTACTTTTCTCTTTTGCTAAAAGTGGAGCAAGAAAAAACATAAACAAAACAAAAAAAACAGCTTAGTTTCTCAATTTTTGAATCTGTTGCTCAAGTAAGACTCTCTGTTGTTCTGGTGAGTTCAAGATGGGCTCTCCTGCCTGGCTCGACAAGAGCAGGAGTCACCCAACATCTTTTCATGTTGCGCAGCATTTTTGCAAGAAGAAAATAATGGTTTTGACAACCAAAAACAAAACAAACTAATCAGTCTTTATTTATGGAGCACTTGTCACATGGAATGTGCAGGAGAATGAAAAGATTTTACAGACATTCGTGCCAACAACAGCGAAGAATCGCAAAACCCAGGAAATAAATCAGGCATTAATAATCGGAAACAGAACAGAAAATCGACCATTACATGTAAGGGTTTTTAAAATCTAAAGTGATACTGTAAAACAACATAAAAGATAAATAATGTTAAACACGACCATCATATTGAAAATGCAAAACAACAAAGCAAAGACAAACTCTGACATTCTTGTAGTGACAGTAAAAAAAATTAAATGAAATAAGATATAATTCTGAAAGTCAAAATGAAAGTCAGGCTAAAAAGAAAACATTAGCTGATCTCAAGCCTGAACAATGCGTCTAAGATGAGTTTTAGTTTTAATTTTACGTAACAACCGAAAACCTTCATGGGAGCTGAAGAGTTTGTACAGGGAAATTAAATCAATTAAAAAAATACACTTTGAAAGCAGTTCTGAAAAGCACAGCTATAACCAGTGAGATGTTCATTTTCTTCTTCATCCTCCTCATCATTATTGTTGCTGAATTTCACCCAACTGGGGAGAGTTGTTCTACTCAGGAGGACCAGGAAGGATTTTGCCTGATCTGAGTAGTTCATGCCAAGTGTTCAGAGTCATCCGTGTGATTCTCTCTCTGAATGTCTGGACATTAATCCAAACTTGTGTTTTGTCAGGGTTCTCCTAACTTTAAAATACAGTAAAAGACCAGCGGGTCGTCAGAAAACACATCAATATGGAGTTGTGTGTGGTTGGCAACAAGTTCAAAAAGACTGAAAGTTTTAATACCAAACTTAAAGGGATATTTCAGGATTTATTTTTTTGCTGTGAGTCTAGTTAAAGGTTCATCCTTTGGGGTCACTTAGTATAAATCCAGATTAGTTGGTTCCAGAGGTGGAGGAACCAAGACCAAAGTGAACTTCTACTCACTTAAAACAATTCAGATCTCAAAAACATCATTTCAGATCGTGAAAATCCTACTTTAAACAGACAAATTCGCATCAGACGGGTTCTTACAAGGAAATGGAGCTTGGAGGTGGTGGACCAGTAATGACCATCCTGTGTGAAACCTGCACTGAGAAGAAAGCACACCCATTCCCATCGCACCAGCTTGTCTAATGACAGGTTGAGGCGATGAAAGCAGAGTCATTACACACAGATAAATGTAGTAATATATGCATAAATATGCAAATCAAATCAAAGAACAATATACTGGTAAAGTAAGGGAAAAATACAACAAAATCTAATCAAATAGCAAAACCTTAAATAACAATGGAAAAAAATTGCGTGGAAGTTGTGAAGGCGATTGCTGAATCTGGAATCTTCATCATAGTCTTCATCTAGTGGGTGTGCTTTCTTTAGGGGAGCTTAGATGAAGGCTGAGGTTCAGCTTAGATGTTTCAGACTTTTCCCTTCTCTTCAGACTAAAAGACTAGATTAAAAAGCATCATAATTCATAGCGCTATTTTTCAAAAGTTTATTGTCTGCAACACTGTCTGGTGAAACCAACTGATCACCTCCGACCCGCTCACTGTCGATCTTCATCACTTAAGGTTGGTGTTTGTGTTTTTAGGAACAATTTTTTGCTACACCAACCGACCCACACATCATGCAAAACATGTTCTGCTTTCTTTAAAAAAAAAAAAAAAAAGAAAGTTCAAATATCACTGATCAGGAAGACTCTTCAGTCTTTCCCTGTGGAGGATTTATGGGCACATCTTTCAGCAGAATTGATATTAATGTCGTATGTGTTGTAATGAAACAAAATACTCTGCTGGTTAGTAGAAAAAAGAAAAAATAAGTTTTCATCTGGTGACGCGTTACTGTTGGTGAACTTGTTAAATTAATTTAGTATAATATATTAGACTTTGTTCAGATTCAGTGTTTTAGAAATAGATGAATGCCCTAACACCACGAGAATCAAGAAGACGCTTCTGTCCGAGCTTCACATGCAAACTCACCTCTCCTGAGGAAGCAATGTGCCGGTTCTTAAAATGACTTCACCCTCTGCAGCAACTGTGTCCATCAATATGCTCTTTGTCTTGTTAGAGAGAGATTAGGCTCTGGCAGCCTCCGCAAGAGTCTTATCTAAGGCTTTGTCTTTTGTATTGCTCTTGGTGATGTTTAGCAACTAAAGCAGCACAAGAACGATCCACTGAAAGGAGCATCCAGCGGAATCACCGCGGGTCCCTGAAGGGACTGTTTTATGAGCCTGAACGAATTAGAAGTTGTTTGTTTTGATGCGCCAGTAAGGAAGGGTTTTACTGTTTGCGTCGGGGTTAAATTCAGGGACAGCTCTGTGTTTAGCTTGGCTGCTGCTAAATCTTTCCGTGTCCTCGGTTACCAAGAGCTGTGTTGTATAACTGGATTAAAGGATGGAGACATGCTGTAGCCGTCACAACGCAACGTATGATGGAGTGACTGCTGACTGAAGGAGGAAATCATGTTTTCTGTAATGTCTAACATTAATTCTGTGTGGCGTAGGGCTTACATGAGAATGGAGGTTTTAAAAAAATACTATCTATGTCTTTATTTCACATGTTTTACATTAGATATACTGCAGAAGGTGTTAAGTGAATAATAATTCACCTGCTCACTTTTTTGGGTTTGTTGCATTTTTCCAAACTCACGCTCTCAATATGTTTTGTTTCCCAGCTGCCCCGGTGCGACACATGGCCTTCGGCGTTCCTGGAGGATCCACCAACTTGGCGTACGTTGTTTTGTGTGGAGGAGGCCTTACCGCTGCAGTCGTCTATGTGAGCACAAAGTTGAGCAATGACAAACGTTGTCCTGAGCCTGAGAACCTGCTGCATGTTATAATGATAAAAAAATAATAATCTCCTAATTTGAATCTGATACAGAATCTGTGAAGGCAGGGAAAGATTAGAGTGATGGCTTCAAGGGGTTTCAGCCTCAAAGATCTTGAGCTCATCTTGAAAGAAAAGTTGTCAAAAATACAGATAAAGACATACAAAAAAGCAGGAAAAAAGAAATGTTTGATTGATTAAGAGGTTCACACAGATTATTCAGGGACATATAAACATTATTCGGCGTGTCATTTACTGAAATTAAATTCTACTTTTGCATCTTTCTTTTGTTTTTCACAAGATCACTGTATTTTATGCTGAAAATGTAGTGATGCATTCTAGTCTCTAATGAATAAAACTAGTAGTCTTTTACCAAAAAATTCTTTCAAAAAGAAACAAATAATGTTGATTGTAAATATTCATGTTTATTCTTTTTTTTTGTTTGTTTAAGCTGTTTCATTTTTTTCTCTTTTACCTTTTAATAAAACTGCTCAATGAGACGCCTCTTACCAACACTGATAACTTTCTTTCCTTCAGTTTCAGACTAAGTTACAAATGTGTGCAGTAACATGGATTATGTCACTTTTCATTTCACTTTATAAACTGTGGACTGTGATGATTTATCAGTGTGGTCTTGGTGACAGAAAAACGTGCCATATCTGAATAGCTGAATGATTTTTGTCTATTTTTGTGCTTGTAAAAGCAGGTGAATATGTATGAACAATGAAATATGACCATAGAGCAGCTCAATATGTAATGTACCACTTGCTTATAAGATCCTGAACCATTAGCTATTTTGGTTGAATTAATAGCTTTGCTTGGAGTAGGAGCAATGCAGCAAGAAGTTTGCCTGATTACAAAGTCTAAAAAAATAATGCTTAAGGTAATGTCATCATTCTTAGGAGGTGAAACATGAAGGTTGTACTTTGGGTTGCATGATATTTTTCTGGTGTCATATGGAGCCAGTTAACATGCGACCAGAGTGCAGGCTGGACTCCAGACTGCACCTCAGCTTTAAACAGTGGAGCAGACACAGAGGCTGTTGTCTGCTCAGAGACACTTCAGTCATGAGCATCAACAACAGAAAGTTCTGTTTCCTTGGAGAAAAACAGCATGTTTCTGCTGCTTTGTGTCATGCTGTAGTGTGATGACTGTTCTATACTAATGAAAAACTATAATGTGCATTTCTCTCGTTCTCAGGCCTATAAAACAGTTAATGGCGATACCGAACGTTATGAGGACAGATTGGCCAACATGAGCTCTGAGGAGAAAGGTAAAATCAGCTCATTTTGTAAAAATAAAACCTACATATATATTTATCTGTAACTTCCCTTCAACTTGTTGTGCTTGTTGGGATGCACCCTGGTGCATCCCAACAAGCACCAGGGTGTTTGTTGTGAAGTGACTCTGCATCGTTGAGATGCATGTTTGAAAAGTGCTAATGCGAATTGAAAATGAGTGCAGCGAGCCTGAAAACTGCTTTTCAGAGCAGCTTCTGGCTGCTCCACCCAAATCTCCCACATGGTAGAATGAGTCCTCTCAATGGCTTCATCGTGCCTGTCTGTTTGGATTTGTGTCTGCGAGCTATTCATCTGCTCGGCTTTGCAGAAATTGTGGCTTTGTGCCCTGAGCTACTAACTAGTGCAAAACCAGATTGCTACTGGTTCAGATGTACCATGGAAAAAGTTGCTTCGGAGAAATGGAAACTTTAATAATTTGGATGTTGATGTGGGAAGAGTGTTTAAAATTCTATTCAGTTTTCAGATCACATAAATGGTGCAAACATTTCATTTTTTTATAGCTACAATTTAACATCTATGTTTTATATATGTCAATATATTTAGGCCCTGATGATGGTTGCTGTCATAAAACTGAACAGTTTAACAGAAGCTGCTTTGCATTTTTAGACCGATAACACACAGGGTGCTGACACAACAGAACCTCCACAGTCAAAAAGCTTCCCATGCTCAAATGATATCTGATTGACGAGCTGGTTTGTGGTAGGCAGTCGATGGAAAACTACTTGACTCTAAAAGCTGCAGTGTCAAATTTATAAAAGTTTACCAGTGGAAGTTCTTTTTTCCAACTATCTAAAACACCTTGCAGTGTCTCATCGCACTGAATCCTGACATCAGTCAGTCTCACTGTGATCTGAAGATCCAGTTTTTGTCTACTTTAGTCAGGAAAAATGAGCAATTTTGCCCAGAAGAGCCACAATTCCAGGTTTAATGATGGTTTACATATTCCCAGACAGTTCGGGTGCTGCACTTAAATGTCTGAATGTATGATTTATGCTGATACAATATTCATGCGGTTTTGTAGTTTTAAGCTGTCATGTGTATGAATGTTTATTTGACAAACACAAAAATGCTGTTACTGTAAAAATCAGACCCAATCATAAAAAATGTAATAGGTCAGAACCAAGAAACAATGCCACCTTTATGGACAGAAAGGATTTATGGGTTATTTGAAACTTTAAATTAAATTACACAACTAATGAAACAAAACAAAGTTTTCCATTCTTCAGATTCAGCTCTTGGAAGGCAAATCAGTGAAAAAATATATTTTTTGGCTTGAGCTTGAGCTCATAAACTTAAAAAACAAACAAACAAACAAAAAAAAAACAGCCAAACATTGGAACCATAAAAACACCAAAAATATTTACATTTCTTAGTAAAATATGATGATGTCAGTATTAATGAGAAATTGTGTCTGATGAATTTTCTCTTCATAACAGTGATTCTGATAAATCAGTTGCTTTGAAGTGTTTACTTTCTCCTCCTAACAGAGGAATGACACACAGGAAGGCCTAAAAAGTAATCCATTAACTAGTTTACCAGCCTGCCTGTCACGGCTGTGTGTCACTGAATTAGTTTCAGTAAGCTTGAATGCTTTACTGCAGAGGCCAGTCACTTCTCTTTATCTTATGTGTTTACGTATATCTGTGGCCTTCTGTTTAATGCACAGCAACCTCTTCATTTATTGGTACTCTTGGTCAGGAAATACAACAAATAATTTACTTTGGTTTTCCGAGACAAAGGTGAAACTTTTTGCGTTTTTGTTTTTTTTCAGGGACTTTTTTATTCACTTACATTAGTTCTGAACCTCTTCCTCTGCAGCTGAAGTCACATCAGAGGCTTCATCGTCTCCTCCAGCTGAATCCGCCCCAGCAGAGGATGAACCGGCTCCCGGAGCTGAGATCAAACCAGAACCTGTTCCCGCTTCCCCAGAACCAGTGGCTGAGACGTCAGCCGAACCCACCGCTGACGCCGGCCCAGAAGAACGAGCGCCCGCCGAGGCGTCTGAGGCAGATGTCACCGGGGCTCCAGCTGAGCCGGCAGACGCAGAGGGAGCGCCTGTTGCGGAGGAAGAGACTGCTCCGGAAGTTGAAACTGAAGCTGCAGCCGCGACCCCTGCTGAGGACGCAGCAGCAGCAGCAGCAGCAGCAGCAGAGAGCGCTGGTATGGCGGCCGTAGATGAAGCCCCTCCTGCTCTCCCTGCTAATGCAGAGACTCCCTCTGAAGCTCCTGAAGCAGTCTGTGCTGCAGAGGTGGCTGCGTGAAAGTGGAAGAGCTCTGCAGGGTGCATCTAGAAAGAAGGGCTTTTAGGAAGTAGATGTGTTATATTCCTGATTCCCTGGCCTGAGAGAAAATGACTCATGAACCTCGTTCTCTTACAAAAAGTAAAAGGAACATGCTCTGGTTTATTTCTGTATAGTAGTGGATATGTTATGCACACAAGAGGTTCATCAGTTCAGTTTTTCTTAGGCTTTTTTTTCCTCTTTACCTTTGCTTCCACATTCCTGAAAACCAAATAATCTGATAATGTCTTGTTTTAATGAAAATTATGGTTTGACTGTTGGGTGGGGAAATCAGCAATATGAGCAATAGAAAGAACCTCGTCATGTTTTTATGAAAGAACATTTCATGGTGGCCTTAAGAAAGGGGCCAAAAGATCCTGCTGGCTCTTCGTTTTCAGATTAGATCTAAGTAAAGTATTTTTTTGCACAGCAACAAACAGGCTAAAACATAAATAAAGAATAGTTTCAAATGTTTTCTTCTTTCACCTTGCTTTATCTGTTTTTAATGATTACACCAATTAGTTTCCATGTTATGAACCTTATCCATGTCATTATAAAATCTTTTCGTACTTAAACCTTTTCAAGCCATTTTCTTACCTGTCTCAAAGGATGCTATAGCTCCCATCTTCCTCAATACTGTACAACGTTTATCCTTAAAAATTCACTAATCTGTTTGGGCATTAAAATTTGTTCTAATAAACCAATAAAGATTAAAATATCACTGGGTCAAAAGGAAATTTGAAATGCTTTAATTAATCCAGTATTCAATTGGATTTTTATAAAAATGTACATTTGTACATTTTCTTGCCTATTGTTGAGAAAAAATTATATGTTTTATTTTGAACAGAATTTGGTAAACATCGGCACAAGCAGAGCTGGTCCGGGACCAGCAGAGCTGGTCCGGGACCAGCAGAGCGGGTCCGGGACCAGCAGAGCGGGTCCCGGACCAGCAGAGCGGGTCCCGGACCAGCAGAGCTGGTCCCGGACCAGCAGAGCTGGTCCCGGACCAGCAGAGCTGGTCCCGGACCAGCAGAGCTGGTCCCGGACCAGCAGCGTGTTTGATCTCAGTTCTAGCTAAAAATCATGTTCATTGATTTAAATTTACGTTTTCTGATTTTTTATTTTTTATTTTTTTCTATATGAAACTCTCTTAAAATACCCCATGGCAATATTTACGAATGAAGCTTACAGCGACATGCACCTCCTTCCATAAAGTTGAAAATAATCTATCTAAATTATTAAGACTTCTATTTAGTTATTGTAGAAATAACTGTGAATGAGTAGTATTATGGTTGTTAATGGTTTTATAGCAAACAGAAACTACTGTGACAAAAGATTCATTATTTTTCATACATGGAACATGTTGAAAAATAATGTTTTATCACGCCTTCAATATTTTAATTTATTTCTTTACTAATTGTGCAAGAATTATTTCCTTTCTGATGTAGAACCTCCAACAGGGCCCAAAATTGCACACTTACTTGCACATATAAGCAAAACCTGAACCAGCTGCAACTGACAAACAAATGTTAGACGCCCTTCTTAGATGCTGCTTGAGCATTCTGTTGTCTAATGCCGCCCTGGGCAACCGCCCATGTCTAAAACTGCAACTGGGCACAAGGAGCATGAGCCAGTCTGGAAGTTTTCTATAGACCATCCAGTCATAGAGACCCTGTCTGTGCAAATGTGATTATAAAATAGGTCATGTTTCATTTGGTAGAAACATAAAATGCATGATATCAGTTGGTCTGATTTAAATCCTACATAAAACACATTGTAGTTTTAGTTCTTGTGTTTTTGTATAAAATCCTGACTGGTTCCTGCTGTCCCACAATCTGCAAACAGCTGTACAGGCCTTGGCTAGCTCCACCGCAGAGATCATCAATGCCTTCGTGGGGGAGGAGAGTCTGGGGGAAGCTCTGCACCAAATGGAAAACAATGGGAAGCAGCTGAACAATTTGAAGGAAGATTTGCAACCACATCCTCTAGAGAACACAGTGGAAACGTCTGTAGAGGCGGCTGTTTATATTGAAGAGCAGTTATTTGAGGTGGAAGAAGTGCCACATGGTCTAACTATTGAAGAACTCTCTGCTGACCGGATTCCAGCAGCTGACGCAGAGCAGGAGGAAGAGGGGAAGGAAAGAGTTGTTTCACTTCTTGAGGAAATCGCCGAGGCTGAAGAAAACACTGCGCTCCCTGGCCCTCCTTCAGAGGAAACCGTCTCTTCTCCTGAAGACTCTTCCTCCTCTGATGAGGCTTCGTCTGATGAGGAGGAGGCCATAGTCACTGCAGAGGCAACACCAGAGGAGGAGGAGACCCCTATGGGTTCAGTTGGTGAGACGACTCAGTTGGCAGCCGCCTCCACCGAGACAAGCCTAGAAGTTCTTTCAAACACAGAACCAGAACCGCCGTCTGCTGTGGCTCCAGCGGACAAGGAAGAACCCTGCCACAGCTGCCACTCTTCTCCATCCTCCAGCAAGGAGGAGGCGGCAGCACCTGCTGCTCAGGGAGAGGATCTGCTCGACATGGACATCGCACAAGAAGCAAAGGAGTCCTTTGACAAACCGTTGGCAAAACAAAGTAAGGACACAGAGCTGCTGTTTGTTTGCATTTGGTTCAGCTGAACGTGTAAGAACCCAACCCGACTCTGTTTAACCTGAAGGAAGGCAGACGACAAAGTGTAATCCTCCTCCTCAAAGGACAAAAGAATAAAAAAATGGCAGTTAAAACAACAGCAAAAAAAATGGCAGTTAAAAATGTGTTTTTTGTATCTAAATACAAAAAACACATTTACGCAATTGGTTGCGTAAATTGCGCAACCACTTTTATAATAATTATAATTAACAAAGTGTACACTTAATAATAACTAATTGCAATGTGTAATTGTAGATAATTTTGTGCTGAAAAAAAATGGAAATGCATTAAGTTGCTGCCTTAAATGATTCACATATAGCCTAACTAATAAAGTGCTCAGTGAGTGGCTGAAAATGACTCCATTTTAATTTAATTTGGAGTCAGAATCGTCTTTATTCTGTAAACAGAGCTAGTCGTGTGAGAATGCCTACGACTGGTGACATTTAAAGAAGATTAAGTTACATTTTGTTCCTTCTGCCTTCACATATCTGGAAGTCTAACCAGAAAAAACAATTATTACTTTATCTCCTTAGATATTTCCAGTTTTATGGCTTGCAGTTTCCAGTTTCCTTTACATTCTTTACTACACTCAAAAATATATCAGCACTGTTCTGTGTTAATTCAACACCTACAACACTTTCTTATCTGTGCAATTAATTAACTGGCTTGAAAGTTGTAATATGTAGACTTATGAATGAATAACACTGTAGATATTTACTTATTTGGATCTCCCAACAAGGTCCAATACATCTTTGCTCATAAAAAAGAGAAATGCATTTCTCTTTTGATGCAGTCAAAACATATGACTGCATCTCAAAAAGTATAATATATATCGAAAAGGTTCAATACTTTTGTCCTTCATGTCAAAAAGTGAAATCATGTGGAAGGAAAAATTATGGTAGAAAAAAAATAAACCAGGTTGTAGATTGTTATCAGGCAACATCCATTCAAGGATTTGGGGGAGCTTCACAAGGCTAAGAGGCCCAATATTAAATAAATAACACATCATTAAATCACTAATTTAAAGTATCATAGAATATGTAAATTCTTAACTAAATGTTTAAATAGTCAATTTAATAAACAATTTATTAAATATCTCTTAAAGTGATTAAAATACAAACTAATGATAGCCGACACAAATAATTAATTTAATGTGTATTTAATTATTTTATGGCTCCTGTTCCTGCGCATCAACATAAAGTAAGCCTTAATCAGAACTACAATAAAATACATGAATACGTATTTTACTCCATGTATAGCCTAATGAATGTAGTTTGACTTTCTGAAATGAGTGACAAACTTTTTTCCTGCTTTTTCAGGACACTAAACTGCTTAACCTCGCTGCCTTTTTCCTGGTGAAAAACAACGCGTGAAAGAGTTGTGCTTCCATCTCACTTCTTCTTTTTTGCGTTTGCTTGTTTTAGGCATTGAGAATGGAGTTGTGGTGACAGCCGTGTCGTGACAGAAAGTTTGCCTTCCCCAATCAAACCTGGGCGGCAGAAGACAACAACCAGAAGAAGAGGAGGTCACACGCTGAAGCGTTGTCTTTGTTAGCAGGTGTCATTATAGATTTTGTCCACTAGGTGTCAGTAATGCAAAACTTTTTGAGACGTGGAATTCTAAGAGGTTTTAGGGAGTGAAGGTTTTTGACCTTGTAATGAACAGAGTAGCCTTATTATAACACCTGGCATAAAATATTTCAGATTTGTGTCACTGCTGCCCATACACCCACGTATTTTGCAGTATTTCATTTTAAAGCGTTAAAATTAGAAAGTCACGCGCTGTTAGATATATAAAACTTTAATGTTACAAGAAAATGCCCATATTTTGATGCACACTTCTTTTTTTAAAATTGCATTGATCATTTCCAGATGCCGCCCTGTTCATCAGTCAGATATAGCGATGTATCCCGTGTATCCTCCAAGTTTAACAGAGCTGTTAAAACTTAATAACAAGGATAATAACCATCTATACCTTCTCTTTGTCTGTCATTTTGTAGTATGACTAAAGACTATCTAAAAGAAAAAATATATATATACTGTCCAGACTGGGACAACATTTTGAGACAAGCATTGCACATCAGATAAAGGAAGACATTAAGAAAAATAATGAATGATTGTAGATGGGATGTTTATATATCATTTGAGCTCTGCATGACTGGGACATAATGAAGAATGTAGTTGACAAGCAAACTGTAGCGGTGTCGTCATGGCATACTCATATTTCAAATAAAGTGGTGGACAATCCTGCTTTTTCTTTTTCATCATTCATTTGCTGTTCATACTTGTGACTGTTTGAAGACCTGAACAAAGGTGTCACCCTCAGAGATCCACAGGTGTGTCTTGGCTGACTTCACTTTATGACATCCTATGTGAACTGGGTGTGTATTTGTAAACAAGAGATAGTGAATAAAAATGTAAACAAAATAATTCAACATTTTATTGTTAAAAATATAACTATTCAAAATTGAGAAACAGAGTAAAAGTGCATCGAAAATTTAAGCAAAAAAAAGTAAACTTTTGGGATGTCATGATTATTTAAATCTATGTGAAAAGTTTCATTTTTAAAAATCAAACGTTTCTAATCAAAACTGTATTTGGTCAAATGAAAAATGTTGGAATCTGGAATTATTAATTCAAACATTAAAGTATTTGAATATAATCGTGGCACTCAAAATAGAAGAAAATTGATTAAAAAAAAGTTTAATAAAGTTTTTTTTTAAAGACACTCACTGACAGTAAAGTTTTTTTTGTTTTTTAAATGAATGAAATGACTCTCACTGTTAAACTCTGACGTTTTATAATCTGACGTCAGTAGTCTCCCGGACCGGAGAAGAAAAACAACCGAGCCGAGCTAATCTCCTTTAACTCTGGAGAACCGAACCAGCGACTGTCCACTCGTCCATCCGACCAGCCGTGGTTCACCGGGGGCGCTGGAACTACTGTTACCGTTAACTAGTCGCTGAGCGGCGGGACTCTGGAGGCTGACAGTCGGCGCCAGCAGCAGCGGACACGCGGTGGGGCGGGGGAGGGAGACGGAGAAAGACGGTAGTGTTCACACTCACACTGTAAACTCTGGTTAGCAACCATGCTAACAACAACAATAAGCAGCAGCTGCCTGGCAGCCAGCAGGAAGCCGATAAGAGGAGTTTAACCCGACATTAGCCAGCGCTAGCAGCTCGGTCTGTTATTGTGGCTCCAGCTTGTTTTACCTGGAGGCTATCGGAGCTAGCCTGTTAGCTCTTGACAGTCATGGATTTCTTAAAATTCATAAGTTGAGCAGGTTATTTGGTATTAAGTAGCAATCTTTTCTAGTAGTGACCTTAACTGAAAGCGTTAACACTGAAATCCACCTGCTAAAGGCATACTGGGCTATGAATTATAGAGGTATGTAATCCAAAGCTGCTTGGATCTTTACTGTATGAGTCAGATGTGTCTCCACAAGGAATTTTAATTTGTTTCAGTAACTATAATGGTATGCTTAACAACAACTCATAGCATGAGCCTGGAATAAGGTGTAGAAACAGGAGGTAGGTTACAGGTGTCAAGGTTTTAAAAAGTTGCAGTTTGAAAACAGGTGAACTTTCCATTCTTGTGTATTTTTTTTTAAATGAAGTGTCAGATGAAGTGCTGGAATGAGCAAAGTTTTTTCCAGCTATAGGGAACATTGAGTCATGTCTCCTGCTGCACACTGCCGATCAGCTAGCTGAACAACAACTAGGTGGCTGTTCCATTCAGATCCTTTTAAGCATTGCCTTAATCACTTTTAATTATTTGTATTACTCATTTTTTAAATCTTTTGCTCATGTTTGAATGTAATCATGGAAAATGGACGTACATTAAGAGCGCCACATAAAGCAACAGACTGCAAGCTACAATCAGCATATCATGCATGATATCGGTACTTTGTTAAGACCAGAAGGTTAAACATATGTCTAATAATATCTGCAATGAACACATTTACCCAAAGTACGGTAAAATTTAGCTACATATATATTCTGTATTTTTGCTTAAGTTTTTCTAGTAAAATATTGTAGTTATAATAATCAATATACTATGTCATTTAAAAACAACATATACTAAAATATGGATGGTTTTGGATTTTCTGTTTTGAAAAATTATTCGTTTGTGTTTATATATTTTTAAATTCCAGGACATATACAACATTTTATTACTCATCCATGGGCTACAGGTTTTACATAGAGACTAAAAAGATTGTGATTGTGTGGAGAGTATGCTGAGACCTGGTGAGCCCCGTAGTGAAATGTGTGTGTGTTAATGTTTTGACTGTCCAGCCTTTAGCTCATCCAAAGTCCGAGCAGGCAGATAAAGCTTTGTGAGAAAGGTTATGGTAGGTCATAACTTTCATGAAGCGCTTTAAGAATAAACAGTTAAACAGTAGAAGCTGAGACTGAACTCAAAGAGAGAGAAAGGATGAAGTGTATCGGGGAAACGGTGTATTATGGTCATTATCTGAATGAGAACTATTGTTCTTGCACTTCACAAATCTGAAGAAATGTTGCTTACACAGCAAACGTGTGGAAAAACATTCACTGTCTCATTACACCTAAAGTTGAACTTTATGGCCCACAGTTAGAAACTAACACTTCCACACCGTCCTGAAAACACCATCTGTGTGGTGCGACATGGTGGTGGCAGTATCATGCGGTGGGGATTTTATTTTTTTTTTCTTCAACAGGAACAAAGAAGCCGATAAGAGTTTATCAGAGGATAGGTTGATCTAAATACAGAGCAATCCTAAAAGAAAACCCATTGGAGGCAGAGGTTCACCACCCAGCGGGACGTTGACCCTAAACTGTCAGCTCTGTTTATATCCAGAGTTTATATCAATGCATTTCAAGTGCCAGGGTGGTCCAGTCAAAGTTCAAATCTGAATAACGTTTAGAAATTTTTCTACAGATACTCCATATGCAATCTTACTGAAATAGAGCTATTATGCTAAGAAGAATTAGCAGCAAATCCAGTCTGTAGGTTTGCAAAGCTGGTAGAGAGCTAAAGACTGTAACTGGAGCAAAAAGTTGGCTCTACAAAGTATTGACTCAGGAGGGAAGAAACATGTATCATTTTTGTTCCAAATTACAATGTATCTGCTACACTGAGCCTCCCCCCTGAAAGACTGATGTTTGTTGAGGTAATATGATAAAATGCTCAGAGGTGTCCTAGGCAGGATGGCAACTAATATGATCAGGGTTTCTTTAATACAAATCTGTAACCAGCTCTAATAGATGTAGAAGCCTCAGAAGCTTCATCGCCACGTCACCCATGCTAATAACTCAGTGGACTTTGCTTGTGTGTGTTTAAATATGGGCTGGGCGTTAAGTAAATCCTGAGGTCATATTTGCTGTGCATTTGTTCATTGTATCAACTGTGTGTGTGTGTGTGTGTGTGTGTGTGTGTATGTGTGTGTGTGTAGGGAGGGCAGGACAGGACACAAGGCAGGGCGTTGTATCTAGACCAGCAGCCCCAGTTATTTGGAACAAAAGCTCAGTTGTTGATAGATCATGTGACTGTGTGCATGTGTGTGTGTGTGTGTGTGGGTATGTGTTCCTCCCTCATCATGTGATGCAAGCTCCAGGCAGGCTATGAGAAGTGCTGAGTCAATTCTGAGAAGATCCTTCCACTGAGGGAGCAGGCAGGCATGCGGGCAGGGAGCGGAGACGGCCGTCCACACAGCTGGATGGACGGGTGTCGGATGGAGAGGACAGAAACGTGCAGGGGGGTTCTTTAGGCTCAGAGGGGAACCGTCGGGTATCGAGTCTCTTAGCCTGTTTTTGGACTTCGAATGGGAGAAAAGTGAAGATGCAGTGCTTTATTTCGAATCCACATGTCAGTGACGAGGCAAGTTTGGGCTTGTTCTGTTATCCGTTTTGATGCTTTCATTGGGATTTCGATTTGGGAAACTTTGCGTTTTCAGCACAACATCAACCAAGAACATTTAGAACAATGCTGTGCTTCGAAACACTTCTCTCTCTGGTAGGACTCTGTGAAATGGCCACTGACACATGTAGCTGTTTTCCACTGTGCTCCAAAATACCATTTGAAATTTCTGAAATACCCACATGACTCAAACTTAATAGGCCACGGTTATTCATTCCTGTAATTATCCTCTGCTGAAAGAAACGCTTTAAAACTACTATTAGATGAGCAGCGGTTAGACAGCCTCGTGTCTTCAGTTGTCTTGCAGGTCCTGTATTGCCTGTTTGATTGAATGCAACCTGCTTGAGGGGCCCTGCAGCTAACTGTTGGGTTTGTTTTTGCTTTTACACACATTTTGATGTCAGCTATTCATTTTCCATCTGTACATTTGTCCATCTGTCTTGCAGTTGTTAGATTTGACCCCTCAACAGGACTCTGCCCGCTGACACACCCTTTAACTCTGTATCTGTTTCTTATTGACTTCTTGCTGCACAGAGCAACATTTCACAATCTCAAACTGTCCGTGGAACTTGTTTCATGGTTGAAAGAGCCACTTTACAGTGCAGGTGCAGAGCTTCCGTCGACTCAGAGTAAAGAGCTTAATAAATAAATGTAATTTTTGGGACACTAGACTTGTGGACACGTGATTGATGAACATGTTGAAAATATGAGTCGCACACTAGTCTTTCTAAAATTGTATATGCATTTATAGCCAGAACTTTGCATACACATTATATAAATACACATTATCTTCTTGTCTGGCAATAAATATGTGCTAAACTCTGGCTTTGTTAGGACATTTAGGATTCCCAATATTGGTCAGATGTTTTGGGTTTCTTTCTGCCAGCGTCTCACAATAGTTTTCTGGAATTTTGGCTTAAATGAGCTAAAGTTGTTGGCCATCTTTTTTCAAAACTACCAACAGATTATGTGCCACTTTGTGACTAATTTGACTGTATCCTTAGAGTCATTGTCCATTTAGAAGATGTATTTGTTCACACTCATCCACTTGTTAGTACAGGACTTGTTTCATTGTGAGTAACAGCGCACTACTTTAGCCAGCATCTTTTTAAAGTTTCTTTTTTCCTCCTTTCTTCTGTGATTGATGCTCCAATTCAAATGCTTCCTATACATTGTTTAAAAAGACTAATATGGCACCGTAGACATCCGAAAATTATATCCAAGGATGAACCAGACCTGTGAATGTTTATTTGTCTTCCTGAAATCTTGACTGATCTGTTTTTTTTCCCCCATAACTTCACAAAACAAAGCTGTGTGAATGAGGCAGTGCCTTATGCTACAACCCAGGTGTGCCACCAGTTCTAAGATTTAGTAAACAGGAATAATGACTCCAATCAGGAAATGTTTATTTCATGTCAGACAAATAGAAACTAGTGGTTATGTATCTTTTTTATCTCAACATCAGGTTGAAACTGTAACATCAGAGTCCATCATTGGTTCTTTATGATGCTGAATAATTGAGCTAATATCATGTTGGTCTCAGGGGCTCAGCATGGCTCATCCATTATACAGTGGTTAGTGTAACTGAGCGTGTTCCAGGAATCTGTATGGTCCAGCTGGTGCAGTGAGTTTGTCGGGAAAAAATGTACATTCTCTGGACTCTGCATTAATTTTTCACCCTGCAGGTCTTTTTGTAATCACAGTTTTGTTTCTATTTTAACCCAGGTATTTTATTTTACCAAAAAAAAATTCAGCTGTGAAGAGGCAAAACGTATCCTGCTGTGTTTGCGCTCTTCTTTGGTTTCAGAAATAAAAGGAACACTTGGCTTCTGTACATTTTTTAGTCACCAAACCATTGTTTTGTAAATTAATCTTTGAATGAATCTTAATTAATTAATTTTTTAATTAATTTACAAAAGACCTTAGATCATTACAAATTAAGTAATTTGTCAGGGTCTTCGTCATCATAATAGTCCTTTGATTTCAAGGGTTTTGTACACACCTTGTATTCCAGTAATACGAATAACCTCTTCCTGTGCTTAACAATTGGGCAGAGGAAGTTTAGATGAGGAGTATTAAAGGTGTCAGACACTTGTCAAATTAAAGGTTGCTGCTGCACTGAACAGGCGCCGAAAGCTGGTTCCTAGCAACTGTTACCATCGTCCTGTCTGGACACCGTTCTTGTGTTTGATGTAATGACTTGGCTTTCCCTCGGCGCTTCTCTTCCTGTAACAGCAGACAGGCTGAGAACACTCAGGGAGAGATGGAGATCAGATCTCTGCTTTTAAGCCCACATTTAGAAAGACACAGGGAGATTTTAACTGTGCTAAGTAGTGATCAATCTCAATGGGAGGGAAGTCTGTTATTTCTGCCCAGTTCATTTAATATGTATCAATCTAGTTTACTTGTTTTTCCAGTGGCTGCTGTTCCCGACATTAGCCGAGGTCACCAGCAGGAGGGGCTGTGTCTCCTCACCCCAGGGGAGAATGAATCATGACGTCAGTGGTGCTGGTTGACGCTGGCGGGACGATGGTGGAGTATGTCACAGCTGAAGAAGATCCTCAGCAGGTGGTTGTTGGATAAGAGTCGATTCCTATCTAATATTAGTTCTATATTGTAAACGCCTGGTTTCATTTTTTTATATCCATTTTCCTCAGCAGGAGGGAGTATATGAGGCTGATGCGGAGCTGGAAGGAGAGGTGGAGGATGAGTGTGAAGCAGAGGAGGTCTGTGAGGAGCTGGAGGACGGAGAGGAGGATGATGAGGATCTCGCAGTCATAGTGGAGGAGGTGCCCACTGCTGGCCGGCTGGATGAGCAGGGTTACTCCGCCCAGGTGGTGGTGTATGGAGAGGAAGCCTACGTCATGCAAGAGGTGGAGACGCAAGGAGAAGGAGGTGGGATGTTAACATTTTTAAGGAGCGTTTAGTTTTGCCAAATCTGAGCCAATTGGATCGATTTTAAAGCAAGAAATTTTCATCTTGCACAAACTTCAGTGCGCTTCATTGCGATTTTATGAGACAGACCGACACAAAAGAAATTGATCATTGTGGAGTTGAAGGAAACCGGGACATGAATTAAAAGTTTTTTTATGAATAAAAATCAATAGTTTGTATATAAACCTGGCAGATCTCCCTGCTTCAACTACAGCTGGCACGTCTACTGATGGAAAATGTTATAGCTTCTTCTGAGCTAACCACTTCAAGCTCAGTGAGACTGGATGGTTGGGGTATCGGTGAAGGGTTGCTGAAAATTCGTGATTGGATTTACACCAGACCTTGTCTGAGTGGGCGATCAAACACATGAATAAGCTTTGATTTAGCTCTGGCTCTATGTTGAGGGTCAATGCCCCACGAGAGGTTGAGCCTCCGGCCCAGGCTGAAGTTGTTTGCAGGTTTCCTTCCAGGATTGCCCTGTTTTCATCTCTATCCATTCATCTTCCCATCACCTCTGACCAGTTTTCTCTCTCCCTATTGAAGAAGGAGATCCCAACAGTTTGTTGCTGCTACCACCAGGTGTCACCATGGGGAGATCTCTTTAGCTCCTCCAGCCATCATTGGCTGTCTTTGGCTGCTTCTCTGATAAATCCAATTTATGATTATTGGAATATATGCGTCTGAATCACAGTTTTTATATTTTTACTTTTAAAACATATAGAAAGCACATGTCATTTCCAATTACGGACTTCTTTGTGTTGGTCTATCATAGAATCCCAATCAAATCCACTGAGGTTGTAATAGTAATATGCACATATTATCCATGGTACAGAGTGAAAGGGTCATCTTAAACTTTAATTTTAGTCTCTTTTTTTTGTTTTGTTTGCTAAATGCAACAGAAGAGATGATCCAGAAAAACCAGGCTGTAAAAGCTGACAGGCCTTGGTGTTCGTAGGTCCCCACATTGCGGATAGAATTTAAATAGTTGATGCATAAACAAGAACAGATTTACCAACCTGATGTTAATTAATAGATCAATAGCTAATTGTTCTGAATGCATTGAGAAACTAACTGACGTCAGTCAGTTTTGCTCTTTCTTCTGGGCATATGTTAGCAGAATAAAAAATTATTGCCGACAATTGCTTTTGCCTATTTAGTAACTGAAATTTAGATGAAAAAAAATATTTACTTGCTAAAGCAGTTTGCTGCTCACCAAAAATTAAACTGTCGCTCCATGAAACTTAAACATGTCATGGTCCTCTAGGTATTTTTGTTTTGGTTAAATTAGAAAACCGATAACTTAAAATTGAGCCATATTAACAATGAATTTTGGGGGTTTATTTTTGTAGTGTTAATGTGAGCAGATCATTTGATAAGTTTGTGATTTTTACCATTTGGCACTTATTCAGTATACATTTTTTGGGCAGGAGAATGTTTTCCATTGAACGTAGGTATGTCTCTTCCTGCCTTGGGGACATTTTCTACGGTTTTATAAATAAAGTTACACTGATTTGTGGAGAGCTTCTCCGATCAATCAGCCGGAAGCAGTTTTTCCCTGCTTGTCGGGACAAACACTGATTTTGTCCATTTTTTTTCTTTAGCTCCTCTGTAAATTTATCAAAACTAAAAACTTTCATACTTTTATGCCCAAAAATGCATTAACCAATCTCATATTTACTCTGCTAAAATGTTAGCTGTGCACTTTTTGGATAATAGTTAGATTTAATGCATAAAAAAGAAAGAAAAACAGCAATTCTTTCATATTCTGTTTGACTTCATATTCTTGCCATTGTCACTGAACTTAGCACATTTATTCTCTTTGGTAATATATCAATAGCATTGAAATAAGAATAAAAATTAACTGTACAAAAATGCACTGGGAATTGGCTAATAAAAGCTTGGCTAGTGAATCTCCAGATTTATAATTAGATCATAAGCAATTCATCCGCTTTCTGGTTGTGCTTGTTGTTTCAGATCCTTCTGTCAGTAAAATCTGCATTTCAACACCTTTCGTTATTTCTTCAATTTTAACTTCATTAGGAAATTTCAAATTTACTATTTTATACGTAACAAATTATAGTTCTGCCTTAGATGCTGAAATTAAATAAAGTTGCATGGTGGAAAAAAACCAAAACAGCAGCTATATTTGACGTATGAGCTTACGCAGCAGAGGGAGGGCGAAAGGAGGACTTCCTGTGTCGCTCGCGGAGGGATTTGTATATTCTGGCGTGGTGCGTGTCGTTGAGATTCAGCCGCGGAGTGATCCAAACAGTGAGAAGTCAATGAGAATCTGCAGCGAGAGGTGGAAACATGGCGACTTCACAGCATGAGGGGCACGCAAACCAGCTCGATCTGCTCATCAGAGCCGGTAAGGTGTTTCCACGCATTGAAAACTCCGACTTTAGAGCCGCGGGTGACGGGCGGCTTTTGTTTTTGAGACTCGAAGCGCGGCGCCTCGGCCCGCCGGCCGCGGCGAAGTGATCAGGAAGTGATCACCTTGGTCGCAACCTGCATGGCGTTTCTCGGCGGCTATCAAAACCCGCTTTAAAAAAATATAGCGGAGCTTGCAGCTGGATGTGTCGGTGTGCGCCCTCGGATGGCAGTGTGCACGAAGCGTGTTTTGCATGTTTTGGTTGGTTTTTGTCGGAGCTCGATGAATGTGAATAACGGTTCGGCGCTGCACAACCAGGAAGTGTGTAGTTGTTGTCTTTGCCACGCTGTCTGAGGCGGAAGGACATGTGGGTTTATTTTTACTCTGCAACTACTAGATATAAATATGTTATATAATTTATTACATTTGTTGGGGTTTTTTCTCTTTTTCTGTGAAGCTCACGTGTATGTTTATTTTTAAGGTGAATCCTAACAATCCTAAATAGAGCAACACTCCTTTAAAAAGTAGGCCCTGTACTTTTAAAATTTATTTAGCAAATTTCCATCATTTTTTGCTCCGACTTCAGCCGACTTTCCACCAGTAATTCCCCAGATTTTTAAGTTCATATATTATGATCCTCCAATCGCCGTTTATCGTGTTTTTATTTTTTTTCCAGCCTCCTTGTTGGACGCGTGGGACGGCCTGGCTGTGCTCGCTTTCTTCCCCTACAAACGTCCAATCAGGTTTCAGCTGGGGCGGGTTCTTAGCTGTAGCTCGATCCAATGGGAGGCCGCGGCGGGCGTTGAGTGACGGGGGGATTTGTGAGCCTCTTCGAAGAGAACTGGAGGGAAATAACGAGGAGTGTAAACACGGAAGTCGTCAGAGGCAGAACTACTTTTTGTCGGACTTCCAGGGAGATGATTATTACTGGGAGCCACTCCGGTTTTGCGCTCATACCTTGCATTATAAACATATTTTTACGTAATGCCGTTTTAATAACACCGGAGGATTTAATGATGTGGAGGAAAAGAAGAAGAAGAAACTTTCGGGGTAGTGTTTTAGCTCGACAGCGGATTCTCCCAACCCATTGTCTTTGGTAGAGAGACGGACTGAACGAGTGCAGCTGTCTAAAGATAGCCTGTTGCTGTCCCCTGCTCTGCTCGATAGCCAAACATGGACAGGGTGTAATGCTTATCTCAGGTTTCCCACCGGTGATTGACAACAACAGCAGGTGCCCCCGGGGTCCCTCTCATGGTCCCGGTGGAGGCCAAACTTCCTTCAACAAAGCCCCAGATTAAACTTTGTTTTTCCTTTGCTAATAAATATTTCTGCATGCTTTACACTGAAGTGCGAACTGGAAGTGGGTGACACAGTTTTATTCGTGAGTGTTGGGCTGAACTTGCAAAAGCAAAACTGGTTTTTAAAGATTTGTTGCATTACTGCCACTGATTTCAACTGGTTTTATAAAGATTTTTTTTTTATGCTAGACCAACGCAAAGTTTTGCCATAGTGGTGAAGTGCATTGAATCGGATTACAGTATGTTTGTAGTTAATAAAAACAATGCAAAACTTTAGAGACTGTGCTCCTTGAGGGCTCTGCTCAGTCTATCATTTGGGTGAGACAAAGGAGGTATTAACCAAAGCAGCAACCCAGAGATTATAGGTAACTCTGGGTTGCAAATTTTCCCCTATCAGGGGAAAATCTGTAAATACAACAACCTTTATTCATCCTCTCCTGAATGCTGACCATTACAGAAGAGTGGCAAAAATAAAGCTCTAAAACGTTGTTGCTGTATGGAAGAAGGAGCTCTGGTTTGATGAGAAACTGAACTCCTTTTCTAACATCTTGAATAACATGTGAAGAAATAAATACTGTGTATCACTTTGCGTACATCATCCTCACGATTAAAGGTAGTGGCAGTAGGATGATGTGGGGATCTTCTTATGCTGGATATTTAGGTATTTTATTCATACCTGCATCAGGCTGGAAGAAAACCCCATGATGGGTCTAGTTAAACACCAGACCTGAATTCATTTGAGTCTGGAAACAGTTGAAAATGGGGGCCTGCTGGGAGTGCTTCAAGATTTTTCATTAACTAATTCTGTGTTTATGTTGCAGTGGAGGCCTCTGGTTACAGCAACGTCCACTGCTCTGACAAAACCATCGAGGCGGCAGAAGCGCTGCTACACATGGACTCACCGTCCAGCCTCAGAGAAGACCGCAGCCCAGGTAGCTGGAGTCTGGGATTTGTCGTTTTTGCTGTAACTAGTACAGAAATAGCTCAGCGCTTTGTTGTACATGTTGCTTAGAATGCTAGATACACTGGACTGTTCAAGAAATCCTAGTGAAATGCTTTTATCGGTTTTCCTTTAAAACTTTTCGATTTCTTCTTTTAGAAGCTTTTACGCCACAAAGTGAAGCTGCACCAGACTTCCTCCATGCCGCCATGCGGCCTGATGTGATTGGAGAAACGGAGGTGGAGATTACCACTGAGGACTGCTGCGAGGAGGATGAGGAGGAGGACGAAGAGGAGGAGATGGTCACGTCACTAGAAGAGCCAGAACCCGACAACGAGCCTGTCAGAAAGAAACGAGGTGCACAAACCCGGCGCCTGTTTCCTCCTTTTCTTTTCTTTTTTCTTTTGTTTCATGTTACACTATTTGAGCGATAAATACTATTAGATTTTGGTGTTTGTGCTAAAATCTGAAGATATGGGTTATGAGCTCCAGTTCTATGATGTAAGCGCACCATCTAGTGGTCAACTAGAGCCATGAAGCCCAATCCCTGGACCATGATCTAATAGGAATGACGTGGGGTGACGTCAATCGTCCTGTTTCTGTGGCAAAACCAAGAAAAAAGTCAAATCGTTCTGGACTCAAGATGGACCAGATGGCAGAAACTGGTCCACTCAATGCAAGTGAAGCTGTTCTTAAAAACAGTGATTACACAGCTGCGTATTAGTTTGATTCACAGGAAGCTAAACCTTTAATAATTCATCAGTTTATATAGAAAATTTTGACAAAAACAATAACTGCTGTTTTTTCAAACAACCTAATGTTCCTGTGATTGTTTTTCCTGATTAAAATTTGGGACACGCTTCCTGTTTGATTAGTGTGTATTGAAATAAGAGCAGCTAAAGGGATTTAGGACTTCACTCACTTTTTCATAGTTGCACTGCTACTGTTACGCATGAAGGTGACCTCTTCAAAATGTTTCCTTTGCAGCTGGACGGAAAACGAAGGCGCCCCATTCGTCCATTTCAAACGGCGCACCAGATCTAAGCTTCAAGAAGAAACCAAGAGAGGGCAAAGGTATTTCTTTGTTTGAATAACTCCTTCTCCAGCCAACACATTCCCCTTACAGGTTCCTTCTGTTGCTTTTATGTCAGACTGAAATGATACAGACCAGACAAACATAAAGTAGAATAAACAGTGAATCGAGGCTTTGCTCCTTTTGGGCCTCACTACTTTCTAATGAAACCAAATCAGGTTTTTTGCCTTATTCTAAAAATGTGTTTTAAGATTTGACACATTTCAGTGCGACTGAAAAGGAAAGAGAGAGAATCTTGGATGGGGCAAATACTATTTCACAACCCTGTCGATGAGCATATTTAGTGAGCTAACATCACTTTGACTTTCAGCAGGTAGCACCACTTATCTATGGGAGTTCCTGTTGGACCTCCTCCAGGACAAGAACACCTGTCCCAGATACATCAAGTGGACCCAGAGGGAGAAAGGCATCTTTAAGCTAGTCGACTCCAAGGCCGTTTCCAAGCTTTGGGGTAAACACAAGAACAAGCCAGACATGAACTACGAGACTATGGGACGGGCGCTCAGGTAACCAGTGTGACAGATTTAAGGTTTAAGCTCAGAATTTGTTATATTTTATTTTAAAATAACATTTTAAATCTTCATCATTCCTCTTATGTCAGATATTACTACCAACGAGGAATCCTGGCCAAGGTGGAGGGTCAGCGGCTCGTTTACCAGTTCAAAGAGATGCCCAAAAACATCGTCATTATCGACGAGGACAAGGCGGAAATGTCTTCTCCCGATGACCTCATGAGTTCAGAGTCGCAGGCGTCCTACGACCGCGTGCCTCCGCCTTCAGAAAGGTTACTGCAAAACGCAGAGCTGTCGTCTCCCAGGAGACCCAACATCCTGCGGGGCTCCAACAGACCCATCGTGGTCCAAAATCCTGCCGCCACAGTGAGCGGACCAGCGGTGATGGCGGCGGCGGCGCCCAGGATAGTGACGGTTTCAGCAGCGGCCGACGTGAGCCAGAACGTGAGCCAGATCCCGAACGCCTCAGCGCCGAGGTCAGAGTCCTGCTGGGGGACCGTCGCTTCCTCTATGATGACACAGCTACTGCAAATATTTTTGACATGTTTCCCCCCCATGCTGAGTGTTTTTCTGACTCGTCAACAGGACGGTTCGAGTGGCGATGCAGGTTCCGGTTGTAATGACGTCTTTGGGCCAGAAGCTCTCCACCGTCGCCATGCAGCAGCCGGCAGGGACGACGGTGGCCCCGGGGCCCACCACCACCCTGCTCACTAACGCGTCTCCAATCAGTGCTGCTGCTGCTAATCCTAATTCACAACAGAAGGTGAGTGATGCGGACGTTTCCTCACAGACAAATGGTTTCCCCTGAGAAAGCATCCATACAGCAGACTGAAAATATTTCATCCACTGACTCTGTTTCTGCCAGCTGTGGGTTTAATATTTTTATAAGGAATTATATTGCAAAACGTGCAAATAAAGTCTGATTTTAGTTTGATTAAAGAAATCTTAGAAACTGAGCCCTTCTCTTATATTGACACCACTCGGACATTAGCATGTTGTAAATTTACAACCACAGACGACGAATACAAAAAATGAATTGACTTATGATTGTTGATTTAATGGTTTATTAGAAAATCCTTATCATTTAATCTTTAGTTGATTAAGATCAATCAGCTTTATATGAACTCATTAATGCATAGCTTGCATCCCAGCCATAGACTGTGTATTTTACTGGCTATATCAGCACAAAATAATATCATTAAAAATTGAAAAAGTGGATTTAAAATGTTTTACAAATGAAAATCATCTAAAATCCTAAACAGTCATTAAGTTTGTCGTTGTAATTTGGTTATGTGTAGAAGGGTTGTAAATGCATCTGACTGGTGTTGTACGTTTTTGTGTTATTTTGATCTTTTTGACTAAAATGTTATTTGTCGTGAAGGTTGTGATCCAGACTATTCCAACAATGGTTCCAGCCACAGCGGAGAACGGAGACAAGATCACCGTCCAACTGGCCAAGATCATCACCATCCCAGCCCACCAGTTAACCCAGTGTCAGCTCCAGGCCTCCACGGGGGCCAACAAGCCCAACATGGCCGCCTCGTCTACAGGCATCAGCCTCTTGGGAAGCCCCCTGACGGTCCGAGCCCTCGCCCCCGTCAGCGTCGCCCCGGGGGCGCAGGTGATGAGGCTCACCGTGCCGACGCAGACGCAGCCACAGACTCTGATGGTGTCGCCGGCAGGAAGCGTCGGCTGTGGCCAAGCGGTCGGTCAGACCGTGGCGACGCAGCCGCGCGTCATCAGCGGCGTCATCAACGGTTCGGATTTGGTGATTGGCGGGCCGGGCGGGGTTACGGTGGAGAAGCTGAAGGCTGCAGGAGTGCAGGTCCAGACGGTGCAGGTTCCCCTGACGGTCCAGAACCCAAAGACCGTCCAGCACATCAAATCAGAAGCCACAGACACTGAGGCGGTTATGAAACTGGAAGCTCCACGTGCAATTAAGACAGAGGAGCCGGAGTGTTGAGTCACTAACATCTGTTCTTTCCTTTCTCACCGCCTGAGAAGTTAGTTTGTACATTTCTGAAGTTCTTTTTATTATAACTTGTAATAACCTGCAGCAGACTCTTGAAGGACGTCTCTTTGTCTCTGAGTCCGGAACGTGTCTTCACATCTCCACCCGGACAAAGAGCCGCTCGGTCTCCCTCTGAACGGCAGTGGAGCCTCTTTAGCTGCGTATGGAGGCTTGGACCCAAACTGAGAGGGGCAGTAAGGAAAAAGCAACTGGACCAACTTTGATCACTACACAACGGATCACATGCACTGAGTCCCATTGGAGGATGAACATGAAACTGCAACACTAAAGAAAACAACAAAAAAAAGTAAATAACAAGGATGGCAACCAAAAATGTAAATAGAAAAAGAAACAGCGGAGAGTGAAGAAGGTTCTTTTTAAGAGTGTTCATTTCTACAGATGTTAAAAACCAGCATTTTCTTGTTTTTAAACTTGCATCACTGTGTGAAGAAAGCATGACAGGAAGGAGATTTGGGCTCTCATTAGGAACGATATCAGTCATGTTTGTATATATTTATATAACTATATATATATCTTTACAGTTTACTGAGCTAACGGTAACAGACAGCCTTAGGTTTTAATTTTTGAAATGTTTCTTTTCCTGAACAGTAAGCTGTTTTTTTTTGTTTTTCTTTTGATACCTTTTACCATGCACAGTGTTATTGAAACTCTGAACTGTTGGGATTTTTTGTTTTCTTTTTCCCCTCTGCCTCGGTTCGGCTGCTGATGCTGGTGTGGGTTGACACTCGTCCGCAGTGCTGTGTCCTTCAGCATCCCTCAAAAACTCCCCCCAAACCTAAAAGTAGAAAATGGATTTGCGAGTTTTTAAATGTGTTACTTGTTAGTGCAGAATGTTCTGCAGGCAGGCTGCATGCATATGCAATAAAGTAAGATGAATCTGAGCCAATGCATGCTGCCACATCTTTACGCAAAAAGTCAGCGTTTGTTATTTCAATAATCAGAAAAGGCACCAAATTATGCAAAACGGCTGCAGGGCATATACAGCTGTGACCACTGTGGATCCCCCTGATCACAATCAAAACCGAGGGTCAATGTGTCAGTCTGCCGTGTTGGTTCTGCCGCAGCATTTCAATAGTTTCGTTTTTCTGAAAAGAGGGAAGATCGTCTGTGTTCAGACTGAACTGTTTGTATATTCAACATTTGAAGCATATTCTATTTTGTTGTACTCTTGTTTCAAAGTGTATTAAAGTAGATTTTACTGAAATACAAATACTTGATACCTGTGGGGGGTTTTTTATTGCTCAAGTGGAAGTTTCTGAGGTCGTACATTTTTGGTTCCTTAACCTTGCCAAATTCATTTGTTGTTGAGATAAAAGCAGCGTGAGCAAACATAACTTTATAGACTTATCAGAGGCAACATTGGGGACTTTCTTTGCACGTTTTATCATTCTGTTTACTCAAACTAAACTAACAAAAGAAACCAAGAAAAAAATCATTCAAATTTTCTGACCTCTTAACCACAATCAACCTGATGCAACTATCAGGTTAGGGTGACTCTAACTTGCCGATAACGATCTTAACTATTTCGATTTTGAATGATCAGCTCTCACTACCTGAATTGGATTAGTGCTCATCATCCTGCAATCATTTATATTACAAATTGGGGGCGTCGTCACACTGCGTGGGAAACAAGTTTCTGCAAAATTGCAGTTATTTTGGTAACAAAACTCAGAAAACTGTCATCACTTTTTTTGCATGCTAGTGACTTGCACAGCAGGAATTCCCCTTGATGGTGGATCCTTACAGTTACTCGGACATGCAAATGAAAAGTTAAACATTTTCAAATTCAACATGACCCAAAAAAACAGGAAACTTAATGTAACAAAAACAGCATCACAACTCTGTTCTGCTTCACAGCAAAGACTTTTGTTCCGCTATCGATAAAGAGAAAGTGAACGGTTAGGTCAACCCGGCTCTTTCACAGCGCCGAACTCAAATTAAAAATTGGTGCAGCCATAATTTCATAAAACGCAGTATAAAAAATCAAAGTCCCAGCAGACAGTTAACACCATTTAAGATAGATTAGTGCTGGGAGGCAGCGTTGCTCAGGCTCTGTTCAGTCTTCCTTTGTTTTGGCAGGCGGTTAAACGACCAGAGTTTTTGGGGAATAGTTTGTCCTTCAGCCATAACTTTTATACAGATACAATAGATACATTGACACCAATTGTTAGTGTGTTTTCATGGCAGATTCAGTGACTAGTCAGGTCTGGTGAATAGCAGAGGTGTGTTAGGAATATTAAAATGTATACAGACGCCAAGCTTTTCAAAGTTGTAAAACTAAAATGCTTAAAAGAAAAAACCACGAAAACTACACATTATCTGGCAAAAACACTTTATTTACTTCCAGTGCTATATGATGGTAGTACCAAGCAGTATTCCTATTACACTCTGATTTCAGTATTTTGTAAAAAAAATAAAACGAAGTTCATGTATGAGCAGCTTGATTGCTGATGAAGGTATGAGACGATCAGCTGGTGCAGACTTAGTTCCTGTAGGAAGACTTGTGATGCATTTATCTCTTCAACCTCAACACAGCAACATTTCAGTCACTTCACGCTCAACGTCCTGTCTTCTCATCTTCACCCGTTCACTCACATTCGGCTTCCAGGCTTCCTGTGGAGTGAAGCAGCGAGGGAGAACCCCTCAGTCCCTGGAACCAACATTTCCCGTCGACGAGCCAGCCTCTCATTCCTTCTCCCTGAAGCTGAAGTCGCACACGAGAGAGAGGTGGTCGGACGGATAGCTGGAGGACGGAAGCCTGTTGGGTCCGATTTGCTCCTCGTCCGGCATGTCCAGAACAGCGTCCACTCTCAGTGTGTCTTTAGTGTACCAGATGTAGTCCAGCGTGCAGCAGCACTCCCCGGTGCCCCGAATCTTCCACGTCGTGTACGCCGGCTCACTCGCGCCGTCCTGACTGAGCTTCTTATAGGCAGAGTCCAAACCTAGAGGGGAAGTGGCGAAGCGTCGGTACACTTCCTCCGACGGGACTGCGTTGAAATCACCACAAATCAGCAGGGGGACACCGACGTTGGAGTTGCCGCCGACGAGCTTCTGGACCAGATTCTGAAGGTGCCAGAGGAGGTCCGACCCCTGAGCGCTGCGGAACCACTCCCAGCCAGATCGGGCTTTCAGGTGAGTCGCAGCGACGCATACACACCTTCCACTGCTCCGACAACGCAGAGTCGTCACCACAGCGACCTGAGGCAAAGGTCCACCGTGTCAAAAACATTATTATATTCTTGATGAGACAAAAGAAAGAAATGTTGCCTACTTGATTTGTGGGGATCATCATGGCAGAGAGTCTGATGTTCACACTGTCCAGGAGCTCGAATCGGGACTCGTCAAAGAAGAGGGCACAGCCATCGGGACCACTGTTGCCTTCTACGTTCAGGCATGGAGACCAGGGCTTCGGGCAGAAATGGCTGCTGTAGCCCAGATTTGCCAAAACCGGCTGGAAGGTGTCATAGTAGTGGTCTACTTCCTGCAGACACAGGATGTGAGGTCGGTAGGCCAGAATTTCCTCCAGGATGAGGCTCCTCCTTCGGGACCAGCTGAGGGCCTCCAAGGGACACCGGACAAAGTTGTCAACTCCTACGCCCAGAGCTGAGGGTCAGAGGAAGGAGGAAGGTGTGAGGTGCCAAAAACCGCAGAGGCACACTGAAAGGTTTCCAGACTCAAAGACCACTGGGACATGTTTCTGTATGGCAGCGTGTCAACTGAGTCTTCCAACATGAGCTGTGGATCTCTGCAGCTCATCCAGAGTCACTGCTTGTGCTCGTCTTCCCCAACATGTCATTTTGCACCAGAAATGTTAAACCCTTTCCATTGTTACATGACAGAATATGAGTTTTAGTACCACAAATCACAGGTACTATTGTGACAATGCAAGTGATGATTAAACCTACTTTTAACTTCTTGTGGCTGTGAATGTGTGACACAGCAATAATAGCTTTGTAATATGCTTTTTAAGGACACCAGTCATACAGTCTCAGTAACTGCATTTAATCATAATTTCAAATGTACTGATGTGTAAAGACACTTATTAAACAAACACTAGAGAAAACACTGGAAATAACAATCCCGAAATTATGGACAGTTTTTTAAAAAGTCATTAATTGGTATTTATTGTGATAAGAAGAAATCAATAGCAATAAATGATATAATAAATGCCCACCCCTAACTGAAACACTAACCCGGTTTAAATCCTGTCGGTCTCCAATTCCTAACCTGTCTTCATGCAGTTTGTTCACTGATGTTCTCCAACAAACCTCTGAAACATTCATTCTAGTTGTAATGTCACAAAATGCAAAAGGCTTGCAAGGTTTTTGCTTCTATGGCCACTAGGGGGCAGCAAGTAAGGTTTGTGACAGTGAACCAAAGCCTCAGGCAGCGTCAGAGTGCTGCAGCAGCGTCAGAGTGCTGCAGCAGCCTCTCAGATAACGTCTCTTAGATTATGAAATAAATAAATAAACAGACTTGGGGGGAAACTTCAGATTTTAGACTAATCAAAGTGAAATGCAGATTTCCTTAATAAACCTGTTTTTTAATGAGCTGATGTCAATAAAAACCTGTCTACCTTGGGCTAGGATGTTCCACTGCATCACCCTGATGGGCATGCTGGCAACGTCGTCTCCATCATTGATGTGGACAAAGTTTCTATGCAGGTGAGGAGGTCGGTCCCTGAGGGCCTCTTCACACTGCTGAAGCAGCTCCACCGGGTCAAGGGGGCATATGGAGGAGTTCTTCTGCTGCTGCCCCCAGAAACACACAACAGATAGCGTTCAGCTTTATGGGCGGAAAAATGTCTCTCAATAAAAAAGCAATCTCATGAACACACAAAATAAAATAAAGTATGAGGGAAATGCAGAAGGTTTGTTTACCAGGCAGAAATCTGAATCCAGGTTGGGAAGAGCGGGCCGGTGGGGGCTCAGGTAGGATGGAGGGATGGACAGAGGGGAGCTGCTGCCGCTGAACGTCTGAGTCAGGGTGTTGTACAGTCTGGTGGCCCCTCCACCCATCGGACACACTTGTGGAGAGAGAAAGGCCCCGCATGATTACCACAGGAGAAAAATTACCCTTCCACAAGACGGCTGGAGCCGGCGCGCTGAAATTAGAAAAACCTCTGGATTATTCCCAGTTCCTAAGGCGAAGTCGACTTCAGAGCTTCACGTCTGGTGAGCTTTATGAAATAAAATGACTAAACACCTGGTCTTTTTATTTATAAAGAGTTGATGGACATACTTAATAGACTCCATACTTACGGAAAATTCCCCAGTAACAATCCTTAACCTGCAATAACACATTATTTAATCAGTCTCAGTAGTGCTGTCAACTTTTTCTATTTCAATAAGATGTATCTACCAAAACATCTAGACTAAAAGTGAGATTATTTTCAAATTAAAATCTTAATGCTAGAAGCTTGAGTCTGGTTTCTATATTAAACCAAAATACATAACTTCCTGAAATACCAAACAACACTTGGGAATCTCACTGAGCGTGAACAACTTAAAGTGTCAGCCTGATGCCTTTAGTTAGCAGAAACCAGTCATACAACAACCTGTCAGTGTCAAAATCTCATGTAAAAGTTCAAAACAAAATGTGTCTTAGTACAATTTTATACTTTTTGTACTTTCTAGAAAACAATGTTTGTGTAATACAACTTATGTGGTCAAAGGAGGCGCTGATCAAACACATAAAAAGTACAGAAGTGAAAGAAAAGACATTAAGAAAAAAATAAAACTAATTTGTCATAAGTGTATCATATCAGTATGTGCTGTTTACACTTAAAGATTTGGGACATGGTTTTGAACATTTGTGTGTTACGTCTCCTCAATCAATTTGGAAAAAACTCAAAATGTTCAGACTTACAGCAGCGCAAGAATCAACAGCACACATCTTCTGAAAGTCAACTCCATTCACACCCATTGCAGACCTGACTCCATGTCCACAATCCAGATTTCAGAACACGACGTCTCCTCGTGGGCCAGTTTTAAAACTTCAATGTCTAAATGTTTAAAACTACAAATGTTTGCTGCCAATGTCTCTACTCTGCATGATGTAAAACTAGAGGTACGTGATTAAAAAAGACTTTAATCACGTACCTCTAATGAATGATGATACACAAACTAAAGAGTGAAAAATGACTAGAACAAGCTGCCCTTTTAAAATCCAGACACCTGTCACCTTCCTCAGTCATTCAAGATGACAGGCCTGCAGGACTGACGAGATTCCCATCAGTCGTCAGTATTGAGTTGAACAGCAAGTCGTCCTTTTCTGCCTTTTAACTCGAGCAAAGACAGACCTCCACAGATTTGGTCACTGATAACAGCTGCAAGACGTCCAAAACCTCAAAACGCCTTTCATCATCTGAACACTGAAAGCATTTCTTTTGATCAATTTCTACATCACTGGAAAATGAACAAAAGGAGAAAATTTCGATTTGATTAAAAAAAAATTGGTCAAAGATCATCTTTGTAGTTGTTCTAACAACATCAGCTTGTGAGCGCAGACAGCTTTTGATTCACCAGTTATGTTAGTAGGATGCTTTCATTAAAATCACAATTAAAGGGAGGCAACCTTTACACAAAAACCCACCTTTCATCTACATTCGGAAATCTTTGTTGGACTTAATCAATAAAATCAAGTTTTTAAATTAGATGTTTAGAAAACAGCCTAAAATAAACTATCTGATCAAATTTGTTGTAAGAAATTAATTTGGTTTGGACATGAATGGAAATTGTCTGGATCAGTTTTCTTCCAGCTCAAAGTAAAACTTGTAGAAGAATATAATTGTTCATAAATATTAAAATGTAAAATCCAATAAAAGCGAATTAGCCAAAGTTTATTCTGTTTATTTTACTTTAAACCCTTGATCCGGTGAATGGTCTGTTAGAGATAACGATCGCATCAGATCTCCTACTAGTTCATCACTCGAGATATTTTCATCATTGCAATCAGTCGAGAGCTCCGACTCACCTAAAGTCTCCATCACTGTCCTCAGCTGCAGCGCTTCACTACAACGTTCTCTGACTCCTCTAAATGCAACCGTCCTCCTCACAGATGTGGCTGCTGTCAGCAGAGACTGGGATGCGTTTGCCCTCTCTTCTCATTGCTGCCTTTTTAAAGCCTCCAGATCAGGAAGCCGGCGTCACCGGCACCAGCGGGGCATCAGAGGTCACATGCTGCTGAGCTGGTTCAGTGCGTTTTTATGTAATAAATCGGCTTGATGCTGCATGATTACAAAACAGCCTTGGCACCGGTGCGCAAAACGTGCGAGGCGTTTTTCACCGTCTGCCTCCGCCTGTGTTTTGAAACGCCGCGCACATAACTCCAAAAGTATGTTCACTATTGTTACACAGCTGGTTTTTTTCCCCAGTTGAGTACTGTACTTTTCCACACTTATATAACTAGATATAATCTGAATGTTTACAATGCAGGGAACAAACTTTATGGTCATATTAATAATATAAACAATTAAAAAAAATTCGTTTTAAATGTCCCAGCAGTACATTGAGTAATGAACGGTTATTTGCTAAATAGCTAAACTGCCTGCAACAATGTTGTGCTTTGCTTCTGCTGGCTCAGATTTGGAGACTTTTTAAAAGGAGCTCAAAAACATGCGCAGCAGTGTAATTAGAAGTAAAATCAAATCATTTTCAGCTGTAAAACCTGTAGTTTTTCACTTTAGCCTTGCTATCATGCAGCTATTATTGATGGGCGTTACAAATGTTTTTGTTTTAGGAGTTTGGAAAGTTTGAGATACAAATGACAGAATCCTAGACTTGGCTTTTCCTGTTCTTGGGTCGAGAGCTGGGGCCACTCTGACAGACGACAGGAGCATCACAAGGCCAAAACAAAATTAAATGTGTACTGTTAAAGTATTGACACTTCTTGACGTTTCCACATTTTACCACTTTACAACCACAAACAGATAAAATTGGGACAAAGATGTACAAACTGTGGGCAAACGTGTAATTTAATCTGACTATAAATCCAGCTGTTCTGTGAAGGCCTCAGCTATATATATATATATTTCCTTGTCATAAGTCAGAATATGCTTTTAAAAAATACTAACATATCTATTCTGTTTTATGTTAATCTTTATTTAAAATCCTATAATTTATTCTAAATCCTAAAAATGTTTTGTCATTTAAAAATGACAACAAAAAAAAAATCCCTAAACTAGCTATGTGTTTAAAGCTTATTTTTTTAGAAAGTGATATTGATAAGTGATAAGTTGCGGCTCTCAAAGAGCTTTATTGGCTGTCCCTAAAGCAAAAACGGCTCAGAAAAGCTCAGAAAAAAAGAGACTATTGACAGGACAACCAGTCGGGATGCATTCCACAAATATGACTGATGAAGCAATGGCATGAAGAAAATGATAGTGGAAAGAAAGTTATACAAAGTCCCAATGCATTAACCACGGTGGTGGCAACATTATGCTGTGGGGTGTTTTTTCCCCAGCAGGGGTTAATGAAGCTTATCAGAGATCAACTGAGCTAAATGCAGGTTAATAATTAAAGAAAATAGGAGGCAGATGTTCATCTTCCAGCAAGAACTTAAACATCCACCCAGAGGTATTTGACCTAATCAAAGATCTAAATACCATTGAGAATCTGCGCACTATTTGAAATTTAACGGCACCCTCCGTTAAATTTGTCAGAGTTTTGAGTTTTCTGTCTTGTTTCAACCAATCATCAAATAATTCTGTTTACAGTAAGCGTGAAAAGAGTAAATCAATCAATATTTCAGCTGTTTTTTTGTAGGTTTCTGGGAGTTTGTTCCAGATTTGTGATGCATAGAAGATGAATGCTGCTTCTTCTGGTTCTGGGGATGCAGAACAGACCAGAACCCGGAGACATGAGGTCTGGAAGCTTGAACAGCAGATCTTCAATGTGTTTTAGTGCTAAACTGCTGATGATTTATAAACCATATTTTTTTAAAGTCTATTCTTTGAGTTACAGGGAGCCAGTGTAGGTTATGAACTCGGGTGATGTGCTCTATCTGCCTGGTTTTATCCAGAACACAAGGTTCTTTCTTTGTCCTGCTTCAGTTTAATTCTCATAATTCAGATGAAAAGATTACGTCCTTCACCTCACACTTTCATTGGGTGGCCGTGTGCGAGCAGACAGTCGGGTAAAACGACGGCGGAGAACTAACTGTTCTTGCTGAACAATGATTGGATCACTGTGTTTCAGAGACCTTCACAAATCTCTGAACGTCCAATGAAAACCAGCGTGGCTTCTTTCCCAGCAGTCTCGGAGCCGACACAGACGCTTCCGTGATGAGCTGCAATGCCTCCAGGCAGAAAACAAGGTGCCGCGATCAGGTACACATCTTTAAGAACAAGTAGGAGAACAAGCACTACTACATCAGATTGTATGTTTTTGCAGAGGAAGCTCTGATGCACACGAGTGAAAGTCACTTTATCCACACAAAACCTATTATCTGTTGTCAAGAAACACCGGGAGACACTAAAATACAATTTCAAAATTTCAATTTGCTCAAATCTAAAGAAAGGTGTTAAAAAAAAAAAGTCTTCTTAAGATCGCAGGCTTTTGGTCATGTGAATGAAATAGGCCGTGACAAATTATTTAAAAATGTTTTCCAACTGTGTGCATAGTCACACTTGAACCAACACTCCGTTGGAGCAGCTTTTGACTCAGTCTCGGTGGTCAGTCTATGCGGCTGCATCTTGACCTTTGGCTACAAGCCTGAAAAGGTTCTCCGCATTTCTGACTGGAAAGACGTCGCTTGTCCTCAACACTGTTCAAGGGATTCAAAAGATCAGTTCTCTGGCAAATCAGCGAGAACGTAACACACAAAGTTCACTGCAACCTGAAATCATTTCTGTCTTGCTAAAAACCTTTGTTTCAACCGGAAAGAAGAAACCCCAGAGCGTGACACTGCCACCACCATGCTTCACTGTGGTTGAGTGACGTGCAGGGCTGTTCATAAAACTTATGCTTTACAAAACTGGGGTCCAAAGGTGTAAAGTTGGTTTTATCAAATATCAACACATTTTCCAACAAGGTTTTTGGAATATTTTGTGCTTCAACTAAATATTAGAATCAGGATTTGCACACTTATGTAGCAAGTATTTTAAGCATGATGTGTAATTTCCTCTGACAAATGTTTTTTTTTTGTTGTTCAATTGTTCAAAGTATGCTGCATAAAATACGGAAAAAACCTTTTAAAATTACATATTAAAGTCTCATTTGTTACTTGGCCTTTTAACAAGAGTGTAGTGAAGGATTTGGTTTGGATGTGTTCATTTTTAAAAACAGGAAGTTTTATTTTATTTTCTCCTCTACATATAGTTCAAATTCTGTAAAGTATAACCTTTTCTGTTTATACTTTGCAGTATAAACAGAAATATACTGTTTATATATTATCATTATCATTATTATCATGTATGGGCATTTCTTTATTGTCTCTCATAAAGAAATGCATATATTATCTATCATATGTTTATAACGGTGAAGCAAGGCTTAAAACCACACATGACAGAGGGATTTAAAAACAGATTATGATCAAAACCTGCTTAGCAAGTAGTAGGAAGGAAGAACTCTGTTGTTAAAACTATCCTTACATACAAATTATGTAACTGAACTATGACATAACTGAAGTGTTTTATTGTTTCATTAAAGACATAAGTACCTTGCTTTGTTTTTTATTTGATATTGTTGAATCCTTAAGGTTACAGCTATGAACTAGAGAACTGTTTTTTTGTTTTTTTTTGTCTGCCACACCCATAAAAGAAATGCTAACAACGCTGTTTATCGATGACAAATAAACATGATATTTATCAACAGAAACAAACTGCAGGGGAAACATTTCCATAAAAAATACGATTAGCCTCGACTTGATCCATATGATGTTTACCGACGTTCATAACTTGTTCACTGTTGCAACCGCAAACTCTCCGATAATTTCCTACGTCTGTGCGGGACGTGTGAGCAGAGATCGGATCTTTCCGCTCTGTGGTGTTCCGTTGCCCCGTTGCTCTTTGACCTTAGCAGCCTGAGTGAGGCAACGCAACATAAACAGCGACGATCATGTGGCTGTTATAGTAAATCTGGCTCCAGCACTCGGTCACAAGGAAACAGAACCGTCTTTATCTCACGTAAGATTTGATTACTGTATTTAGGTCAGTTCTGTTCTCGCTGAACAGACAATCTGAGAGAAACCCAGCGAAGCAAAAGGTTTGAGATATGCTGTGTGTTCAAACAATAAATTAATCCGTTTTGTTTTTTAACGCTGATTTTAATAACCAACATGTATCGGCAAAGCTGCAGAATGACAACAGCAACAAGCTGAGTCTATGGAGCAGTATCCCCTCTGGGAGGAAAACCTTGTAGCACGTATGCCACACACATATTTAGGAACCTTGATGTAAGAAATACATGCAAGAAGCTTCTCTAAATATACAATTCAGTCTAAGCTGATATACAAGATAACAGAAGTGAAAATACACAGCAAAGTCAACTTCTTGTTTTCCAAACACCCACCTTCTTTCCAAGAGTTAAGAGATCCCTTTCTTCTGAAGTTCAACCCTGGAGCAGCGAAGCCTTTTTATCTCTGAACCAGAATCTAGTTCTGCCAGAAAGCGCCACAGCGAGTGGCTCATTCAGCGAGTGTTTGCACACTTTAGCTCAGAGGGGGGAGTTGGGGTAAAGAATTAACTGACCCTCTAGAAGCAGGGCAAGGTCACAGCGGAGAGAAACCGGATCCGTTCTGCCATCTGCTGGCTGGAATCACACGGAGAACATCAGCTGGGACGTCTGGCAAGAGAGGGGAAGGAGGCATTAACACAGAAACATGGTGGTGGCAGCGTCATGTTGTGGTGAGGAAAAGGGAAGCGTGTTTGAAATAGTGAGAGCAAATTACAGAAAACTACCCGTATGGCAGTGACTGTCACAGCAATCAAAGCCCCACATGCACAAATAAAACAAACGCGTCTGTGTTTTGCTTCTAAAGGACACAAGAGAAGAGAAATAGTTTTGGGGAGTTTAAACATTGTTAATTAGAATTTATCGTGACAATGATAAATCAAAATTTACTATCCTGGTGAGAATTTGATCACAATAATAACAAAATTACTGTAAAAACTCACCCCTGATGCGCACTTCATTCTAAGATATTCATAGCACCTGGAATCTTCTATTTACAATGAATGGTGAAAAGCATGTGCCCATTTCTTGCTTTGCAAAAAGAGGAAAGATAAGTAAAGACACATGTCTTGAGCTGCAAAGCTAAGCTACAAGAAAACACCTACGTGTCTTAAAAATATCCCTGAAGCTACAGAAGGACCAGAGCCAGAAAATGAAACAGCAGTTAAAATTTTATTTATTTTGTGAGTTTTTATTCATCTGTCAGAGTTGCCAAAAAAAAACAAAAAAAAAAACAGAGAGCGCTCCAATTCTAAATTAATGCACTGAAAAAGAAAAAAATTCAACAGTATAACACATACTGTGTATGACTAACATTGCTGGAACAATGTTAGAACTGTTTCACTAACTCCCCCTATCTAAAAATAGACTATGTTCTTTAAACGTCACAAATATTGCAGAACGACAAATAGAGAACATGTCTTTTTATTATTGTTTTTATTCTCGTTTATTGATCGGCTCCTATACCGATAGTGCAGGCAGGTTTGTCTTGTGATGCATGAAGATGTTTAGTGCACAGTCTGCTCGTTCTGCCATCGCTCTATTGCTTTATCTCCCAGTCGTTTGCTAAACTCCAGCATCACTTGGTGCATCAGCGTGATGATGCTCATCAGCTGCAGGTTCCTGGTCTTCAGCTCTTCCAACCCTGAACCCATAAACGACAGCAGTTCGTCGTCATTCCCCTTGATGCCTTTAATCAAATAGTTATCTTGTCTAAATCCTTCCTGTATCTCTTTGAGGAGCGCCTCTGTTCTGCTGCTGAACTCCTGGTCCTCCTTCTGGTACCTCTCCTTCTCTTGCCTGCTGGTGTTGATGTCCTCCGTCATCTGTATGGTGGCGAGGTGCAGCCTCCTGTTCTCTGCTTTGAGCTGCCCCAGCATCAGATTCAGCCCATACATGTTCACCTCCATTTCTCTCAGGTCTGAGCTCTGTTTGACCACCGTCTTGCTGTGATACTCCCGCAGCTTCTCCAGCTCGGCCTTTATCTTCTCTCTGGGGGCCAGCAGCTCTCTGGTGTGCTCCGCTGTGTCCCGGATGGCTCGCTCCAGCTCAGACTTCCTGAAAAGCAGCGCTTCTTTCTGCTTGCGCAGATTGTCGTTCCTCAATTTCTCTTCTCTCCACTTATTCTCCACCTCCTTCAGCATCTTCATTCGCTCCTCCAGCTCCCTCTGCTTCTCCCTGATCCTCCTATTGATCTCCTCCGTCTCCGCGATGATCCGATCCACCTCTTGCTGGTGGAGGCTCTGCGTCTCTCTGTTCTCCTTCTCCAGTTGAGCCATCTGAGAGAGCATCAAGTCAAAATCTCCGCTGTCAGGGCACCGCTCAAGCAGCGCAGCCTGCTCCTGCAACAGCGCCTCATACCTCCCCCTGACGCTCCGTATTGCGTACGTCATTTTCTTCTCGTAACTCTGCTGCTTGGTCTTCTCGGCCGACATGATCTTTCTGAGCCCCTTGAGTTCCATTTCTAACAGCTCGATTTTGGAATTCGCCTCCTTCAGATCGGCGATCAACTCTTTCTTTTTGGACTCAGCAATCCGCCTGTTGATCAGCTGGTCCTCCTCGAGCTCGTGGATAATCCTCTCAAGCTCCACTATATCATTGCTGTACTTGACTAAGGAGCCGATGCGCTCCTCCAGCTGCAGCCGGGAGCGCTCCAGCTCCGTGGAGATCTGCTGGTAGTCGGCCCGGACCTCGTGCTCCACTCCAAGCTTATTTTTGCACACATTAGAAAAGTAGGCCAGCGAATCTTTGAGGAGCAGCTGCTCAGCCAGAGCCTTCTCCAGTTCATCATCCACGCCGCTGATTTCCTCTTGCAGATTTTTGATTACGGGCTTGAAGCCCTCCACTAGTATTTTGCTGCGCTTGTTCTGCTTCTCTATCTGTCGGTTCAGCTCTTTGTATTGCAGCCTTTCTTCCTGCAGTTGCTGCTCACAACTAGAGAGGGACGTCTTCAAACTTTCCACATTGCCCTGCAGCTCGGTCGTCTCCTGGACCAGCTTTTTTATTTTGCTTTTGGTCGCCTTTTTCTTCTGTTTAAGCTCCTCCAGTTCCGGTTCAATCTTGTCAACCATCTCCTTCTCCTGCTTAATCTGTTCCCTCCTCTTGCACATTATTTTGTCCAACTTCTCTTCTTTCTCGGAGAAAGTCTCCATTTCCACAGCCACGCTTTGCTGGAAGGCCAACTTCTGCCTCTCGACCTCAGCGATGGCGTTTCTCAACTTCTCGGTTCGCTCCAGCGTCTCGTCCAGATGCTGCTGCCTGCTGTACCTGACGCTGACCTGAACGTTCAGAGAGACGATCACCTCCTCGTGTTCAGCCCTCACCCGATCGCTCTCTGCCTGAAGCGCTTTGCGTTTTGCAAACAGCTCCTGCCACTTCTCCCCGTTCTCCTCTCGGATCTGAGAGGACAGACTGAGTCCTTTGCGGAGCTGCTCGATTTCCGCGATGTTAGCAGCCCGGGCCGCTGCCTTGTCTCTCAGGATGTCGTCCTTCAAGCGTTCAGTCATCTGTATTATATTGAATTTCAGCTTGGAGTTTTCTATCGTCTCCACTTCCAGTTCCTCGCGGACAGCTCGCCTCGCGGCCTCTAACTCGGCTACAGCTTCTGCGATGGCCGTGAGGTGGACGCATCCCTCGTCTGAGAACGGGAGTTCCTGCTCTCCGAGTTCCCTCTCCAGGTCCTTCAGACGCTCCAGAGCCGCCACGACGGCGGGGAACTCGGGAACCAGGCAGGAGGCCATTTTTCCTCCCCACTCCTTTGCGTTTTGCACCAACTTCGTCGCGCTGAAATTAGCCGTTTGCGAACTGCCGTGGTTACGGCGCTTTCGAACGCCGTAACCACGGCAACGGAGCTCCATACGGAAAGCCGCCGAGACCAGAAAAGACCAGTAATAAAAGCGAAATAAATAAATAAAAGCGACTGCGCCCAGAGGACAACGAAGCTTCCACAAAATGCGCCGCACTGACGTAAGGATAGCGGTTCAAGACCGAGACGTAATATGTTTGAAATGTAAGAGAAGCTCCTGCGACGACAGGACAGAAAGCAAAACGCTCAGCTTAGCGGCTTACCTGACGCTGAGGTTGACCTACAAAATGTCTGTGTCAGCTTAAAATCAAACAGCAAGTGTCAGCACTGAAACCCTGGGTTGCCAGGTTTGAGTTTTATACCCACGTCGGTCATGTTGAGTCTCCGCTTTTTGTACACGAACAGCAACAAAATGTGGTTTTCATAGGGAAAGAAAACCGTTAAACTCACATTTTACATTGTTCCAGAAATTCATTAAGTTTTATACACGGAACTGCAGTTAAGTCAAATTTTCTGGACTGTATAATAAATCTGAGGTAAGCCTGCTTCCTTTTTCAAATTCAACAATGCTTTGTAGATTCCAAAGGAAAACTAAATGTTGTAACTCATTTGTTCGGATTCTTCAAAAGAGTTATAGTAGACGATGATGGCTGTTGGCAGGAAAGATCTCTTGTAGCAGTCTGCGTTACGGCAAATCTGAATAAGCCTCTGACTGAAGGAGTGTCCCTAATAGCTCGTGATTTTCTTGATTTTCTGAAGAATCTTTCTTTGCATCATCGTTATCCAGAGTTTCCACAGTCATGCATAGAACAGTGCCAGGCTGTTTCATCAGGCTGTTGAAAGTTTATAGGTCCCTGGCTTTGATGATGCTGCCCCAACAGATGATGGGAGAAGAGATGATGAGCAACTACTACTAGTACATCCAAAACTCATTTGGGAGGTCATAAAAGAATCAGAACGTCACCTAAAGCTCCAAAGCACAGTTGCTGAATTATTGATTCAAGGATATAAAAGAAACTTAGCCAAAATAGCGTCCATGTGATAGTTACCAAAAAAAAAAACCTTTAGAGCGCAAACAATCCAGACATCTCACATTCGCAAAAGATATCTTGAATAAAACACAAGATTGCTTTAAATAAATCAAACCACTTTGAATCATCAGTGTAAAAAAAACCAAAACATGTTGGCGGTTTTATTTACTTTTTCTATTCATCTGTGTTTTGCCACACACCCCATTCCCAGAATGAAAATATAATTGATATATTTCAATGTCATATTTCGAAACAAAAATCAAACACATTCTTGCTTTTATGAGTTAATTTTCAATTTTAGCAGTTTAGCAATTTAAAAAAAAAAGAAGAGATTTTCCATTCCTCAACATTTTAAAACTTTAACTGTCCCATAAAGGAAAAGTAACGACTAAAACAGTTGGGGTTTCGATTCTTCAAACTGCAAACACATACATCGACCAGTTTGAGTTTGTTTACATCCACACATGCACTTCAGGGCAGTTGTGTTGACATGTGGACCTGGCAACTTGAGCCATCGCATGGTGTTGACGTATGTCGACAATTAAATGCGTAAAAGCGCAGAAGTACAGCGGATAGATCGGCACCCGCGCACCCTTGTGTTGACGTTTGAGCGTCCTTAAACTACAACAACGGATGCCGGGCACATTATGCACTGTGTGACGGTCGTGTGCTGGTATGGTTTGAATTTTACACTCACCTAATCAAAGCAGCGGCGCTCCCGCAACGGTGCTCGTTCTACGCGCTGCAGCTCTGGCGGCCGCTCCATGGCTGGTCCGCACACAAACACCACAGGAACATGGACCTCATCTCCAAACCCAGGAGCAAATCTGTGGTCTGGACGTACTTTGGCCTGAAGGCGGATGACAAGGGACAGCCTCTGAACACCGGGGAGGTCATCTGCCGTCTGTGCCGGAAAATAGTGCTCGCCAAGGGAGGAAACACCACCAACCTGAGGAGCCATCTATCGCGGCGCCATCGCGCAGATTTCTGTGAGCTCACTTCCTTCGCGACTGCTTCGTTTGAGTTTCCAGGTACTCTTCGGCCTATTGTTACGGTTTCCCCCTCCTTCTTAAAACGCGTGGGTCGAGGACTGTGCATGCGGGTTTTTGTTGTTAAGACTCCCTTTTTGCCAGGCCGTTGTGCAGAGCAGAGTAGCTGTAATAAAGTATCAACAACATGAAGTTGGCTTTCAGCTCTAGATTAAAGGACTGTTCCACTGCATCTGCGACCGAGACAACCTGGAACCAAGCAGTTTTAGTTTGAAAAAAAGAGTATATAGTCCTACTGAAAAGCTACATCACCTCAACAACTCAAACCTGAATGTGTAGATTATTAAAAAAAAAAAAAGCATCTTTTTTGCTTTATGACAGTTATTCTACTTCCAAAAACACAAGACTGGTATGAAGACATTTGGGGCATCAGGCCAGCTTTGATTGGGTCCTAAAAAACTAAACACAACTTTAATAAACATCTGAGATCTTCACAAAACAGCTGTTTATAATATGAACTTACACACACTAGTTAACTTTTTTTTAAAAATGTATTTAAGCTTCTTATGTGGCTGACTTATCTTGAACTCTGAAACCTTTTGGCTGTCCAATTACTGAGGTCTGGACACAGAAGTGGTTGCGTTTACATTAGAAGTTTAACTGCACCATGTTTTTACTTTTACTGGAGTAATTGTGTTATGAAGTATTACTAGTCTTATTCGGAGTGAAATTTCTGGATGTTACATATATTCACACTAAATAAAATAAACTTTTTTTTTTCTTTTTTTCCAACTAAAAATGAACATGCCTAAATACACTGCTCAAAAAAACAAGGGGAACACTCAAACAACACAATATAACTCCAAGTAAATCAAACTTCTGTGAAATCAAACTGTCCACTTAGGAAGCAACACTGATTGACAATCAATATCAACTGCTGTTGTGCAAATGGAATCGACAACAGGTGGAAATTATTGGCAATTAGCAAGACACACTCAATAAAGGAGTGGTTCTGCAGGTGGGCACCACAGACCACTTCTCAGTACCTATGCTGTCTGGCTGGTGTTTTGGTCAGTTTTGAATGTTGGTGGTGCGTTCACACTCGTGGTAGCATGAGACGGACTCTGCAACCCACACAAGTGGCTCAGGCAGTGCAGCTCATCCAGGATGGCACATCAATGCGAGCTGTGGCAAGAAGGTTTGCTGTGTCTGTCAGCGTAGTGTCCAGAGGCTGGAGGCGCTACCAGGAGACAGGCCAGTACACCAGGAGACGTGGAGGAGGCCGTAGGAGGGCAACAACCCAGCAGCAGGACCGCTACCTCCGCCTTTGTGCAAGAAGGAACAGGAGGAACACTGCCAGAGCCCTGCAAAATGACCTCCAGCAGGCCACAAATGTGCATGTGTCTGCACAAACGGTTAGGAACCGACTCCATGAGGATGATATGAGAGCCCGACGGCCACAGACGGGGGTTGTGCTCACAGCCCAACACCGTGCAGGACGCTTGGCATTTGCCAGAGAACACCAGGATTGGCAAATTGGCCACTGGCGCCTTGTGCTCTTCACAGATGAAAGCAGGTTCACACTGAGCACATGTGACAGAGTCTGGAGACGCCGTGGAGAGCGGTCTGCTGCTTGCAACATCCTTCAGCATGACCGGTTTGGCAGTGGGTCAGTAATGGTGTGGGGTGGCATTTCTTTGGAGGGCCGCACAGCCCTGCATGTGCTCACCAGAGGTAGCCTGACTGCCATTAAGTACCGAGATGAGATCCTCAGACCCCTTGTGAGACCATATGCTGGTGCGGTTGGCCCTGGGTTCCTCCTAATGCAGGACAATGCTAGACCTCATGTGGCTGGAGTGTGTCAGCAGTTCCTGCAAGACGAAGGCATTGAAGCTATGGACTGGCCAGCCCGTTCCCCAGACCTGAATCCGATTGGGCACATGTGGGACATCATGTCTCTTTCCATCCACCAACGTCACATTGCACCACAGACTGTCCAGGAGTTGGCGGATGCTTTAGTCTAGGTCTGGGAGGAGATCCCCCAGGAGACCATCCGCCACCTCATCAGCAGCATGCCCAGGCGTTGCAGGGAGGTCATACAGGCACGTGGAGGTCAAACACATTACTGAGCCTCATTTTGACTTGTTTTAAGGACATTACAGAAAAGTTGGATCAGCGTGTAGTGTTATTTCACTGTGATTTTGTGTGTGGCTCCAAATCCAGGCCTCCATTGGTTAATGAATTTGATTTTCATTGATGATTTTATTGTCAGCACATTCAACTTTGTACAGGACAAAGTATTCAATGAGAATATTTTATTCATTCAGATCTAGGATGTGTTATTTGAGTGTTCCCTTTATTTTTTTTGAGCAGTGTATATCTACAGCTTACGACGTGAGATTTCTTATTTGTATGTTTTTTTTTTGTCAACAATTTTCCTGGAAGAAACAAAGTATATCTTACCTTTTATGTGCATTTGTAATATGTTATTTATTTTTTTCTTTTTTTTCAGGCTTTAAAGTTTCTGAATTTACACATAACTTTGTCTGATGACATCATTTTGAAATATTAAATCAGATTTGATGAACAGTTACTCAGTACTTAAGTAGACTTTTAGCAAAATGCTTTTAAAAAGTTTTTTAGGCTACTTTTTACTTTTATTTACCTAAGAAAAAATATGTTGAAGTAATGCTACTTTTGGGTTTCATTTAGAAATGTCATTGAGGTTTAGGATTTTCATATGACATTGTTGAAAAGTTAAAGAGAAATTGATAAAGAACCACTCACCAGCTTCAGCAAGCAACGTCACAAAGTATTTTTCCTTTTCTTATGGGGTCGAAAAACACATTTCTCATAAAAACATGTAAATCTCCGGGATACAGAAGCATCTCCTTCCTGAACAGCATGTCTGGACATCCCAGTTGATTTAATACATGTTTATTATTGTGTAAAGAAGATGCAACTTCAGGCCTCAGGAAATCGTACCCAATGGTGAATCAGACTGGAGGAGGTCCACACTTCTCTTTCTGATGTATTAGGCATTTTCTTTTGTTTTATCCTTTGCCGCTCAAATAAACAGTCCGTTTGAGGTGTTCCCTTAAAGTAAGTCAACAGGTGTGCATCTATTTAACTCAAATGTTGTGAATGAACCTATTAGAAATGTGCAAAGCCATAACATAATCTGGGTTTTCCTGTACTTTAAATGGCATAGCAACTTCTGAAAACTTTTGAATTTGATGACCGATGAAAATGTTTTCAGCAATTTCTCTCTTTCTGGTATTTGGCACATAGATATTCCTGTGATAATCCAGACAGGTCCTAAACAAGGAAAGCAAGTTCAGCCTGATTTAATGCATGACAATAAGAAAAGATGGTTGTAAATTTGTAATGTGGGCATAAATGCAACCCACATATTAAGCCTTTGCGCTCTATGTGGCCGTTGCTGGTTCAATTCCCGACCTGGTGACCTTTGCTGCATGTCTCCCACTTTCCTGTCAATTCACTATCAAAAACATGCCAGTAGAGCAAATAAGAGTAAAGGGGGCAAAATGATTTTAGACTTTTTAAGATCTACTAAATGTTTTATTGTAATTGTTAGTACAGCAAATTCATATACAAGTTCTAATTTTCCATTCGACCTCCTTTACATCAAAAAGGTATCACATCACCTTCTTGGTAGATTTTGTATTTTATTGTTTTATTATTAATAACTGAAATAGCTTAATATTAGACCCCCCCCCCCTAATATTGATAGATGCACCAATCCAATACTGATATCCAGTTTTCGATGAGAATAAATGTGGTGCAGGTTCCTTGACATAGTTATGAATTTAACCAAAGATTGCCCTGTTACTGCTTCAGTATCAGGTATGTGATAATGAAGCGTCTTCAGAGGTGCTTCAGTATCACAGCTGCCCTTTGAGCTGGTTCTGGCTTTACCTTAGCATGTAGAACAGTGTGGGGGTTGTTTCTATTTCCTAATGAGGACATGTTGTTAGGAATGTGAGGGGCAATAGAATGGGAAGCAGTGGGGGAGGGGAGGAGAGATCACTGACCACATGAGATAAGAGGAAAATCCAAAACCTGTCGGACTTGTTTTTAGGAATAAAATGCTGCGTTTTAAATAAATTCAGTTATAGCTTTTGAGTTTTTTTTTTTTTTTAGTTCCGTTCTATTTTATTTTTTTCTGCATTTCTGGAGCTGCATATCTGGCAACCTCTACTGTCCCTGCGTGTTGCCGTTGGTCGACTCATAAAGACGTAAAACATAGAAATACCGCAGATAGACCTTGAACTATTAACTGGATTTGTTTTGTTTTTTGTATGTGTTTTTCGTCACTCCGCCCTGGAGGATTGTTCAGACTGAATCCCGAACAGCTCGCCGATGCGCAGGGTTTCTCGCAGAAACCCGATCCTCTGGATCAGTGGCGCATTAAAAACATCGGCGCAGTTCTGCTGGTGGTGGTGGGGGGAGACACTTCTACCACACTGAGCTCTGTCTGCAGCTCTGCAGCCAGTCCGCCAGCCGCTCTGCAGGGAAAAAAAAAAAAAAACACAAGGGGGCCGCAGAAACATGGATCTCGTAATCAAGCCGAGAGCAAAGTCATTCGTGTGGCTTTATTTTGGCTACAAAGCGGGCGAAAACGGCCGGCCGTTGAATCCCGACGAGGTCGTTTGCCGCTTATGCCGAAAGATTGTGTGCGCAAAGGGAAACACCACGAATTTAAGGAGTCATCTGAGGCGTCGACATCCGAGCGAGTTCAATGAGAGCATCGGTTCTGCGACCGCTGGATCTTCCCTGGAGCCTCAAGGTAAAACATAGCGGTACATTCAGCACCTCGTTCAGCCACTGGAAACATCCAGCAGCACTTTCTCATTTTTCTTCTGTTGACATATTAAGTCGGACGTGAAACATTTGGACGCGACCCTGCTCTGTGTTTCGACGTGTCGCCGAATGGCCCGAAAGCGTGGCAACCAGTAGCACGGATTAAACACGTCCTTAAAGCTGAGGAATGAATTTCCTAAACCAGCTGACGCTAATGAACCCGGAGGCTCTGAACAATCAGCGTGTTAAATTCACACAGGATCCCTAACTGATTACCAGGAGGTGTTGGGAGTTTTGTGTTTTCTCCTCATTTCATTTTCCATTCTGACTTGTAACTTATTGTCTTTGTTTGCCAGCAAATTGTACAATGTAGCACCTTGTGAAACACCGTGCTACGCCTGCGCACAGCGTACATTTACCTAGTTGCTATGGCATTCCCTAAACGGCCGAGCACGTGCGGCAAACTAAAGAAAACACCAACATTTGGCCAAGCCTGTGCTGTTGTCGTTTTCAGCCAGGGGGCGCGGCGTCCTGCCGCACCAGCGACATTTTACACACCGCCGGCCCCGGAGCGGATTCATAAAATTATCGCCATCTTCTCGAAGCGAATCAGACTTTATTTATGTTGCGCAGAACAATGTTACTGAGGGACTGGAGGTCAGGTCTGGAAGTGACGTCATAGCCGAAATGAACGCGTTCCCGATGCTGCGTTCGTTGTGTCCCGGAAGTGGGAGTTCTGAATGACACTACAACAAGCATGACTGTCCAGTTCCGAAAAGTAGAGGAGAAAACGCTGATTTTATTTATTTTATTTGTTTGTTTGTTTCATTTAACTTTTATTTAACCAAGATAATAAAAAAAATTATATAAACATTTAATTACAAGAGTGAGAGGAGAAATTGGCTGCTCAAAACGAAACTGGGGAAAACATGGAAGGTCGTGTCTCCAGTTTTGTAGTACTACAGGAATTTAAATAAAAAAATCAATCAATCAATCAACTATGAATGCTGACTGATAATCCTATCAGTCAATATTCAAAACACAACACTTCTACTGTGATGCGTTTTGATATCATCCAGTCGCCTTTAGATACACGTGACTATAGTAAAACAACATCCACAGCCAGAGTTTTTTTCCTCCTTGTCCTTCAACAATCCTTTAAAATTGCTTGATGAAATCATCTCCTCAATCTGTAGATCTTTCTAAAATTGGTTTCAGTAAGTAGGAGCATCCCATTTAATTCCTTTGATTCAGGTCTACAATCCATCTTTGTTACAACTGCTTGTTCTGAGTTCTTCCTTACAAATTGGATTGTTTTGATGACATGCGAGGGTGAAATTTGATCCACTTAACGCTGCTAGACTGGGTCTTGTTCTGTTTGCTGTGGTTTTGGTCATCAACAGGTTGCCACGTTTGAAGATGAGGTTTCACAAGAGAAAATGCTGCTGATGAATTGAAAATTAAAAAGAAGAAAAATAATAATACAAATTATTGCACAAGGTAAAAATTCAGTGTTGTAAATTAAATTTAGAAACATCTGATTATACTGACTCTATTCTTACATAATCTTAGGTTCAATTAACCATAACAGCTGCAGTTCTTCTGACACTTAAAATCTTATGGAAACTTCACTTGTATTAATTTGTGACCACTTAAATTTCATTTTTAGTATATGAAATCATCAATACCTCACTCCATGCTATCACAGTAGCACCCAATGACATCATCCAAGGAAATCTCAGTTTGTAGCATATGAACTATCTCCTGGTGACAGAATGAATATAGAAAAGCAGACTGTATATCAGCTCGACATACAGGTTGATGGTATCTGTGTCACTACTGATGGGTGATTGAAGAGAAGATTAATCTGAAGCAAGGTCAGCAATGAGATGAAAAAATTGAAAACATCAGACATGGACAAAATCGAAACACTGGGAATGATTTTACTGGCTGGTCTGAGTCACGCGGTGGATCTGGCAGCAGACAGCAGTATGGATTATTTATTTATTTTTTTTACTTCCGAGCAGGACCATTGTGGGATTTGCATTTCGTGGCATATTGACCTGGATGGTGACTACAAGCAGATTTCTTTTGGTGTTGAATTAAAAAAAAAACCTTTCTGGATGATGCCTTCGAAACTGACCATCATTTTCTTGCTGCTTTCCAGGAAGCCAACTCTTTAACTGTGATATTCATGAATCACAAACCAGTTAAATGTACTGGCTATTTGTGCAAAGATGCTGGAATACCCTTAAGTTTTCCTGTAGTTCCTAGAACTGGTGAACCTATAAGCTTTCTAAAAATGCTACATTTCTATGTTGTCAGCACTATTTTAGAAATAAGAATAGTTTGGTGTGTGAAGTTTTTGAAGACTTGGGCAGCAGTGAAATTCCCAGATCATTCTGCTTATCTCGAAGATCTACCTTTTAATCGGAAAGCTGTGTTTTGCCGATACAGTTGCTCCAAAGAAATCAGTAGATGGTTCATTTATGAAATATCCTAATTATTATGTATATATTTTTTTACATGAATGCTTTGCAGCTTTCATCTGAAGTTCTTTTCAAATACATGATGTTGCTGTTGTATTTTCTCCAGCTCTAGATCTCAATCACGAAGAACTCAACGAGGATGTGCCCCTCCTCCATACACCTACCACCTCCAATTACGTTCCCGATGCGGTGGTCCCGCCGGGCGAGCCGTGGCTCCATGGTGGCCCCTCCCGGGCCGTGCTGTCCCTGCCCGCCTGCCTCTCCCTGCGTTCGGACGGGGTGTCGTCGGGCGAGGAACAGATGGAGCTGAAGGTGTACGCCAAGTGCCAGCTGCAGCAGGGGGTCCTGTTTGGGCCCTTTCTGGGCGAGGTGTGCAAGGGGCAAATGCCGAGCAACCTCAAATTCGCCTGGGCTGTAAGTTGACACACAGATTTTATTTAACAGGATCATTTTGTAAAGTTTAGAAAACAACTTCTTTAGTAGCTGGCAAGTAAATTTTAATCATGACAGTAAATATTTACAATATTTCAGAAAATCAGCAGGAAAAGGGGTTGCATAAGCTTTCAGATATTTAAGCAGGATTTTTATTTAATTTTTTGTTTATTTATTTTAACCCTAAATTAAAGATTTACAATTTGTAATTTCAAATCTTATTTAAAAATTAAACAAATTTGTGCTTGAGAAAAAGAATTATAATTACTAAAAAATATATTTTTTTTTTCTAGATCAGAGATGATTTTGCCTTCACTTATGTTGATGCATCTGATGAGAACAAATCTAATTGGATGAGGTGAGTTATTGATATCAAAGTGCCGATCTTCCCCTTCCAGCAAACACCACTCACTGTAGATGTTTGCTCTGTTTTCTCAGATATGTATCGTATACGAGCAACGAGGACGAACACAACTTGGTGGTTTTCCAGTTTTACCGTCACATCTACTACAAAGTTTCCCAGCCCATCTCAGAGGGAGCAGAGCTCAGAGTCTGGATCGGGAAGGATTACGCCTCCCTTTTGGGTCTAGGCATGAGTGAGTTATAACTGATGTATATTTGTATAGAAAATGAGTCAATAGGGTTTCATTTACAATTTCTATGTCTTCGTGTCATGAGGTAGATCTCAGCCGGCTTGTGAGTGAAAAACTAGAGAAAAATAAATATTTTGGAGGCTGAAATTCTTTTATGGGGCCAAAATATTTTTTGGAGGCTATTGTCAAATTTACCAGAAATAAGTGCTTGAAATGTGTGTAATGTGTTCACATGAGGTTCAATGTTTTAAATGGAACTGCTCAAAAAGACAAATTAATTTTGGCTATGTTCTAATTTATTGAGAAGCCTCTTGCACTGTCTTTGTGGTTTGTTTTTTTTTGGTGGGGGCGGGGAGGTTCTCCAGTTTACCAACTTTAGGCTGACTGGACTAAACTTAGTGTTCTTGGTTTTTACAGGTGGCAATGCAAAATGTGAAATTGGAGACAAGGAAACTGCACTGCGTCTCCTGCAGGACGTCCAGCTGGTTACCCTCCCAGAGCCGAGTAGCACCTCACTTTGGTCCGACAGCAGCCAATCACAGAGCCCCATGCCGGTCATCAGTGAGGTGACGACTGTGTCAAACCCAGAAGCAGGCAGTGATCCGGGCTCTGCCTTTCCCCCAGCCATCCAGAACCAGTTTGTTTACAGCAGCTCCAGTGTGACCGACAAGTACGATTTCCTGCCTGGCAGCGAGAAGCTGCTGAGCCATCCAAACGGCCATCAACACAGCGCCTGGCAGTTTTTTGGTTTGGAGCCGGATCCCACCGGTCGGCCTCTGGATCGAAGCATGGCGGTGTGCAAGTTGTGCATGGAGCGTGTGAGCTGTGGAGGAGGAGCCGCAGATCTCCAGAACCATTTGACCATCAAGCATCACCTGAAACCTCGAGACATCACCAAGGATCGCGTCTTGGCAGCAGGTGACAAGAAGGATAGGATTGGTCCCAACACAACCGTGTTTACGATAAAAATTTCTGTCACATATCACAAGCATTTAATTCAAGACCAAAACATAGCCTAGAAAAATGAGAGAAAAACAAATAAACTGTCATTTCGTGATATATTCTCTCTACTTGAGAGAATATATGATGAATAGCAAAGGACTGAGCACTCACACCTGCCATAAAGAACCTCCAAGGTAACAGTAATGTGCTTAAATCAAATCAAAGCTATTTTCATCTGTATCCTGTCAGATTAAATCAATGTGAAAAGATGTTCAATGTTACTTCATTTCAAGATGTACTCATGGGATGCAGAGAAAGCAATTTATTAATATTTTAACAGTTTGTAATTGGGTCAATACATTTTGCCACAACTGGCCTTTTGAGGACTTTCCTGATCTTGATATGGCCCAAATTGAAAATAAATTTGACAGCCCTGCTCTAGGGAATTAGTATTTTTAAAAAGCTAAGCTAAAAATCATCTACAAGACTAAATCAAAAGCATATGGATCCATTAAATAGGAAGCAACACGATGGCATTCATAACACTGCATTGTATCAAGTTTTTATTAACCAAGTAGTGAGTATTTATAGGTTATGTTCTTTGAAATTTATCAGGTGGTTTGTTCACTATGGATTTTCCAGGAATGCCCTATGCAGACCACATTTCATCCTTTAGATCTAATTAATGCTTTTAGCCGAGGTTTAACCATTTCAACGCCTTTTTGTTTCCTTTGACAGGTCAGCGTATTGTTCCTGTGATGGCTCCCAGCGGCGTTCACACCAGCTCTCATGTCGCGACATCTTCTCAAGTGACTAATGCCATCACCAGCTTCCTCATCAAGGATCTCCAGTCACCAACTCTGGTGGAAGGAGAAGGCTTCAAACAGCTGCTGCACACACTGCTGCCCTCCTACAAGGATCCGCTCTCCTCCCAGCAGCTGCAGATCATCCTTAGAGACCACTACATCAAGGCCAAGATCAACCTAGTCCAGCTGCTGAGGAGGAAAACCGCCAGCACCGACATCGAGGAGATGAGCGACTACACCGCTCCCATCGAGTTCGAGCCCCGGAGGCGCGGGCGACCCCCGAACCTCCAGAGGGCAGCTTCTCACTTCGTCACTTTGAGCGTGGACGTTTGGCTCCACAGCTGGCAGAACAACTGCCAACATTACCTCACCCTCTGGGCTCATTACATTGATGATTGTGACTTCAGCCCTCACAACCTGGCTCTGGCCACCCAAAGACTGGAGGAGAATGGAGCGAAAGACTTAAACCTCCAGGCAGTGGAGACGCAGGTGAAGGCGATGGCGCAGGAGTGGGGGGTCATCCAGCCAAACCTGGTCTTGCTGGGAATGGAGGGGAAGCACAGAATGAGGCTGTGGCCCATAAAGACGGAGAAGGGAGTGGAGGCTACAGGGAGCCTCCCCCACCCAAATTCGACAACCTTTTTAGAGAGGGATGACTCGGCGTCACCTGAGGAACCACAGGTGTCCGCCGAGCACTTCAGCGAGGGCCTTCCCTCCGTCCCGTGTTTCTTCAGCGCCGTACAGGGCTGCGTTGAGGAGGTGATGCTGCACCCGGTGATCTTCAAGACCCTCTGCCAGTTCCAAGGCATTCTCTCCACCCTGCTGCTGCCTCCAGCTCAGAAGAGAGGCTTGTACCACCATCACGCACGGAAGCTGCTGCACAGCCTGACCAAGGCAGAGCAGGACCGGATCAAGCTGTGGGCTCACAGCCAGCCCTCCTGGAATTTGCTCTATCCTTTACTGAACTCTCTTATCAAACACAAGAGCCTAATCTGTGATATAATAAAGGACATTAATGAAGAATGCATGGCCAGAGAGGAGGCGGCCACCGAGCCGCTAGGCAGCTACCAGGCGAACTCCGCCTCCAGCACGTCGTCGACAAGCCTCCCCTCATTGCGCTCCGAGTGGAAGGTGGTGGAGGATCTCTGCTTGGTCCTCAAGCCTCTGGATGTGGCCTGTAGGACTTTGGCCAAAGAGGCCTTCCCTCGTCTGTCCCTCATCAAACCCATTCTCACTGGCTTGCTGTCACGCCACCTCGTGCCTCGGCCGGGCGACTCCTCGTCCATCCTGAAGGAAGTGAAGAGGATGATGAGACGGAACCTGGCGAGCTGCTACGACAGTCCATCAGTGAACAGGATACTGTGCGTGGCATGCTCCCTCGACCCCCAGTTTCACGGGCTGGGGTTCATGGAGGAGAAGGTGAGCTTTGATTTGTTTCTTTTTGTTGTTGTTTCTTTGAAATACCTTTCCTTATACACTTTCTCCTTCCACTTGACTTTCCATTTATACGTTTTTGATGGAGAAATCCACTTTTATCTATCAATGATCTGTTGTGCCTTACTGTATACTTTTCTGCCAGCAGATGGCAGTCTTTCCCTTTGTTGGTTAGGTCACCACATGACATTACTGTATAAAAGAAAAAAATATATTTTTTTATTTTTAGTCCTCCATATTTGATTAAAAATTAAATTTATTGCTGTAAATGTGTACATTTTGAATGTACTCAAAAAGTAATATAATTTTTTAACTTATTACACAAAAAGCAATATAATTCAAGGGTTTTTCTATCATTATTTTAACAATTAAGCTTGTGAAAACCCCCCAAAAATGTGAATATTGTTGATTACTCATGTTTTTTGTCTTTTTGTTAATTTAGAAAGAGCAGAATTTCTTTTGATTAGTCAATTTTAGTCATAGTTGAAATCAAACTATCTGTTTTGTAAATGTGTCATTTGAGGAATCAATTAAGTGTTAGCATAATTACAACAAAAAAAAAGGTCATTTTTGAAAAAGATAAGTTGTGAAAAAAAATCTCAGATTGGGCAGTTTTTCTATGATAAATTTCCCTTATGTTGGACCCAGGCTTCCTGGAGGCCGAAAAATAACTCAGTCAGCTCATCGGCTTGTCCTGAAGTTTTAAACACAAAAAATTTGCTCATGCTCTCAATCTTTAGTCCGGATCAACATGGTGACTGGGCTCAGACATCAGATCTTCTCCAATTTGCCTGATTTTTATTTATTCATTTATTTTGCCTGGATGAGTTTCAATAATGTGCAGAGTATAATAAACTGTTTTAACCTCATGTTGCAGGACCAAACGGCCACATTCAACTGGCTGAAGCAGGAGGCTGTCAGGATTGCGAAGGAGGACAGGAAAGGGATTAAAACCAATCAAATGAAGAGGAGCTCCCCTCCCGTGTCCCCGGAGTCAGACAGTGAGATCCTGCGGCGGAGCAAACGCCTCAAAGAGTGTCCCCCGATCAACTTCAGAGAGCTCATCGTGGAAGACGAGTTCAGCGACGCTGGGGAAAACGACGACTGCGGCGACCCGTCGGACCCCTCTTGCCACGCGGGGCTCAGTGGCATGGAGTTCCTGCTGGGCGACCTGTTCTGCTCCACACCCCGGAGCAGGCAGAGCTCCGTGGAGGAGTCCGTCGACATGGAGATGTCTGTCTTCAGAGCCGACCGAGGGGCTTCGCTGGGGGTGGAGCCGCTGCAGTGGTGGAGGACCAAGGCGACTCAGTTTCCGCTGCTGGCCTCGGTGGCGCGGGTTTACATGGCCGCTCCGGCGGTGGCGGGAAACGCCGCCCAGGACTTCGCACAGGAAGGACCGGGGAGGACCACAAACAGGAAGAGGTCCACCATTCCGCCCGAAAGTCTGGACGCCATCCTGTTTCTGCACCACAACCGCATTTCCACCGCTGAGGGTGGGCAGGAGTGAGATGTTTACCAACACATTCATGGTGTAGTTTTTCTTTTTATATTATATTTTATTTTAATTTTTTTGGGCTGCAGACTGCAAAACAAAAACAGAAATATATCGTTTTCTGTTTTAGATTAGATTTTAACTACTGATTTAGATTTAATTTAGTTTATTACCCTGTAGTCCTTTGTGCCTTATCTCGTTTCGTTAGCCACACCATCACATGAAATGTTTTCTAACCAAATTCAGCTTTTCTTCCCAACTTCTTTTTATAACTACAGCTGGTTAGTAGAATGACTGAACTGTTTATGGACTCGTTTTCTGCTGTTTGCCTTTGATTTCTTTTTGTTTTGTTGATAAAAATATGAAGTAAATGTTGAAGATTTACGCGATCAGTTATGATCGCGTCGCAACGACACTATTAAGTAAAAAAAAAAATCAACTGTAAAACATGCCGTCATGTTCAAATAAAGGTTAGCATAACCTCTGCTGTGATAGTTTTGTACCACCTTGTATTACTAAGCATAATATCTGTATCATAAACTTTATAGAAGGAATTTTATACAGTCGGTGGTCTGTATTGTGCGTCCCTGAATGTATTCTTTCACCTTTTTATAATCAAATGCAGAAAAAAAAGGTTATTGTCCGAGTCATGTAGCAAACCTGTCCTATACTTCTTTTTCCAATAAAAAAGATTTAACAAGTTAAACGTTTTCTATGTTTGTCATAGGTTTGTCGCAGGTGGGGGCACTTTAATATACACGTCTGGTGCAACATAAAGTAAGTTCATTTCGGGCTTTGATGATTTAATTAAACTTTTATTTTTAACAAAGTATTTCTTAAAGTCAAGGTAAAAAATTCAAACAGAGTACTATACCAACTGCCAAGCATGGCAGTGGCTGCCTCATGCTATGGGATTGTTTCACTGCCAAAAAGTGGCAAAATATGGACTACCTCCACATTTTTCAATATCTCTAAAACCATTTCGACACAGGAATAGCAATCATGCACACATGTTCAAAACTAAATGCGACGGAGGTGACTTTTTTTGGGGGGAGGATGATTCAAAATGTGTATTTGTGATGAAAAAGAAGAAGCAGGGCCATGTTCCCAAAACACATATTTACGATTTTTTATATACTATACATAAATACAACTGCAAGAACCCTGTAGTAGTCACTAGTTTCTGTCTTTCAATCTGGGAAATTTCCGACTTGTAATTCTCCAGAACTGGAATTGACAGAGGTTTCACAAGTTCACTAAAAAGAAAGCAAATTTTCAAACTTACAAGTCATAAAAACCCATTTGTTTCCGTAAAATATAAAACAAAAACAAGTCTGTTTGTAAAAATTATATAAAATATTCCTATTTTCTAGTTAAAACAATGAGATGGAAATGAGTAAACCCTGAAATATTAAAAGTTGTCACACAAAATCATCCATCATCTACAGCTTAGTTTGAGCCAAACTGGGAAAAATATCCGAATCAGCTGGAGGGATGTTCTCCCTGCTCCGGGCTTTTCTCCTGCAGTGGATGAAGACGTAGACGGGATGGATGAACACCAGAAGAGAGAGGAGAGTGAGAGCAATATCCACCTGAAACAGATGGCGTACGTTCTAACACTGGAAGCATCATTCAGTACAATACTTTAAACACAAAGATGCGCTCGTCTTTTGTAAATTGATATTTGGTGCTCACATAAAACGGATCTCCATCCAGAGGACCTTTGACCAGGGAAAAGCAGGGGTACTGCAGCAGAGAAACGACAGCAGAGAGCGACATCACCAGGCCGTACAGCTTCCCAAAGTGACGGGCTGGAAACCTGAGAAAGTGGGAATCAGACAGGTAACAAGTTAGAAATGGCTTTTGTTCTATTGTGGACAAAAAGATACTGTGGCCTGCGGCACCTAAAAATGCAGCAGAGACCTGAACATGTTTGAAATTGTTAGAAAGTCCAGCAACACTCACAAACGACATGAATGCTTAGCATTCATGTTTTATTGCGTTCTGCTTTTGCCATCATTGTTGTTTTTTAATAGTGAAATAAACGTATAGGTTAGTTTTTATTTTGATGTTCATTCGCTATGTGTTCACCCTTCTGAGGTAAACTTGTCTTTCAGAGGAGCTAGAGTTTAAATGTTTTCTATATATTTAATAGCAAGCTTTGACTAAACTGAAACCCAACTCAGTGAGAGGGAAGCAGATCAGCAACCCCCCACAAAAAGTTCCACTTTTTAGCTCATAAATAGGATTGCGCCTTCAACGAACTTTCACCAAATTCAATAAAATTACTTTTTTTCCCCCCAGAAGAGTTCTCTTAATCATCATAGTGTCTTTGTGTGTAGCGACTGAATCGAGTGGGAAGTTGATTCTGAAAATGCATGAAGATTGCAACACATATAACATTTTGTTTTCACTTCAAGTAACTTTTGTGAAGACATAATTTGAAAGTATCAAAAGGAAAAAAGGCTCATTGCAAGGAGGGAAACTGGATTGAATATCAGAGAAACACCATGAAATCTTTTAACACATGGCCAAAAGATGTAACAAAGGCAGACATACTTTTGTTTGATGTAACAGATGACAAAAAAATAATTATTTTCTCAAGCGATCAACACTTTATGTGCAATATTGCTTGGTGGTAAGAAAAAGAATACAAGGGTCTCAGAGTGTTTTTTTTAATATATAAAAAAGTGCGGCCTGCATGTGGAGTTCCGCAAACTTTCTCCTCTGGGAGCCTCTGGGCGGGAAGAGCCCTGCAGGAGTGTTGAAACAGGTGAGCGGATAAACTGAGTAGTTGATGGTTACAGTGCAAGTGTAGTTTCACGGACGAACCGCACAATAAGTTTTATATCATCCCGGTCTCAACAAACGGGTGGCAGAAAGCACCGTGGCGGTTCATGGCTGGTAGATGAGTTTCTGTGTGTGACGAATGAAGGTGCTGTAAATATCTGGTATTGCTCCCCCCATCCCCCCTGTTCTCACTTTCGTCCCCTGGTTTTTCTTCAGGTTAACTCAGAAACTGAGCTATAAATTGTTACAGGTTAGTTTTCTAAACTCCAAAAAAGTAACTGTTGGGGATGCTCAAAACTGGAAAAACTGGACTGATATTGGTATCCGATAGCAGCACCGGTATTATGCCAGATTTACCGGTATTTTGTTTTATCGATTTTTTTTAACCGACTACTTGATTAATTGTAAGAAAAATCGATAGATTACTCGATTACTAAAATATTCAACATCCCCAATAACACATTTATAAATAGCTATCTTCTTTATTTATTCTTGTACCAGCCACTTACGCGATGCTAATGAAGGCTGCGTTTCCGCCGTACAGAAAGGATCTGTTGAGGACCTGGAGGATGAAGGTGACGTACTGCAGTGGGAGGACAGGAATGGAGGCGCAAACAGAGAAGAGCAGGCACTGCAGTGAAGTCAGGAACAGAGATAGGTAGGAGGAGCACAGGTCGGCATCCTGCTCAGTTTCCCCTGCAAACAAGAGGATAGAAAGAGGGAAAGGTTGCACAAGACATACAGTGTACCGGTGCAGGCTCCAGGGATTTACCAGGGGCTCGAGGCTTTCCCTTGTGTCTGTCCAAGATGAGTCCGTTCCAGGGCGCGCAGAGCACGCCGCACAGCTGGGTCATTGCAAAAGCATTGGTGTACTGGCTCACTGAGAGGCACGTGGCGGGAAGCAGAACACACCAAAAACCAAGAAATCATTGTCAAAAAGAAAATGGAAAGAAGAAATAGAAAATGGAGAAGAAGGTCTGAGAAAAGTCACCCAGGCCGGGGTCGTTTCTGGCCAGCCGGCTGAGCCTGGAGTTGAGGGTGCCGATGAAGAGGTAGTGTCTCAGCTGCAGTATGGACAGCCACAGCAGATGCCAGACGAAGAACCAGGACAAAACACAGCGCCGGAAGCTCGACACTGAACAAATCAGAGGTTCAAAGCAGTGAATGCATTCACATCAGCCGTCCTGTGCTCAGCAACCTGCCAGTGAAGCAGTAGCACAGACATCTCAGTACACTGAGAAGGAGTTCACATGTTTCTTACTTATTCTTACTTTTTTTTCGGGTGTGTTAAAATCATTGCTGTACAAAAAATATGCGTCTTTTGCATTCCTCGTTCATGTGTGTGACTTTATAGCCTATTTCTATAATCTTCGAGATAAATAAATAATAGAAATAATTAAAGCCGCTAGCGGCGTCGTGCGGCCCTCGCAGCCAAGCGCCGCTTCGGCCTCTTGACCACCGAGGTGGTCCGAGCAACCGCCGCCCGCCGCCCGGCCACCGCAGAAGCTCTCATGCGGTTTCCAGCGCTTCCGCCCACGTTCCAACGCAGAAGCTGTTGCGCAGTTTCCGTGCTCGTCCACTAGGGGGAGCGCTCCCTGACGATGCACAAAAAATGTGCAGATTGGTGGCTTTAGCGAGGAGCATCCTGGGGAGCTCTGCAAGTGTACCAAATTTCATGACTCTACTATGAAGTAAGGGGATAAAAGCGTCCTTTGAAAATTGCTAGGTGGCGCCGTCGAGCCGTTTCTTTTGCGATTTTTACGACGACCTTAAAATACGAAAATTTGAAACTCCCTTGACGCGTCTGCCATGTTTGGTGAGTTTTTAAATATGATAAAGCCCTCAAAAAGGCCCCTCTTTAGGGGGCAGAATAATAATAAGAAGCAGTACAAAAACAACAATAATAAAAACACTTAAAATAAGACACAAATCATGTAAAAGTAAGCTTTTCAACAAGATAAATGAGATTCTTTTATGTCACCAATTCTTGAATATATATTAGGTCAATTATATGTAAATACTAGTTCAGCTTAAAACAGAAAAAACATGTTACAAGCAAAAAAACCCAACAACTTTACATTCAAGAATAATTTACTTAAGACACACAAATATAGTGAGTCGAGTCTTATTTCAAGAGTACACGTAAAATAATATCTCATCCTGTTTTCATCTAGTTTCTATTTTTTTCTACAAACTAGATAAAAAAAATACTTTGTTATATTTTCTGTTTTTGCAGCAAAATAATTTTGCACATTTTGTTGATCTAGCTCAAATGCATCTTGAAGAAATACACTGTAGTTTGTGGATGTAAAGTAAAACGTCCAATTGCTGTGATATTGGTCCAATTGGATATTGAAGTCTCCTCAGTGCTGAACTGCTGTATACAACACGTTTTAAATGTTGAACTGATCAGCTTCTCCATAGATTGTTGTCAATCATAAATCTGATACCTTTGTCTGTGTTTTCGACCTCTGCTTCATCCGACTTGGCCGTTTCATCTTTCCAACTGGATGCATCCTCCTTCGTCCTCTTGACCTGCTCCACGTTGTAGCTGTAGGCCTGTCCACAGTTCACCCTGGGCATCAAAACACACTGCATGCCGTCAAGTTTCAACCCAGCAGAGAGCCTGAAAACAACAATGAATAACGAGACGCTGACCCGTATGTGTAGCGTGGAGGCAGAGGGTACGGGATGTGGGTCCTGGGCATGAGGAGGAAAGTCCTCGCCACGTGAATGACGCTGCAGAGGGACAAGGCAATGAAGGAGGACTGGAGAGAGATTCCTTGCTCGTGCAGAATCTGTAACGCAAGATGGAGACAACATTTGGTGATCTGAAGCAGTCTTTCATCTGCAGAATCTTTTCTGTGCCACGAGGATTATTGACATCTAAAAGTACCCCAGAAGTCTCTCTATATCATTAAAACTAACTTCAGGCTAAAGTCACTGGCTAGTGTTGCAGAAATTGATCACATAGTTTAGGATTTATTCTCCCATCACTGATAACAGTTTAAGTCTTGATAATGTAAGTTATTCAAAAGGTTTACAGTCCTTTGCTCCGGCAGAGCAAACTGTCAGATTTGTTCTTGTACTTTTATTTACTCTTAGAACATTTCTTAAACAGGTTTGGAACAGTTCACTAACTCAATGTGGCTGAAAATAATTTTTTCTGTTGTTTTTACCTATTTTGTTTTCTACAAAAGCTGCAGCCCACACTTTACGTCTAGATAAAATGAAGGCGATGACAGCTTGGATTTTATTTTAGTTTCCGACTTTTGCCAAGATTGGTTTTTCAGCCTACAAAACAAATCCATACGTAAGCACTCTGTTCAATTTCGACCAACGTACATGGCAACACATGGCAACGTACCTTGATGAGGAGGAAGACTCCTGAAGAAGAGTCAAAGGCTCCGTTGTAGAAAGTAATGATGGTGGAGCGATGAGCGGCAAACAGGTTCCCCACCTCAACAAAACAAACAAATTCCAAATATGTCGTTTCAATAAAATGACCTCCTGTGTTTGATTTCCAGCTTCTTTTTCAGAATAACCACCTGAATGTTCGTCATAAGGAGCAGAATTCCTCCCACAGCGATGCAGGATAAGGCAGGGAAGAGCATCAAGGAATATGCTGTCGAACAGTGGAAGAGGAAAAAAAAAAGACAATCTTTTATCTCGGAAGACGTGTAGCAGTTTGACTAAATGTATTAAATACGTCTACGGTGAAATAGTCTTTCTAAAACCTTACAAATTAAATGCGTTTGTTTGCATAAAGCAATTGCTGCAGACCTGCACTGGAGAAGGCCACAAAAAGGGTTCCAGTTGTGTACAAACATCTGGAAGGAGAAAACACATGAGTATCTCTGGTCATTTATAGAAAAATAAAAGATACAGACATCTTTGTGTTTTTGTTAAAAAGCTTCATTTTTAATGGCTTACATTGCTATCATCTTGCTTGTTATTTTACTGCGTTAATAATACCAACACAGTAACTATCGACAGTATGTGGACAAAGGAGGAGACGTCTGTCTGGGTGTAATCTGTCTTTGTAAGACCCTCCCTGTGTTTATCACGTTCCTCTCATCCTAACAGAAATAACTGAACTACAAGCTCAAATTTCACATGTCATAAAACCTGTTTCTTGAATTTTGAATACAAAGAAGTTGGAAGACTAAGCAGAATTTCAAGACTGCCGATATAGAAGAATTTCTCTCTATGCATTGTAGACCGCAACCGAAATCTAAAATGAATAATTAAATGGATTAGTGCCCTGAGTTTGGATGCAGATTTGTGCTTGAACCTACACTGCCAGCAGTCTTGTCACCATGGTGCCAAATCGATCAAACAGGAAGCCGTTGATCAGACTCAGGAAGTTGTTCAGGAACGAGGCGATAGTGAAAACCAGAGAAAACTGCTCATCCTGACCTCTGCAGTCTGGAAGACAGAGAAACACTCAGACATGGACAAAGTTACGGAAGAAACATCTTTTATTACCAGTAGAGCAACACTCAAACGTGTGCAAACCAAAATTAGACCATAAATAATTACTTCCAAACTTTTTCCAGCCACATTGTGACTACAGCTCCATGGTGGCACAATCTGCAGGTGTGTCTATTCCCGCAGAGAAATATTTTTCATGCATCCTTAGATCTGGTTTCAACATTTACTCTTCTTGGGTGCAGAAATAGCATCAGTTATAGTTACATCAATTAAGTACAAATGAAGTTCGGTGGCGCAAGTAGGATTTTCTTGATGTTTTCATGACTCAAAGTTGTCTTCAAATATGCATATTGTGCATGTTGTTGAGTCAACTTTGATGATTGATGTTTTTTATTTATTTATCCAGCTTTAGGATAGACATTCATGCAGTGTTAGAGCATTTTGACCCAACTGACAAACAGCAAAGTCAACCCCCAAATAACTGCAGAAATTTAAAAAAAGCCCCATCTTCAGAAACTTAAATCACAAAAGTCTTCTGTTTCTTCTTTTGCTCACCTGTCTCCACCTGAGAGCTGTTGCTGGCTGTGCTGTTGCTGCACAACTCACTGAAGTACTGGTCTTCCTTCAGCACAAACACCAGAGAGGTGTAACCAAACACCACACCAGCGAAGCACAGACACTCCAGCATCCCTGAGATCAGCGTCAGCCAGTAGCGCATCTTGGAGCTGACCTCGCAGCCCTCCATGCCTCAGTCCTTCCCCGCAAGAGTTCAGGTGAAACTTTCAACGATAAGGTCAGTCTGCAGAGAAAGCTGTTCTGTTCTCTAAAGATCCCTGGGGTTCTTCCAACAAGCGACCATCATCTTCCCACCTAAGAAACATGAAAAAACTAAGGGGATGATCACTTTTTTTTAATTTGTCAGCTCCTCTGCCATCTTCTGGTGAGCAGCATTAAATTAACACCAAAGAGCCAGTTGTGAAGAATGTGTTACATGGGATGCATCCCAAAGCCGCTAAAACAATGAGAGGCTGAAGGAACATCTGCTACTGGGCAATATAACAGATGTGTTATTGTCAGTGTATTTACTGGATTAGAGCAAAATTAAGTAATTTGTTTTAGTAATTAATAACTTCAGTAGAGCAACATTTGAGCAAAAACAACTACTGGAATACTAACAACTTTGAAAAACATGTATTGTTTTTTTTTTTTTACTGATAATCTTTCACAGCTAACCAATGCAATGCATGCATAGGTTTTCTTAGCAAAATGCTCATTATGTAATGTATTTTTCTGCTTCCAGCTATGCTACAGTTTGGAGCAAGAGCTTTGCTGTTCAGAAAACATCTTCATGGCTGAGATTAAAATGAAACTTTAGCCTTTGAAAATATTAATATCAATTTTCATGACTCACCTCGGTGAAGCCTCTTCAGTCCAGTTCCTGTGAGTTTATCTCCTCAGCTCTGTGACAGCATGGCAAATTTTCCCTCTTAAAATGCTTCTTATCTTTCTCATGGCGAACCGACGCTGCAACAGAATGACAGCCGACTTTACAGACCGTGGCGGTTATCTGCAGGAAGTACTGCCTCTAATCCAGATTAGTTGGGTTAATCTATGAGGACCAGCACGAGACAAAATACTGGCTACATACGCTCTAAAACATGATTGGTAAGCACAAAATATATTTCAATTTACTTCTTGAAATGCTGTTTGTGTGACTGAACTTACTTTTGCACTCCTGCACTTACATACCAGACCTGAAGACACAACAAAGCCACCGATACGCCATGCAGAGGAGCTTTGTGTTTCTGTCCATAATACCAGAAGGCGAGACAGATTAAAACAAATTAATAATATAAAATGGATAATCTAACAGATCTGAATTTCTTGACAGTCTAAGAAGATTTATCCAGGCTTTTTCAACCAATGTCAGAAAATCCAGACGCAACAAACGAATCTTCAGATGCCATCTGATCACAGCTTGATGTGTAAAAAAATAATGACCAACTACTGTTAAGGTTAGAATCACTCAGTCAGGTTTATTAATATCCTGTGCAGGAAATGAGCGCTTACAAGTGAGGCGATGTTGAACAGGACAAAGTGAGAAACCAGTAAAGGGGAAATAATTGTAAACACTGAAGAGAGTGTGAACCCATCTCCACATTTGCTCCTCTGAAAGTTATTTCTCCAGAGTCAAACTTGGTCCAGGAAAGGTTCCTCTGGGAATGTTGATAAACATTAAGCCAACAACAGAACTATTACATGATCAAAATTTCAGTCAGATTTTATTAGATTGAATAAAATTTGCTACATTTTATCCCCTTGGCTATAATAAACCCCAGTTTTATAACCACAGAGTAAAATTTTATTTTACCCACCATTTGATGTCTCATAATTATCGCGAGAGAAATTTTATCTACTAGAGTAACATTTCTGTTTGTAGCATGACTGGGAACTATTTTAGATTTTGATTTAAAAAAAAATCTATATATAAAAAGAAATTTATATGTAAACATCATAAAATGCATGTAAAAAGGAAAAGTGGATAAAACTGACATCATCAAATTTCCTGCTATCTGTTTAATTATGGGGATGCCTTAGCAAGACAGCACCATCAGGACTGCAGTCATGTAATATGCTATTATGTAATAAAACATGGTTTTAAAATGTAATAAAACCGCATTATATGATAATTAACACATTTAACCCTTGGACACATCTTAAGTCAATATAACCATAAGGTGCCTTTGAGACTTTCCCATTTCCAAAAGCTGAGGGTTTCCAAGGAAGTTCACACCCTTTCATTAAGTTGATACTATTCTGTTTGAAATACATGTTTAATACAATTTTTTATAAATAAAATGGCACCAAAAAAAAACAACAACATGCAAACAGCAAGATATTTCCACCATCTCATCGACATATTCAAGGCAAAAATAAATACATTGTATGGTGATTGTAAGATGTATATTTTTAGAAAGCTTTTGGGTCTCCTTTTCAACAATATATTTTGGTGATGGGAAAAGAATTTGAATACTAATAAAATTATGGCAAACTCTTGGTTTGTCATTTAATCTTTCAGACTTTCTTCTCTAAAAGTCTGAAAGATTAAATGACATCGATCAAAGACATTGATTAACTTTCAAGCAATTCAATTTGATTATTTGTAAAGGAATCACACAAATGTGTATAACATAATTTGTTTATTTTCATAAATCATGAAAATGACAAGGGCATAATGGTGAACTTTAGACATGACAGGGTGGAGACATGAAATATCATAAAATGTTGTCATAAATGTAAGGAACACACAAGTGGTGACTTGGTCCTAACTAACCTATTGTTTTGTTTCTTATATTTATCCATTTATTTTATTATTTTTTTGCAAGCTGTGTCCTCAATATTTCTGTCTATTTTTACCCTCTGATGCATAAGTAAAAAGACCCATAAATGGGTCTTTTTTGACCCAGGTTAGAATCAATGTGGTTTTTATGCTGTCGTTTGTAATTTCAAAATAATGTTTTACATAATATTTTCTACCATTCTAGACATTCTCCTCTCTTGCTCTCGGTGAAGGCGGACATTTTTTTTCCTCTGCTCCCTCCCTGCCCTTGCCTGCCCTGCTTGCTCTGTTTTTGTCTTTTTCTATATTTTTGGAGACTTTCTTTGCACATTCTCCAAATCTACAAATTATGGATCTGGTCAACAGGTCTGTCAATGCATTTGATGACATTTTCTCAACGAGAAGCCTGGGCACAGGAGATCCTTCTTGTCCTGCAGGGACACACCCTGGTTTTACAGCAGCTGAGGAGGTGAATGAGATGCAGAGGCACCAAGAGCACACAGCTCAGCCTCCTCCTTCCAGAGGAAAACCTGCAGCTCAGTGAAAAACCACATGGACACATCACAACTCCAAATCCCAGAAACTTCTCACTGGTAAAATTAAGTTCTTCCTCTCCACTGATGTCACTTGATTGCTGAAGATGACAAAGCATCAGTTGTTTTGAAATGATAATTGGATATGAGTTCAACACAATGTAACTAAACTATCCACTGTAATTGGATCTTAGTTGAATGAACTTGGATTTATTAGGGCTGTAAATAGCAGGTGATGAATTAGACCTGTTTTCCCTGTAAAGTAGGGGTGCCAAACTAATTTTCATTCTAGGTAAGGCAACTTCATTTATATAGCACCTTTCAGCCAAAGACAATTCAAAGTGCTTGTACAAGAAAGTTAAAAACAACATACAAGAAGAGAGTAATCATAAAAAATACATAAATAAAAGATCAAGCAGATTAATAATAGACAAAGTAAACATTGAACATTTTAAATATAGTGAATGAATAGAGTGTGTGTTGCCCTGCGACAGGGTGACCCTGATAGCCACCCTTGTCCCTAGTGGGGTTGGGGTTGGATGGATGAATGAGTAGAATAAAAAAATTAAGAATAGGCAGCTTCAAAGATATCCAGATCATGAACATCCTCAGCAGGCTGGTTGCAGCAGAATGCATGACGTTATATTGGATGAGTACTTCTAAAAATGTAATATTTAAGACTCCTTTTTGAGAACTTTGGTTATGCTTTTTGTAAAATCAGTAAAGGTGTTACCCTCGACCGGTGGAATCTCTGGAGAAGTTCGCCATTTCGGCCACACGGTGGCAACATGTGAACTCTACAAAAGTTTAGGTCGATCAGCAAAATATTCATTTCTCTTCTAAAGTTCCAAGAATACAAGAATATAAGGCTGTAACGTGTAAACTATATGCTATTTATGGAGATCCAGAAAAATAAAACCAAATTTAACTGCTGCAAAAATAATGAAAATAATAATAATAATAATAATAATAATAATAATAATAATAATAATAATAAACTAAGAATAAACAAAACAGAAAAACAAGAGAAAAGATGATGACAAAAGATGGTAGGAAGCCTTTAAAGTTCATTTTGTGTTTCCTTTGCAAATCAAAAATTCCAGGGTGTTTGGAAGTTGGAAGTTGCTTGAGGTCCAGTGAGAGGATCATGAAAAAGAATAGACGAAGCTGCAGAAAACAAATCTACCTGGGAATCCGTGACACTTCCGCTCAGCCACAGGCTGGTCGCCTCCATGCCACGCCGCACTGTCGCAGTAAATTGTGTCTAAAAAAATTAACAATTCAAATATATATATATATATATATATATATATATATATATATATATATATATATATATATATATATATATATATATATATATATATATATATATATATATTCTAATTTACTGTATGTGAAGCTTCTGAACAATGTTCTGAGCCGAGGTTGGATTTCCTCCATTATATTGGATGTGACAGTCATAGGGGAGGAGTCCTGTGGGAAGGTGAGGAGCCACGCCAACCTTTCAACACAGGAGCGACGAAAAGTTTCTTCTGTTTATTGGATCGTTTGTGACATTTAGAAACCACATAACCCTCCTTGCTTTAGAACAAGTCAAGCCTGGATCTTTGGTCGCTTTGAACCGTCCTGCTGTCTTATCTGCTGGCCCCCCCACATCTTCCTCCCCCCAGCGGAGAGGAAGAGGACAGACAAGTGGACAGCAGGCGACGGCGAGGAGGAAAGACAAAACTGCGCTGCATAGGTGGGTGTTTTCTCCGGTGTTTTCGCCGTGGTCCCTCGGCATCTCTCGGGTGTAAACTCGCCCTGCGCCGACGTGTTTTTGTCGTCTCCCCCAAAACTCTTCGCCCAGCCCGGAGGGATCGGGTTCCCCCCGGATTGTGCCAAACAAGAGAACTCGGCTAGGCCCGAAGCCACCAAACACTTCTGGACTCTGAGATAGAAACCTGCTGAAAGTGTCTGCTGCATGGGTGACGGCCGTCCTGGTAGTGTTTTGCTTTGTGTGTGGCTGGTTTGGGGTTTGTCGGTGGTGGGAGCGGAAGCGGCTTTTGGTTCGCCGAACTTGGTTGCCTGAACGGGCTAGCGGCGTAGCATGGAGCTAACTGCGCTAGCATCAACGTCTACGCTTCGTGGATGAATAACTCGAGGGGGGGGAGTTGTTTTAAACTACGTTGACCTGAAAGCGGCAATTATATAGAAAAGGAAACGGACTCTAGACATTATGTCAGAGCGTTTTAATACAAACGACAGACTTGCACGGCGTTATCACAGAAAACATCGCCTCTTCACTGATTGACGCGTTTGAAAAACGCTTTTTTTAAAAGAAAGATTTCTCCGCCTCTTTACCCGGGATTTCCTGTGTACCCAAGACAGGTGAGAGTACACGGAAGTCCCCTGGGACGCCTTGCCGCATACTAGACCGGTAAACTCTACGTCAAAGTCCAATCTGCTTATCAGTTTCGCCCTTTGTGTGTCCCGAAACGCCCACGCTCTGTGGATGGTTAACCTGCCCCGCGCTTTCAGGTGACTATCCTCCTGTTGTGTGTCCGGTTGCCTTTGATTTTTGTTCACATTTTGGTCTGTGTTTAAAGCCTGGTGTGAAATCTCAGCTGCTGACTTTTGATGTGGTGAGGCAGACAGAGCTGGGAGAAGAACCTGTTGTGTGGGTCTGGGCCAGTGGGGCGTGGTGACAACAGGAGTGTTTGTTGCTTCATTATTTCGTCCCTTGTGTGGAGGCTTAGTTTTACCTTCTCCACTTAACAGTTTTTTTTTTCAGACTGAATGCAGACAGGAGATCTGCCCTGGATATGCAGTGCCTCGCTAAAGTATTCATTCCAACTTGAACTAGACACTTTAATCTATTTTTACTGGGATTTTATCAGACAGAAAAAAAAGATACATAATTGCATTATGTGGCAGAGTTTGGCATGCGTTTATATTTAGCAACTCTGAGAGAATACTTTGCAGAAACACCTCACAGCTGTAAATCTAGAAGACTGCTATATTTACCAGGTGATCTCTGGAACATACTTCAGACTCCCTGAGAGTGAATGTAGAGGTTTTGTGAACTGCAATTTTAAAATCTTACCTCGGTTGGTTTTAGGTTGAGACTTTCATTAAGGTTTAGTGTGTACAGTATGTTAAAGTGGGTCACTCCAGTTTGAAGTGGTTTGAAAGTTTTAACCTTCTGAGATTGTTGTTTATTTGGCTGCATCCATTTATCTATCAACTCTGACCATTTTCGCTGATGCTGCCACCATCATTGTCCTGTAGGCAGATTCTCCCTCCTGAGCTACACCTATGATACCATAAGTCTCTTTGCTGCTACTGTCATAATCTAGATTCTTTGACCTAGAGTGTGTTCTGTTTCCTCAGAGTGTGTTCACATCGGTCTTGTTGATTAAGCTGATTTGTATGTCTACAAAGTCAGTTCGTTTGGGGAGATGCGAATGGGGAATCGAATTCTGCTGTGGACCAAAAAAGCGAAATTTGGTCCACCCAAAAACGTAGGTCTGTGTTCGATTGAAGTGAACTCTGATGTGGTTTGAATGTGTTATGTGAATGTTAAGCAGACCGGAGGCCGCTCCAAAAGCAGTAAGTGGACTATAACGCTGGTAAAAACAACCAAAACAAACGTCTAAGTCTATTGCTAGCGGGATCCATGGCTTGTTGTGTTTTACCAAAGATAAGAGAAATCATACAACTGCTAAAATCTGATGTCACTCAATTTTTGTTTATATTTCGTGAAGATAGAAGTTTCTCTCAGTGCCTTTTTAAGAGATTTTTGTTATGTTTTCTTTAGTGGTTTTTGGTTCAGCGCCACTTCAGATGTGGGGGGAGGCAGGTTTTCAAGTCTGGCTCGTTTACACAATGCAGCATGAAAGTGAACTGCACCTGCTGAAAATGTAACGGAGTCTCCTGGACTATCAGGTGGAAACACCCTCATGTTCTCAAGCACACCTGTGCAAAAACTATGCATCATTTTCTTTTTTGTCACCCAATCGTATAGCTATAATATACATCAGGCTGACTGTAAAATTGAAAGAGTTTTTTTTAACACTCTATGAAGACGCTGCACTTTAGAGAAATGTAATTTTCTGTAGGACAACACAGCAAACCAGAAACTTTGCTTTTGCACTTGCAATCAAATAATTTCTCGTTTACTTATTTTTTTCCCCCCTTTGCTACAATCATTTGATCAGTGAAGCATCGAAATGCCTTACATATTTCTTTGTACACCCTTTGGTGATTGTTGCAGGAACCTGCTGGAACACAGATGGAGTAGATTGAGGACAGGTCCGGGCACGCTTAAAAATGTCCCCTCTTTTGGAATGAGGGAAGAAGGGAGCGGCCACTGAAAGAGAAAATGGACACAACGTCCTTTCTGTAGATGCTTCTTTTGTTGCTTGGAATGATCCCTGACCATTCTGTCTGTGGAGACCGAAGTTTTCCTAGCTGGTCGGGTGTTTTAAGCAGGGCTATCATTTGCTAGTGTGTAATGAATGGCTTGCAGGGCACACCATGGGTGTGTCCCTCTTCTGACACACACTGAGGCTGGAGTTCTGCTATGCTTGCTCCTCCTTGCTGTCTGTTTCTACTTTTTTTTTGATTTATCTCCCTTGATCTACATTTCCACCAATCACACCTTCAGCCTGTTTTTACTTGAACGTCAAGCGTGTTGGTTGCCTCTGCGTGTTATGTGTGTGATGGTAAACTCGGAGTGGAATCAAAGTGAGCAGATAAATGCAGCGGTTGCCTCCCTGGGAGCCCGTGGTAGATTTCTTGGAAACGTTGACCACCGACTTGTTCGGCAGCCGTTGCGCAAACATTCTTGTCGACAAACGATCGCTCTCTGTTTTGCAGATTAAACATAGTAAATCATTGTCGGTTTTAATTCAACGCAAGTTGAAATGTTTGGCAAATTTTAAAGTGATTTAAAATAATGTCATTCTATAGAAAGATAGTTTATTAGCCCACAGTGGGGAAATTCTGAGAAAGTATTATCTTCAGAATGTGTTAATTTTTAACTAGCTCTTAAATGCTGCAGTTACTAACCACTTTACCAGTTACCCGTTTAATGTTTCATCCAATAATCACATGGTTTTGCCGTGTTGATGCGTTTCCTTTATTTTTCACCACTACTTACAGCAGCCCAGAATAACATGGTGCTAACCAGCTTCTACACAAAGCAACACTTACATAATCCCAATAGTGGTCAGTGGATTTAGTGGCTTCTGCTCAGATACTGAAGTATTGATGGATACAGTGCTATCAGTGGAAGTTAATTTATTTTCAGCTAGTTTCTGTTTTCTTTTCCCTGAGCTGCAGGTGGTCCTGAACATTAAACAAAACATTAAATCAAAGGGCTTGTCAGGTTACTAGACAGTTCTCTTTTGGCTTATTGAGAAATCAAGGCATAAAGTAATAGTTGGATCATTATTAGCTTTGTACAATTAACAGATAGCCCTCAACGGACCAAAATGACTAATATTTCTGTAATGTAGCTTTTGATTCGTGTCGCAAGATCTGTGCTGAAGTTTTATTCTTGCGTGATGGCTGAGAGCAAAGTCTGTCATTTAGAAAGGAAAAGTCAGAATGCAGCGTATTTTTAGATCTCTAACAATGTTTTTTTTAATGTTAATCCAGCAAGTTCAGAAGGAGTACTTGTAAAATGTGCAACAATGGTTTAGAAATATTTGTCGGCTAAACCAGCAAAAAGCACAAATACTCCAATTCTTCTCATTTGATATTGTTATTTGATTTCTGATGCTGTGAGAAAATTTGGGTTAGGACTCAAATGGACAGTGCAAAAGCTAGGTCAATTCACGTTTGTTTTACTTTCTAAGTCTACGACATAGTTTTAAAATTAAGTAACATTTTTGCTTTATAGGAGCATTACATTGGTATATAAACAATATATGATAATGTTTATATAGTCCATATAAACATTAGTAACTTACAGACTGCCACAGCACGGCTCTGTCCTCCTAAAACTTAACAGGAGGTCAGCAGGACGTTAAGTTTCAGATATGAAATGGTGACGGGGCCAAACGACCAGCACACCTTCTGCCCATGACTTTCTCTGTTCAGTTGGTAACGATTTAATGTCTAAAATATGCTGAACAATGAAGTTAAGTATCAGTGAAAACACATTGAACTCGTAAAAACCAACTAACCCAGACTGAGGCTAAAAAGTTGAGCAAGAACAAGAAACCATTTCAATTTTTACTCTAAAAGCTGTTTTCCACATAGGTGATTTCATGGAATTTGACCAAGTTGTTTTAATTTTAAGTCCCTAATTAATTTGTTGCCATTGGTTGTTGCTTTTCACTCCCACTTCAAGAATTAGCTGAGCTATGAGACAAATGTGACTAAACTGCTTTCATTTTCTGGTCTTGTCAACAAAGAATGGCACGTTCTACACGTTTGTTGACTGCTCAGTAAAAAAGAGATTTTGGATCACTAAATGGTCTTATGATTTTTAAGATGATGTAGGAGTTTAGGTTTCATAAATCGTTTTTTTTTTTTTCTTCTGCTGAAGAAGTGTGTTGTGCCAGTTTGCTGCTATGTCACATACCTTTGGTTGGTAAGTGACATAGCAGAGAGTGTATTTTGTGCTTTTTACGCCCTCATTTAGAAATGCAGATGACATTAACAAACATATTTGGCCAATAGCCATCAGAGACAACGCTGCACACAAGTCAGACATTTAACTGGTTGTTAGTTGGTTTTTTGTTGGAAAGAAGCCAGAGAAACTAGCTAAACTGAAACCAAGAGGCAGAGCATGAGACAGCTTTGAAGATAAAGAACAGGTGAGGAGTGGAAGTGACTGCTGCTCTGGGAATCGCCTTTCACGTCTATTTGTGACATACAATTTCAGGCTGTGATGTTACTTGTGGTGATGAGAAAAGTGATGTTAAAAGTTATTGCATAAATAAATCTCATTACCACCCAAATTCTGGAGAGTGATAAACACAAATATTGCTTTAAAACTAAAGTTTATGCATTATCGATTGAGGTTCTCAGCAACACCAGTTACTTTAAGTCGCACATCTGGACATCTAAATGCTAATCAATGAATATAAAAGCTTTTATTATGGGACATAAACATAACATAAACCTATCTGGGAAGAAATAAACCAAATCATGCTGCATGTTTTTTTGTGTTTTTTTCAGTAATCATCATCCGTTAGCATATTGTTGTTTTTGTATGAAGACTAATTGTTATGATTTATTTATTTTTTGCTTTTATACAGATGACATAGATTAATTACAGTTTATATTCCATCTTGTCAGTATTTTGAATATATTGAAATTATAATATATGCTGAGAGGATGCATTTTTTTTTACACAGCAGGACAACACATACAAATAAGCACCCAACTTCAACACAATTAGAACATAACCATGACTGACGATAACTAATCTTATTAATAATGCTATCGTAGCTTGATAATAATATCGGGGACATAAAATGTAGATATGTTTGCAGCTGTCCTTGCGGTTGAACATATTTTCTTTAGTGTTATTTGTTCAGTTATATTCAGATTCCCTCCATGCGCCCAAGGCCACTCATTTCCTTTCCCACTAAGATAAATGAGCTTGTGTTGTCTACATAGGACAGTTGGCCTTGCAGAGGTTCCTGAAAAGCCTGCACGAAACCCTGAGTGTGAGTTAAGTTGGTCATGTTTGGAACATCCACTTTCTTGGGCTCTGCCTTAATGGCCACATGTGGAGTAGTGTGGGCCAGGACCGGAGCCCCTTGTGGTTTTATGTCAGGATGGTAAAGGTGGGACTATCTGGATTTAGGCCAAGGTCAATGCACAAAGCACCACAGGGTGTTCACCAAATATCTGTGCGACCATTCAGATGAAGCAGAGTCAGCAAAGCTCTTGTCCAGGCCACAACAGCATTTTAACTTCATTTCAGCTGTGAACAGGATGTGTGTTGGATTGCCTCAATGACAGAATGAATGAAATAGAAGAGATGGTATATCATAAAAGAGACGGCACAGTTATTGTCCATTAAGCAAAATATTTTTGGGGGGAACTAAATAATTATCTTGCTTCTTTGAGATGTTAATGGTTGGACTGCCCTTTTAACAAAGAGGGTTGTGCTGCTAATGGCTATAATAGCGTAATGTCCGATTCCCTGGCTTTAAGTGACGGAAACCATTTACAGCTTTCACAGCAAAGTGCATCTTTCCACAAGAACGTTAAGATTTGTTAGAAGCTGTTGGGATTGACCAATTACAACATAAAAAAAGGAACAGGAAATTAGGTTTACATTCTTGATGTGTTTGTTCTGTCAGAACGATGTAACAACTCTTGACTTGGATAAAAAGACTCCTCTCAGATTCCCACAGTAGATTTGCATGGAATAACATGAACTAATTGGTTCTATTGAAAACAAAAGCTACACTTTTTTCTGCTGGTGTATAAATTACAAACTATTTATATTAACGTCATAGCTAGACCTGTCACTATAATAAATTTTTACTGGACGACAAATTGTCCCAGAAATTATTGCAATAAACGATAACTTTGTAGTTTTGAGACCATCTTCAACTAATATAATAATACAAGTTCACCGTCTAAAAGATTAGTAAATCTTACTCTTGTATAGACCTAGAGTTTATTCAAACAGCCAATTACTTTTTTTAAAATTGTTGGCAGCCTTTTAAAAGCTGAAGTTGTGTTTATTTTTGTCACCCGATTCACATTGGAATCTGTTTAAAAATTGTAATCCCAGAATTATATATTTTAAAAAGAAACAAATATTGCTATAAAATCTTCTACAGGTCGTATTTAATTTTTTTTCTGTTATTTTCCATAACAGTAGAGTTGTAATAGTTTATTCAGATCAAACATCATAAATGTTGCAGTGGAATATGTTCAGACTGAAATAGCAGATTTTGGCTTGAAACAGAAATGCATTCACCTTCTTTTTATTTTTTAAATGAAGTAAAACTTTCGGTAACAAGATGGAAAAGGTAGATAACCTTTTTCTAGGTATGTTTACACCATTGTTGGGACTTTCTAAAACTGCAGCCTACTGTAACCTGAGACAAACACAAACCTGAATGTTATGAAAGCAACAGTTTTTGTGTGTGTCAGTTTTAATATGGAAACTTCGTAAAACCTGGGAAGGAAGACCGGTCCGTGCTTACCCGTTCCCATTCAGGTTCCGTTTCTAGATATCATCGGTAACACCTGACAGCCTTTTCAACATAAACACCTTTTGTTTTATTTTAGAGAGAAGTCAACTAGTTTTATTTTAGAGAGAAGTCAACTAGTTTTCTTGTTTACAAATTTCACCTAAGAAACAGGGTTCTACCCACTTTTTCCTTCCAGCTTTTATGTTTAAAACACTGAGACAAACACAGATGAAAGATGAATTATGGACCCTTTTGTTTTTTAGGACAGCTCCCAACAGCTGAGGCAGGATATGACACGCTCAATCTTACTCTGGAATGTATGACAATGGTATTACGGGAGTGTTTTCTTGCAGCTCCAGTGTGCCTTTGACCACAAATGTCAAATTTTTTTCTTGATTTTTTTTCTTTTCCTCCCACACAGACAGAAAAAACATTTTCTGCCTTTTGACTTCACAAAAAAGTTGCCGGTGCTCTGTTGGAGTATTTGAGCATAGTAACAAGCATACAAACTTGCCGCACATCACTCACGTATATAGAGATGTGAACACACTCAAACTGGCACACATCCACACTTTAATACTGGAGTCTTTTTTTTCATTCAGACAGTCCCGATCCAGGAGTCGATGAACTTTGAAGCAGAAAATAATTTTGCCCTGGTTTGGAGATGAGCCATTCTCATGTCATTCCTTTATTAGACTCTGCTGAAGTAATCCTTTTCCAGATTCCTCTGTCCTCCCACGCCAGGATAAAAGTCTAAGACTGTGATGGTCTTACTTTGGGCTGGACTGGCCTCTGTAATTTAGGTTTATACCATCTATGCCATGTGTTTAGGTTGCGTTTTCTTTATTTAACAGTAGAAAAAGAAAAAAAAAAAACTTCATTCTCTGCGTCTTTCCTCAGCAACCATGTCTTAATTTCTTTCCAAGCATTTTCTTTGTGGCTACATGTTAAATTGAGTGCATTTGACATGATTGATTGTTCACATTATTCACAGTAATACAGCTCAGCATGCTGTTTTAAAATGGCGTATCGGGTCTCATTTAGCTTATGGTGTCGTGTGTCAAGCGATCCATTTATGTTTGACTCAACTGTCTTCAGTCTGGTGAAAACAACCACCAAGTTTTAGACGGTGGCCATAAAAGGAGTCTAACAAATCAATTGGATACTGTGTTATCTTGGATCCTTGGTGGTTAATTGTTAACCAGAGTTACGGTTGTGTGTTGTTGGATTTTTTTTTTAGGTACAGTCATGGCTGCTGAGAGGCATTTTTTTAAAAAGCCATTACAGACATAAAATACAATGTAGCTCTGTATTCATTCACTGGCATAGTTCAAACACAACTTTACAAAATTAAGCTTGACTTTTTTAGTGCAAGCTTTATTTTTGCTTTGAGAGAGTGACATTTTCTCTGCATATTAATCCTAACAGTACCCTTTAACTTTGTTTCCAGTTTTAACACAGATTTTAGTGCAACACTGGAAATGCTTCAAGAATTCAGCAAATCAGGATCAACGGTGCTACTTTAGATTTCCAAAATCTAAAGTAGCACCCAATAATTGGCTGAATGGAAACTAAAAAAATATTTCAGGTGACGTTAACAGCAGTACTCTTTGACAGAGGAGTACCTACCTAAAATAAATTCTCTGTTTAACACTTTAGACTTGAGTGACTTTGTACCACTAACCTAAATGTCATAAGTTTCCTCACAATAAAATATATCTTCTGTAAAAATTGATGTATAACTCCAACTCTTTTTGTTGTTGATTTAAAAATATTCTGTCTTTTTTTGTTGCTTCGATGCGTTGTCCCATTCTTTAAAGTTTAGAAGCTCACAGCCCCTGTCTGCTCTCGCATTTCTCTCCCCTTTTTATGTTCTTGCTGTTTTGAAGCCAAAAGGTGCTAACAAGCTCCACATGCTGCAGCTGAAAATTACCACTCTTCCCTCTTGTTGTAAATCTCACTTTCTAATTTTAACCCTGCTTAGCTGTAGGTGAAGAAAGATTTAAATGTGATGATAATCTGCTTATGTCACTCCCTGTATTGAATTGTTTTAGGTAGATTCTGTTAGCAATTTCTGATATATTTTTTTTGGGTTGTTCCCACTTTCATCACTTTTTCTCTGCTTTATTTTCCAGCTTCTTGCTAATTAAGTATAAACTTCATTTTCGCTTCTTTGCTGTTTAGATTCCTGGCTGAACCCTGCGTCAGTTTTTTTCAGAGCCCTGCTTTTTATCTGTGTGTGTACGTTGGTGGTTTTCTGTCTGTCCTCCGATAAATCCTGGTGTTGGACGCATCTGTCCCTGTGCTGTGTGGTGACGGTCCTGTCCTGTCCTGTGCTCTGCTCTCAGTGTGTGAATGGAGCAGTGTGCGAGTACGGCCTCCCTGCTGGCCTCCGTGCGGGAGCAGGAGAGGCAGTTTGAGATGCTGAGCCGGGCTCTGGAGGAGGAGCGGAGGTCGTGTGCCGGCACCTTGCCCCGCCCCCTCCCCAACATGCAGGTAACGCCCTCTGACCCCTCCTACCGTCGCTACCCTCATGCACCTTTTCCATCTCAATCCTCCTCGGAATTTTCCTTTCCGAACCGCTTCATCCAAAGTCATCTTCATGATCACCCTCATCTCATCTGTGCTGGACGGCAGCAGACCACACGTGGCTCTTAGAATTCAGGTTAAATAAAGTCAAGTAAATGCTTTTTTAAAACGTAAGCCCCTGAGGGGTTTTCTGAAGTATGTTTAAAATAAAGCACCCAAATCTAATTTATATTTTCTTAGAAATTACAAGCTGTATTTCAATAATCTTGATATCAAGAGACTCCACCAGAAGTGTAAGTACTACAGGAAAAATGAGAATGGAACATGAGATAAAATAATTTGGATTAGGCCTGTCACAATAAGGTGCTGAACAATAAAGTGTCACAGAAACCACTGCAATAAATGACAATATTGTTGTTTTGGGATAATTTTCTTGCAATATGTTGATAATGCATAGTAATGCAAGTTTTCTCTCTCAAATACTAATAAACTTTAATAATGTACAGAACACTTTAACACTGGAACTGGAAGATGTTCTAAATATCCAAAACACAACACCCAAAAGCAATAAACATAATGTAAATAAAAACCACACTGAGCCAAAACCATAAATAAAATGGATTATGAAGTTTCCTTAAACAAAATTGCCTGTCAAAGATATTAAGCATCAGAAAGATGAGCTTATTTTTATATACCATGCAATTGCTTGCTTATTGCAACAAGGTATCCCTCACCAGAATTTTTTGCATTATTGTGTAGCGTATGCAGACCTTCTAGAAGTATCAAAAATAAGGTTTCAAACTTTTGGAAACCACAGACTCACCTGTGGACCATACCTGTCAAAATAACAGAAAGGAAAGAATAATTTCCTTTCTAATTAATATTTTTTGAAATGCGATTATGTTTACAGAGGCTTCATAATCCATTTTATTTATGGTTTTGGTTGTGTGTTGTTTTTACTTTCATTACATTTACCGGTACTGTTTTTGGCTTTGTTTTTTGGATATTTAACAAAGGCTTCCAATTCTAGTGTTAAGTATCTTTACAAAATTAACGCTAATTAATAATCTTAGAGTGAGTGAACTTTAATTATTTTTCCGCCATCAATATATTACTTGAAACTGGTCTTAAAATATTAATGTTTATTGCAATAATTACTGGGACAATTTATCGTCCTTGACAATTATAGTTATAATTTATAACTATAATTTATATTTGACTCAAATTCAAATTCATTTTTTAAAAATCCAGAGTAGTAGAATATTACAAGAAATTTGAACACTTTTTTTTCTAAAAGGGGAAAAAAAAAATTAAAACCACCACAGTAAATGCTCATATTTGGGACTACCAGCGCTCCCCACATTGTATTTTTGATGAAGATTTCTGATCACTGATGTCTGTCCCACAACCTTTGGGCATAAATTCAAATGCTGCATTATTTCAGTAAACATCTGTAAGTTACACAAAGATGTTCTCGTGATCGTTCCCCTCCAGCTGTCAGGCCTTGGAAACGCTACGCCGCCCGATGGTTTTGTCCCGACTTGTCCATGAATGTTTGCATGAAAAACTGAGTCTTGCTTTTATGTCTGGTTTGTCGTTTCGACTTTTTCTGATCCGGGTTACTCTTGTTCTTCTGTCTTTACTTGCTGGAGGGTATCCCCTGTTGGGGTAAGGATGAGAATAAGATCCCGTCGATTGATTTCTTAAAGTATGGCACTGTTTTGCTTATCAGTCGCAGGGTGAGTCAGTTACTTGGCTCTGAACCCAAACTTAAAACGCTTGATAATTCTTTCACTTTCTCAGAGAAGCCATTAGTGTACTGGAACAGCTTAGCACACTTCCTCACCATCAGGGAGCTGTTGCTCCATTAGCCAATAACCATCCACCTCAGCTTTCTGCTCTTGCATGTAGCCGTATAATAATCTGACAATGTCGCAGGTAATTTCAAGGCTGTTCTGAGTCATAAGGTGATGCTGTAAATGCAGGATGTTAAATAGTGAGTGTGTGCAAATCAGGAGGGTTGCTTGTGTTGCCCCCATCATTGTTGGTATGTGTTAACATTGCCTAAAGGCTCCAGCATGCTTTTGCTTTTAAGGCAATGCAACATGATATCAGTCTTTACTGACAGGTATCCACATGCCTCCATCTGCCCAGCTGCTTCTCTTTCTGTCTGTGGCTTAATCTGATCTGAACAGTTTTGTGTCCAGTAGCTTAATCTGATGTGTGAGTGTGTGTGTGTGTGGTGAAGGCTTTATTGTCATCAGTTTCCAGCCAACAGTGGCTTATATCTGTTTTTTTAACTTTGATTCACGAAGAATCTCATTTTAAATGGGTACTCGGCAGGAGCAGAGGTCTGTCTGTGGCAGAAAGATCATCCATCATGTCTGCTGTTCTTTCTTTCATTACTGACAAATTTTCCATTTGTCATCTATTCATACCACCATCACAGCAAATTCATTTAGTTTTACTGTCATGATGCAACAATGCCCTGCAAAAATATTCATACCTCCTTGAAGTTTCTCATATTTTGTCTGTTTACAACCTCAACCTTTAGAATTTTCTTTAACCCTTCTAATTTAATTTGCTTAATTTTTTTTTTTTGCGAATTAAATATTTACTTAAAGCCACAAATGTTTGGAAAAAGATAACTTTTTTGAAATGTCTTTGGGAAATTTGTTTTCATTTTATATAAAAACAAAACAAAACAAACTTTTTAAAAATGAAACAAACGTCAAGTTTTAGCAAAAGAGAAATGTATTAATTTTTCTGGGATTTTTCAATCAAAGGAAATTATGTAAAAATAATAAGTCATAGTTTTCAACATATCAACAAAAACATGTAGTATATTATAAAAAAATATTACAGGTACTTTTTGTTCCGTTCTGTTTTGGAAATTGAATGCAGTTATTCCATAAAAACCTGCTATAACTTTTATTTTTTAATATATCTATATCTTCCATACCTGTTACTAAGAGCCATTGTGGAATATCCAAAGGGCCACAGGTTGCAGATTTTACCTTCCATCTGTATAATGACAGATTATTATACGACAGACTTTCAGCCTGACATACAGTGGGATGGTTTAGATCAAAACATATTCATGTGATAGAATGGCTTAGTCAAAGCCCAAACCGAATTAGAATCTGTGCAAGACTTTAAAAAATGGATGTTCAAGCACATAACGCTGGTAGAAGCATACCTTCAAAGACTTTCTTTCAGTTGTAACTGCATTGAAAGGTGATTCTATAAACCATCTCCTTCCGGTGGCTGAATAATGATGATCAGTTTTTACATTTTCATTTGTAAAAAAATAAAAGTTGCCAAACTCATAACATTTCCGACCACTTAAAAATATGCCACACTGTTTGTTGTTGTTGAAAATCCCAATAAAATAGATGTGGTTGTAAAGTAACTGAATGTGAAGAAGTTCAAGGAGGATGGATTCTTATGCAAAAACCTTATTAAGGTAAATATGTTTTACCTTCTTAAATATAAAAACCTTAGTTGCATCGTCATGACTGTAAGTATATATTTCTTAAAACCATTTGTTTTGGTTCTGGTCTGTTGATTGCGTGTCTGCAATGCTTGATGGGAGAAAAAGGTCTCGTAACATTCCTTTTTTTCCTGCTACACAAATGTGGCTGAAATTAAAAAGTAGTCAGATAAATCACTGCGTTCTCCTTGTTCTGGATGAATAAAGGCATCTGCTCAGGAGTTAGCAGCGTGACACAAATGCTGTTTGCCTAGAAATGCATATTTAAATCCAATTTGTTGTGTGGGATTCTCTTGTGAACATGATTTTGTTTCTGTTAACAGAACGGCCGCATTCCTTGTGATGCAGAGCTAGAAAGGCTGACGCTGAACGAGGGTTACATCAACGGGACGCATCATGTAAGAATCAGACCTCTGATGCCTGAAGCTGGAGATGATGAGCATCACATTCCTTTTCTGTCAATGGATCACTATTTACACTTTAGCAACATAGAAGTTATAATGCTCTTTCTCCAATATCAGTGGCTAATACTGACGAATGGAGTGTAAGCTGGAGACTGCATTTGAGCTATGCTATTTTATCAAATCGGCCCATTGGAGTCTCACAACTTGAGACATTGGGACTGAAATTGAGCATTTTGTACATGTGCATATAGTTCAGGATGGAGCCTGGTCAGCTGGTGCAGGAGACTTTCACAATGGAGGAGCCTCAGGTGGTGCCCCCTGTCATCTCCGTGGAGATGGATGACGATGGGACGACAAGGCGCACAGAAACCACAGTAAGGAGGAGATCAAATGGCAGCAGCGTGTATTAGATTCGAAGAGTCCAGGTGCAGCTCAGAAAATTAGAACATTTTCAAAAGTTCATTTATTTCAGTCACTCATTTGAAGAACATCATATAAATGCAGTTCACATAGTCTGTTTTCAGCTAATTTCTATTAACTATTATGATTTTTTTGTTGTTTTTACTTTCAGCTAATTAAAACAACATTTAAGATTACATTATTACATCAAACTTATAAAACAATTTGAATAGAGATGTTTAATACCTGATCAAAGATTGTTTTCAAAAGATACTTTTAATCTGACAAAAAGAGCCTTGTTGGGAAGCGTATTTTAATTTCTTGGTGTATGTGTGTGCCATTTTGTGTCTATTGCAATTAAATGTTGACAGGGATTTTATGCTGTTTGGGAATGTTTCCTCCAGCATGATTTTCAGAAGTTTCTGATTAAAGTAACGTATGAAAACACAAACAGAACTGACAAAGACTCTCACGTCAGCTCATCTGCACAATGTTTTTTTTTCATGTTGCATCTCGTCTGTGTGATTTGTAATATATTAACATAACCTAGTTCATAGTTGTTATCTGGGATTGAGAGAAAATTAGGTTTATTAAAATTTTGCTTTGCATTCATACTTCTTTACTCTGATGCCTGTAAATAAAACCCAGACAATCAGCTTCCTTTAAAAACACAATAAGAACAAAATGTCAACAAGTGTAAAGAACACAGCTTCTGTTTTAGGGCTAGATGAGTTAACAAAAAGCACGGTAATACACTTGTTCCCTTTATTCCCTTTTCAGGTGAAGAAAGTAGTAAAGACCACCACTACTCGCACAGTCATCCCCTCTGTGTCGGACACTATTTCTGTGGATGGAGGCGGTTCTCTTGTCGGGGGTTATGCCCCCCCCATGGTCTACAGGCAGGGCCCGGGCGGTGCCGTGCCCATGGAGTATCCCACCCATACCGTGCCCCGCAATTATCACTACAGTCCTGCGGGGGGCTACGATGACTACCGCGGAGGACCTCCGTCTGAGGCATACTCCAGCCTTAGCAGGGGTGCTCGGATGGACGATCGCTACAGGTGACAGGAGTTCACTGAAATCTGAACTCCTCTTATCAGATTTTAGTGATGCAGTAGCTGCATTTTGAGCTTGTTGCGTTCAAATGGTTAAATGAATTCATTTTGACTCTGTTTTCCCTCCACTCTATTCGCTGTCAGACCAATCCACCCAGACGGCTACAGAACCCTGGATCCAAGCTACCGAGCTCCTAGCAGGAACCAGTTGGACCCATATGCTGCCCAACCACAAGTGTGTTCAACAGTCACTGTATCATTAGCTTCAGGGCTTGTTTTCACTGAATCTTGCTTTGGCAAGCTGATCTTGCAGGTTTCACCTGCTAAGTTAACATTGACGATTTGTTTGCCAAAATTTACTGGAATAACTGGTCTGCAACTTCTGCAATGTGTTATTTTCCATCTGTCTTTTCGCAGGTTGGGCGAATGGGAAGTGCTTTGGAGCTGTCGTCCATTCCCCGGTTTGTCGCAGATCCGTACGGTCTGGAGGATGACCAGCGCAGCATCGGCTACGACGACCCAGACTATGGCATGGGAGGACACCCGATGCACTACAACACCATGCCTCACAACCATGCCTTCCCACATGGCCCTCCACCACGCAGGACTGGGTGAGTGTGGTTGTGTGGTTTGACAAAAGTTTTTTCTCTGTCATAACTTAGACAAGCTTGTTCTCCCTCTGCAGGAGTTATGAAGGTGCTTTAGATGGTGCAGGAGAGGTTTACTATTATGGTGCCGGTGCACCTCTGGCTAAGGGTGAGAGGGGCAGCGTGGCGTCACTGGACACTCTGAGTATGAGGAAAGGACCACCAGCTAGTGGATGGCGTCAGCCTGAGCTGCCAGAGGTCATCGCCATGCTGAACTACAGACTGGACCCAGTCAGGAGCAATGCAGCTGCGTACCTGCAGCATCTCACCTTTAAGAACGACAAAGTAAGACTTTTTCTTTAATCATGATGATGACCTTCTCCATGTGGTGCCCTTTATATCCGCTTAAACACAGCACTGAGCCTGAGTGTTATAGAAGCACTCTATAACACAAGCACATGAATGACCTCACCCTCCTTGATTTGCAGGTGAAGTCTGACGTCCGCCGACTGAAAGGCATTCCTGCCCTTGTGTCCATGCTTGACAACCCTAACAGAGAGGTCAGAATTACACTCTGTTGTCTCTTTCACAAGATATTTATGCTCGAGCGAAGTGAAGCCAAATTAAGGCCTGAAAGGATCGAGCTTTTATTGCACTGCTTTTGCTCTTTAAACCGAGTGTGATAAAATATCTTAGGCGATGTATTTACATGGTAAATTTGTCGAGATGGAAACCTTCTGTATTTGTACAGAAGGAATTAGAGCTATAAATTTGAATTGTTTGGGGACACATGGTCTTACTATGATTTTGGGCTTAATTCTTATGAATGTTTTTTTTTTATGCTAATGTTGCAACATTTTTCTAAATTTTTCTATGGGATGTAATAAAACTCAAGGTATTGTACAATTTGTGTCTGAAACAAGTTTTAATAATCTTAAAATCAGATATTTGTTGGAAGATAAATGTATTGGTTCAAATCAGAGGCAGACCGGTTGGGATTAAAAGTTGTTCATGATGCTACATTTCTGTGCATCAAGAGTGAGAGAGAAGTGTGCAGCATGACTCTGGGTTACAACATTCTGGTTCCTTTACCTGCGTTTAATCTTTTGTTTACGGAGTAATCACTGGTGTCTCATAAAGGTGTCCCTGGCTCTGTGTTACAGGTTCACTTTGCAGCATGTGGAGCACTAAAGAACATTTCTTTTGGCAAAGATGCAGACAATAAAATTGCTATCAAGAACTGCGATGGAGTTCCGGCGCTGATCCGGCTGCTGAGAAAGACGCGCGATCAGGACCTCACAGAGATCATCACAGGTTAGACATATTTTATCAAAAAAGACAGGCTTCATATGGTTTGGACATCTGGACTGTATTAAACATTTATTTCTAAAGCTCCTTTTCTTTAAAAGTAAATGATTGAATGCAGTTGAAAGAGCAGAAACTTGGCAATATTTCCTCCACTAATCTGGCAGCCGACTAGCTCTCTTTCTGTTTGAAATTTGCATTTGTTTAGTAGTTTTATTCTACATACGGGGGTTCAGAAACTTGTTGCAGGTTATGTAATGTATTTCAAGCCCATTAAATCCATTATTTTTTTGTTTCTACTTCCTTGCCACATTAAAAGTCTTCCTTCTGCTTTGCAATATTCTTGGGATCAAAAGACTGAGAACTTTTTTTTTTCTCTCTAGGTTTTTCATTTGTGGTAAAGCTCATTCTACTGATCATTTTCTTCTGTAATCAATGCACATGAGCAAAACAAAGACCGAATTAGAAAAACGCAGAGGAGTGAAAAACTGAACTGAATTACAGGGACAAGAATGAAAGTTTTATTTAGTCAAATTACAGAATTCAGTGGCCTAAAAAAATCACATTCTTGAAGGTTGTTTCTCTCCAAATTGGGTTTTTTTAGGTTATTTTTGGTATAGTGACAGTATGGCTCATTATATAAAATGCTGAATAGCTATATGTAATGATATATTGGCTGCTTAAATGTGGGTTGTAGACGGTCTTTGGAACATGAACCTCTGAGAAAATAATGAAACTCTCAGCAAAAACCAATGAATAGGAATAAAAGATGCTGACACATAACAAAATAATCTATGAAACAATAGAAATGGTTATTCAAAAGTTGTGTATTACTATTATTGTCTTAATAATGCTATACAAGCATATTTCATATTATTCAGAATTTGCAGGTGTCCTGTTGGTTTCCAATTATCTCTGTTTTTAAAGTGACACTTTAAAAATAGTCTAAACATTGTCTTTTCACACATTAATCATAAAATTGTGTGTTTTCCCCAAAGGGACTCTGTGGAACCTGTCGTCCCAGGACTCTATTAAAATGGAGATTGTGGATAACGCTCTGCACGCTCTTTGTGACGAGGTCATGGTTCCCCATTCGGGCTGGGAGCGGACGACGAACGGCGCTGGAGGGGGCGAAGAAAACGGCAAGCCCAGAACTCCCGAGTGGGACACGGCGCTCACTAATACAGCAGGCTGTCTGAGGTATGAAGGAAGGAAAGGGAAGAACACAGATCAAAGCTGCCGCTAATGGAGGGGAGACCTGATCTATTCAGGAAAACAACAGGGAAGGAGTCTGGTTAAGCAGCTTGAGAGGACGAAGAAAGAAAGTTAACACAGCAGAGGACCTGGGTGTGTTTTTATAAAGTTGTGTAGAACATAGTTGGACTACAAAAATTTTACAAGCTTTCATTAATCTTGTTGAACGCTGCTGCTTCTGGTTCTATGAAGTATTAACAGAAGAGATGAGCTTAAATGAACTCCACACTTTTAAGATTTGTATAAGTAAGAAAAAAACAAAAACACAGAGTATCCTCGTTATTACACCTCACAATTATGAACTGCTTTGAGTTGGCCTGTTACTGACAATTCTTTCACAGCCCTGCTGCTTGTTAAATTTGGAAGCGGTCTGCCACAATGTTTAAATAAATCAGAGGAACGCGAAGAAAGGAATTTAAGTTGTTACAGGAAATGTCAGAGAACAGTGGGGCAATGGCCTGTACACTGTAAACAGTGTTAGCAGGCCAGTGGGTCTGTTATCAGTAGATTCTCTTCAACAGCTTGGTTAATTAGAGCTGTTCTGCTTCATGGGAGAAGTATGTAAATAACATTATCTTGAAGACTTTAAAGTTTTGGTGGTTGATGATTTGGGCTCGGCATCAAGTAGGATCAACATCATGTTGAACTTTGACTGTCTGCCTGATGCTCCAGCAGTGACGTGCGGTCAGGGGAGGCACCTCACCAGTCATCATGGAAAAATAAGATATAATGATAAAATAATTTATATGGCTATTTTCACCCTGTGGTTTGTACTATAAAGTACCAATTTTTCATTTAGCTTAACCACTTCTGATAATTTTTTCCTTCAAAATTGCTGAATTTTCACATCATTCCATTCAAATGCTCGGCAGTGCAGCTGAAAAACAGCAGAGAACAGAATCAAGGTTCAGGCAGTTCTCTTGCCTCATGGCAGGGAGCGCTCATGATCCCAGATATCGTGATTCCACAACTACAGAGTAAGATACAGTAACAGTGAGCTAGCCATGCAGTCAAGTGCAGCGATATATTTGTGGTGTTCCAGAATGAATCGAGTGAATTGGGGATGAAAATGAGAGATTGATAGTTCAACTTGTGGAATTTGTTCTTACTATAAGATGGATGTGAGAGGTATGGTTTGGATTACTGGCTGTAATTATCACTTTCAGGGTTTATTCCTTAGGGGATCTCGATTCCAAGATTTCCAAAAACCGTCATGCTTTCTGACAGGCTGAAAGCTCAAATAAATACAAATGAACAACTTTGCTTTAATTTATTCAACTTTTTCTGTGATTTGTGTGAACTTTCACTCTACAAAACAACTTTAGTGATATAGTTCTCAGTTGGCAGGTATTCCAACCCGGCTGTTAAAGTTCTTGAGCAGGAATGAAAACTGTTTGAAGCTGGTGCAAACAGCTGATGGCAGAAGGTTTATTTACTCAGCTTCTACATGTACATATCAGGAATTGTGCCAAGATGAACAGGTTAAGCAGCACAACACAGTACAAAACTATCAGCCATTGTTTATGTTGTCATCTGCCCGCGCAGGGATAGGATGAACCCTACAGCAGTGCGGTCTGTGCAAGACCACTTTGGCACCTGCAGATTTCTTCACACCTCTGCCTGGAATGTTACAGAAAAGTTCATTCTGAGGCCTCACTCTGAGACACTGGGTTAAACGGCAACATTTTTGATGCAATCCAGCCGCTCGTTTACGCGACACCAGCGATGAAAGTCTCTCACAATGGAACTTTTGAAATCATGTCTCAGAGTGAAACTTTTCCATAACATCACCAACGATGGTGCATCGTACTCCACAAGTGTGAAAGTGCACACGGACAGTATGCACAGTTGTTTGGTGTATTCTGTGCATCCACTGGCACATGATAATAAAAACAAACGAGGATAGAGCTGTGCTACCCTCTGTCCCTCCTGAACTTCCTGACTTGTAGGTATTCGTAGTTAGAGGGAATGTGTCCTGGTGTTGGACGTCTGTCACTGGGAAATACAACACTGAATGGCTGCAGTTTTCTAGTTTATCCTGCTTCCTTTATGTTCCTCTACTAGCTGTGTGTGTGTCCCTGACTAACTGAGTTAGTCTAGGACACACACAGTTCAAGTTTGAGCTTTAAGTAAGAATGAGTCAGAGAGGTAACCAGATCTTGTCAGAGTGTACTTTTCTTTGTGAAACTGCAGATTGAAAGGGAGTTTCATTCAAACAAGGTTGATGGGGGGAGGCGTGTTCAGACACAGCTGTAATTGTTGTCGGCTCATGTTGTGACCAAAACTGACTTTTTTTCTTTTTTTTTCTCCTTCATTAGGGCTTTTTATTTCTCAGTTGCCTCATTCTTCTTTTTTCGTGTCTGTTTTTAGGAATGTGAGTTCAGAGAGAATTGAGGCGAGGCGGAAGCTGAGAGAGTGCTCCGGTTTGGTCGATTCCCTCATGTACATCGTTCAGTCCCAGATTAACTGTAAAGAGCTCAACAATAAGGTTTGTGCAAGGTTGACTGGATTTTCAATCACTATGTTCAAAATTCTGCATTTAAAACTAATTGTGGATTCTACAACTTTTTTATATTTTTACACCTGCATCTTGTTCTCTGTACCTCCACAGTTGACTGAGAACTGCGTTTGTCTGCTGAGGAACTTGTCGTATCATGTGCACAAAGAAATACCGAACTTCGAGGCCTACGATGAGAGCAAACAAGCCAACTCGAGCCCCGCCCCCTCAGGCCAGAGGGCTGGGTGCTTCAGCTCCCGCAAGGGCAAAGGTCGGTGTCACAGAGCGACATGGAGTCATGTGTTGTGTGTGCTCATTCAGTTTCTGGGGCATTTAGGGTGATGTCACTGACTACACATTCTGACTCAACTGATACCAACACACACGCCTCAACAAACAAAACTACTTGATGTTTGAGGAATGTCAACAATCTCTTCTCATCCTCTGTGGTCGCTGCTGGTTTTTCATTGAGAGCATTGATTTATTTCAGCTGCTTGTTTCTTTTTGTTGGAACACAGGCTGATTCTTTATCGTATCTGTATTCATGTTGACTGAGTTCATTCAGAAAGGGAGTTTTTTAAATTAGTTTTAAAAAAACATTTTTTTTTTAGTTTTTTAACTAAGACATTTTTAGTTAAAAAACTAAAGCACTTGTTTACTTTTTGATTAACAATCAATAATTCTAAATTTCTCTCTTTATTTGAGAGTAAAAGTTATTTTTGTTTAAAACCTCTGCTGATAGAAACTTTACATTTCATGGTCATCTAACAGCACATGCAGAAACAAACTGCGTTTAATACACATCTTGTTTCCACTGGGGAGTTAGTTAAAGGGTCGGGCTGCTGTTAGTTTGCTTTCTCTGAGCTAGTTGTTTGTTTTCTTTTACTAAGATAAATCTGTTGGTAATTAAAAAAAAGGACATATCTGCTTTTATTAACAGATAACATTCATTTAACCAGATACGATGATTGAGAACAAATTCTCATTTTCAACCATAACTTGTTTAGAAAACATTAAAATGCCATACAACAAAATGTTTTACAGAAGAATGTCATAGCAGAAAAAATTCTGAAAATACACCCAGATTTATCACCTGGAGTGATAGAGCGAGATCATAAAAAGTTACTTTTTCAATCCCTTTAAACATTTGGATTGTTGCGCATGTCATCTGTGTTGGTCGTCAGGATGTGAACACATGTTATTTGGGTGGCGGAGTAATGGCTGCTTTCCCTTTTAACGCTTTCTCTCCTTCATTTTTTTTTCTGCCACTCTTTTCTTATCTTTTTCTCTTCTCCGTTCCTCTTTCCCCCATCTGGGTCGGCTACAGATGAGTGGTTTTCCAAAGGTAAGCTTTCTTTACCTCTGTGTAACGACACTTAGCTTCCGCTGCGTGATCTCGTCTGATCGAGATCACACAGTCTGGGTTGTTGAAACTAACAAGCACGCCCGCTCTTCATTGTGGTTGTCCTGCACCGTAACCCTAAGTTAAGAACTTGCATCTTGGTTTAACTTTTCTTTTTGGCTAGTGTGTTTGCAGACGTCAAAATTAGTAGAAATGCAACAGCAGTAGAAATTGCATTAGAAACGTATCCTATTTAGATGTAGCACACACTTGTTTCCATTCCTTTTTTTTTTTAAATGTAATGTTGAGGGTCTGCTGTTTCTAGGAAGGAGAGATGAGGAAGCACCTGAAGAAAGAATAAGTATCCCACCGAGGGCCACGCCTGCTAAAGGTAAGCATAGACTGGGAGGCGATGTTTGACTGCGTCACATAAATCTCCTCTCCATTTTTCTCTGCTCACCTCCTGTTACATGCTTCCTCTCTCCTTCCTGTGTCCATTCATCCCGCAGGCTATGAGCTGCTGTTCCAGCCAGAGGTGGTCCGCATCTACACATCGCTGCTAAAGGAGAGCCACAACCCCGTCGTGCTGGAAGCTTCAGCTGGAGCCATTCAGAACCTCTGTGCTGGAAAATGGACTGTAAGAGCCACCTTAAATCATCATCCCTTTCTGTTTCACCAGAACTCCCGGTGGGGCTGCAAAAGCTTCCACATTTCTATCTTTTTTTTTTTTTCCCCACCATCACAGTCTTCCCACCTCTCCTCCTGAGCTTTCAGGTGTTGATCAGTGAAGATGCTTTTGAACCAAGTGACTCAGAACGTTTTGTCCTTGAAATGTAATTGCCTGTAACAATTTGTGTTACCCTTATCAGCAGCAGTGTAACAATGAATCATCCTCATAAGTTGTTTGTATTTTTCCTCCAAGCTGCTAGATGTTCCTGTAGTTTTGGGAAAAGGTTTTGATCACCATTTTAAGGCTTGGAAGTTGTCTCTTTTTTCATTTTTCAGTTGCTTTTCACATGTTTTTAATGCTTATCAAACAAAACATGTTTTGTTGAATAAGCCTCTTAAATATAACTCATGAATCAATCAGGTATTAAAGGCTCCTGAATTCAAATTTATTCATGGCTTTTGTCACCAAAAACTCTTAACAGTCTAAATGTATTTCGTTGAATGAGATGTGGATACTTTTGTTTTTGTTCTTCAGGTGTGCACTTTACTAATTTTATCCAAGCAATCCTCTGCAAAATTACCAACTTTGTATAGAAAATGTGTGAAGGAGAAATTTAAGAAAACTTTCTGAAAAACTTTCAGAAAGCTGCAGAACAAATGACAAGAAAATCTAATTAAAAGTTTAGAGAAAGAAAAAAATTTCCTGAAAACTTTTCTGTTTTGTGACCACTGTGTTTTAGTGTGATTGTCTGCAAATGCAATGTGGTTAAAAAGAACCTATTGTGGATTTAGTTGTACCAGTAAACAAAAATTGCTTCTCCTTCTAATTGGAAATGTTCCTTTTTGGTTTTGGTTTTTTTCACCAAACCTCAATGTTTTGTCAGCATCATTACTAAAACACTTGACTGCTGATGCTTATTTCAAATATTGGTCATTTGTAAGTTTTCAGAATAGGCATAACTTGCAGTTTACTGAAAACGCTCTATGCTCCTGTCTGTTTAGTACGGACGATACATCCGTGCGTTGATGCGTGAAGAGAAAGGCTTGGTCGTGGTGAGCGAGCTGCTGGATAAAAGCAATGACAGAGTCGTCCGTGCCATGTCCGGAGCGATCCGTAACCTGGCTATAGATCCGCAAAACAAGAAACTGCTCGGTGAGGCATCAAAAGGCATTTCCAGCCAAATAGACTCTGGGTTTCTAGGGATGGGTTGGATTGGCGCTGGCGTTTGTGTCAAAGAGTGTTTAACGTTTGTTCACCTCTGCCTGTTGGCAGGTAAACATGCGATACCCTTCCTCGTGGGAGACTTGCCTGGTGGTGGGCAGAATCAACCGAATAAAGGGCTGACAGAAGAGACGGTGGTGTCCATACTGAGCACACTCCATGAGCTGCTGGGATCCGACGTGGAAGCTGCAAAACTCTTGAGGGCCTCACAAGGAATTGAGAGACTCGTGCTCACCAACAAGGACGGGTAAGGGTGGAGTCGGATGAGAATTAATTGTTTAATCAGGGTGAACATGCATCCTGAAAAAGTTTTAAATTAATGGATCTAAAATTAAGGCCTTAAAATGTCTTAAATTTATTGGGGGGGTGAAGAGCTTGCCTTAGCTATGTTATCAAAGGGCTTAAATTTTGTTGCTGCAGGACTATTTAATCTCAGATATTTTATGTAGTTTAATTTTTTTTTCACAGTACTTTACCGTTACTCAAAACTTGAGAACTGAGTTTGGAGTTGTTGTGTGCAGACATCTTCAGTTGCTGCTACCGGGAACTAGCTGCAAATGTACCCTGCAACAGTAAAGCTGGTTTAATATAGATCAGAATTTATTGCCCTGCTGAGGTTGCTTGCTTGCTTTTTCTCTTTTTATAACATCCAGCATTCTTTTTTCATTTGGGAAACAGTAACCGCTCAGACCGGGAGGTGCGTGGAGCTGGGCTGGTGCTGCAGAGTGTGTGGGCCCACAAAGAGCTCCGTCGGACTCTGGAGAAGGACGGCTGGAGAAAGACCGACTTTATGGTCAACTTAAATGCCCCCAAACCCGATGACAACAAGCTGAATGGCAGACATGACGACAGCACTTTGCCTCTCATTGACAAAGGTTGGGAAAATGTCAATGTTTCCGTCACGGTTTCACTATATGTACACATCAGAAACACAAACTCCCCACTCACCAGCTCATACAGCTGCCTGCATTTCTATTTAGAAGGATTCAACTAACATGATTTATTTTTCATGTTGTGTGGTTTTGAATTAAGAGTTACAGTTTTTTTTTTAATAAAAAATAACTAGTTCAAGGCTTTGAAGACGTTTGCTGGTTTTGTAAGCCAAAGAATCCAAGGAGCTCAGAAGCTTTGGAAACCTTGTAGCCTTGAGGCATGAAGCGAATCTGGACCTACCCAGTAATGGGCTGTTTCTCTGTGACTGTAAACATTAGGTCGACCTTGATGGCTGTTTTTTAACCTGACATTTAGAAAATAAAGCTGTTCACTCAGTTTTAATGTTTTGCTTTCATACAGGTGGGAGAAGAGACGAAGAAATGATTCCATTAAATGAGTTTGGACCAGGCAAGTGCAGAAAACATTTACATACATCTACAGCTCATAACAGTGTAGAAGACACTTTATAGTCATGGAACATAGTGGAAACGCAGAAATGAGGAAATGCTTTCATATAGATAATCGGTGAATGTGTGAGAAGATGGTGAATAAGAGGTGAATTGCAAGTATAATTGTTGATGCCTGTTACTTTATTACATTCCTGAGCAAGGTGGTGTTTTTTTTTCAATTTCTTTTCAAAATATTTTTAGTCTTAGCCACTCAGAAAGTGGAGCAGACTTGTCTAAAACCCAAACATAATGGCTACTCTGAAATAAACTTTCCATTGAGCCAAGCTTTAGGAAATGTTTTTCAATTGGAGCTGTAAAATATCTAAGCATTAGCTCAATTGAGGCAGGAAACGAATGGGAGATTGCGTTCTAAGTTTTGAAATTGACAAAGGCTAAAATATTAAACACCAATCCTACTGTACTGTCCTATTTGTTTCCACTGTAAGGATAATGGCTTTTTTTTGTCTTGTGGCTTATGTGGAAAATCTATTTCCTTGCCATAATACAAAGTATCGTACTTGATGAAGACAGCAGTCAGAGTGAGCTCCTGGTATCTGAAAAAACCCCTCTGAGATGTAACAAGTTCTGGGGGATGTTTTGAGTACAGCTACTGTACTCAAGATTATAGATGACAACACAAATATTTAGTTAAGATGGCAAATTAAGTAACTAATTTCATGGCAATTAGGTCCTGAAAACCTGGCTTGTTTTTTTTATTATTATTTTAAACAGAGCTCACTCTTCTTGCCTTTTATTGCATGTAATACACACTTTACTCATTACTACTCAGTAGAAAAAAGTTGTTTTTCTTGTCAATAATACAAAGATCCTGCAAACTGATTTTATGTAGATTAAAGTTAGTCATATTCAGTTAAAACTGTACATTTACATGCTCTGTATTTACAAAAAAACAACAACATTAAATTAACTCACACTTTTTCTGTTTTTGGTCAGTGAGAATTCCCAAAATTATTTCCAATTGCTAAATGCCAGAATGAAAAGAGTTTGGATCAAGATTTCTTTACTCTAATTCAATAGTTTAAATAAACTAATGTTGAAATTCCTTGAATAAATTTGGAAGATGGAGTCAGTCCTGGGGATTGAGGTAACTGGAGGGATTGTGTGGCTTTTACTGTCTAAGCAACATACAAATTAATCGATTTTTAGCAATAAATCAGAATTTTGGCCTTTGAAGATTTAATATTTGGAAAAAAATGTTTTTTGTCTTTTTTTAATGAAGATATTTGTACTAGAAACTAGACAAAAATATAGATTTTTAGGTGAGATTTTGTGTATTTGCAGTGCTGTTTGATTTGGGAACAGATGAAGTGAGTGTATGTGAGAGCAGGTGTTACAACCCTGACCCTGTTACATTGGTTTTGTCAGGAAAAATGGGCCAAAATTCCAGCAACCTGTGTTATCTATGTGTTGGGATAAAGAACACCTCAGTCATGTCACACAATTCAAAAGGGTTTCTACCAGATACTGAGCAAACCTGTGTAAATCCCTGAAGTTGAAAGCGTTTTTTTTTTTTTTTTTATCTCTAAAACAATCCACTTTTATTATGAAATTTATTTTGTAGTATAATTATTAGTAGTCCTAACTGAATGAAAACAGTACAAGCATATTTTTTCATCTGTACAGAACAAATGCAATGCATAGCTATTTTCAGCTGCACAGCCTCTCTCCTGGGTTCTGTGTCCATAGAAAACAGGAAGATTTTACTGCGTTGTATCATAGATGTCTGTGCCACAGGATCTTAAAGACATCTGCTTCCCCCTGCCCCCACAGACGCCTACTCCACACTGGACCAGAGAGGCAGAAAGAACACGCTGGATAAAACACTCGACGCTGCTGACCAAGTTTCAGTACAGGTAGACGCTGATCCCAGGGGAACCCACTTCTACAACGTTGCATGACTGCAGCCTCGGTTAAAACTATAGCTACCTTCTCGCTGAAAAAGAAAACTTCTGGAAAACACTTCCAACACCTTCTTTCCTGACCCCAGTTATTAAGAAACACATTTTCATCTGGATTTATCTGTAAATTGGGGTTTAGGACTGTTGGTCAATAAAAGCCCAGTCACAGCGCTTCTTCAGCCGCTTCAGCACCTCTGTGAAATATTTCCACTTACGTTGTATCTGTTCAGGCAGAATTCCCATAAAGCTGGGAAAACTACAAGTCAATTGCTTTTCTCGTTTAAAAGGTCGGAAATTCATGGATGTGATTAGATCATGCGCAACACACACAGAATGTGAGCTCCGGGAATGTTGTGGTGCGAACGTTCTCACACCACAGACGGCATGTTGAAGCACGTCCTATAAGAGCAAAGTGCTCAATCTCTATCTCCAACGTTATCTCCCATGTGTCTCCCTGAAACCTGAACTAACATCGCCACTAACATTTTATTTATTTTTTTTATCTCATCCTTTGTTTCCCTCTAACTACATCTTCTGAACTTTTTGTGTCCACTCACACTCAACTCATTGTTTTTTCTTTTGTTCACTGTTCTCTTCGTGTGGTCCCACCTCTGGGCTTCTCTTCCTGTCTTTTCATAATCTGTCACACTATCTCTTCATATTTTGTCTCTTCTCTCAGGGAGAGATGTATGGGGAAAGGCAGGCTTCCTTGCCTCTGTTGGATTCTTACGATGGTTAGGCTACATCCACTGTCACACTGCATGTCAGAGCATGGTATGTGTCCCACCAGCTTCCCTGCTCGACTCATCGCATGGCCTAATATTGTAGAAGTGTGTAAAAGTACCTTGCAAAAAAAAAAAACATACCCCTTGATATTGACGTTTTGTCATTTTACAGTCAGAAACTTCTCTGTATTTCACTGGAATTTTGATCAACACATGATAGTTCATAGGAAAATTAATTAAATTCATAATGTATAGATAGGGAAAAAAAAAACAAAAATATGACACAAATACAGATCAACAGCAGAGGTAAGAAACTCTACTTGGCAAGCTTTGGAAAAAATTTTATTTTAGCTTTTGCCAAACCTGAAAAAGTTTTGCTTCAGTAAGCAAAGACAAAAATATTTCCTGGGAAATGAATGGCTTTTTACTTTTACCTAAATATAAATGGAAACTTTTTTTCTTTCATCAGGAATTGAGATGTATTCAATTGATTAATAATTCTCTTTTTTTTATCATTATCTTACTGTTGGGTTTCAAAGTTGATCTAAGGTTTATGTATCAGATTTAGTTTAGATCTGGACTTAATATATGTTTGAACTGATGAAAGTTTCTCCCGTGATTAAAAAAACAACAACAGTGCACTGAGTTTAAAAACTCGATGCTTGAAAACTGCAATGAAGGGGGGACAAAATAAGAAAATTTTGGAATATTTTAAAGGGGAATTGATTAACAAAACCTTCTAATAATAATAAAGTGTCAGCACCACCAAGCAGTGGGGTGATTATTTTTTTGGAGGGTTAAAAAAACTTTGGAAGTATCTTGCGGCTGGGTTTTTTTAGGGGTTGTAGAGTAAAAAGGTTCCTAAATGCAAATGTCTGGCACACTTCTATTTTATTAGTGATAAAACAGCTGAGAAACATTTGTCCCCTTCTTTTATTTCCACTTTAGAATTTATATACCAATTTGTGTTGTCTGCTGTGTAAAATCTCAAAATAGACCCCATGAGGTTTGTGGCTGTAACATGTAAAATATTCCAGGACTTTTGCAAGGCACTGCAAAAGCATCCATCGTTTTCATTGAGCTCTCATTATATTGTATTTAAACCGTTGTTTTGCCCCCTCTGCTGGTGGAAGCTGTTATTTCTCTTATCTTGATGTTTTGCTTTTCTTTTTCCTCACAGTTTTTGTTTTAAGATGTGATGACATTGCTTCTCACAGCTACTTCTTGTGAATCTTGTGTTATTTTTCTGAGTGTGAATTTGAAGCATGAGCGCCTTTGATAACTCGTTTCACACAATCAGCTCCCAACACTCTGATTTTCTGTTGTTTTTCAGAAGAACTGATTGTGTGCATCGCAAGACGACAGCCTCCTCCAACTTACTGCCCCTGCTGAACTGACAACGGGGGCGACCACTACACTACCGCCAGGATTTAACTCCAACATGTACACTCACTCCTTTCTGTCGCAGCTTCTTCTCCTTCTTCTCCTCCTTCTTCTTCTCTCTCTGTTACATTCCTCTATTACAGCGGACGAATGAATGAAACCACAGGAAGTGATGTGGATCTAAAGCGCTGCCTGTGGACAAGGGATCATGACTCTATAACCACTCTGTGCTTTGTGATTCAGTAACCACTAAGTTTGAGTTTGTGGCTTATGATTCTACATCTCCATGAACAGCATTATAGAACAACCTACCAGGAAGACACTAAAAGGCCTGATTTGACACTTTTTAATGGAAATGATCAGACTGGAATACTTTGTGGGGAAGTTTTACATTCATGATGACGACACTATTTTGACGAAATCAAGGGAATGTTTTTTTTTTTTCTGGCTAAACACTACAAAATTCTCTGAGAATCATTGTTTCTGTCTTATTAGATCTGTTTAAAGCTTCTGCCTCTTGTTGCTGTAGTGGTTGATCCTCTACTTGCATTGCTCTGAACTGCTACTTGTATACACGCTCTGTACTTGTGCCAAAATGTTGAGGCAGAGTTCAAAATCTTGTTTTTCTTTCAGTCGCTGCACTGACAAATGTCTTGTGCTTTATTTGACGTGCCGCCTGTGTTTCAAAGTTTGCATCGCTGATTTCTTTGGGGCCTCTCGACTTTGGTGAACGTCCATAAATATAAATCGGTGCAAGTGTCTGTAATACATATGTGTCAGCACAGAGGAATAAATGACAATACTTTTCCTCTGGCTTGTTGGAACAGACAGAAGACTGTATTTAAAGTGATCCTTCTTCCAAATAGTTTAATAATCCTGGAAAGTCTTGGGAGATGCCAAAGCATCCATCAAACTGGATCTGCTGGCCTTTATGAATGTGCAAGAGAACTGTTGCTAACAGTGAGCTAACTGGAGTGCCTCACATATTGGATGTATCCAACAAAGCCTGAAAAGACAAACGTTTTTCACTTTCTCCTATCGCTGCAGCGTATATGTTGGGAATACAGCGTGTTTTTTTTTTTAAAGCCTGTTCTGGAAGAATAAGTGAACTAATGCTTAAAATCTCCTCTTTGTATGGCATGAAATTCTCGATTTCTGTTTAATTTACTGCTTCAAAACACTATTTGGAAGGCAAATCCGTGTTGTGAGTTTTAGCCCACATTTGTTAGTGCCGAGTGAGATGTAGATATTGTCTGGATTGTTAAAAGAAGCACTATGGGGGGAAATGTATTTTGGTTGTTTTGTTTTGTTTTTTTGTTGTTGTTTTTTTTTTACTTTTCTATTCCAGGTGAAAAATGATTTTTTTTCCCTACACAGACAACTTGCCTTCAACCATAAACTTAATAAAGTTGGAGAACAACAAAGGATAATGTCAGAAAATCTGTAAGGAGGCATAGAACACAATTTGCTACTAGTTAAAATGGTGAATAGAATAAAAGCACATCTAAACTATATATATTCAAGAGAATATTTGTTAATTTTAATGGTTTTATGTATTTTCTTTTTATATTGATTTGGGAGCTCATTGTTTCGGGTGTGCTGGGTGAATGCATATGCAATCAGTTTTTATGTTTTGATTTGAAAAGAACTCAGTTTACGTCTTAATTAAATGCAAACCAACATTGCTGGATTAAAACAAACTTCCTACGCTGAACATTCTGATTGTGGATTACACCTTAATCTCTGCCTTGGCTCTTAAAAGTTGCACATTCTCATTTATGATTGAATTATGTAACTAGCAATAATGTTTTTAATAAAAAAGAAAGCTAGATATCTGCCTTGTCTATTGTTGTGATTGGGGTTTTTTGTAATGAAACAAGAATAATGTGCAAGTATAAGAAATCAAATGTCCTTTTTATGTGGATAAATCAACCACTGATTTGTTGTACAACATAAATCCGATGACTGAGACTCGCATACTAGTGGATTACTGCTTATTCATTACTTGTGACCCATCAAGACAAGGTGGGCTTTTTTTTATGAAGTATTTAAACTGAGCTGCTGGCAGAGGCATAATCAGTATATCCTGTTTAGAAGTAGTTGATCTGATCGTTGTGGTCCTGGTGTCATGATAGGAAAAAAACAAAAAACTTCTTCAGATACATTGTAATTATAGATGAGATTTTATCTTTAATTACTCACTTAAATAAAATAAAGCTGTAACCAAAGTCTAAATTGAAATTTAAGTGGGGGATGGAGTTCAAAATTAACCACAAACCTAAACTTTCACCACCTGCTCCCATCTGCAGCGCACATCAACAAATGTCTCTGAAAAGCATTTGAGTTCTTCATGGTTACTACTCTCTGTTCAGCTTTATGTCATAGATCATAGTACTGTGCTGTTAAAAGTGTATTTTGATTAGAAGTTCCAAGTTTTATTAAAAAAAAATTCCCTGTGGACTCTGGTTGCTTCTTTTTTTAAACTGATCTATGCGAGTCATTGAGACACAAAGTTCCGTAAACTGATAATATGGATCAGTCGTAATTAAAACTATGATGCGAGGAAAACATGATTCTAAAACTATTTCTAGTAGCAAGGAAGCTACTACCAGATTTGCGTTCATACTTGATCAAATATTTCATGCAGGTAGACCTTCATAATTGCTACATTACGCATGTTGATACTTAATATGTTGTGCCATATGCAGTGATATTTATTTTTAAATACTTATAAACCAGTACAAATATTTTTGCTTCAAAGAACTATTAACTTAAATTGACAACATTTCTATTATGTCCTAAGAGAACAGTTTTCCTCGTTTTGTCCCTCCTGTAGTTTGCCACCAGGTGGCGCTGCGGCGCGCAAAAGCGGTGACTCCTCTTCAGATTAAACAGCAAAACGACGAGTGAGAGAGAGAACTGCTGAACATTTATCGATTCTTTGTAATGTTCAGTTTAACGTAAGTTTCGCGTGAAAAGAAGATTAATTGCTCGTTAGACAAATGCTTGCGCTTCAGGAAAAGTAAAGGTGAGTATTTTTTTAAGCTAACCCCAGCTAGCAAATTTAGCAACGTGACATGCTAAGGTCAATAAGTTCAGGGTTTATTCAGCCGGGCTAGTCGTTGCTAGAAATGATTTCTGCGCATCTGTTTTAGATTTCTTGATCTGACGAAATACAGGAGCTAACAGTCAGCCTTAACGTTTTTTTTTTTTGTTTGTTTGTTTAATCAGTAAAGGTCCACAGACCTTAACTCCAGCGTGGGAAAACACGGACCTTACTCCACGTGTTCTGCTTTCAGACCCTTTAAGAAATTGAAAACTTTTAAGACGAATCAGAAATGTTCAGTCTGGATTTTTTTTAAAAAGAAGAAAAAAGAATGTATTATAGATTTCCAAATAGACTGCAGACTGCAAAATTTCGACCCGTCCCTAACAATTGGATTTTGCTGAAGCTAGCATCCAAGGGGGTTTCTGCTAAATTTAACTGGAACTGGATTATTTTAAAGACTTTGTCCATCCTACACCGTGTGTTTTACAGAATATGTGATGTCTATGAAATAATCCAATCTAAATTACTAATTACTTTTTTTGGTGTTCTGAAATGGTAAGTTATCAATAAGCAGCAAAGCAACCCCAGACCATGACACTGCCATCACCATGCTTGATGCTTAGGCCATAACAGTACAGATGTGAGATGGACCATTGGACTCTCTGCTTAGCAGTGATTTAGGCCTTGAGACTTTCTCATGGATTCTACCTAACCTTTACCTTACTGCTGGGTTAACCCTGAAAAGTGTAGACTGCAGTGCTTTGTTGCTCCTGAATGAGTTGTTAAAACCCTTCTGGCGTAACTTTGGTTGGTCGGCTGCTCCTGGTCCATCACCACCGTGGTTCCCTCGAGTCCCAAAGCCATAGAAATTGCTTTGTAGACTCTTTCAGACGGGTGGATGTCAATAACCTTTTAGACCGAGCCATATTTTTTCGTTTGAAGAGCTTTTCGCTTACGGCTTGACAATAAATCAATACAACATACTTCAATAAACACATGACCAATATCAATACATAATACATTTGATAGAGTATTCAATATCCAGAATATTCACTGAAGTCCAATCCAGAACCGCACAGCATTCTGGGAGATGTAAGCAGAGGAAAGGCTTTAACTGCTCAACCTCTCACTGTGAGCCAAGCAAGGTGAGTGGAATCAACTCACTCACTCTTTGGTCACCTAGCAACAACCTGTCGAGTAACAGCAGCAGTTTCAGGTTAAAAATAAATGTAAAGGTGTGGAGTAAAAACTGGAGATAAAACAGGAAAGGTCACGCCAGTATTTCAGATATTTAAATCAAAATACAATCAATAATTAATTATATAGACCAGGGGTGTCAAACTCCAGTCCTGCAGTTTTTTGAAGTGCCACAGCTACAATACACTTAGCTTAATTGATTACCTCGTTCTTGTGTAGATAAGTTCTCCAGCGCCTTGCTAATGACCTAATTATTCTATTCAGGTGTGGTGCAGCAGAGGCCACTGCCCTTCATCTAAAAGTTGAAGAGCAGTGATCCTCCAGGACTGGAGTTTGACATTTACTGATATCGACTGACATCATACGTTTCTATCATGATGAGTTTTCAGCCACATCGTCCAGCCCTGCTTTTCGCCAGCCTCATGTTGTCAGACAACATGAGGTTGTGTTTAAGTTTCTTGTTTCTATTTTATGTGTATAAGTTTGTTAATCGTATTTATTTGTTCCACAGATCCGGCAGTAACCAGCCCTTCGTGTGACTCATTGAACGTAGCCCCCAAAAATATGATTGATCACAGGTGATTAACGATGTAACCAAGAGACAGTTGTATTTCCTCACAGGGCTAGCTTTGACTGTAGAGCTTTTTGCCTTAAAGATAAACATTATTGAATTTTATGTTGACTCTTGTCTTAGACTATCATTAAGAGCATCTGAAATATGTTTTTTGGAATTGCTCCTCTTTATTGGTGCTTTTTGCTCCCAGGATCTTGTGAACATGCAGAGTTTCTGGTGGCCTGGCTATGAAATGCAGCTTCTTGAACAGCTGCAGACGCAACAAAACCGTGCCCAGTTCTGCGATACCCTGCTGCAAACTGAGGGTGAGGCCTCTACTAAAAGCTACATCAAGAAAACCCTGATAGTGTATCCCAAAAACTCAAGAAGTCCCTGTTAGTAACTCTCCAACTTGCCTCCACCAAGGTATCGCCATCCCAACTCACAGCTGTGTCCTGGCCGCCCTCAGCCCTTACCTGAGCCAGAGGCTGTCGGACTCTCCCTCTCCTCCGTTGGGGCAGAAGCGTCTGCTCCATCTGCAGGAGGTGACGGCCCACACCTTACTGAAGCTCGTTGGGCTCCTGTACTCTGGGAGGCTGGACGTTAAAAGCAGCAAGGAGCAGAACGAAGTTCTGGCCGCTGCCCACAAGTTTGGAATTTCCGACCTGGTGTTGGGATGCAGAGATGGGGAGTGGAAAAGCGTAGAGCTGCTGGAACGAGGGCAGAGGTTTCACACTGGAGAAGGCATGGGGATGGAAATGCAGGATGCACAGGTTGAGAAAAGTGGAAAGACGGAGAATTATTCTCTTGTTCAAAGGAAAAGCTTTTTATCTGTTGGGACTCAAACTGTAAACAATACTCTGATATCTGTGGCCAGTCCTGGTCCTCTTTCTGATCAAACTCCGCCTCCAACTGTAGAAACAGCAGTTTCTGCCTCACTGCTACCTCAAAACCTCGCCAAGATTTCACTCGCTCCTTACCTAACCGTCCACAACGAGCCAGAGTCTGCAGCTGGACAGTGCTCTGACTCCTCATCCTTCTCAGCTCCATCCAGGTACAAAGGAACGGTGCCATTGGTCGCCAACGACAATGCCAGTTCACCGACATCTCATGAAAAAAACATTTCCAAACAGTTGGTGGAAAGAGAGAGGATAGGACAAGAAGATGGACATGCGACTGTGGATGGAGGGAGTTGTGCTCAGCCAAGAGGAGGCTGCAGGGAAGCAATACGGGCAGAAGAAAAGGAGAAGAGCAACTCGCATCTTAGAAGAAGTGGAAAGAATCTGGACAGGATGAAAGAGGTAGAGCAGATGATGGACTCTGCACAGATTTCTGTCAAGGTAAGACCTGCACACTGCACTCACATGTTGACGCTGAACGATATTCAAGGGGAAACTATAATGTGGAAACATTTGGAAGTATATTAAAATCTACAAATTAAAGCCAATTTTAATGTATGTTTTGCATCCTGGAGTAACGCTTCCTGTATGCTGGCGAATCCTCTTCCCACTTTACAAAAATATATAGCGGAAAATTCAGAAGGTAACCTGGTAAAATGGAGACAGAAGTTATCAGAACTTTATTTGATATGTTTGTTTCATGGCTGCACATTGTAATGCTCAAAACAATGAACCCACAGGAATAGGAAGAACAGAGCTGTGGTTTTATTACATTATTTCAATAATCTTTGGCTCAGATGAAACTGAGGAGGAGGACTAAAGGAGAAGAGTGGGAGATTGTGGAACATGCAGATGAGACGGCATCGGTTCCTACCAACCCGAGTCAGGTAGATACACAGCATGTTCAGAAGTTAATCTGTTTTAGAACACAATCGATGAATTTTTTTTTTTGTTGCATTCAGTCTAGTTTGGAAGGTTTTCCAACATGAACAGGATGTTAAAGGTTGTTCAGCCAGCAGCATTCCCGTCAGTTCAAGTTCAGAGTTTTGACTACGCCACTTCAAATCGTGTTTTCAGAAAAACGTGTTTTCCATTTATAGTTGGACCGTCTGGTCTGCTTTAGGTCATTGTTCTGCTCTGAAACTCAGGTGTTCCTGAATGTAAGATTATGAATTACTAGCCTGAAATTTCTCAGTTTCAGGGTTTCCTGGTAGAGAGCAGAATTCATGATTCCATCTATTGTGAAAAGTAGCGTAATAGTCCATCACTCTACCGCCACCGTGTTTGACTGACAGTATGACAGTTTGTTAGCATACGGCAGATAAAACGGGACACATTAGAGTTTGTGAGTCTTAATGAGGCAATAAAAAAAGACTAAATAAAAGTAAATCCTTGAAAATATTCCTTATAGTTAATAGAAAACAGTAGTTTTTCTCCAGTGCAGACTCACATTGAAAATTATTAGATTTAAACTTAAAATATACACAAAAAAAAATGTGTTCCTAAAATCTGACTTGTCTGTTTCCATAGAGTTGCACCAACCAGAAACCCCCTCAATCTGCTCCTAAAGTTGTCCACACCCCTGCTAACTCTGTCCATCCTGTCCAGCCTGTCTTCACCTCCTCCCCCCAGCCTCCTAAACACGCCAACACCAGCTCGGACTCGGAGGCGCGCTCCAGCGGCTGGCTCTCTCTGAGCCGCAGCAGCGAGCTGGAGTCCGAGGGTCGCTCGCCGCTTCAGGGTCCCACGGAGGACTCTGATGAGAAGATAGACAAGTTGTTGGAGAACATCATAATGAGCATGAGCATGCTGCCGGACCTGGGCAGGAGCTGCAGGAAGACGCATGTGAACCACGACGACGTGCCGGCCTTTTGCCAGGTCCATGGTGCAGAGAACGGGGAGGGGCCGACTGCGCCGCTCTCTGACGTCTGCACAGAGGAGTGTGTTTTCTACCAGGACCTGGGGAGGCAGGGGAGCCACTCAGACACAGGTGGGTATTGTTTAACACTGCTCTATGAGCCAGTTGTTTTAGCTGATCAGTCGATTAATCATCAGAATACCTGATTGCCAAATGAATCATTAGTTGGATCCCTAATCAGAACATTTGATGTTTAAAAATGTCCTCTCTCTCCCTCTCCCCTGTTGATCTTTAACCCCTGATGATCTGGTTGTCTAGGGCTCCATTACTGTTTTGGAGCTCAGAACCAATCAGGCTACATAAACCCCCCAGCTGCACACACTGCTCTGCAGACAGTGCAACCGCAGGACTCAGAGTTCAGATCCTTTGGACCGATGGATGGGCTAAGCTGGACCGGAGGAGAGAGCTCCCCGTATCCCGTTTCGTGTTTCTCCAGCGGGCAGAAACTTCACGACTTGATACTGCAGCAGCCATTCTGCCAGGAAGACCAAAGCATCGAGTTTTTGTCTCTCTCGCATGAAAGCGACACGCAGTCAGTCGATGCGTTTTCCCTGCCAACCATGGAGGACTTGAGGCTGCCACAGTGTCTTTCCCCGTTAGTGCCCCCTGCAGGTCACCAACAGCCCGACCCCAGCGTCTCGGGCCGGATGGAAAATGATGTTCAAAGTCTGCCCTGGCTCACAAAGAACGCCTGCATGCTGACATTTCCACTCAACGCCATCACAGCAGGTAAAACTGAGCTGCTGGAAACCGACTGCAACACAGAGCAGTCGCAAAGCTTCAGGAAGCTCACGCTGAAAAACGAAGGACAGGCAAGCCCTGCGAAGAGTGTGGGACAGAGAGAAATAAAACTCAAACAAGAGAGAAAACCTGACGCCATGAAGAGGAAGAAAAGCAAACATGATGCTGCAGAAGACGTGGTACCGTCCAAGAGGAAAAAAAGACGGCGACCAGATTCTTGGAGAGAGTTGGCTGAAGTTTCATCCCTGGACCCAGAAGTTAAAAATGCAGCAACAGCAGTTTGTTCTGTGAGTTTGTCATGTAACAACATCCTGATGAAGCAGAAAGAAATTGGCATCAGCCCCCTAAACAAACCCCCGTCAGGAACAACAGCCACCGGCAACGAGAAATCCAGAGAACCCAGAACGCATGGTACCAAACAACCGCGGATCAGAACCAGGGGCTTCATGAAGCAGTCTGAGCGCGACACGAGCAACGCCGTCTCAGATAAATGCTGCGTTTTGATCCCGGTGATCCGCCGGGCCGTCGTGGTGCACAAACAAGATCCAGGTGGGAACAAGAGGAGACGTGGGAGACCGCCGAAAATAAAACTTGAGAATTTTCAAGAAGATGCCGGCGCATTCGTTGAGCTCACGGGTCACATTGAGACCAGCGAGGAAATGTCAGAGAAGCAGTCGCCAATGGAAGACATAAAGTGTGGAAAACTGATGAGCAGCGAGGAAGAGGCGAGGCAGCTGAAGACCACTACTAGTGATGAGAGCTCTGGAAAGAACAAAACTGATAACATGAAAAGTGGTGAACCACAGAAGCATTCGTGGATGGTGACTCTGAAGGAGTTCCAAAAACTGATTAATCGCAAACACTCCAAAACAAGGAAAGGCACTGAAGTCCAAGACAGAAACAAACCTGCAGATGTCGGAGACTTAGAGAAGCACGCTGAAATAGACAAGAGTGGCGCCTCAGAGACTCACCGCCGGGAGCTTTTTGATGCTACAGTTGATGAAAATCACAACCAGCTTCCCAACCTACTGGCAGCTGCGTGGAGCCTTCAGGATGTGACGAGCAACTCAGAGGCCAGGAAGAGCTGCGGTTCAGGCGAGGAGGACAAACCGGCTTCTTCCTGCGACGTCCTCGAAGAGGAGAAACGGTTTTCTACAAGTCTTGATGAAGGTATGAAGAGGTTTGATTTTCATCAGTATTTTTGATTTGATTTAGCTTTTAAAACCTCACTGACTGTCAATGCATCCCAGTCTGTGTTGCCACCGAAAGACTGAAATATAATTAAGAAGCTGAAAGGTCTTGCACCTCTGGAACTTCTCAGCATTTCCTCGTGCTACAACCACAAACTCCAACGTAATCGCATGTGGTACAGGAATATAAAGCAACACATGTATGTTTAGTGATAAATGATACGGGGTTTTCATTTTATTTTTGAAGTGATCTGAAAAACGAGGTGAACATTGGTAGTCGGCTCTCTTCAGCTCTGTCTCTGCCATCTTTCTTAGGGTCTGAGATGTTTCCTGTTCTTTGCAAAACAACTGAAGCTCAGTCAGATCGAACGGAGAGCAACTGTGGGCATCAGTTGTCAAGTCTTTCCACAGATTCTCAGCTGGACTTTGACTAGGCCATTCTAACATTCCAATAAGCTTTGATCTAAAAAGTCCAGTTGTAGCGTTTGGCTGTCGTGCTGCTGGAAG